>NC_137083.1:9864612-10464612 GCF_951640355.1 Cnephaeus nilssonii
CCAGCAATCAGATGCAAACCCAGTTTTCTTCAGCTCCCAAACTCTCGTTTTCTCCTGAGTCACCCTGTCTCCTGCCATGCCTGCCTTCGCCCGTGTGGAATAAGAAGCCACACAAATAACGAGTGAGCCCATATGCACACAGCCTGACTGACCAGTGGGAGTGCTCGGATGAATAACACATGCATCTCAGCACATAGACATAGTCCGGGCCCAGCCAAGGGCAGCATTTCATCGCCCTCACCTGGGAAGCCTCTCCATACAACTTCCCAGCACAGAGCTCCATGACCAGAACACGATTTTCAAACTAGGGGGTCGTGGACGGCTGGGAACACAACACTCTCTCAATGGTACTAGTCCTCCCCAGCAGGATGGAGAGCTGCGCTGACAAATGGTTTGAATTACAGGGAATTTGAATGCGCTCTCTTTTCTTGGACAGAGTCGATGCAATTATGAAATAACCCCGTTTTGGACGTGTGTTGTCCATATGCCGCTACAGCTGAGTCTTTTCACGAATAGCAGACTCCTGACCATTTCATGCGGAGTCACACCCCCACGTGAGAAATGGACATCCAGAATCCGTGAAAGGATTCAAAAGTGAAATTAATGCCATTTCATTCAAAATTCAAGCTATTGAAATCTAGACGGTCCGAATTGGGGGCGGGGGCAAGTTAATATTTAGAAAAGAAACACCAGCTGTTTAATGATACATTAGGCATTAGAAAACTCTCATAATTTGCCAAGATGAGCTAAATGTTGTGACATTAAATGCTGACATTGAAGCATGCTCTCATATGAGTTCCCCACTGCTTACTCACTTCACTTTTTAAAGGGGAAAGTTTTTGTGGTATGAAGAATTTTTATTGTTGGACTCAATCTAAACAATTTTTCCATCCTTCCTGCCTTCTAAGTGGTATTCAATCAAAGACCACTTTGAGCTATGTGGGGAAGGAACAAGTCTTTCTAAAAATTAGTTAATCAATTTAAAAAGTCTCATGCTCTGGTCTTAAAACGCAAAATGGCTGGAACAGCACACTGGAAATCTCACACATGAAAAAGAATATTAATGTGGGCCTAAGAAACAAAATTGTATCAATGCTGTCACACATCTTAAAATTAAATTGCATATTTGCACATGATGAGTAGATTTGACTGTTTGCATATTTTGGGGGATAATGAGCCTCAGTGTCATGACGCACAAGGTTTGTAGAATTAACAGAGACAAATGTCCCACAGGTACCCACAGAGGTCCTTTTATTTCCAAATGTCTGTCTTCCTCAGCTTCTCCTAGTTGGGTTCAGTGATTCCCTAACCCAGTGGTCGGCAAACTCATTAGTCAACAGAGCCAAATATCAACAGTACAATGATTGAAATTTCTTTTGAGAGCCAAATTTTTTAAACTTCTAAGGCCACTTCTTCAAAACAGACTCGCCCAGGCCGTGGTATTTTGTGGAAGAGCCACACTCAAGGGGCCAAAGAGCCGCATGTGGCTCGCGAGCCGCAGTTTGCCGACCATGGCCCTAACCTAAGTAGACTCAGCCACCACTGTCCTCCCCTCATCCCCATCCTACTCAAGAGCACTTGGGTTCAGAGAGGGGAAATATGCAAACAGTCTTGGCAAGGTCCTCCTATTCTTTCATACTCCCTCCCTCACTCTGGCCTCCCTTCCATTAATCCAGTAGGAGTTAATATAATATTTTGTCTTCCCTTTAATGTTGATCAAAGTTCTAATGTCTCAATAGGATCATTCATAGCCATTGGGCACTCATGTTCCCAAAGTAACACTTACTGTGGTGGATACTGTGATGTGCCCCCCACCCAGATCCCCTTTCAGGAAGGAAAGACTCACTCCCCAAGCTAAAAGATGGCCCTCAGCTGATAGCCACCTTTGAGAATTACTTCTGTTGAAGAAACGTGTCTGGCCCAAAGTCACACTTCCTTCCAGCAGCAGCCCCATCTAATGACTGATCAATGTGGGGATATAAAGGTCTGACCCCCCCTCACGGGACTCCCCCTCCAACTTAGGACAGTTCTGAGGGGTTCTCTCAAGTTTCCCCCTGGGGTCAGCTTAAGCCTTTGTTAGGACAGCATCTCACCTAATTTCTCTGTCTGTTCAAACCTGTTTCCCATCTCTTCCTTCCTCAGATGTTTATCACAAGATCATTCCTAAATAAACCTCCTGCATGCCGAGTTCCTCAGAATCTGCTTCCTGGGGAACCCAACCTGTGGCACTTGCCCATTCCTGCAGTGACCCCTTCCGGTAACACGGTGTCCGTATTTGATCTTGCGTTTGAACAGAGCCCCTTCCCTCCCCTTACTCCATCCCACCCCTGCAGTTTCAGGGCTGGGCTTCTGCCCGGGGCCCATGAGATGGTCTGTCTTCTGCTGAAGGTCAAGCTGCACAAGACCCTGGGTGATAGCTGAGGATCTGCATAGGATGTCAGCTTCCCACCTCCCAGCAGGCAACCCCTTCACTCGCTCTCCCATGGGCCCCATGCTGAGCATGTGCCAGAACCAAGACAGGACATTGCTTCGTCCCACCTGTGAACAGCGTGCCCTGTTCACCCACTGGGCTGAGCCTCTGCAATAAACAGGACACTCCTCAGCACCTCCCTGCACAAAGGGCCTGCTCTGCCCTAAAAGGGGATTTGGAACCAAACCTACCTCCTTCCACTACCACTTGACACTCATCACAACAAAGCCCATTCTGCAACAAGAGATATAGGTAGCCCAGTGAGATCTCAAAAGTGACCACCAAAACTCAGATATTGTTTTGTTCCTCCTGTAACCTGACTTTCAAGAAAGGGATAAAGTGAATATAATCCAGTGAGCTTGGCATCAGTCCCTTATGAATTCCAGAATGGATTATTGAATAGATGCTTAATGAGCAAAAGCAAGAGAAAGTGCTCATTGCTAAGAGGCTGTTGGATCCACCATATACAAGTCACTATATTCTTGGGGATAATTCAGTTTAAAACAACAAGCATTTATTGGTCACCCCTTAAGTTTCACATCAGACACTGTACTCAGTATTACAGAGAAGACACGACAGTAAGGTATAAGCCCTGTCTAGAATGGGCCAAACAAAGCCAACAGAATCTGACAGAGATATTGTCTGGGAGGTGAATAATGGAAGACAAGATATCCACTAGAATTAGTATCGACCAGCAGGGAAGCCTTTTGAGATGAGAGTCAGAGTTCTCTCTCTCACCTTGCACTAGTCAACGCAGCAATCCTAACACAGAAGAAAATATAAACATCTGATTATTAGGTGTGAATGATGGGAGTACAAAGCATAGTTCCAGAATTATCTCTGTGAGTTAAAATAATAGGAGAAAAATCCATTTTCCCCAATAATAAATGTAAAATCTTAAAGTCTTAAAAGTTTAAACTATATAAAAATCAATAGCATAAGAGAAAGATGTTTATGCTCTGAGATTGATTTAACAGCAGAAACAAGATCATGTCTAAGCTTTATGGTTAGGTAAAAATCCCACATGAATTTTATTTTAAATATATATAATCCATTATTCAAACACAAGTGAGGAACACTCCATTTCGTAACCATTCAGGTTAAAAGACTTAGCGGTTTTAGTTAATTACAGGGTCAAAAGAAGATAGCAATGTGCTATCAACAGGAGGTAGCAACTACCTCACAAAGCTAATGAAATCATTGGCCACATTAAAATAACTGGAAGGTTCAAGTCAAAAGCAATCTTAGTTCCCCTATATTGGTGTGGCCCAGATTTACAGTACCTTCTGTCGACATGGTCATTCCTTTGTAAGAGGGACATTAGCTTCCATCAATAGATTGGTCAAATAAATTATAGTAATCCCCACAATGGAAACCAGGTAGCTTTTAAAAAGATGATGTGTAGCTTCATTTATTGACATGGAGGGATGCCCATTACATGCTATGCAATGAGGGGAAAAGCAAGTCACAGAAGAACCTATATAATAGTATCCAGTTTTATATAAAACCATGTGTGTCTATATTTTTTTAACATTTTTGCATTTTTTAAATGCATGTTTCTAAACATGACAATATAAGGTATGGCACTGTTTAGCCTGCACAGGAGAAGACTGGTGGGGAGAGTGGGGAGAAGGGAAGGTATACATGGTCATAGCCCTTGGGTACTTCCATCTAACAGAGGAGACAGACACTCAAGAGTCATTCCCACTCACCGTTCCTATCATGCAAATGTAAACTGAGCTCCTACTATATGTCAGTCAACAGGCTAAACACTAGGGACACAGATGAACAGGCACTGTGCCTTTAGGAAACCAGGGTAGAGTGTTAGAGAGATGGGGTATTTGTTTCCTCTCACTGTGATCACAAGTTACTACAATCTTGGTAGCTTAACAAACAACCACACACAAATTTATTCTCTCGTAGTTCTGAAGACCAGATGTCTGAAATCAAGGTTTTGGCAAGGCCACTCCCTACAGAGGTGCTAGAAAAGAATCTCTTCCAGCTCCTGGTGGCTGTTGGCATTCCTTGGCTTATAGCCACTTCACTCCAATCTCTGTCTTCATCTCACTTGATCTTTTCCTCTATGTCTGTATCAAATCTCCCTCTGCCTTTCTCTGGTAAGAACACTTATCATTGGTTTCAGGGCCCATCTGAATAATCCAGGATGATCTATCTCATCCTGAAATCCTTAATTATATCTGCAAAGACCCTTTATTCTAAATCAGGTTACATTCTCAAGTTCCTGGTGGACTTATCTTGGGGGTGGAGGGAGGCATCAGTCAACCCACTACAAATGGCTAAACAGATAATTAAAATAAAATATAATACAGTCTTTTTAGAAGTATGTGCAAGGTGTGGGAGCAAGAGATGGCAGAGAACAAAGGTAGAGGAGAGGTACTCTGGTGTATGGTTAGGGATTTAGCTGTTTGCTCATGTGCCTGTCACTCCCACTACACCATGTATTCTCAGTAAGGGTGCTATCCCTCAAGGGACAGAAATGGTTCTTAAAAAAAAACCACAACTTACTTTTTCTTGTAAAAGCCCAGGTATACATACAGTACATAAACAGATATACTGTATATCTGCAGTATTAAAATTTTATGAAGTAGGGGTGGGAGAGCAATTAGTGGGGAAAATATCTTTAAAAGGCTCCTTAAGGGAATAATAATAAAAATAAGGTTGAGGAATGCTGAACTAGGCCAGAACCTCCACAGAACCAAAGACCATCTCATAGCTACCTATATGTCAGCAAAGTGCTCAATAACTGTTAATTCATCAATTGAATAAATAGATGAAGCTTCAGGGAGACAAATTTAACCTCAAGAGTGAAAAGCAGCATAGAACTGACTAGTATAAATAGAACTGACTAATAGTGAGCTAGGTCTGCCCTGCAAGGCAGTAAGCATCCTATGCTGGAAGTATTCAAGCAGAAGTTAAAGGAGGACCTTCATTTGAAAAATGTCAGGGCTCATCCTATCCTATATAATAAAAGCCTAATATGCAAATCGACTAAACAACAGAATGACCAGCAGAACGACCAGTCACTATGACATGCACTGACCACCAGGGGGCAGACGCTCAATGCAGGAGCTGCCCCCTGGTGGTCAGTGCACTCCCACAGGGGAAGCACCGCTCAGCCAGAAGCCAGGCTCATGGCTGGCAAGCACAGCGGCAGTGGTGGGAGCCTCTCCCACCTCTGTGGCAGCACTAAGGAGCAGCAAGCCGAGTGGTAAGGTGCAGCAAGCAGGAGGGTGGACATCCACTTGGGACCGAGGGGTCCCAGACTGTGAGAGGGCGCAGGCCAAGCTGAGGGACCCCACCCCAGTGCACTAATTTCGTGCACCAGGCCTTTAGTATGGAAATATTTGTTAAGCCTCATCAGTACATGACACACAAATGTCTCAATACCATGAACCTTGTTCAGCTGCTTTGACTTTCAGACAAATCAAGTCCAAGCATTGCAAGTATGAATGTCTATGACACAAACCTTAACCATCACTTTAGAATTTCTACCAAGAAGGAAAAACAACAGCCAAATGAAAATCAGTTCTGTCGTTTTTTTCAACCCACCTTTCTTTGCCTTTGCTACTTCGCTTTTGCTGTTCCCTTTTTATTAAAGGTCCTAAGGATACCACAAATTAAATGAATCCACAAAGAGTGAGAATCTTAGATAAGGCACATTATTACTTTCGATCTGTCCTTGACAATATTTCCTGTTTGGTTTCACTGCAAAGCACTGGGGGATTTACTATGATTAGAGAAAGGACCCACTGCTACAGCAAATTACATATGGAAAACAAAGGCAAGGCTCTGTCTAGGGCACTTGCTAAAAGCCTGGATTTTTAAGAAATTAAGTCTTATATTTACATGAGGGGATGGTCCAACCCTCCTCTCAATTATCCAGAAATTGGGTAAGATAATTGATCAAAGGGTTTATAAATTTGAGTCACTTTGAGCAGCTGGTGTTTCACAGCCGACGTGTAGGATACCAAGGAAACCTTCAAAACAGGAAATATCAGACTCAACTCAAGAGAGTCGAGCTGTGGTGAATTTGTACTTTTCGGTTTCACACAATGATTTTCAGATGTCTTCGGAAACCTGTGGCCAAGTGAGGGCGGCTGGGGCCTCGCTCACCCTTCGCTGGACCTAACCTTGCAGGCAGCGAGCAGGAGAGGCCCCACGGAGCTGCCTCGCTGCTGCCCAAGCAGATGAACTAGGGGGAGAGGTGTTTCAAATTATTCCACCCTTAAACGAAAACAGCTCCACAAAGCCATCGGTTTAAAAAGTACTTAAGCATCTGCTCTCGGTTTGGTTTTACTTCTCTGACCAGAGCCACATGGGATGGCACAGCCAAGGCTGTGGGGTCCACTCCTGTCTTAACATGTGGAGAATTTATGCCCCTCAGCCCTGTTAACACTGTAAGATGCCAAGGGCATAAATCGTCACATTATGGGAAGAGAATTGCAGTTTTGTCACTGACAAAGAGCTGTGCCCTTTCATGGCTCAACCCTGACACAAAATTTCTCACTCTGGGGAACTTTTTTTTTTCAACAGGGGAGAGAAAAAAAAAGTATTGGCTCTGAAACATCACACACCATATTCTAGCAATTTGATAAAAAAAAAAAAAAGAAAAGAAAAGAAAAAAGAAAGAAAAGGAAGAGAAAAAAGGTTGAGCAAGTTGGCAGCAGGTCAAAAATATCACCATTCTCATTTTTACAAATGTTTAAACTTGAATCTGGATTTGTTTTCCGAGTGCAGGAGCCTTGGGCCCAGAGCCAGGTGGAGAGGCTGCGGCCCCTCAGTCTCTTCTCCCCAGTGTCACCCGTGGGGAGCTGAAAGGCCAGTGCGGGGTGAACTCCCCACAGACCAAGCTTCTGGAAACAAACACAGCCTCCACCCCAGCCTCTGGTCTGTTAGCAGCACAACTCTAACCTTATCGATAATGCAGGACACAGGGACATCAGTGATATTGGCCAGTTGGGTTTGATAATTGTCACTGTTCTATGAAAGGAGAATGGTTGCCTTTATCTTCCCATATACTAATCCATATTAATCTTCCCATATACTAATCTTCCCATATACTAATCCATATTAATCTATTCGAGGGTGGTTTGTCACATAAGAAATAGGTTCTTGGCTGTACAAAATGAGCTGCTAAGATATTCCTTTGACGATGAGCTTCCCTGGTTCGATCCAAGTGCTGTTTACAGACATCAAATCAGAGATGCCTCTTAGAAACAAGAGTCAGTCCTATGGCATAAAATTTGTCTGAATTCATAAAAATATGTCTGCATATAGTTTCCTGGAAATGTTATCTACTGTGTAAAGATAGATGTGTTGACAGCCAAGAGTCCCCTCAACACCCTAACCAATGTTTTTTTCAAAATATTACAGTTGAATCATCCCAGGAGCTTGTGAAAAATTTACCTACCTGATCCTCATCTGAAACATGCAAATTGAATCCCTGGTGGTGGCCTGGATCTGCACTTGAAACTCTCTCCCAAGTGATTAATTTTGCGACAATTTGAGAACCACTTCCCAACAGCAGAGTGCCTGCTGCCAGCAATATACACAGTACATGTAGATGGACTCCACCTCAACTTGGAAGAATCTGTTCAGTCAACAAGTAGTCAGCAAATCTTATGGTTCTCATCATTTGGCATGAGCATTTAAGCACCTATGGGCAGTGAGGGCATCTCAATGGGAAAGAAGAAAGGCAGGTGGAAACTACACAGCCCCTAGGCACTCACACACCTTGCTTGAAGGCTTTCTCTTGCAAATGATATTTGAAACTATTTGAAAGTGAGTTCTGTAACCCACCAAAGGTGACATGGAGCCACAGTCCTCCCCTTCTGTGTTTGAGTCTGTCTCACCTGCTCTGTTTCTTAGTTCCTTTCTTGTGGTCAACCCTAGGCATGACGTATAGTGAAAATAATGTTTATAAATTGAATTCTATTAAAAAGGGAGGCTAAAACCAAATGAGGACTTCAGGCTGAGATTGAACACAGTTACGGAAAGTTGCCATTCGAAAAGAGTGGCTTGTTCTCATCTATTCTTCAAGTTCACTGGATGGAACAGACAACTGACTGATTTGCAGGAAATCCTAGAAGCAAATAGGAGATAGGCCCATATGTTTGAGGGGTGTTGCTGTTATTTAAACAGTATGCTTCAAAACAGGAATGCTTATTTTTATTTTTTGATCTTTCAGCTAGTAATTTTGATGGATTATGAGAACAGAAGCTAAATGCAATAAGGGGTCTGAACAAAACCAGACTTGTTTTTTTGAAAAAGGAAATGGAATATAAAGTAACTCATTTATCCCCAAATTGCGTCTCTAAGAAGCCATCTTATCAGTCACAGATCAGGCCACATAAATAATTTCTAATATCTGTGTTAGCGTGTGTTTTTTCCTCTCAGGGGGAGGTGCAAAAATGATTCCAGTGAAATTCTGTATGTATGGATGTTAAAAATGGGAAGTATGTTTTTGACAAGACTCAAAGCAGGACGTGTGGTCACAACAAATAGAAAAATGAAAGAAAAAAGCTCTGAAAGGGTCAGATTACAAATTCAACAGACATGCCAAACTGTGGGAGACATGGGAAGGGTAGAGACAAATGAGAAATATTGTTAATAAATGTCCTGATCAATACATACTACAGCAGTGCATAAACTACGTATATAACAAATTTTTCATTCAATTAAACAATTTTTCTCAAATACCTACTATGTACCTTATTGCTAAGTGTTAGAGCTATATATTTAAATTTAATTTCCTTTGTAAGAGCCCATTGTTTTATTACAATGTGTGAGTTAGCTCATTAAGGAACTCTGAGATACATGACAAAATGCAGATTCACAGATTTGAAGAATTTCTTGGAGCCAAAATGTAACTCTTTGGCAAGGTTAACACATGAACATACCAATGAGAAATAAGCATTGATTATTTGGTTATGCCTACTCTGCATTCCAGAACCAAAGCCATATAAATATAAAGTCTGCCAAATAAGATGTCTTTATGTGTATCCAATTATAGCCACCTGTAACATTCTTTAAGTTGGAAATGTGTGAAGACTGCAAAGGGTATGTGAAAAATGAGCCCTAATCTATCTATATATATATATAAAAGGCTAATATGCAGTGTACCCTCGGGAGTTCGACTGGGAGACCGGGAGTTCGATCGCTCACTATGAAGTGCGCTGACCACCAGGGGGCAGCACAAAACAAAGGAAGGTCCAGGCTGGCAGCTGGTAGGCCCCAATCGGCCCTGATCTCCAGCCAGGCCTAGGGACCCTACTGTGCACCAGGCCTCTAGTTCTATAGTAAGAATTATCTCGTAGGTATATAGGTATACTTATGTAAATATATCTAGAGCAGAGACACATGATCTAGTGTAATAGCCATGAGGTCAGATATTCTATCTGTATAGGTGTTTGGTGTATTCACAGCATTCAGCATTGTTCCTGACACAGGCTAGATATTCACTAAACACTTGTTAGATGAACAAATGAAAGAAGGACCGAATGAATGAGTGAATGAATACCTATTAAAAAATTATAAGTTAACTTGGAACAACACTAGGGCTAGGAGCATGTATTCTCTACTGACACGGGCTTGTGTGAATCAATAATTCTTTGGCCAAGGAGACTGTGTGACCAGAAGATTGGCTACATATGGAAAGATTGAGCAAATAAATATATCAAGGATAATGGGAGGCAGGTTTCTCACTGTTGGAAAAGAAAACTGAAAATATGGAAAGGGAGTTGGCTAAAGTGCATAGTGTTAGACTGGAATTGTGGGTATCAGTGTGAACTTGTGATTTTTTAGATAGATAGATACATGATAGATAGACGGTTCTACTTCTGTCTTCTGAGAAGGCCTAAAAGCAGTGACACCCCAGTAACAATGAGCAAACTAGTATATTGAGCCTATATCTTAGCTACTAAGTACCATTCTCCACTAAAAGGAATCAAAGTTCTTTTGAAGAAATGGCTGATTCCAGAGAAAGTATAAAAATGAGCTTGAAACATGCTTTTGTGCGAAACATAATAAAGTATTCAACGATTAGCAGAGACATCTCAAAAGGACACAATAGCCAGCTTGGAGGGACTCCTAATGGCCAAGTCTGGAACAATTTGAGCAATAAAATGAACAATACTAGTAGTTAATTATAACTCATTGAATAAAGTAGGAATTCCTGATTCCATAGCAATATAAATTAAGGGTAACATTTAGGTCAGTATCTGAATGAGAAGAGTCATGAGAATTCCAGGCAGTGGAAACAACTAGTGCAAGGTTTCCAGAGTTAAGATGACCTTGACATATTTGAGGAACAGAGAAGGCCAGTGTGGCTGAAGTATGCATAGTAGGCACAAGAAGAGTCATATGACATAAATGGAGAAGTTGACAGGCTCTGACTAGATAGAGTTTATAACCAGCACAAGAAGGTTAGATTTTATTCCCAGTGTCATAGGTCTTTGAAATCTTACTATTTTTGTGTGTGTGAATCCTCACTAGAGGAAATTTTTCCATTGATTTTTAGGGAGAGTGGGAAAGAGAGGGAAAGACAGAGAGAAAGATTGATGTGAGAGAAATACCTCAATTGGTTGCCTCCTGCACGAGCCCTGACCAGAGGCCGGGGAGGAGCCTGCAACCAAGGTATGTGCCCTTAACTAGAATCGAACCTTGGACCCTTTGATCCGCAGGCTGATGCTCTATCCACTGAGCAAAACCGACTAGAGCTGATTTACATTTTATAAAACATATCTCTGGCTGTTGTATAGAGAAAGGATTATAATTGTGCAAGGGATGAAGCAAAGAAAGGAATCGAGAAGTTATTGTAGTTGTTCGGGCTAGAGAGGATGGCGGCATGTGGCTGAGTGGGGGTATTGGAGATGGAAAAAGTGGGCAGCTTAGTGATATATTCTGAAGGAAGTGTTGACAGGTCTTGTTGATAGATTTAACATGGATCCATAAAGAAAAGAAATATCAAGACAATTCCTAGATTTTTGGCTTCAGCAGCTAAGTGGATGACAGGGCTGCTTACTATGATGGGATGATTGGGAGAAGCAGATTTGGGGGTAAGGAAAATATCAACAGTGCTATTCCAACTGCCATGACAAGTTTGTGCTCCCTATCAAACGTCCATGTGATGATGTCAGATAGGAGTTGGTTATAGAAAATCTGAAATTCCAAGTAAAAGTCAGAGCTGGAGACCCATACTTGGGAGTCACTGGAATGTACATTATATTGAACTAGAGCAGGGGTTGCCAACCTTTCGGACCTCACGGACCACCAGTGGTCCGCAGACCACCGGTTGGTGATTACTGAACTATAGGACCGGTGCACGAATCCGTGCACCAGTGGGGTCCCTCGGCCTGGCCTGCAGGATTGGGCCGAAACCAGCTTTCCACCATCCCCCAAGGGGTCCCAGATTGCAAGAGGGCACAGGCCAGGCCAAAGGACCCCACAGGTGCACAATTGAGGCCGGGAGGGACGAGGGAGGTTGGCCAACCAGGGAGGGACCACGGGAGGGCTCCAGGGTGTGTCCAGCCTATCTCACTCAGTCCCAGCCCATCTCAATCAGTCCTGATCGGCCTACCGATTGGAGTGTGTGCCCCCTGGTGGTCAGTACATGTCATGGCGAGCAGTTGAGTGGCCTTAGCATATCATTAGCATATTACGCTTTGATTGGTTGAATGGACGACCGGACACTTAGTATATTAGGTTTTTATTATATAGGAGGATTAGATGAGATCACCTGTCGAGAAAAAGTATTGGTTCGGTTCAGATTAGAAGAGGGCTCAGGGATGAGCTCCAGAAACTCCCAGCATTTACAGAGCTAGTAGGAAGGAGGAGCCAGCAAAGGAGACAAAGAAGGAATAACAAGTGAGACAAGAGGAAGACCAGGAGTATGTAAATCATGGAAGTCAAGAGTTATTTTTTTAAAGAATTTCAAAAATGAGGAAGTGTTCTATAATGTAAGAGTTTTTATTGGTAACATGGAGGTAATGGTGCCCTTGACCAGAGCAGTCGCAGAAGTAGTGGGGACAGAACCCCAACTGGAATGAGTTAAGCAGAGAATGTGAGAGAATGAAATGGAGACAGCAGTTGTAGGCAACTCTAAAAAAGTTTGCTATGGATGGGGAGTGGGAAAATGGAGCAGAAACTAAAAGGATAAATGAAGTCAAGAAAGGTTTGTATTTTATTTTGGTTTTTAGAGCACATTTTTGGCTCTCATGGTGTATGCCCTCCACAGAGGCAGGACATTTGTGATGCAGGAGAAGAGACATTCCCAAGTGTTAATGAACTGAAAACTAAGGGGACAGATACAGATATCTGTCCCAAATAAGTTCTTGATGGGATGGAACAAAGGTATGTTATTGTGAGGCAGGAAGTGAGAGATTATGGGTAGATTAACGAGTGGGAGGAAAATAGGAGAATTACTATCTAGCTACTTCTATTTTCCCAATGAAGAATCAGACAGGGTCATAAGATTAAGAATAGGGAGAGGCTGAGAAGCAGAAGGTATAAAAAAAGTAATTTTGAAGACTGGGCAAGTGAAGTAAATATGATTGCTGCTATGTTGAATGTCCATTTGAGATTTGAGACCAGTCAACATAGCTGTGAGTTTTTATCCAGCCAAGTGCCAGTGCAGAATAGGCAGTTATGGTTTAACTGGGGCTCTGCCAGTCAAATTCAGTGGGGATGATTATGCAAGAAGGAAGGATGTTAATAATGTCCATAATTGTGAAACATGTCATTTAAGCTGCAAATGGAGGGAAGGGCATCAGGGGTGGTGAGTCAATGACTTAAGATAATTCAATAAGATCAATACACTTCTAGTGAGTAAAAGCCAGGGGCGTGTGTCAAGAACGTGGTCTTCGGAGTGCATAGCCACAGAAGGTGAGGAACAGGTCATTGGAGGTAAGATGGTTGAAGGACTGTGAAGCCAACTTTGATTACAAAATACATTCATTTTAAAATTTGATAATATCTCAGCTTGCTAAGTGGACTCCCTTTTGCCATGTTTCCCCACTCCTTCCAAAGTGTAAGATGAGTAATTTAAAAAGGGTAAAACTAAGGTAAATACCCAGAAAAATATTTATTCATACCAAGTAAACAGTCCTGAATTTTTAAAAATCTGTTCATTTTCCTTCAAAGCACCAAATTATAGGGAGGAGCTACACTGGCCATGGAAATATTCTTGTGTTTGAAAGGATGCGTGTTATTAGATAGCAAATTTTTTAAAAATCATGATACGTTGAGAGAGAGAGAGAGAGAGAGAGAGAGAGAGAGAGAGACCACAAAAGAAGGGAAAAGCTTTTTTTCCAGATTTTTGGACGAGAGGCTTTGCAACTTCATCTTGTACTGTGCTTGCAAATTATGTAGCCAGCCCTGGCCATTTCGTATGTATAATATTGATGATGATAACAATGAAAAGGTGGGTGGGGTACAGGGATAAGGAAAAAGAGGAGGACGACAAAAAGAATGTTTTTATTTAAAAGTTAGTACTTGTTTGCCACTTACTATCAGGTAATGTTCCAAGTGCTTTATATATTTAAACTAATTTGACCGGGTCAACAATTCTTTGAGATAAGTACTATGACTGCTCCATTCACAGATGGGAGAGAGTGAGGCCCAGAGCGGTTCAGTAACTTGCCCGGGTCTCAGAGGTGGTAAGTAGCCGTGCAGGATTCATTCCCAGGTAGTTTCACTCCAGAGTCTATAACTCTCCACAACTTCCCCATTCTACTTCTATGTACCATATATCAATTATATATACTTGTACCTGCATCTTTATTAATCTTGAAAGATATTATCTTCACACAGAACGTTCAGAATATGAATTCACTTTACAGTAGTCCTCCTTTATCCACAGGGTATATGTTCCAGGATCCCCAGTGGATGCCTGAAATGGCAGATAGTACCAAATCTTATATATTAAGTTATGTTTTCTTCTATGTATACATACCCACGGTAAAGTTTAATTTATAAATTAAACACAGTAAGAGATTAACAACGACACTAATAACAAAAAACAATTATAATAATATACTGCATGTCCTAACTGGTTTGGCTCAGTGGAAAGAGCGTCGGCCTGTGGACTCAAGGGTCCCAGGTTCGATTCCGGACAAGGGTATGTACCTTGGTTGCGGGCACATCCCCAGTAGGGAGTGTGCAGGAGGCAGCTGATTGATGTTTCTCTCTCATCGATGTTTCTAACTCTCTATCCCTCTCCCTTCCTCTCTGTAAAAAAATCAATAAAATATATATATATGTTAAAAAAATAATATAATGCAACAAAAGTCACGTGAATGTGGTCTCCGTATCTCTCAAAATACCTTAGTGCAGTGTACTCACCCTTCTTGTCGTGCAAACTTACTCCTGATCTCGGTAACCATCCCTTACCTGCTGTAAAAGGCGGTGTCACAAGCTTCCTATAGACTCAGGGCTTTCTGGTGCGACCTGCTGCCATCACTAGGAACAGTCTTCTGTTCATGTTTTCAACCCACCTTGTGAAAATGCCTTTCCCATCTTAACCGAGCACGCGTCTCACACACCGTGGCCGTCACCTTTGCAGTTCGAGGTGCAAGAGCAAAACCACCACGACTTCTTTGTCCTTCACAATTTCACGGGCAGAAGATTGATTCTTACCGTACCTGTCAGCAAGGACAGCACACCCCTGTCTTCTTTCCTTATTCAGTCCACGACTTTCACCTCTTCACCTAAAAGGAAGCCCTTTCCCGCTATTCCTGGGCATGTCCAAATCACAGCGTCCGTCCTCCTGCGCTTTGGGGCCTTTAGGAAGTAAAATAGGAGCAGCTTGAACACGAGCACTGCGGTACCACCACAGCGGACCTATCGTGGTGCGGCGTGGGGACGCGGCGTGGGGACGCGGCGTGGGGACGCGGCGTGGGGACGCGGCGTGGGGACGCGGCGTGGGGACGCGGCGTGGGGACGCGGCGTGGGGACGCGGCGTGGGGACGCGGCGTGGGGACGCGGCGTGGGGACGCGGCGTGGGGACGCGGCGTGGGGACGCGGCGTGGGGACGCGGCGTGGGGACGCGGCGTGGGGACGCGGCGTGGGGACGCGGCGTGGGGACGCGGCGTGGGGACGCGGCGTGGGGACGCGGCGTGGGGACGCGGCGTGGGGACGCGGCGTGGGGACGCGGCGTGGGGACGCGGCGTGGGGACGCGGCGTGGGGACGCGGCGTGGGGACGCGGCGTGGGGACGCGGCGTGGGGACGCGGCGTGGGGACGCGGCGTGGGGACGCGGCGTGGGGACGCGGCGTGGGGACGCGGCGTGGGGACGCGGCGTGGGGACGCGGCGTGGGGACGCGGCGTGGGGACGCGGCGTGGGGACGCGGCGTGGGGACGCGGCGTGGGGACGCGGCGTGGGGACGCGGCGTGGGGACGCGGCGTGGGGACGCGGCGTGGGGACGCGGCGTGGGGACGCGGCGTGGGGACGCGGCGTGGGGACGCGGCGTGGGGACGCGGCGTGGGGACGCGGCGTGGGGACGCGGCGTGGGGACGCGGCGTGGGGACGCGGCGTGGGGACGCGGCGCCAATTCAGGAATGGCAAGACAGTGCGGGGTAGTGGGAAATTTCATGACGCTACTCAGAACAGCACGAAATGTAAAACTTAAGAATTGTTTCTTTCTGGAATTTTCCACTTAATATCTTCAGACCGTGGTTGACTGTGGTAACAACCCTCAGAAAGCGAAGCACAGGTAAGGAGGGACAAACTGTACGCATTTTGCCTTCCCACTCACATTTTATTACTTGTTGCTTAATTTAAGGATTGTCTTCTGGTTTATGAACCCACGACTAAAAGGAAGTGTTGGATAATCGTGTCTCTGTTGTGTAAAGTGAGAGTTCTGATATTTAAAATGTTATCTTGGTTTTAAAAGACAGCAAGCATGGGCAAGCATAATTTATTCACTCACCAATAATTATCTTGGCTGAGGATCTGGGCCTCCACTTGGCCTTAAACCTTAATTAAAAAAAAAAAATCTTCACCACATTTCCTGAATTCTGAAACAGGTATTTACACAAGACAGCTTGTTTATGCAAAACAGGCCATTAGGATCAGGCAGGATCCTCGGGTGTTAAATGCCCCTGGATTCCTTGTTAAGGAATTTCTCCTCTTTGGGAAGGGAATCATTTTCATTAAATATATATATATATATGTGTATATATATATATATATATATATATATATATATATATATATGTAATTTGTTTTTATTGATTTCAGAGAAAGGATAGGAGAGGGGATAGAAGCATCAATGATGAGAGAGAATCATTGATCAGCTGCCTCCTGCATGCCCCACACTGGGGATCGAGCCCCAACCCGGGCATATGCCCTGACCAGGAATCGAATCCTGACTTCTTGGTTCATTGGTCTGTGCTCCACCACTGAACCATACCACTGGGTGAGAAGGGAATCATTTTCTCATCAGATAGCTATAGCTTTTATAATCTGTGCTATTTACATGGGGTTGGTGTTACATCAAGATTACATTTTTAAAAAATCAATTAACCAATTTGTAGTAAAAAGACTTTTAAAAGAGAATTTTTTTCACTAAAATCAATTTTAAAAGTATAGCTACTTTACCAGATCCCAGCCACCCAACAACTTTTACCAGTTAACACTGTCTCCAAATGCATGGGATAACATTTGAAAGAGACTATCCTTCCGATATAATAAAAGGCTAATATGCAAATTGTCCCCTTGACTGAGAGTTCGACCAGGGAGTAGGGCCAGCCTTCATCAACCACCTGTGGCCCCTCCCCCAAGCCAGTCCCGCCCAATCAGCCCCCATTGGGGCGGGCTGGCCGGACCCCACCCATGCACGAATTTGTGCACTGGGTCTCTAGTAAATAATAATTGAAGAAGCAAATTCCAGATGTGATCATTTTTTTCTTTATGGTTCTAATCCTGGACTTCATGGGGAAATCATGAGGCATCCTGGTTGGACAATGGGAAGGGTGAGGTGGAGGTTTCATCTACATTGACCTCCATCAACTCCAAATGTACCTCAAGAGGCCGCATGCAGACTGAGAGCTGGAAGTGGCATTTTCTTGAAGTCTGAAGGTCCAGCCTCTTCTTTATCCTTTGTTCAGAAAGTAACAAGAAAATGTTATCTTTCATCACAAATCTTGAGAATCACAGGATAACACACCTTCACTCTTTTAAACTGTCCTGCAACTTACCAACATTGAAGGGCAAAGGTACTCCAAGTGATGGGTAAAGGTATTCTGTGTAAGCAAGTGGCACAAGTGAAGAATAAATAAAGCATCAAGGACTAATCTGTAAGACAAGTGTGGTTTGTTTGTTTGTTTGTTTGTTTGGCCTCACCAACTGAGTTGTACAGTTGTCCTTTGACTCATAGGCCAAGTAACAAGAACCAAGTAATATGGCAGAGCTGTTTTCTTTCTTTCCCTCCCCTGAAGTTTTACTCTATGCCTCCTTGTTTTCCAAGCTAGGGTTCAGGTTTTAAAGTATGTTCTACAACCTGACCTCAAAAAAACTGGAAAAAAAGAGAGGAATGATCTCTTGAGACAGTACACCAATTCAATTAGACCTTTTATAGTCTAGATAAACTGGATTCTTCAGTTGAATTGTTTTAAATGCCACAAGACAGGCTCTTTATGCAAAAGTCAGTCCAGAATTGGAATCAGTTGAGTAGATGATGCTTGGGAGAACTTGCCTGATACTTTTCATATTTCTTCCCACGTGTAATCAGTTCAAGGTAGTATATTATCAATCTTCAAAAGCATAAGCAATTCTATTTTCATGAACCATGACATTTCTTTCTCTCCCATATAGCAGCTTAGGACTTAGGGTGGTATCATGTGCTTCTTTTAAGAGTATTTAACTCTGTACATTTTTAAAAACAGGACATTTTTGGCACAATCCTTGGACCAGGAACTGGCTCTGCCTCTCAGTCTCTCCCAGCCTGAACATGCCCTCTGGGTCAAACCAAGCAGTCCAGCTCTTCTCTCAAGTAAGTCTGAGAATGAGGTATTGTGGGGGGAAACTGAGGCCCTTTAGAGAACCAGTAAAATTTCAAAATATTTGTATTTTTTAAAATAAATAATACCTACATCTTCAATTTAACCCACTAATACCTCACAGGATGTAATAAACATATTTTGAAACTTAGAAAAGAATTTCACCTGTTTATTTTTGCAATATACTTTTTGCTGGAGTAGGTATTTCTAGAACATCTGCATCGCATTAGCTGAGGCATCAGTATTGGAAACAACACGTAACAGATTGGCTATATCAATAATACAACATTCACTTATCATATTGAACATTCCTCTGTGGTGATCTGAACTGAGGAGATGAGCTTAATATCAGAGAACTAGAGGCCCGGTGCATGAAATGCATGCACTGGGGTAGAAGGGGTGTCCCTCAGCCCGGCCTGCGCCCTTTCACAGTCCGGGACCCCTCAGGGGCTGTCCGACTGCCGGCTTAGGCCCCCTCTCCCAGGGGAGTGGGCCTAAGCTGGCAGTCAGACATCCATCTCACAGTGCAGGACCCCTCACTCCTTACCGCCCATCTGCTCGCTGCTCCTTAGTGCTGCCATGGAAGAGGGAGACACTCCCGCCACTGCCGCTACACTCACCAGCCATGATCCCGACTTCTGGCTGAGCGGTGCTCCCCCTCTGAGAGCGCACTGACCACCAAGGGGCAACTCCTGCATTGAGCGTCTGCCCTCTGGTGGTCAGTGCGCATCATAGCGACCGGTGGTTCTGGTTGTTCCACCTTAACGCTCACTTAGGCTTTTATTATATAGACTAGAGGCCCAGTGCACGGAATTTGTGCACGGGTAGGTTCCCTAGGCCTGGCTGGCGATCAGGGCCGATCAGAGCCTTCCTTCCCCGGCTGCCAGCTAGGGCCTTGCTTCGTTCCACGCTGCCCGCTGGTGGTCAGCGCACATCATAGCGAGCGATCGAACTTTCGGTCTCCCAGTTGAGCTCCTGAGGGAACACTTTGTATATTAGCCTTTTATATATATAGGTTTGTAGAAGAGAACCATAGATTGTGGTTGATTGGAATGTCAGAACCATTCTAAACTTTAAAAAAAAAATCCTAGAGGTAAATACTAGAAATGTCTGGTAGGTTTTAAAACTAGATAACTTCATTTATCTGGAAAAAGAAATATGAATAATTTATTAGGAAATGCCACTATTACAGTATTACTGTGAAATTCCAGAAATGTATTTGAGCTTTAAAAAATGACTTCAAGAGTCTTAAGTAGATTCTGGGTTCAGTCTTCCTCTGCTGATGGTTGACTTTGCCTTGTTAGAGGCCAATGTTTCCAACGTTGAATGATCATCTCTGTGTGTTCAGTCAGTGCTGTGGTGACCCCATGAGGGACTCAAGAAATATTAGATGCAGCCCCCCTTACATTACTTATCACTGAAATGAAGAGATGTGTGACACATAAGGAACAGTTATCTAAAATATACTGTACATTGTTATTAATAAATATGCATTGAAGACTTACTGTGCAAAATACTTTACATACATCACCTAATTTAATTCTTGCAATAAAACAGTGAATGAATAGGACAAGGAAACTAGGAGTCAGAAAACTAAACTGACATGTCCCATGTCACTTAATTATGGATTGTGAAACTGAGCTTCAAACCATGTCTATCTGAGTAAGTACAAAGCCATTGCTTTTAGCTCCTGTGTTTTCTGCCTCCTGATTCACATGGCCCAGCATCGGCTATTGATGCTCCAGGAATTCAGAGATGCAGGAAGTCAAAGATATTAGAGTGTTGCCTCTCCCCTTTGCCCACCCACAGTGTCTTTTGAAGTTTTGTGTTTTGAAATTTGAAGTTTATGGGATGCCCCAGGTGGGATCAGGGAGAAACCAGCTGTTTGCTCTTCAACACATGAAAAACAACAGCCAGAAGTCTCTTTCTGATTTAAAGGCAGTCACTGCTGTGCCCACTCTGGTTTCATGCTGGTGAGGATCTCTCCTCATTACACCACCAGGGTAATCTGAGAGGTTCCGAGTTATCTGTACAGGGGTGCACACCATTTCGCAACCTTTTGCCAGAGATGCCAATTTAGCATTGTGCAACGGGAAAACTGAAGCAGAGACACAGGATCATAAGATAAATACGATCAGGGAAGGAGATAGAATGGATCCCATAAAACACAGGGTCTCCTTTGGTTTTGACAAATTCCTAGGTGGGTGTGTCAATTCCATAAGTATGCCAGCCTCTTAAGTCATGACTTCTCTTCAGAATGAGAAGCTGCCATTCTATGAGTGGCAAGGTCATTTTTATGGTTTGCCCTCCCAACAACTTTATGGGACAAGTATTATTATCCCCACATTGAAGATTAGGATACTGACCTTAGAGGACCCCCAGGCACCCTGCTTCCTTCTACCACATGCATTCTACATTCTGAATCAACAGGTAATTTTAAAAGTATTTTTAGCCTGGCCAGCATGGCTCAGTGATTGAGCGTCAACCTATGAACCAGGAAGTCATGGTTCAATTCCCAGTCAGGGCATATGCCCAGGTTGTGGGCTCTATCCCCAGTGTGGGGCATGCAGGAGGCAGCCAATCAATAATTCTCTCTCATCATTGATGTCTCTCTCTCTCTCTGTCTCTCTCCCTCTCTGAAATCAATACAAAGTAAAAATTAAAAAATTTTAAAAGTATTTTTAAATGTAACCAGATTAACAGCTGTTGAATCGACTATGCTCTACTAAATTCCAAGAAACATCTACTATAAATACTGTATAAGTAACTGCCAGTTAAATATGAAGAAAGATGAAATACCCCAGCTGAGTAAATCTCTGAAACCACATCCCTGGGGCTTCCTAAGCCATGTCGCTAAGCTAAAGCCAGCCTGGTGGCAGAATGGACCCTGGATTCCGAAGATATATGCAGACAATGCCAGGATCCAGCTGCGTGTTTCTATAGCATTCATTGACTCCAAACAAAAACCGTGTTTAACTCCCAAGCTCCCAATCCTGATTGATTTTGTTCTTTTTTTTTTTTTCTGCCCTCTTAGATCCAAAGTTAAATGATAAACTGTTTATTACTGGCACAGCCTTTTTTCCCAGCCCAGCAGTCTCCCAGGCGATCTCTCTGGCTCTGGTTTTCCCAGGCCTCATCAGGTACATTGTGGCTCCAATAACTCCCATGTTTGTCTGCCATTGCTCCAGGCAGATGTCTGAAAATCACCCACTGACAGATTTATGTTCGTCAACCTCTGAGACACCCTCCATCCCCACCCACAAACCGTATCATAGTTGTGGATGAAAGCCCTTGGAGGCAAGAGCACCGAGTCCTCTCAAGCACATACAGAGCTGAGACACAGCATTGCAATGGCATCCTGCCTGCCCGCCTGCCCTCCACCACATTCCCCTATAAACCCCCTGACTCCTCAGCAACGCACGTTTTCCTGGCCTGCTTTCTTCCCAAGATCTGGAAAGACTTGGGTCTCCAGGCTTTTGAAACAAGATTAAAAGGTCTCTTTTATAGCAACTTTCGGAAAAAACTCCTCAGAGGAAACGTGGTTGGCAGGTAGAAAAACCGGGACCTGTCTCCCTGAAAATCACAGCTGTGTTATCTTTTTCCTCCACTGATCACTTCCAGATTATCATTCAGGGCAGACAGCCAATTAGCCAGCCCTCCCTGTCACAGAGCCCGTCTCTGGCAGCGCTCATTTCTCCACAAAAGGGAGCACGTCTGAAGAAGTGTAGCTGGGCCATGTGCAGAACCTGGGGAGGGAAAACCTGTGAGTTAGCATGCCCTCACCACAACAAGTCAGCACAGGAAGGTGAACCAAGAGCCAGTGCAGGCAGGAAGTTTGCCGAAGCCTCGGGACCAGACCAAACACAAAAGCTTCCTTTCTACGAGGAAGGAGAGTTGAGCTGTAAGGAAAAACAGAATTAAAGCACTGTCCTGAGTGAAACTCAGTGATAGAGCCTGGTGTTGGAGAGTGGAACCCTTGATTTGGGGTCTCGCCTGCCTTTGGCAAGCAAGTTCTCTGCAGAGAAGCAGGAAGCACCTTTCTCAGGCTTCTTGGCACCTCGCCATTGTTCAGATCTGCCCTGGGCCAAACAACCCTTGCCTCACTGTGACTTCTTTGGAAATATGGGTCAGAATAAGACGTTGGCACATCCAAAGTCTGTTCAATGAAGTTCACTAACCTGGCAGCATAGTAGAGACAGAGGTATATAGGGAAAAGATTTGTGCAGCATTCCGTTTTCGGTGACAATGCAGACAAGTTGTGTCCCCAGGAAGCCATTGTTTTGGCAGGAAATTGAAATGTACACACAATGAATTGTATGGTCCATACCTACTATGTGCTGGGACCCATCAGCATTAAGGACAAAGTCTGTCTTACTGATTTAAAGGGCTTCAATAGCAGCTCCCTAACTCTGCCCTGAGGGGTACCAGTGTCCCCCAGGGTGTTAGTAGTCTTGTCTGTACATTCCTGTCTCTGGAATAAGCTTAGAAAATACTTCCTTAAACAATGTTGGACAGGTTTCTTCACTGTGGGGCTCTTCACCAACCTTAATATGCTAATGTGCCTGTTAGCAGCATTTGCCAAGTGTGTTGACCACAGAGCCCTGTGTTCACAGCTACTTCTTTTTTTTTTTAATTTATTTATTGATTAAGGTATTACATATGTGTCCTTATCCCCCATTACCCCTCCCATTCCCCCACTCATGCCCTCACCCCGCTGTTGTCAGTGTCCATTGGTTAGGCTTATATGCATGCATACAAATCCTTTGGTTGATCTCCTCCTTACCCCCACCCTCCCCTACCTTCCCTCTGAGGTTTGATGGTCTGATCGATGTTTCTCTGTCTCTGGATCTGTTTTTGTTCATCAGTTTATGTTGTTCATTATATTCTATAAATGAGTGAGATCATGTGATATTTATCTTTCTCTGACGGGCTTATTTCACTTGGCATAATGCTCTCCAGTTCCATCCATGCTGTTGCAAATGGTAAGAACTCCTTGGTTTTTACCGCAGCGTAGTATTCCATTGTGTAAGTGTACCACAGTTTTTTAATCCACTCATCTGCTGATGGGCACTTAGGCCAGTGGTCAGCAAACTCATTAGTCAACAGAGCCAAATATCAACAGTACAACAATTGACATTTCTTTTGAGAGCCAAATTTTTTAAACTTAAACTTCTTCTAACGCCACTTCAAAATAGACATGCCCAGGCCGTGGTATTTTGTGGAAGAGCCACACTCAAGGGGCCAAAGAGCCGCATGTGGCTCGCAAGCCGAAGTTTGCCGACCACGGACTTAGGCTGTTTCCAAATCTTAGCTACGGTGAATTGTGCTGCTATGAACGTAGGGGTGCATATATCCTTTCTAATGGGTGTTTCTAGTTTCTTTGGATATATTCCTAGAAGTGGGATTACTGAGTCAAATGGGAGTTCCATTTTTAGTTTTTTGAGGAAACTCCATACTGTTCTTCACAGTGGCTGCACCAGTCTGCTTTCCCTCCAGCAGTGCATGAGGGTTCCTTTTTCTCCGCATCCTTGCCAGCACTTGTCGTTTGTTGATGATAGCCATTCTGACAGGTGTGAGATGATACCTCATTGTCGTTTTGATTTGCATCTCTCGGATAATAAGTGACTTTGAGCATGTTTTCATATGTCTCTTGGCCTTCTCTCTTCTTTTGAAAAGTGTCTATTTAGGTCCATTGCCCATTTTTTGATTGGGTTGTTTATCTTCCTTTTGTTAAGTTGCATGAGTTCCCTGTAAATATTGGAGATTAAACCCTTATCTGTGATAACATTGGCAAATATGTTCTCCCATGAAGTCGGCTTTCTTGTTTTGTTGATGGTTTTTGGGTTTTTTTTTTGCTGTGAAAAAGCTTTTTATTTTGATGTAGTCCCATTTGTTTATTTTCTCTTTAGTTTCCATTTCCCTAGGAGCAGTATCAGTGAAGAAATTGCTTCAGCATATGTCTGAGATTTTGCTGCCTGTGGATTCCTCTAGTATTTTTATGGTTTCCCGTCTTATGTTTAAGTCCTTTATCCATTTTGAATTTATTTTTGTGTATGGTGTAAGTTGGTGGTCTAGTTTCATTTTTTTGCATGTATCTGTCCAATTTTTCCAACACCATTTATTGAAGAGACTGTCTTGACTCCATTGTATGTTCATGCCTCCTTTGTCGAATATTAATTGAGCATAGTCGCTTGGGTCGATTTCTGGGTTCTCTATTCTATTCCATTGATCTATATGTCTGTTCTTGTGCCAGTATCAGGCTGTTTTGAGAACAGTAGCTTTGTAATACAGCTTGATATCTGGTATTGAGATCCCACCTACTTTGTCCTTCTTTCTCAGGATTGCTGCAGCTATTTGGAGTCTTTTTTTTTTTTTTTTTATTCTAGGTGAATTTTTGGAAAGTTTGTTCTAGGTCTGTGAAATATGCCGTTGGTATTTTAATGGGGAGTGCATTGAATCTATAAATTGCTTTGGGTAGTATGGACATTTTGGTGATGTTGATTCTACCAATCCATGAACACGGTATGTTCTTCCATCTGTTTATGTCTTCCTCTATCTCTTTTTTCAATGTCCTGTAGTTTTCTGCGTATAGGTCTTTTACCTCCTTAGTTAAGTTTATTCCTAGGTATCTTAATTTTTTGGTGTGATGGTAAATGGGATTGCTTTTTTAGTCTCTCTGTCGGTAAGTTCATTATTGGTGTATAGAAATGCCATAGATTTCTTGTCACAACTACATCTTAAGATCTAATTGGACAGCCATGATCCAGGGAACACAGTTGGGAAGAACTGCTACAGGCCCTCAGTAAAGAGATGGTGGAGACCTGGGACAACAGTTTCCCATCAGGAAGTGACCATCCTGTTTTCTTTTCCTTGTAGTAAGGATGTCACTATTCACTGACCCTTACCCCAAGCTGTATGGACTATTACAGAGGCATGTATTGGTCTCCAGGCTGAGTGTGCTGAGTGTGTCATTTATATAGCATCCCATAGTACCTCACAACAAGCTCTGGGTCAGGAATTACTCTCATTTTCAATGGACAATGAAAATGAGATGTTAAGGTCACAAAGGAGTGGGGCTGGAAAGCTCTTTACCTAGATCAGTGGTCGGCAAACTCATTAGTCAACAGAGCCAAATATCAACAGTACAACAATTGACATTTCTTTTGAGAGCCAAATTTTTTAAACTTAAACTTCTTCTAACGCCACTTCTTCAAAATAGACTCGCCCAGGCCGTGGTATTTTGTGGAAGAGCCACACTCAAGGGGCCAAAGAGCCGCAAGTGGCTCGCAAGCCGCAGTTTGCCAACCACGGACCTAGATGAACCAAGATGCACACCCTACATTCATCAGCAATAAATGAAGCATCTCTGTGGCTTCAGTGTGGCTCAGTTGGTTAAGCTTTGTCTTGTGTACCAAAAGGTTGACAGTTCTATTCCCAGTCAGAGCACATGCCCAGGGTTGCTGGCTTGATTGCATAGAGGGGGTATGTAGGAGGCAGATAATCAATGTTTCACTCTCACATCAATGTTTCTCTCTCTCTCTCTCTCTCTCTCTCTCTCTCTCTCTCTCTCTGTGTGTGTGTGTGTGTGTGTGTGTGTTAAAAAAATAAAGCAAGTGTCTTAGCTTGGGCTCAGTGATGGAGATGAGTAATGAGGAAAACACCCAGTTCCCTCATACTTAAATTTCCATCTTTTAAATGCAAAAGAGTACTGTCATTTCACCTTGAAGTATTTTCCTAAAACATATCTGATTTAATAAGACTCATTGTTAATAAGAAATTTGGCTGTACCTCTAATTATTAGTCTTTTTCACCAAATATATCCAAAACAATATCCATGACCTTTCCTCACATAGCTACAAAAATCAGATTAGCCTGTCTTCAAAGGCAACCACTACCTGTTCTGTCCTTAGAAACATAGATAGGTTTCCTTAAAAATGAGGCCTTGGCTGAAGCTCCACTAAAATCAGCCCCTAATAATTCTTTTCTGAAACATTCTGCAAACTTTTATGGGGGTTGCTTTGGCATGGCCAATATTTTTTCAGTGGTGTCAAAGTTTTGTGCTTACCAATTCCTATTAAAATCACATGTTTTGCAGTTCCCAATAAAACTCATTGTATGGTATGCTAGAATAAATCTCAAAATCTCCCTGAAGTGCTAGAAACTTTCAGATATATGTCTATTAAATTTTTATTTGTCGAGCAAGCTGCGTGTGTGCCAAAATATGCATTTCATTGCTAGAATGGTCATAAGTCCAGAAAGCTGTGGCAGAACCACGGAGGAGCAGTGAGTTGTCCATCACTGAACACCCATGTTTATCGAGCTGGGAGTAGCTAGTCCAGCCTTCCAAAGGAATTCCTGAGGTGGCTGTTCACTTAGGTATCTCCCACTCCTTAAACACACTGGGCATTCAAAATGCATTTGTTCAATTGAAACTGTAACCCTAGGAATAGGAGATCAGATTTAAGGTTTTTACCATACTTCTAAAGTACCAATACAGTCGGGTTCTCTTTTACCCTTAGAATGGAGAATTACAAACCAAAGCTAACAAAAGTGCTTTTTGTTAAGCCTAGGATAAATAATGTTTAAATCTACCATCAAAGGACAAGACAGAGAGCCTACAGGTAAAAGGGCTAGAGAGATTTCAGGTTAATATCAGAATTTTCCAGCAGATTTAGTGTGTCAGAGCTGTAGACTATCAGATGATAGGTGAATAGGCTCACAAGGGAAGAAGTTTTCTGTTAAGCACTGTCTAGATCAGTGGTTCTCAGTGTGGTCCCCAGACCGGCAGCAGCATCCTCACCTGGGGACATGTTAAAAACCAAGATTCTCAGGTTGTACCCCAGATCTATGAATTCAGAAACTCTGGGGTAGAGGCTGAGCAGTGTGGGTTTTAACAAGCCCTCCAGGTGATTCTGATACCAGCTAAAGTTGGAGAAACTCTGGCCTAAACTACCACTTGGCGAGAATGATGCAACCAACAGATGAATAATTGGACTGGATGGCCCTTCAACCCTGTAACTCCACAAGTCTAATAAGGTTCTTTGGCCGACATGATTTCCTTTTTGGAAATGAGGAACCAACCACCTAACTACACTCATGCCCGACCCCTGGCAACACTATGAATTATGTAAAGGAACTAAAATATATTATCACGGCTGTTATAAGCTCTGGCCTTCAAATCTCCTGAGGAGCTTAAAAAAACAAACAATACCTGGCCACCCAGAATCTCTGGAGACATGGCTCACTAAACCTACCTACCTTTTACCAGGTACATTCACATTAATTATCTCATTTAATTTCCACAATAATCTTGTAAGATAGGTCAGTGGTGGGCAAACTGCGGCTCGCAAGCCACATGCGGCTCTTTGGCCCCTTGAGTGTGGCTCTTCCACAAAATACCACGGCCTGGGCGAGTCTATTTTGAAGAAGTGGCGTTAGAAGAAGTTTAAGTTTAAAAAATGTGGCTCTCAAAAGAAATTTCAATCGTTGTACTGTTGATATTTAGCTCTGTTGACTAATGAGTTTGCCGACCACTGAGATAGGTATTCTAACCATCCCCATTTTTACAGCTGAAAACTGAGGCTTAAAGTGGTTAACTAACATGTCCCTGTTCATAGAGACAGTAAATGCCTGAACGGGGATTCAAACCCAAGTCTCAATACCCATTTTCCTGTTCTTCTACTCCCTACCCCCTTCTTCCCATATTGGAGACTTTCTGGGTGCCTGTGGTCCCCCAAGCCACCGTGCTGCCCTCTGCCTGCACTGGCTCTGTCACAGCAGCCTTCCAGCCCACACCCACTGTTTCCTGCAGCTCTACCTTTCTGTCCCCTCATCCTCTATGAAATCTTGACGGTGGGTATTTTATTCTTCACAAGATGCTTCGATTTGGCTGCCCTCAAAATCACCCTCCATGAGCAAAATAAGAGGCTGCCTTTGGGTTGTGAGGGAAGGATGACCAGAAGGCCCTTAAAGCCAGCTGGACACTGGTAACTAAGATTGTACTTTTCTATCAATTAGCTAAATATTTTCATCCATCCACAAAAATTAAAATGACCACCAAAGGAAGAACACATTAGGTTGGTAACAGCCAATTACATTTTAGAGGCTGAAATCACTAATGAGATATTTTCCACCTCAAAAGAGAGTTTCTGCATGAGGTAGAGGAACAAAGGGGTACAGAGCACAGGACCCTTCCAATGAGGGCTGACTTTGAAGAAGGTGGAAGGACAGAGGTAACAGTCAAGACCACCATGGGAAGTACCAAGGGCCTGTGGGAAGGGGCCACACAAGCAGGAAAATTGTCACCGAAAAGGGAGGAATGAAGACTGCAGAGATGGCGCCTACCACTTGAGGATTTGTGGAGGGGCAGTTCTGGTCAATTAGCCAGTGGTCTGGTTGTTTTAGTCAGGGTCTTTAAATGCAAGCAGCAGAAGTCCGGGGAGGGGATGTAACTCGCCCAAGATCACACTGGCCAGACATCGGCAGAGCCAGACCAGCACCCTGACTTCCTGTTTTCTAAAGGATATGTGCCTTAATGTGGAACTAAATTCAAGTCAATGGGAAACTGAAGAAAATTGAAGAAAAAGACCAAGCACATCAGTGGCCACCCTAATTTGCCAGGGTAGAATATAAAGTACATCCTATGTAACCAAAAAGTATTTTTAATTTAAAAGGCAGCTACAAAGGGTGACAAAGGGAGGACAAAGATAGGTTTTCAAAAGCAATGCATTAGATGTGTTTGTTTGTTCCTTCATTCATTTGTTTTAATCTATGGGGCGATCTCTGCAACAAGTGTTTAGTTCTTCATGAGGGTCTTTTTTAGTGTGTTGTGTGTTTTTTACATTTAACCCATTTTTAATTAAATTTATGGGGTTGGCATTGGTTAATAAAATTATATAGGTTTAAGTGTACAATTCTGTAGTACATCATCTGTATATTACATTGTGTGTTCACCCAAAGTCGTCTCCTGTCACCACATATTTGACCCCCTTAATTGCTTAGTTCCTATTGGTTTCAGTGATGAGGCCACAGCTAATTTCTGCATATTTCTTTGCAAATAGGTCCTAAGGGCTCAAGAGTCCATAAAAAGCAGACTGAGAAACTGAACCTCTCTGCCGTAGGTGGGAAGACAACCGAGGGGTGTCCGGTCACAGTGTCTCCACAGTGCGGCTTAGGCCCGACCTCTCTGATCTCACCAGAATGCTGTTTGCATTTAAAGTATCTGTTCTTTCAAAAAGATCAAATGTCACCTGTGGATCCTGATTCAAACAAAACAGTAAACAGATATTTTTGAGACAATTGGGACAATTGGGAAAAATGCTACTATGGTCTGAATATTAGATAACACAAAGTTCTTTCATTAAATGTAATGATTTTACAAATATTTTTCTTTAAATGTCGGTATATTGACATGTAGAATGAAATGGCATGTTAGTATTTTATTTATTTTTGGCTTATTTGTAGCTTTTATTTATTTTTTTATTATAGATAACCTTTATTGAACATTTTCTAATGGCCAAGAACTCCCCGAAACACTTTCTATTATTTTTTATTTTAATATTTTTTTATTGTTAATAGTATTACAGATGTCTCCCATTTTTCCCCCCTTGACCTCCCTCCTCCCAACCCCTACCCACCCACCACAGGTCTTCACCACCCTAATGTCTGTGTCCATGGGCTATGTATATAAGTATATAAATTCCTTTTTTTATCTCTTATCATCCCCCCAATTCCCACATCAAGGTATGTCAGTCTGTTTCAAGCATCTATGCTTTGGGTCATATTTTGTTGGTCTTTTCACTTAGTTCATTGGATTCCACAAATAAGTGAGATTATGATATTTGTTTTTCTCAGATTGGTTTATTTCACTTGGCATAATAATCTCCAGGTTCATCCATGCTGTCTCAAAGGGTAAGAGATCCCTCTTTTTTACAGCTGCATATTATTCCATTGTGTAAATGTCCCACAGCTCTTTTTATCCATTCATCTGCTGCTGGGCACTTGGGCTGTTACCAAATCTTAGCTATTGTAAATAACACTGATATGAACATAGGGGTGCATATATTCTTTCTGATTGGTGTTTCAGGGTTCTTAGGATATGTTCCCAGAAGTGGGGTCACTGGGTCAAAGGGAAGTTACATTTTTTATTTTTTGAGGAAACTCCATACTGTTTTACACAATGGCTGTACCAATCTGCATTCCCAACTGCAGTGAACCAGTGTTCCCTTTTCTCCTCAGCCTCATCAACTCTAGTTTGCTCAGTTTTTTTATGACAGCCATTCTGATAGGTATGAGGTGATAGCTCATTGTGGTTTTAATTTGCATTTTTCTGATGATTAGTGATGTTGGACATTTTTCTGATGATCAGTGGTCTCTTGGCCACTTGTATGTCCTTTTTGGGGAAATGTCTATTCAGGTCCTCTGCCCATTTTTTGTCTTCCTTTTGTTGAGTTGTATGAGTACTTTTTTTAATTCGTTTTGTATGAATACTTCATATATTTTGGGTATTAACCCCTTATCAGATGTATCATTGGCAAATATGTTCTCCCATACAGTGAGTTCCCTTTTCATTTTGATGGTGGTTTTTTGTGTTTTTTTTTGCTGTGCGGAAAGACATGTTAATGTCTTAAAATCTATAATAATAAAAGCGTAATAGCAAATAGACCAAATGACTGAACAGCAGAACGACCATCCGGACAACCTTCCGGGCGACCATGACATGACACACTGGCGCCAGGCCAGCCAAGGCGGGTGCAATTCGATTGGTCGCCCCGCAGAGTGAGGCCCAGGCCACAGGCATGCAGGGCGATTAATGCGGGGAGGGGGAGCTCTGTGATTGTCCCAAAGAGGGAGGCCCAGGCCACCCTCTGCATGGCAGTCGATCCCTGCGGGGCCTCCCTCTGCTGGGCGATCAATCACAGAGCCCCACAATCGATTGCCCCAAAGAGGGAGGCCCAGGCCACCCAGCTGGCTGTGCTGCAGTGGGTGGGCGGGGCCTCCCTCTGCCAGCAATCCCCCCACAGAGGGAGGCCCAGGCCAGCCAAGCTATTGCACCCCACGCCTGTTGCCTGTAGAGGGAGGTGACTGGTGGAGGGGAGGAGGGGCAATACTGCACAGATGGCAAACAGAGGCAGCGGCAGGGGCTGGGCCAACTGCCGGCAGGTGGGGGAAGGAAAGCCCCGATAGGTCCTGATCGCCGGCCAGGTCTAGGGACCCTACCCAAGGGGTCCCAGAGTGTGAGAGGGTGCAGGCTGGGCTGAGAGACACAACTCCACCCCACCCTCTGTGCACGAATTTCGTGCACTGTGCCTCTAGTAATTCAAATTAAAAAAGAAGGGGGGAAGGAATAAATGAAGTTAATGAAGAGGGCATAGGCTCTCTTGGCATTGGCAGAATCAAATGGTAGCTCAGTAGTGGGTGCCAGGGCAACACCAACTAGGCCCTCAAACTGGGAAACTGGTGAGGGTTATGCGGGTTGTCAGCCAAGAGACCTGGGACAAGGACAAGTCTTCACCCCAGCAGAGGAAAGTAGGCATGAATCAGGAGCACAAGCCAGAAAGCCAGGCAAACCAGCTGGGCATGTGTGGTGTGATCAGGAGAAAGAGGAGGGCCGGAAGTTAAGGCTCCATGAGCAGGTGCTCAGGCTTGTTAATGCCACTCAGATTTATTCAGTGCATACTCAGAGCCTAATACTGAATACTGGGGATACAGGGGTGTATTAGTCGGTATTCTCCAGAGAAACAGAACCAATAGGAGATATATATGAGAGAGGAAGAGGGAGGGAGGGAGGGAGGGAGGGAGGGAGAGAGAGAGAGAGAGAGAGAGAGAGAGAGAGAGAGAGAGAGAGAGAGAGAGAGACTGACTATAAGGGATAATGGAAGCTAGAAAGTCCAAAATCTGCAGGGTAGGCCAGCACACTGGAGACCCAGGAGAGCCTATATTCCAGTTGGAATCCAAAGGCAGTCTGCTATGGAATTCTCTCTTGCTCAGAGTTCTATTTCTTGTTTTATTCAGGCCTTCAACTGTTCTACTGATTGGATAAGACCCACCCATACAGTTTGGAGAATAATGGGTTTTACTCAAAAGTCCACTGATTTAAATGCTAATATCACCTAAAAAGAAAAACTCCCTCAAAGAAACACACAGAATAATTTTTGACCAAATATCTGGTGGCCCACCTTAGTTAACACATAAAATTAACCATCATTAAGTTCAGGAACTGTGAGACTAAGGATAGGCCTTATACCTGGATGAAAGTGCAGTCCTGATGTGATCCCAGCCATGGTCAGAAGAGAACTGGCCTGGGAGCTGGTGGAGCTGGGCCTGAAGAGGCTGTGCTGGGACCTGGCAAGGGACAGACAGCTTTGCCAGCCTTGGAGAGCTGTGACCCAGCACCTCATCACTAGAGCACAGGTGATGGGCAGACTGCCTGGGTTGGAGTCCAGCTCCAGCACTAGCTTAGGTATGTTACCTCACCTCTCTGCACCTCAGTCTCCTCCATAAAATGGGGAATAGCAGGAATATCTAAGTCAAATGAGGTAATTCCTTAATTCAATGAGTTAATTATTTATAAAGCACAGAAAAGTATTGGTAAAGCCTGGCACCGTATAAGCGCTATAGAGCTGCTTGCTGGTATCATTTGTAAGCATAGAGCAGCTTAACTATTACACTCTACCTCATAGGCACTTAGGAAAGTTCGAATTGTAATTTTTCTCCAAATAGTGCAAAGTGAGAAGGAACTAAGCCATGCAGAGATTCTTATACTTCAGTCTCATGTTTTTAAAAAGACAAATTGATTTTAGTTACCTAATTAAGACCCTTCTGAGTTGCCCATATTCTTAGGAAAGAGGCCCAAATCCCTTTCTTGGCCTCTGAGGCCTGCCTGATTTTCCCGGGATATGTCTCTACATAGGCTCATTTCTTACCTGCCCCCTGCAGGATGCCAGTCTCCAGTCACGCCAGGTTTCTCTGTGCCCTGTACCTTTAGTGCCATTGTAGGGCTGTTCCCTGTGCCAGCCTTGGCCCATCCCTGTTTACCTGCCAACTCCTACTCATTACTCAGGGTTCAGTTTAAGCAAAAAAGCCCCCAAGACCAAGTTAACTACCTCCATTATGTACTTCTGTGGCCCCCTGCTCTTCTTTGTATATTTCTCAATGTATTTCGAATTAGATGTTCAATCATCATCTGTCTTCCTCCCCATTCAGCCCACTCCATAATATCAGACACCATGCTCATATAATTCACAGCTCAACCCATGGGACCCAACACAGTGTTAAGCACATAATGTTCAACAAATGTGTGTTGAAATTTTTTTTTAAATCTAAAGATAACAGGTTTCAGCTCTCGGGCAAGTCTGACTGATTTTTCATGGCCAACTGAAATGCCAGGTTGAGAAGGATTCTAAAGTTATGTCATATCATGGCTGAATGAAACATCTAGCGTGGTGAGGGGTCCTGGGATGGGGCAAGGGCATTTGACATTCATCTCTTTATCTGCAAAGAGTTAACATCTCACAAAACACTGCTTCAGGTTTAATAGCAAACAAAAAGTTCAAGGGTGGCTTTTTATCTGAATAGCAATAGTTGCTGGAGCCACACTTACACTGTAAAAGCAAACACACCCAAATGTTGCCATCTATTCATGCCAATTTCAATCATTCTCACAGCTCTCGTGAATTCACAAATCCCTTTTTATGACCATAAAATGGTATTTGCATGTACTGATGCTGATTATTTTCATCCCCCTCTTAGAAAACATGTGCCATTGTGAGCAGTAAGACTTTAAAAAAAATCTTTATTGTTGAAAGTATTACATATGTCGCCTATTTTCGCCCATTGACCCCTTATAGCCAGCGCCAACCCCCAACCCCAGGCCTTCACCACCCTATTGTCTGTCTGTGTCCATGGGTTATGCATATATGCATGCAAGTTTTTTGTTTGATCTCTTCCCACCCACCCACCCACCCCTGCCTTCCGTCTGAGATTCCACAGTCTATTCCAAGCTTCTATGTCTCTGGATCTATTTTGTTTAAGAGCAGTAAAGACTTTTGATTTAGGAGTTTGCTCTGGAGGACACCAATTCACAGGCTACTGTTTCAAAAGAGAGCCGAGGCCATGGAGTGGAAAATTGGCAAAGTTTACACTCAGGGACTTCAGTTCTTTGATGGCCCATAGGGGATACCCACATCCCTTCCAAACCTCAGTGTCCTCCTCTGCTATCTATCTATCTATCTATCTATCTATCTATCTGTCTATCTATATAAAAAAGCCTAAGCAACCGGCCAACTGACTGGCCAGTAGCTATGATGCGCACTGACCAACAGGGGGCAGACGCTCAATGCAAGAGCAAAAACCACAGGCATGTTAACATGGAACAGACTGATGAGTCTCAGAGGGAAGCGGGGAGGGGAGAGGGCGGGAAGAGGTTAACCAACAATCTTATATGCATACTAGAGGCCCAGTGCATGAATTCGTGCACTGGTGGGGTCCCTCTGCCTCGGTCTGGCCTGTGGGAATCAGGCTGAAACTGGCAGTCCGACATTCCCGGAGAGGTCCTGGATTGCGAGAGGGCACAGGCCAGGCTGAGGGACCCAACTGGTGCACAAATCCATGCACCAGGCCTCTAATCTATATATATAAAAGGCTTATATGTTGAGTGCATAGCGGACCAGTCACTATGACGTGCACTGTCCACCAAGGGGCAGACGCTCAACGTAGAAGCTGCTGTGAAGCGCATTGGCCATTTACAGAGAAACAGCAACGCAGACCCAACATCGACAAAGCAACACTCAGCTTCCCCCAAGTGGGACACAGACCCCACCACCACCCTGGAGCTACAGCCCACCAAATCACAGCCTATGCTGCCAAGGCCTCATGATGCAAAATGCAGCCCACAGCCCAGCCCAGCCCGGAAATGGTGTCTCTGGGCACAGGCTAATGACATCACTATAGCAACGCCCAGCTTCCTCTCCCTAGTGACTCCCCTCCTTGCAGTTTCTTCAGTCCAGTAACACGACTTGCTTTATAGCCAGGTGGAAACAGTTTACACTTTAACCAAATGTGAAGCATTTTCCCGTGCCTCATCTCATTTGATCCTCACAGAAGTCCTGGAGTAGGTAGATAGGATACTCAGTGGAATCCTGTTTTCTTTTCATTAGCCGGAAAATGGAGATTTAGAAAGTTTAAAAACTTGACCTCACTGAAAAGAAGTAAGAAATGGTGGATATTGAAAATGACTTCAGGTTTTCTCACTGTGCAGAATAGAGTCAAACACTGCTGCAGTTAAATATTTTACCCTTTGTTCTCCCTTCGTGATCTACAATAATAATCTGCTTCATGTTGATATTTACTGCTGTATTGCTGACAATTACCTGAAAGAGATGTTAGGGTGCTTCACTGGGCTGGAAAAAGTTTAGCTACATCAGAAAGCAGGTCTAATTAAACAAGTTTATTCTCTACATATAAAAGGCTAAGTTGACTCATGTACGCACGATATATATAAAGCTCTCGCTGGCGTCAGTAGCATGTGTGTGTTTTGATCTGTCATTGTCGATCGTGAATTTGGTTGACACTTCTATTATAGAGAAAGGGCGAATAGGGATATTAAAATATTTCTTCTAATTAATTTCCTTTCAATGTGCATGAATTCGTGCACTGGGCCACTAGTTTATTATAAAAGGATATAACCTAGGAATGGCCAGATGAAAGAGATGCATATGGGTAAAGGGTGCTGAGCTTTTATGCTTTGATTGCACCATCCCCTCCAAATAGCTCCAGTTTCACCAACCCAGAGCCCCTATGAACCCCATTGATTTGAGTTTTTATGGAGGTTTCATTACTTAGACATTGATTCAATCATTGGTGCTTGAACTCAATGTCAAGTCCCTCTTGCCTCCTTGGAGGTCAGGGAGTGGGACTGAAAGTTCCAACTTTCTAATCAAGTGTTTGGCAACCCCCATTCTTAGGTGACCTGGGGCTGTTCCAAAAGTCACCTAATTTACATAACAAAAGACACATTTATCTCCCTCATCTCTTAGGAAATTCCAAAAGTTTTAGGCGCTCTGTGCCAGAAATGGGACAAAGTCCAAATATGTATTCCTTCTTATAAATCACAATATCACAATTAAAAAGTCAATTAAATTTAAAAATAAAGTTTTAAAATAAGTGAAACAGATGGGTGATATTCACTATGAAAGGCTAACACTGAGGAAGCCAGGAAAAGGTGCGAAAGCATTGCTCCTGGGAGATATTAATAGATGAGTCACCATCAATTCCATGAAGTCACTTCAGGAGGCTCAGTGCATCAGCAAGTTCCTTCCTGTAGTTAGGATCTACTGAGTCTCACACCAGGGAAGTGCAAAGGGAAGACAACAGCTTTGGGAGTGTGTAGTTATACACACTCCTTCTGAAAACTGCTGGGGCAGCTCCGCTGAGCTACAGAGAGAATTCCCAGGGGGAAGGCTATTTCTCTGACATCTGCATCGATACTGGAAGAAATAGAAGGTTGTTCTCCAGACCTGTTCAGTAGTGGGAAGCAGGTTTTCCTGGGATGTTATCTGAGGAGACCCAGATGGAAGAAGGAAAGAGCAACAAGTTAGAAAAGGGAAGCCAAAAAGATTGAAGATAAAAAAGCCAACAGGTGGATTCATAATTGTGTTCTAACATGAAGAAGAACAGGAGAGACTGAAAGTGAATTTACAAGATGTGGACTTGAACTTCACTGAAAGAGGAATGTTAAATATCCCTGGGTATGTTTTAGGATGAGATTGGCAACTCATGGCTTTGTAATTTAGAACAGGAGAATGGAGAAAATGAACTTTTTAAAAACTGGTATTTTTTCCTAATTACATAATTTGATAAGCATGTTGCAAATTTGGGAAATATGAAAAAAATCTCAATGAAGAAAATCATACATAAATATATTGCCCAGAGATAAACGCTATACACATGTTGGGGTATATACTTACAGCCTTCCATTTCTACGATGTGTACATGTTTTTATCAAAGTCACATTCACATAGCATTTCCTGTTTTGCAGACTGTTTTTTCCCATGTAACAGCATAACATGAAAATGTTCCCATTCAAATGAATTTTCCACTATGTGAATTTTAATGATATAGTATTCCATGGTATAAATATATGATAATTAATCTAGTAGTCCCCAGTTACTGGGGGTGCAGGGGGTGGTTAAGAGGAATAATTTAATAGGGCAAAAACAATAGCTTGTTTAAATGGTAATTTCTTTGCCTGTAAAGTTAAGCATTTTCCACATGCTGGTCATTAGCTGGATTTTCACATATCCTTTAGTCCTGTGAGTTTATAATTGGGAACCAGCGCTTGATATATGGCCTACAAGGATTTCAACCAGAAATGGAACCGGATGATAGGAAATGGAGAATCTCATGCATGTGCCCTCCAGGACAACAGAACTTAAGAGATGAGAGACTGACTTTCCATAAGCGTGTAACTTACAGAGAACAGAAACTTATCTCCAGACCGATGAGCATTGGCCAGGAATCTCTCCCCATTCTCAAGCCAATGAACTTATTGCTTGGGCTCTGGCCCATAAATGCAGCTCACCCCAACCCTTCAATGGACACGCCTGCAGCTTGCTACAGTTTATGATTCTGTGTAGCAATTTCTCTGCTATTCCCTAATAAAATCCACTTCTGGTAATTTGAGCTTGCCTCAGTTTACCTCTTTATTTAGGTTGACACTAGGATCACATATTTAATAAAAGACTTTTGGCTAAAGCATACAGGATGAAGCTCTATGTTTATTCTTGCTATCATTATGTACTACAATACACGGTTTAAATTTGTACATTTGAGCTGTGTTACTGCATTTTGAATGCCAGTATTGGACTCATAAAAAAGCAGCTGTTCTTTTGAGGTATTTATTCTCTTATTAACAAGATTGCCTGATTTTTATATTAAAACTATATTTATTTTATTTCCCTTTTATTGCCAATGTAAATTAAATGGGTATTTTTCTTTGCATTTATTTAAACTTTATTTTTGAACACTTGTGCATAAAATATTATAAAACCCAGTTAATATTAATCAGATCCACATTTTTTAAATTCTTATTTGCAATAGCATTAAGTTTAAATCTGTATGCATATGTGTATATTTTGGATTGTTTCCATAAGGTTTTAGAAAGTGAGAAATTGACCACAGGGAGACAAAACTGAATATTTATATCAATCCTATTCTTTTACTAACTCATAGAATTTCTAACACAATATACAATTCCTATTCATCTTCAATAACCATGCAAATATTTGTGTCAAGCAGCCTAATCAGAAGGCATGTATACATTTATTAGGTGTTCATATATTTTTACATATGGCCAAGTTAAGAAGCCAAAAAACAGTCTCTCTACATTAAAATGCTTGAACATTAACTAGATAAGGCTGAATAATTCTTCCCTCTTGATTTATTGTTATAGTATTTTTAAAGAATGTTTTATTGCTTCTTTCTTGTAGTAAAATGAAACTGTAAGCGTACATTACTTTGTTTTTCTATTGGGTCTTAGTTAACTGTGCCAACATGTAAGTGAGGGCTCAGATTTTCAACTGGCATCAACAGTTATGCCTATGAATTGGACTAGTCAACCATTAAAATTTCAAGGCCCTATAGCTTACCCAAATAAATAAGGCTCATTATAGATCTGCTTACTAAACATAATGTACAAATATTTGTACAAACTGCAAATAATTCTAAGATTAGAACCAGTAAATTAGTTCTCTGCTCTGAATGTTTTTTTAAAAATTATAAGGATAGGTGGGGGAGCTGCTCTATAGTCTGCCATCATCTTGAGAAGCAGCATAGCAGCACTCCCTTTCAAGTTTGATTTTTATAGCAATTTAATCACTATAATTGGTGGGCAAAGAAGAGGTGATTTCTGTAATTCTTGTGGGACCAAAGCCAAGCAGATGTTGTTTTCTGTTCTAATGTGATTTTCTACATTGGCCTTTAAGGGAGATGCCACAGAGCCTCATTTCTGTACTAGAGAGAGGGCTGGCTCTCCATGGAAGATGGCAGGTCGTGCATGTCCAAGGGGCCCAACAAACTCCGAAGCAGGACATTAAAGGCACTTCCTGCCTCTCTTGGACCCAGCCCACACCACTCAAGTCCAGCTCTCTGGGATTTTAGAAGAGGCATAAAAATGTTCTGGCTCTCAGTCTCCATCTATAAAATGAGAGGAGTGGATTCAACATCTAAGATCTTTTCCAGCTCTACATTCTATGAAGTTGTTATTATTAAAAATCCATGGTTGAGATAATCATATGCTGTGTAGTTTGGATTTTTAAAAGTAAACATAACAAAACAAAAATTAAGTTCACTATAAATTTTAGACTTAATATGTATGAATCACTCTGATTAAGATGCTTGACTTGTGATATTCACTAAAGAGAATCATATATGAAAGCAGATTTTTATTTGCTGCTTGAAAACTAGAGGATTAATATTTTAATGTGGTGCTTTGGGATAGTGACATTTCACACTTCATTTTAGCTCAAATAATTTTCAGTTTAAATTATATACCACCTTTTTAGCTTAAATAATATACCACATCCTATATACTAAAGAGCTAATATGCTAATTAGACCGAACAGCAGAATGACTGTCTGGACAAAGCCACGACTTTGAGGTCTGAGCCCCTTGCATGAATTTTGTGCATTGGGCCTCTAGTTTATTATAAAAGAAATTAAATTTTATAATTCATTCAAATATTCTCTGAGTTTATCCATTTAAAAATATTTTTCAACCCAATCACATTATTTCCTGATGCAGTTTCAAAACCAGATCAAAGATCTACCATCATTCATTCTTCCTATCTAGCAAACCCCCAAGAGAATTTGTCCAAAGGTAAATTTTTTTAGAGAATAAATACCAAATCCAAAGAAATTGGTTTTTAAAAAACTTTATTGAGGAATAATTGACAAATGTAATTGTATATATTTAAAGTATACAACGTGAGGATTTAATGTACATCTCCATTATAGAATGGATATGTATAGAATTTCTTCACAATTTTTTTTGTCACATTAAGCAGCAACCTTAGGACTCTAATCACAATACTACACTCTCTGAGGAGATACAAAACAAACCCAAGCACAATAAAAATTCATCTCAAGGCTGTAGCTTCCAGAGATTAGGATGCTTTCTTTTGCTAGAGCACAAAGTACCTTTAGACAATAGGGATCTTATTCAAATGTAGATCTTGATTCCATATTTCTTCTCTTGGGCCTCAGTCTTAATTTCTGACTTGTTCCTCAAAGCCCCCAGGCCAGCAGGATCAGCATCTCCTGGGAGTTTGTTGGAAATACATGCAGATTCACAGACCCCACCACAGACCTACTGATTCATAATCTGCATTTCACAAGATCTTCAGGGGATCTGCAAGAGCATTAGCATTTGAGTAGCACTAGTTTGCCTCAATTTAGGGATTATTTCCCAATGGGTTTGTGTCACTTCTTAAATTTTTCTCCCATACACCCTGTCTAGAGTGGGTGAATTTTTCCCCTTGTACACTTTAAAAGCATGGAAATCCCTTCGTGACTATTTGATCACAGTCCAGAGACAGCTGAAAAAACTGGCTCCCTGATGCCATGCCACAAGAACAGTTCCAACTCTAAGAGGAAACTTGAACTTTTCTCTTAGAGCAGTGGTTCTTTGCATCATCAGAGAGCCCTTCAAAAAGACCAAAACTCAAATCCAGACAGTGTGGCTCAGTGGTTGAGCATCGAACTATGAATCAGGGTGTCACCGTTGATTCCTGGTCAGGGCACCTGCCTGAGTTGTGGGCTCATTCCCCAGTAGGGGGCGTGCAGGAGGCAGTGAATCAATGATTCTCATCATTGATGTTTCTATCTCTCTTCCACTCTAAATATGTATACACACACACACACACACACACATATATATCCTATATAATAAAGAGGTAATATGCAAATTGACTATCACACCCTCACACAAGATGGCTGCCACAAGATGGCCGGCAGGGGAGGGCAGTTGGGGGCGACCAGGCTGGCAGGGGAGGGCAGTTGGGGGTGACCAGGCCTGCAGGGGAGGGCAGTTGGGGGCTATCGAACCGGCAGGGGAGGGCAGTTAGGGGTGACCACGCCAGCAGGGGAGGGCAGTTGGGGGCAGTCAGGCTGGCAAAAGAGCAGTTAGGCATTGATCAGGCTGGCAGGGGAGTGGTTAGGGGGTGATCAGGCAGGCAGGCAGGCAAGCGCTTGGGAGCCAGCAGCCCCAGAATGTGAGAAGAATATCCGACTGCCGGCCACAGCTGCTGCAGGGCCCAGGGAGTGAGGCAGGGCCGGACCAGCAACTTGAGGGTGGGCGGTGCCGCACGATTTCGAATCACACGCTGGGCTCCTAGTATATATATAAAGACCAAAACTCAGACCATACCCCAGCAATTAAATCAGACTCTCCAGGGCAATGGTTCTGGGATTTCATGTGTATTTCACTCACTGAAGGGTACGTTAAAGCACAGACTGCTGGACCCCAAACTCAGTCTCTGATTCAGTAGGTCTGGGATAAGGCCTAAGAATATGCATTTGTAACAAGTTCCCAGGTTATGCTAATGCTCTTTGTCTCTGGACCACACTTCGAATCACTGCTCAAGGAGTTGGCCGTGAGGATCAGTATTCTTTAAAGCTCTTCAAGAGATTCTAATGTGCAGTCAGGTTTGATAACCACTGTCCTGGAGAAAGATGAGATGAATATTAAAATTATATTGGTTTCTCCTACATCAACATCTTGTGAACCTGTTTCACCACATTAAATCACATATCCTAGCAAGCAACCAATTTTGGCAAGGACTATCCTTAGTTCCAAAACTTGTTGGCAAAATAAAATGTTCAGGAGTTTAAAAAATATTTATGGGTCTGTTCACTACCAGTATGTGAACCCCTTAAAAGCAGGGACTTTGTCTTGAATACACCTTTATACCCCTAGGTACCAAGCATGGGGCCTAGCACAAAAGACATGTTCAATAACTACTTATAGAACTAAATCCATCAATTGTCCACCCAGCACCAGCAACCTGGAGATGGGCATGTGCTCTATCAAGAAAAGGCAAAATTGTCTGAAGTTTTCATTTTTTACCAAGCTGTCTTGACAGCCTGTAAATGTAATTAAAACTTCTGAATGTTGCCACAAATATTAGACAAGCAAATTATCTTCTCACAGTCCGTTCAGTCAGCATGTAAATGTAATATCCCCAGTGGGAGCCAACCTTGAGAACCAGCTTTATGCGTGGAAGGTGGGAAGCATAGTTTAAGGAGTCCCCTTAGAGGCAATGAAGAGTCAAAGGTTGAGGAAGGTGTGTAGCCCTCCCTGCATGACTTAAATGAAACACCTAAGGTTTAAAAAATAATAACAAATTTTTTAAAAAGAAGTAGTGTAAAGAACACAATGGATAGCGGATATGACAGAAATAAAAAGACAGCACATAAAAAAATACATAAAAATGGACCTGGAGAGATTAGTAATCACTGAATAATTACATTTAATTATCAAAATCTTAGTGGTATAGAGTCTAAACTGATTCTTATGGTAGGCACTACGCAAATCCAATTTTAAGATAACTTTTATGTCAATGAAACCTATTATGTGTATAACATCCAATGTGTATGTTAATATACCCTAGCTCCTAAATTTTGGTAGCATAATGTTGCAGGATTATAAAATATATCAATTTAACCTTAGGTTAATGTTCAACAAACATGTTTAGTTTACTTAGTGCACTGTTGGTGGGAATGCAGATTGGTGCAGCCACTATGGAAAACAGTGTGGAACTTACTTAAAAAATTAAAAATGGAACTGCCTTATGACCCAGTGATTCCACTTCTGAGTATATATCTGAAGAAACCCAAAACACTAATTCAAAAGAATATATGCATTCCTGTACTCACTGCAATGTTATGTATAATAGCCAAGACATGGAAGCAACCCAAGTGCCACAAATAGATGATGATAAAAAAGTAATGGTACATCTGTATAATAGGATATTGCTCAACCATAAAAATAATGGAATCTTAACCATTTGCAATAGCATGAATAGACCTAGAGGGTATTATGCTAAGTCAAATAAGTCAGAGAAAGACAATACCATATGATTTCACTTATATGTTGAATCTAAAGAACAAAATAGACTGTTGAATCTCAGAGGGAAGGCAGGAGTGGGTGGGTGGGAAGAGATTCATCAAAAAACTTGTATACACATATGCATAACCCATGGACACAATAGTGGTGAAGGTCTGGGGCAGGAGGGCATATGCTGGATAGAAGAGGTCAATGGGAGAAAAAAGGAGACATCTGTAATAATTTCAACAATGAAGATTTTAAAAATAATAAGTAAAGAACTAATTATCAAGCAAAATAGAAACAGATTTATCGATCCAGAGAACAAACTGATGGTTGCCAGAGGGGAAGGGTATGGTGGGGTCTAGGTGAAAATGGTGAAAGGATTAGAAATACTTATTTGTAGTAACAAAATAGTCACAGGGATATAAAGTATAGCATAGGGAATATAGTCAACAATATTGTAATAACTAGGTCTGGTGCCAGGTGGATACTGAAATATCAGGGGATCAGTTTATAAAGTAGATGGTTGTCTAACTGCTAGGCTGTATACCTGAAACGAATACAGAATGATGTTGAATACAAACTGTAATTGAAAATAAAATTTTTAAAAATGTGTATTGGTTCCCAAGGACTTAGGTAGCACAAGCAGAAAACATCCATTATTTCTCTATTCTTCAAGGACAAGAATGAAAGGATATTAGTAGCCCCGTCTAATAGAACTTTCTGTGGTGATCAAAATGTTCTCTGTACTGTAGAATACAGTAGCCATTAGTCACGTGAGATGATGGAGTAATTGCAATGTGGCTAATGTGACTGAGGGCCTGAATTTTTCATTTATTCCTTTTAATAAATTTGAACTTAAATGTTAATAGCTACATGCAATAGGAATTACCATACTAGAGAATTACGCCAGAGCATAGGCTATAACCACTTCCTCTGCAAACAACCTCCTAGCCATGTCCAAAGTCTGCCTCTTGCTCCACTAACTTGCATTAACAAATTCAAAAAGATAAACCTGAAAAATACTCCCCTTAATATCGTATGGAATGACAACACAGAGACTTCCAATGTAAAATCTACACTCTTTGAAAGGCCACAGACGTCCTCATTTTAACAAACAGACCCTAATAAAAAAGCGAGCACAGTGGGCTGCCGCTTTTGTGTTTGTAAATCCCAGATTGTAGGAGGAAAGGAAAAGGGCGCTTTCAAGCCCTCTCTCTTTACAGGCTTCCAATTGCGCCACCCAGTGGCAAAGTGCTTGCTTGAATTTCTGACTCCGAAGGGCTCTTTGCTGGCCAGAAGAATCCTGCATAGTTAGGATGCTAAGCAGTGCCTGCTAAGATACAAGGAATGATGATGGCCTGGGTGACCTACCCTGTCCATCTGCACTGTGATGTTGTCACATTTATTTCCATCTTAAGTCAATCAATGCCTCGTTTTGTAGGGTTTACTTTTTAAGAAGAAATACAACATAGTAACAATCATCATGTTTAGATTCAAGAAAATTCCCTCTGAATTTCCTTAGCCCAAAGTACTTACATTACAATAAATTTATTTCCCATTCATCAAACTTTATATGAAAGTATTGGATGGGTCTTTGCCTTTGATTGAGAATTTTTAAAAATAGAACACTTTTAGTGAGCCAGAAACATCTGGTAACATCTTTTTCTGAGGGTTTAGAAACACTTCAACATAAAATTAAATGCAGATGTATAATTTGAAAGTTCATGAATCATCAGCTTATGGACATTTATAATTACAGTAAACTTAAGTGTTCCAAAGCCACATTAGTCTCTGGCTATTGTAGCTAATCCTCTAGTAAAGAATTTGAATGGCATGCTAGCATTACATTTTACCTAGAATATGCTATCACAGAATCATGCATAGGATTAGTTGGGTTTTTTCAATTTATAATTTCCCCAAATGGGAAAAATGTTCAATATAACATATAGGTAAGTTCCATATAGATGTAGATTCCAAGAAGCAAGTGTCTAAGGAGCAAAAAGTTAGAGTAACTGAAAATAATCAGTCCCATACAGCATTCATTATCACTGTAAGGTAGGCAGATGGTGCATCCCACGGTTTCCATGACTCAAGAGGGCCCAAGTCTGTACTGAGTTTGGCAGAGAATTTTCCTGGAGCTCAAGATCTCACAAATGTATCTCTGAGGGACATTTTAAAGTGACAGAAGCCACAAATCTTCCTTGAAAAAATGCAGATCAAGAGCAAGCATGAGCATAAGACAATAACATGAAGTTAACATTGGCCCAGTTGGCATGAGTTGACGCTTTGGTTGGCAGCTTTAGCAAAAAGATTAAGACTGGCTGAATTCAGGCAGTCTTTAAGACTTCCTGTGTGGAGAAGGAAGAGCCCCATTTGTGAGCTCAGATTTGTACTACATAAGTAAGGCAAAGGCATTTGTTACCTCTTAAGAATTTCTGAGTCCTCCTAAAGGCTCTGCTTCAGATTTGCCAATATCTCCCAGGACCTGTTCTCAGGATCCTGTGGGAACTCATAAATTTGTTACTTGATGCAATGAATCAATCCTTAGATGACTCCACCACTTATTGCCTGTGGCTTGGGGCAGGCCACTCATCCTCTGGATCTGAAGCTTTTTTCAGATTGTCTCAGTAGTTCATGACTCCAAAGAAGGTAGAAACTATCACACAAGATTCCTTGAATCCTCAAACAACACTGGGGTAAGTAGAAGAGAGAGATTTTGCCACATGTGAGGCTGTACGCCAATTCTGATTTTAGGTAAAGAGGCATAAATTACAAGAAATAAGAATTGAGGAGGTGGATTCAGCAATGAAAACTTCCCTCAAACCCCCAACACCACCACCACCAGGTGCCCCTCACTGTGCACATTTGGCAAACTTTTAAACCACTTATCTTGCAGCCGAATGCTTGCTAGTATGCTCCTCTGTCTCTACCAAACTATTATCTCTATCATATTTTCATTCCCCAAATCTAAGATGTCCCTGATGCTTAGGTGATGAACAAATGTTTGTTAAATGCATTAATATTATATAAAGCCCTGTCACTTAGATTCTCAAATAGCAGCAGCATTTGAAATGTTTACTATCTTCCCTTAGGATATATTCTTTATTCAGAACAGATTAGCAGTAATTTGTAAATGGGATAAGACATTCAGAATTTTGTGACTAAGTAGACATATTGTTGGAATATTCTCGTGATGTTGATGTAGCTGAGTCAGAGAAAAACAATGCAGCTATTAAGGACAACTCATGAGAAAAATATGTAAGAATTAGCACAGAAGGAAGGAAGAAATGAAGGGAAAGAGGAAAGGAAGGAGAAAAAGACAGGAGGGAGAAGGGAGAAAGGCAGAATAGTCTGATTTATGGCCTTCAATATTTTAAAATCCTGAATATAAAAAAATAAAATCCTGAATATAATCCTATCTAATAAAAGGGTAGTATGCAAATTGACCGTCACTCCAACATACAATATAGCCACCCTCATGTGGTCAAAGATGGCTGCCCCCATGTGGACACAATATGGCTGCACAAGATGGCCAGCAGGGGAGGGCAGTTGTGGGCGATCAGGCCAGCAGGGGAGAGCAGTTGGGAGGGACCAGGCCTGAAAGGGAGGGCAGTTCAGGGTGATCAGACCTGCAGGGGAGGGCAGCTGGGGGCAATCAGGCCTGCAGGAGAGGGCAGTTAGGGGTGACCAGGATGGCAGAGGAGGGCAGTTGGGAGGGACCGGGCCTGAAGGGGAGGGCAGTTAGGGGTGACCAGGCCTGCAGGGGAGGACAGTTGGGGGCAATCAGGCCTGCAGGGGAGGACAGTTAGGGGTGACCAGGCCTACAGGGGAGGGCAGTTGGGGGCAATGAGGCCTACAGGGGAGGGCAGTTAGGGGTGACCGGGCTGGCAGAGGAGGGCAGTTGGGGCTGACCAGGCCTGCAGGGGAGGACAGTTGGGGGGGACTGGGCCTGCAGGGGAGGGCAGTTGATGGGACCCAAGCCTGCAGGGGATGGCAGTCAGGAGGGACCAGACCTTCAGGGGAGGGCAGTTAGGGGTGACCGGGCTGGCAGGGGAGGGCAGTTGGGAGCAACCAGGCTTGCAAGGGAGGGCAGTTGGGGGGGACCAGGCCTTCAGAGGAGGGCAGTTGGGAGGGACAAGGCTTGCAGGGGAGGGCAGTTGGGGGGGACCAGGCCTGCAGGGGAGGGCAGTTGGGAGCAACCAGGCTTGCAAGGGAGGGCAGTTGGGGGGGACCAGGCCTTCAGGGGAGGGCAGTTGGGAGGGACCAGGCCTGCAGGGGAGGGCAGTTAGGGGTAATCGGGCCGGCAGGGGAGCAGGTAAGCATTGATCAGGCTGGCAGGGGAATGGTTATGGGTGATCAGGCTGGCAAGCAGAAGCAGTTAGGGGCAGGCAGGTGAGTGGTTGGGAGCCAGCAGTCCTGGATTGTGAGAGGGATGTCTGAGAGCCCGTTTAGGATCGGGCCTAAACGGGCAGTCAGGCATCCCTCGAAGTGTTCCAGATTAGAGATGGTGCAAGCTGGGCTGATTGACACACACACACACACACACACACACACACACACACACCGTGCACGAATTTTGTGCACCGGGCCTCTAGTATTAAATAAAATAAGCAGCACTTTTAAGAACAAAGGTGGAGAACTCATACTTCCTGACTTTAAAATTTACTACAAAACTATAGTAATTAAAACAGTGTGGTACTGGTATAAAGACAGACATGTACTAGTAGACTAATGGACTAGAAAAGAGAGTTCAGAAATAAACCCTCCCAGATAGGGTCAGTTGATTTTTTACAAAGGTTTTAAGACCATTCAAAGGGGAAATGGATAGCCACGTGCAAAACTATGAAATTGGACCCTTACCTAATACCATACACAAAAATTAACTCAAAATGAATCAAAGACCTAAATGCAAGACCTAGATCTATAAAACTCTTAGAAAACATAGGGTAAATGCTTCATGACACTGGATTTGACCATGATTTACTGAATATAACACCAAAGAAATAGGTTACCAGTACATAGTAAAAATAGACAAATTGAACTTCATGAAAATTTTAAAATTTTGTACAGCAACAGACTCTACCAATAGAGTACAAAGGCAAATGCAGAATGGGAGAATATACTTGCATATCATCTATATGATAAAGAATTAATATCTAGAATATATTAATTATTCCTAAAACTGAACAACAGTAAAAAAGAACCACCAGCAACAACAACTTGTTAAAAATAGTCAAAGGACTTAAATAAACATTTCTCCAAAGATTACAAATGACTAATAACACATGAAAAGATGTGAAACATCACTGATCATTAAGGAAGTCAAAATCCAAATTATGAGATACCACCACACACCCATTATAATGTCTACTGTCAAGAATATATAAAATAACAAGTGTCGGGTAGGTTTAAGAATAATTGTAACCCTTGTGCACTGTTGGTGGAGATATAAAATGGTAGACATGTTGTTGGAATATGCTCATGATGTTGATGTAGCTTAGAGAAAAACTGCAGCTATTAAGGACACTGTGGAAAACAGTATGAAAGTTCCTAAAAACTTAAAAATAGAATTACCATATGATTCAGCATTTCCACTTTCAGGTATATATCCCCCAAAATTGGAGCAGGGTCTCAAAAAGAGATCTGTATACCAGTTCATAGCAGCATTATCAAACTAGCCAGAAGGTGGAAACAACTCATTGACAGATGAATGGGTAAGCAAAATGTGCATGCATACAATGGAATATTATTCAGCCTTAAAAGGGAAGGAAAAGGAGACCTGTCCAGTTTTTGATTCACCACCTGCCCCCCCACCCAAATCATTAAGATACAATTTCCCCCTCTCAGATTGACAAAAATAAAATAAAAAAATCCTACATATTAAGTAAGATTGGTGGTTCAGAGGCAGAGCAGTGGGGGTGGGCAAAATAGGTGAAGGGATCAAAAGGTACAAAGCTCAAGTTCTAAGATAAATAAGTCCCAAGCCCATAATATACAACATAGTGACTATCTATATAAAAGCCTAAGCGACCGTTACAACCAAACAACCAGAAGGACCGGTCAACTGGTCGCCATGATGCGCACTGACCACCAGGGGGCAGACATTCAACACAGGAGCTGCCCCCTGGTGGTCAGTGTGCTCCCACAGTGGGAGCACCGCTCAACCAGAAGCCAGGCTCATGGCTGGTGAGTGCAGCTGTGGCAGCAGCAGCAGGCGCAGTGGGGCCAGGATTAGCAGCAGTGGAGCTGCGCCCGCCCTGGCTGGGGCTCCTCCCCGGCCACCTGCTGCTTCGGCACTGCTATATCCCTCAGGGGGATGTCAGACTGTGGGGTGTTGAAGCCTGGCCTGCAGGGATCGAGGCTGAAACCTGGCAGTCGGACATCCCCCAAGGGGTCCTGGATTGCGAGAGGGCACAGGCCAGGCTGAGGGACCCCACCCGTGTATGAATCCATGCACCAGGCCTCTAGTAGTTAATAATGTTGTAATGTATACTTGAAAGTTGCTAAGAGAGAAGATCTTAAAAGTTCTCTTCTTAAGAAAATAACTATGGGTAGTGGTGGATGTTAACTAAATTTATAGAAATTATTTCTCAAAACATATATCAAATCATTATCTTGTACACCATAGAATAATATAGTATTACTAGAGGCCTGGTGCACGAAATTCAAGCACTCAGGGGGGGAGGGGGTGGTCCCTCAGCCCAGCCTGCAACCTCTCACAGTCTGGGAGCCCTCGGAGGATGTCCGACTGCCATGGAGGCGGGAGAGGCTCCCACCACCGCCGCTGTGCTCACCAGCCATGAGCCCGGCTTCTGCTCTCCCGCAGGGGGAGCACACTGACCACCAGGGAGCAGCTGAGCATCTTCCCCCTGGTGGTCAGTGAGCATCATAGCTACCAGTCATTCCATGTTGGGCTGAAACTGGCTCTCTGACATCCCCTGAGGGGTCCCAGATTGCAAGAGGGTTCAGGCCAGGCCGAGGGACCCCACTGGTGCACAATCAGGACTGGGGAGGGATGCGGGAGGATGGCCAGCCAGACAGGGACCATGGGAGGGCTGCAGTGTGTGTCCAACCTCACTCAGTCCTGATCTGCCAGATCCCAGCAATAAACTAACCTACCGGTCAGAGCGTCTTCCCCCCCACCACCAGTGGTCACAGCAAGCGGTTGAGCGGCCTTAGCATATCATTAGCATATTATGCTTTGATTGGTTGAATGGACAACTGGACGACTAGACACTTACCATATTAGGCTTTTATTATATAGGATATGTCAATCCTATCTAATAAAAGATAAACATGCAAATTGACCATACCTCGCTATGCTCACAAGCCACGCCCACAAGCCACACTCACCAGCCAATCAGGAGCGAGTATGCAAATTAACCCAACCAAGATGTCAGTGGCCACGGAGCTGGAGCGAGCAGGAAGCTTGGGTTGCCCCCGGTGATGGAGGAAGCCAAGCTTCCCGCCTGCCCTGGCCAGCCCTGGCCTCGGCTCAAGGCTACAAAGTTTCAATTATAGAAGATAAATAAATCCCACCAGATACCCGCTTCCAGCCGGCCCTGGCCTCCGCTCCAGGAGGCGCTGAAAAAAATAAAAAGCAAAAAAGGAGGGGCTGGAGCTTGGGTCGCTGGGGGCCGTGGCCAGCCTGTAAACAGCCATCAGCCCCTCACCCAGGCTGGCCAGGCACCCCAGCGGGACCCCCTCCCTGATCCAGGACACCCTTAGGGCACACCAGCCGGCCCCCACCTGTGCACCGGGCCTCTATCTATACTAATAAAAGGGTAATATGCTTATTAGACTGGGAGACCTTCTGGATGTTCCTCTAGACAAAGCCATGGTGGCGGGGCCAAGGTAGAGGTGGTTAGAGGCCAGGATGGGACGGCAGTTTGGATGATCAGGCTGGTGGGGGATGGGGCCATTGGGGGTAAGCAGACCAGCAGGGGGGCCAGTTGGGAGCAAGCAGGCCATCAGTGGGGGTCAGTTGGAGGTGATCAGGACAGCCGGGGGTTGGGGGCAGTTTAGAGTGAGCAGGCCAGTGGGGAGGGGAGGTGGGGGCGAGCAGGCCAGCAGGGGGGGCAGTTGGGGGTGAGCACACTGGTACGGGGGGCATTTAGGGGTGATCAGGCTGGCGGGGGGGGGCATTTGGGGGCGAGCAGGCCGGCAGGCAGAGTGGTTAGGGGCAATCAGGCAGGCAGGCAGGCAGGTGAGCGGTTAGGAGCCAGCAGTCCCAGATTGCAAGAGGGATGTCTGACTGCTGGTTTAGGCCCGATCCCTGTAAACCGGCAGTAGGACATCCTTCGAGGGTCCCAGATTGGAGAGGGTGCAGGCCGAGCTGAGGAACACCCCCACCCCCACCCCGTGCATGAATTTCATGTACCGGGCCACTAATTATATATAAATTTTAAAATGAATGGAGGGAGATTTCTCTTTGTGCTGATATATAAGAAAAAAACATTCAGAACAATAAATGTGCCACCATTTACTAGTATGTTTTTGTTGTTGTTTTTATAAAGAGAGGGAAAACAAATTTGTTTTGGCCTTTATGTGCATTTAATAACTCTGGAAGGACATACAGGAAACCGGAGACCTGTGGGGCTGGAGTGATCCCTGAGGAATGGGAGGAAGACACTTTACTGCTACCCTTTGTACTTTTCTAGCTTTTTCAACATAAAACTGTATTATAGATTTTTTAATTAATTGTTTTAAAAAGAGATATCTATCCAGACACTGACTTAAATTGCAAAGAGAGCTTGCATCCATATTCGATTGCTAAGATGGCAGTTTTAGGTTAAGGAAATTCTTCTACTTGACTTTTTCCAAACTGTTGTCAAGACAAAGTTCCCTTTCTCCATAACATTGAGAGAATTAGGTGTTAACCTGGCATCCAGACAGAAATAGCTGCTTAATTCCAAGCATGGATGGGTTAGGAAGGCCACAAAGTTATTGTTCTATAGGTTCATGTAACACCTTGTAAATACTTCTTGCCCAGTGGGGGCTCAATAAACATTGCTGACTCATCTGTCACAGAGAAGCACTATTAACTGAGAAGGACCAACTGAAGTCATTTAATCAGAAAATCAATTTCATTTTCCTTGTCATGGGGAAAATATTTCTGCTAAGTTGAGAAATATGCAGAGGTGATTAAATTGTGTCAAGGATTCAGAATGTAAAGCCCAGAGTTAACATGGTGTGAACAAAACAGATGCAAATCAATTTGCTTTGCATTATAGTTGGCAGTGTTGAGTATACTTAGCCACATATGGAAGTCATGTTTATTATTTCAAGAATATAGTATCACTTTACAGAGCTTAATATTCAAAGACCTACATTATATTGCTTCTTGTCCATTTTTGAGCAATGTCTGGGCCAAGGTTTGGCATTAGAGTTCCTAGAATAATTGCAAACTTGCTTCCCTCCCCTTCACTTCACGTCTTGTGGTCCTAACACCATGATTGTATCAGATATTAATCTACGACTCAACCACCAAATGGATTTTATTGAAGCTGCTGTAATTCTACTGCCAGAAAACATGACAAATAGTCAACATGTCACAGAAGATTTATATTTGGTTTTGAAACCCATTATCTTTTAGGAAATACTGCATAGTATGATTCACTGAGTGGTAGCAGTTTCATATAACCCAAGGTTTCTCTGTATTGATTTCAGAGTCGTTATTACAAATCCAAGTGTCTATGCTTTGCTCGGCTTGCACGATTACAATTAAAACCAAAATCAGCTTCAGGGATCATTAGCAAGAAATAAAGGTTCCTTGCAAGACTAAGACTCTCAGACTGGGAATAATGCAACCTTCATTTCCCCCTCTGTTTAAAGTAAATTCAAGAAGGGGAAATGTGTTGCTCGGACTAAATTGACCAAACAACTGGTTGGCATGCTGCTTTTCACTGCCAGTCAGTGAAATGGAACCACTTCAGATCTGTACAATACTGGAGTCAGAGGAGGCCTTGAAGACCCTTCAGTGCAAAACTCTCACTTCACCGTGAGACTCAAACAAGTGAAGCGACTCCACACCAATGCTCTGTCCCTGCACTGTGTCCAACAGCTCTGCACATATGTGATGTGATGATGTGGAAAAGAGGCAACTCAAGCGACCATGAACATGGATAGAGCAAGGCCATGGTTTGTCAACGTTTTCTATCCATTTCATCAAGGGAAATCTTCTTGATTAGGAGAAGGTATTAAATACTTTGAATGATGGGAAGCTCAGGGCTTTGCAATTGGAGTGAGAAGGAAGGGAAGTGAGGGTAGACACCAGTGGCAAGGGAATATTCAAAGTTACCTTTAGGGAACATTGAAACAGCTTACCATTAACCCATGTACTGAGGCCAAGGTACAAACACTTTGCCTCTGTAAGCTAAGTGTTCTGGTTCCTGTTCCCTTATTTAAATTTCCCGAGTTTTGGAATCTAACCTCCAGTCACTAACTCACTTTATTAACACTCCCTTCAGCATTGGACACAACTGACCAGTTTCTATGATTTAAAATACCCCTTGCTTCCTTGACCTTACAGTCTAGGAGTTTTCTTCCTATCTCATGGGCAGTTCTTTATCAATCATATTTTAATATCTTTCTCTCTCTCTCTCTCTCTCTCTCTCTCTCTCTCTCTCTCTCTCTCTCTCTCTTTCTCTCTCTCTCTCTCTCTCTCTCTCTCTCTCTCTCTCTCTCTCTTTCTCTCTCTCTCTCTCTCTCTCTCTCTCTCTCTCTCTCTCTGTCCTCTCCTTCCCTCTTATCTGCTTCATTCACTTAATAGTTAATAGGTATCTTCTACCTAACATGTCCATAAAAGAACTCATTTTTTATCTATCCCTACCATAGAATGTACCCCTACCTTTTACCCTAGTCTTTTCCCATTTTAATAAATGCATTATCTTCAGCTCAGCTCCTCAAACAAATTACAAAACTTATTCTCTATCTTAATTCTTGTACAGTTGACTCTTGAACAACAAAGGTTGGCTCTGCGCAGTTTACTTACACACGGATTTTTTTCATTAAATATAGTCAGCTTTTCGTATCCACTGGTTTCACATCTGCAGATTCAATGAACCTCAGATGGAAAACAGTATCTTCACATTCCCAACCATAGATTCCTAGCCGTAGTTTCCCAACTGTGGATGGAAAATGCTATAGATGCAAAGGGCCAATCTAGAGTCAGAAGTTATACCCAGATTGTCAGTTGTGTGGGGGTGAGTACCCTAACCCATTGTTGTAAGTGGGGATAAAGAATCACATTCAAAATACTTCTGATCCTGTGTTACTTAACCTCAAATCATTGACCTCTTTGCTGTGTATTGTAGGATGTTCAGTAGCATCCCTGACTTCTACCATCTAGTAGGGGCAATCAAAAATGTCTCCAGACATTGCCAAATGTCCCTTGAGGGCAAAAATATCCCTGACTGAGACCACTCCTGTGACATTAGTGACACTTTCAGAAGACAGTCGTAGAGAAGTGTTGGGTCAGGTTCCCAGTGCAGGAGGTTCACTGGGAGTCCTGGAAACATCGCCTGATGGGAGTGAAGGAAGCAGGGCTGGGGAATGTTGAACCGAGAAACAATTGCCATAAAGATGTCAATAGATTCATTGGGGAGCTCTGGCGCCCTTCAGGTTGCCCCAAATTCAGGCAAAGGGCTGATTCCTCCCTTTTAATCATTACATAGGTCATGACCTTGTCCAGGCGCCCTGACACAGATGGCAGTGCCCCCAAATGGCCGTGCTCCTGGCGTGGGAAGAATGAGCTCCCCAGCCCTGAAGGGGGCCCTAAATGAAGCACCACAGTGCCCACCATCAGAAGAGAAGAGATTCGTGGGTTTTATAAAAACTGGCTGTAGTTCTTACAAATTCATAAGTTGATTTTTATATGTCAGAGTACAGATAAAACTTGTATAGTAAAGCTGCCTAAAGCTATGCCATCTAGAGCTCTTTCCCCAAAGGTGTTTAAAGGCCCCCTTGGAAATGATCAGTGGCTACTGATTTTGACTTGTTTTGTGAACAAATAAAATTAGAAAGCTCCTTCTGACTCTCTGAGCCAAAGTGAGTATTCCACAAGGTGATGGGACTGTTCCAAATCTTTCCTGGAAAAATGCTTGCAGGGCTGGTGGTGACGGGCTGGAACTTGCCCCTGTCACTGTGCTTCAGCCTTATCTACTCAGAATGCAATCCTTAAACAGCAAGGGCACAGCACCAAGTACTTTGCCTTGCATTATCTCATTTAATTGTAAAAAAATTTACACAAAGCCACCCAGTTGGTAAGCAGCCAGGCTGGGACCCAAATCCAGGTATGTCTGACTGCAGAGCACTAGCTTTTGTTTCTTTATATAAATATTTTGCAAATCTCTAGACTCTGTAAAGCTGAAGAAAGAAGTATCCATCCAAATGCTGATTTCTGTTCACCAGCCACATGTATGGTCCTCAGCTATTCTCTTGAAATTTTGACAGAGAGGAGGAGGTATGAAGACAGTTACCAAATATTTCCTCACATGTTTTCTCAATCCCTGCAACAACCCTTTGAGGTAGGCAATAGTATCCTGTCATCGTATGTGATAAGAAAAGGCTCAGGAAAGGGACTTAGTCAATCCACCACTACATGGTACAAGTCCCCCACCCCAGCTCTGGCTGGTCTCAGAGCTCCGGTCTCCACACCACCACCTGGAGCTCTGTACTCACTTCCGCTGAGCCATGGACATTTCTCCCTTCAGAAAAACCTTCCCCAAGATGAGTTAATTTGGAAGTTGGCCAGACCTCCTCTTGTACTCATGGCCCTGTGTTCGGAGTCATGGTTACTACTTTGATCTGGCTGTTGTTTCTATGGCACCAACAACTAAATAAATATCATATCAAACTAAAACAGGGTGTAGAAGTGTTTACTTTTGGCTTTACTCTCCACTAATAGCACAAATGGTGCAGTGGAGAGAAAGCACAGAGAAGCACTTCACCTGAGGCCACACAGACCAGGCAGTGGAGTGCAGAGAAAGCAGGCCGTCCCATTCTGTTGCCTTTAGCACACAGTGTTCTGACTGCAAGGTGCAGGCAAACTTTTACTCCAGGTTGTGAATCATGAAGGTTTTATTTGGTGTTTAAAATTCTTGGAATTAAAAAGGAGCAGAACAACTCAAAGAGCCGTGATACACACAGAAATTGTTTCAATAGATAAAAGGGGAAAGTAAAAAATGGTGTGGCCTTGAGTCTCAAATATGTGAATGTGGGTAACAGAGCAGTGTGTGTGTGTGTGTGTGTGTGTGTGTGTGTGTGTGTGTGTGTATTCAGAGGTAACATTTATGGAGCACATGCTAGGCATTGTTCAAAAACACTTTAAATGTATTCCCTCATTTAATGCTCACAGTGTCCTATGAGTTTAGTGATCTTAGTTTTCCCATTACAAAGGTGAGAAAACTAAAGCCCAAAGTAAAGAAATAACTTGTCCATGATCTCTCAGCTAATAAGTAGCAAAGCAGGGATTTAAATCCAGATCTCCTGACTCTAGAATCTATACTCTTTATTATTATTATTATTATTATTATTATTGTTATTATTATTATTATTGATCTCAGAGAGGAAGTGAGAGAGAGAAAGAGAGAAACATCAATGATGAGAGAGAATCATTGATGCCCCACACTGGTGATGGAGCCCAAAACTCGGCACGTGCCCTGACCGGAATCAAACTGTGACATAGGTCAATGCTCAATCACTGAGTCATATCAGCCAGGCTAGAATCTATACTCTTTAACCACCATGCGATATACAAAGACAGTTTCCTTGCTAAGGGCAGCACCTACTTTATGGACCCACTTTATGGGCATACAACTTATGTGATACACAGGGCCCTGGGCTCAGAAGGACTTCACTGGGTTTAATGTTCTGTTGTTGCTACCTTGAAATTCTTACTAATTTTGAACAAGGGACCCTTCATTTCTGTTTTGCCCTGGACCCAGAATTTATGTGCTCCGTCCTAGGTAGAGAATACTTACTAGCAAAACATTCTTTAAAGTACAAATTGATGTTTACAGAATAGTCATGGGGTTGTAAAGTACAACATAGGGAATGTATGGTGTCAGATAGGTAGAGGATTTATTGGGGAAATCGCTTATTAAGTTTACAATGTCTAATCACTGTGTTATACACTTGAAACTAATATAATATGGTATGTTAACTGTAATTGAAAGATAAAAATGGCTTTTAAAATAATGTTATTTGAGATTTTTACAAAACTGAATGTTTCTTCCTTTGTATATGTATCCTTTGGATGTGCTTAAATTCCACAAGCATCTTAGAAAAATTTAAGCTTACACAGATGTGTCTTTCCCAAAACTCTGAATTCTAATTTACTAATTTGGTAATGGCTTCCCCTTTCCAGACACTAATCTCAATTCAGCCAGGGGCAAGGGCACATAATAGTCCAGAAGACAGGAACCAGACAACCTCTCCAGGTTAAAATTAGAGTCTTGGTAAGGACTGACAAGGAAGGAATAGAATGACCTTCAAAGAATATTTTATCCAGACTGTCAAAATGCAGGGACAATTTAGCAGTAGGGAGGGCTTTTTAAAAACTTGCCACTCCGTAGGAGGCCAATTCAGTGAATAGTGTTTTCCTTCCCAGTATCACCAGGGTGTGTGTGTGTGTGTGTGTGTGTGTGTGTGTGTGTGTGTGTGTGTTTGTTTGATGGACTGAGATGGGGCCCTACTGTGTATTGGAAACTAAGTTATATATTTGACTGAAGGTGAATCCTACTCAAAGAAAGTGATCACAGACTAAGTAAAACTAGTATCTCAAGAAAAAGATCAGAGGAAGCCAGTAATTTTTTAAAGAAATGTTTAGAATGTATTTATTGACTGATGTAAGAAACTAGGTACAAAGTCAACTTGCAAAAAATGAACTAGATGTTCCTTTATTGCGATTTTGAACAGTAAAACATAACATATTTTGCAAACTGCAAAAGACATACAGGAGTACTCAGAAAAAAGTACATCTCCTACTCACTCTGTTCCCTGTCCCCAATGCATATCCCTTCCCTGAGTATAATCCCGGTTACTTATTTCTTGTGAATCCTTCTAGGGATTTCCAGGGCTAGCTGTGTTCTTATAAAAAAAAAAAAAAGATTAAGACAAAATAGATAGGAAGTACTTAAACGAAAAATCTGAGACATAATTGGTAGTATCAAAATAAATGCAATCTGGGGCTAAAAGCCAAGGCAACATATAATAGTGAAGGATTAAAGTAAAAATGCACAATATACATGAAGAACCTGCAGTGTGTTCAGTTTCATACCAGAGTCTGGGTTACAGTGGAGAGTAAAATAGATACAGTACCCGTCTTTACAAAATTTACAATCTAGACAGAGAGACATTAAGTAAATACCCACCTATAATAAATCACAAGGGAAAAGACCACAGCACTGTGAGAAAATAAAGTGGAGGGACTTAACCGAGGCAGGGCCCGAGGAGGCATGATGAGGAAGTAACACTGTGACCCTGCGGCTGAGACCTGCAGGTGAGGAGTGGAGGGACAAGCATTCTTAGAGAGGGACAAGCGAAGTATGCAGGTCTGGAGAGAAGAGCTTCACAAAGGACCTGGAAGAAGCTGTGGGGCAGGGGGAGGGAGCGTAGGCAGGGGCCAAGTTAATTGCAGTGAAAGCAATCATTGAAGGGTTTTAAGCAGAAGAATCACATGGTCTGATTTACATTTTTTAAAAGATTCCCTCTGGGGGATGACTGGTGATGGAAGGAGATTTGACTTGGGGTATTAAATATACACTACAATATAAAGACGATGTATTATAGAATTGTGTACCAGAAACTTAATTTAATTGGCCTATGTCACCCTAATAAATTCAATTTTAAAAATTTAAAAATAAAATAAAAGATTCCCTTTGGCTACTATATGCAATGTAAGTAGCAAGACCATTTAGGAAATAAACTCAGTTGCCCAGAAGATCAATAATGATGTCTTGGAAGGAGGCAGTGGAAGAAGATATGGAAGGTCTTAAGATATATTTAGAGGTCAACTGTATAGACAATAGTAGCTCAAGTGAAGAAAAAGAACCATTTTTCCTGAAACCTCATACTATTTTTTATTTAAAGTAATAAATAATTAAACGGATAAACACAATAATAACAAAATAATTAAAATAGAATTTCAATGTTGCTTGCATTAATATTGTGTTATTAGCCCTTAAACAGTTTTCACTTGTTTATGGGCAATTTGAATTTATTCTTTTGTGACCTGCCAATAGGAGTTTTTTGTCCGCTTTGCTCTAAATTGTTCTTTTTTCTTGTTGCTTGTTTATGTATTCATTTCCTAGGGCTGCCATAACAAAATGCTACAAATTAGATGGCTTAAGACAACAAAAGTTTATTCTCTCACATTTCTGGAGACTAGAGTCCAACTCCTTCTAAAGCCTCCAGGAAAAGACCTTTCTTTGCCTCTCCACATTTCTGGTAGCCCAGGTGTCCTTGGCTTATATAGCTGTGTGAATCTCTTCTGTCTTCACATGAGATTCTCCCTGTGTCTGTCTATAGCTCCTTTCCCCATAAGGACACTAGTCATACTGAATTTAGGGCCCACTCTATTCCAATAGGATCTTGTCTTGACTACTAGTAATTACATCTGCAATGACTGTTTCCAAATCAAGTCACGTTCGGAGGGCCTGGAGGTCAGGACTTTGCCTTATCTTTTTGGGGACACAATTCAAACCATAACAACTTGTAAAAGGTCTTTATATCCTACAAATGTTTTTCTCAGCTTGTCATTTGCCTTTTCATCTTATGATGTTTGGGACAGACATAGGTGGTTTCGATTTTATGAATCTAATCTATCAATTTTTCTTTTATTCAATAAATATCTGTTAAGTGTCTACTGTTTACCCAAAACTGTTCTAGATGCCTTTGATCCAAAGATAAATGAGATTGGGTCTCTTACCCCAACATGCTCATACTCTAGGAGGCAGGTACGTAAACAAATATAAGTCAATTAGGATCACTGCAATACTAGAGATTTGAACAAAGTAGAAAGTGGCAAAAAAAATATGAGGAAATATCCAGCTGAATTTGGGCAGTTGGGGAAGCTGCACAGATTGGGGGAGGTCCTTGGGTAGTGGTTAAGGAAAACCAACTCTCACTAATTATGCCTCAATCAGAAAGGCTCCTGGCCAGCTGGGCATACAGTAGGCTACTCAAAGTGTGCCCGGAACAGCATCAGCATCACATGGGAGCTTGTTAGAAATGCAAAATCTTGTGCTTCCCCGGCCCCACTGAATCAAAGCCTACATTTAAACATCTCGGAATGATTTGGATACACGTGAACGCTGGAGAAGAACTTCCCTATTCTTTGGAAATTCTTTTCTCAGGTTTACAGTCACAAGCCTCTGTCCACGATTGTAAGGACATAATTAGAAACTCCCAAGAAGCCTTGCATTACAAAGGCAAACTTTTAAACTCTTCCCATGTGTTATGTCAAGATGCTGATTAGTATATCAAATGAGCAGCCTTCACCAAATAGCTTCATAATCCATGGGAAAAGAGACCCAGTTTGCACATTTCAGGGTAAGCTCAGTGGAAGCCAAAGGGACAATTTGCTCTCGGGATGACCCTGGCATGACCCTGTGATTCAGACAGAAGATAAGCCTTCAAATCTGTGCCCTGGATCAGCTGTTCAAAGGGGATTTGTCTCCTCCATTATAATTGGTCTCCCGCTTGTATTTTGAGCAGGTGGCTCAGGGAAAAGGGAAACTTTGTTTTATTTGTTTAAGCAGTTGAATAAAGGAAGTGTCTCTTTGGGGAAGAAGAGAGACAGGAGCAGTTTCTGGTCTGGTAATTAGGTAGAGTAAGCAGGAGGACGTGGGGGTGGAGGAGAAAGTGATGGGGAGAGAAAAGGGAAATGAGAACTGGAGGAAAGAGGAGAATTCTCTGAGCAGAGTATTGCAGCTGCTGAGTCACTCACAACCAGGCTTGTTTACTTGAAAGCCAAGTTCAATTCTGTGGTGAAAAGGAAGGCCCACAAGATGGATGACAAGGATGTGGGTGTTAGTACTGCAGCCTTCAGATAGTAAATGCTCCTTAGGAAACATGCAACATGTGGGAAGTCAGCGCCCAGCACTCTGCAGGTGTGCACTACCTGCCCGCACAAGCTCTTCCTTGGTTAATTCAGTCATGGGTTTTAGTAGAACAAAGACTAGAGTTTATCTTAATATATTCGGAAAGATGGCATCATATGCTTTCTCTATGCTGAACAGAGGCATTTAACACCAGTAGTAATCTGGGCCACTTTTTGCTACCTGCCTTATTTGCATCCTGCTCACCAAGAACCTGCCATGGATTTTAGAGAGAACTTATGGGAATTCATTTCATTTCAACAAATGAATATCGAGACTTCTGCCTGCAATGTATTGTGCAGGTCAGGGTCACCACGTACAGTTGAACAGATGGACACGGCTTAGCTCTGGGCACTCTTTAGAGCTGGGTACTATACAATCCACCCGCATACACAGCTGCCCTGGGCCTAGAGATACAAAGGTGATTGAGTTCTATATAGAAAAATTTACAGTTTAACATAAAAATAAGTAGTTAGGAAAACACATCTAGGAGAAACCCTCAAAGTTTTTTGTAACTTGTGAAACTGGGATCTAGAAACTTTAAAATACATTTATCTTTGTACTAGAGGCCCGGTGCATGAATTTGTGCATGGGTGGGGTCCCTCGGGATGGCCTGTGGAGATTGAACTCCAGCTCGCGCCACAGCCTCACAACCCCACAGCCCTACCTGGCACCCCACGTTGGCCTGGCGCTGCCCCCTCACCTGCTTCACCATCCCGCCTGCGGGGTGATTGATTGGGGCTGGGCTCCCCCCACCAGGCTCCTGCTGCTGGTCACTGTCTGTGGGGCAATTGGCAGGGCGATCGGGCCCCCCCTCGCACCTGCCTTAGCCTAGTGCCACCCACTCACCTGCTCCACCATCCCACTGAGGTCCCATTCTCCTTGGGGCCCATTGGGGCCAGCAGCGCCTCCACTGCTGCCCACTGCCAGCACTGCATCACCGACGCCCACCGTGTTTTGCGCCTCCCCCTGGTGGTCAATGCACATCATAGCGAGCGGTTGAACTCCCGGTCTCTTGGTCGAACTACCAGTTGAACAACTGCCCAAGGGGACAATTTGCATATTAGGCTTTTATTATGTAGGTTAATATACATGAACATTACTTTTGATTTTGTGGGCCATTTTTGAATGATTTTTGTCAGATAATTCAAACTTCTGTTATTTTTTAGTTGCCTCTGTTTAAAATCTATAACCTTGGCCTCTGACTATTTTTAAATATTTTGCAAAATAAGAAATGTTTTAGGCACTAATATTAATAGAACAGTGGGGATATGGCATGCTTTGCCATGCAGAATGTCACAGGCAACAGCCATCTGACAACTACCTCACTAGATCTTTTTATAAAGGGAAAGCTGGCTTTCCAATTCAGTCTAGTGATGATCAATTTCAATGTGTAGCCAATGGACATACAATTTTTGAAGCAGCATACTTTAAGATTTTGAAAGCCGTTTGCTCATTATGAGTATAAACTTATTTTTAAAATACTTTAAAATTTTTATTCATAAAAATATCATATGCCCCTATCACGCAACATGTGCAGAATTAATTCAACTTGGATCACAGAGCTAAATGTAAGAGTTGAAGCTATAAAACTTTCCTAGAAGATTTGCTCCCTTTGGCAACATATACACTAAAACTTTCCTAAGAGAAAGTATAAGCATAAATCTTCATGACCTTGGATTAGGCAACGGTTTCTTAGAGATGATTCCCAAAGTAGAAGTAACAAAAGAAAAAAATAAATTAACTGGACTTCATTAAAATTTAAAAAACATCTTTTTTAAATCCTCACAGGAGGACATTTTTTCCATTGATTTTTCAGAAAGCATGGAAGGGAGAAAGAGAGAGAGAAGCATCAATGTGAGAGAGACACATTGATTGGTAGCTCCAACATGCTCCCTGACCAGGGCAAGGGAATGAACCTGTAACCCAGATATGTGCCCTTGAAGGAAATTGAACCCATGACCTTTGGGTGTGCAGGCCAGTGCTCTAACTGCTGAGCAACACTGGCCATATGGCTAAAAATAAAAATTTTTGTGCTAAAGGGACATCATCAAGAAAGGAAAAATACATCCTACAGAATGGGAGAAAATATTTCAAATCATATATCTGGTAAGTCCCTTATCAGACATAAAAGTAATCTCACAATTCAAGAATAAAAAGGCAACCCTACTAGAAAATGGGCAACGGATTTATTTGAATAGATATTTCTCCACAAAAGATATATAAATGGTCAATAAGTACATGAAAAGATGCTCAATATCATCAACCATTAGAGAGATGCAAATCAAAACTATGAGATACCACTTTACATGCTCTAGGATGGTTTTAATTAAAAAGATGGATAATAACAAGTATGGTCCGTAAGGATGTGAAAAAAAAATTGAAACCCTCATATAGTGCTAGTGGGATTCTAAAATGGTGCAGCCACTTGGGAAAACAGACTGGAGTTACTCCAAAAGGTTCCTTGAATGGTTAAACATGGAGTTTCTATGTGGCCCATTCCACTCCCAAATATATACCCGTGATAATTGAAATGAATTTCCCGCAAAAACTTGCACACAAATGTTCATAATATTATTCCTAATACCAAGAAAGGGGAACTACCTACATATCCATCAACTGATGAATTGACAAGATGTAATATAGTCATATAATAGAATATAATTTGACTCTGAAGAATCTTACATGAGACTTCAGGACACTCTAAAATGATGCTTCCAAAAAAGTTCACTTACAGACTGAAAGGTTTACAAATGAACAGTCATGATATCTACAACTTACTTTCAAATTGTACAGTGATTACAATAAATATCAATATATAGAAAGAGATAAAGTAAGCATGACAATAATTGGTGAGTCTAGGTTAAAGGTATATAGTAGTTCATTAGACAATTCATGCAACTTTTCTCTAAATTTGACTTTTGTTTACAAAATAAAATAATAAGGCAGATTAAATACAGTGACTCTTATTTGAGGGGCTTGATTCAAGATCCTTAAAATTTACTGTGTATTCACCTGTTACCTGGACAATTACATGGGGTGGTGGAAAGGGCAGTAAAAGGAGCATCCCCATCATACTACCTTCCCTGTTTTAGTTTCTGACGAGGGCTTCTTGGTGATGGGTGGCATTTCAATAAGAAAACATATCCTACCCCAACTAATAACTTAAAAGGGTCCTCAATCTTGCCTAGTCAAGGTACCAGTTTGGAGTGCTGTCACGTGTCCTCCCACAAGGGTTTCCTCTCCTGCTCTTTTAGCCCAAAATAATTTTAAGTGTTATTCAAGTAAGACAATGGCTGGAAGGATCTCCACTAAACTGGCAGAGAAGGAAGGAGGGAGAGGTGAAAAATTGATTTCTACTTTTTATTTTATTGTATATTTGATTTTTTTAAAATATTTTTTAAAGACCACTGTGAAAAAAAACACTGGTATTTTTAAGAGCAGAAGAATGAGGGAGAATAAAATAGCATCCATTCCACTAAACTATATGAACAATAACTCCGCTGTCTTATTTTTGAAAAATACTTAAAGACATTGGAAAATGCTTACTTTATCTCAGAGATTGTGCTATTATTACTCAGTTCTACCATTGTGGGACAAAAACAGCCAGAGATAAATGAATGTACACAGCTGTGTTCCAATAAAATTTTATTAGGGACGCTGAAATTTGAATTGCATATAAATTTCACATGTCACAAAATGTCATTCTTTTGATTTTTTCCCAACCATTTAAACATGTAAAACTATTCTTAGCCCATAGACCAGAGGAAAACAGGCTGTGGGCTAGATTTGTTCTCTCTCAACCCCCTGCCACTATTTTGCCAACCCCTGCTTCAGTCTATTTGAAAACACTTACTTTATTGTATATAGGATACAAAAGTATCCATATTCTTCCTATCAAAAAATACCAGGAGGATTAAAACAAAATGTGAATAGTGACTATGTGATAGGATTATAGGAAGTTTTTATATTATTTTTTAGTATTTTCCTAAATTTTTACAATAAACATATACTTCTGAGAAATGTTTTTAAAACAGTAATTCATTGTCCCCAAGAAGAGAGACAGGAAGATATAACATGGAGATTGCCCATCTGTCCTAAATGTCTTCTGGAGCCCAGATCGAATTAAAAAAAAAAACTTCTGAAGATTTCCTTCCTGTTCTGGGATTCTGCCTCCTCACACAATCAAATGCCTGTAACATAATTCCTTTCCATTTGAAAAGCAATCCTCTCTCCTGCTTCAGTCTGAAAGTAAATTTCCGAAATTAAGTCCTGTAGGCTGAGGGGCCTCCTCCCCCATCTGGGCAAATGTGATTAGCAATCGCATCTGGTGTTCAGGGAACCAGGCAATCTTGCTCCTCTCCCAGCCTGGAAACGTGAAACATGGTTTAAAAAAAAAAAATCCCTGCGGAAGGCCACAAGGGGGCAGAGAACCTGCAACCCACAGAGGAAGCGGGGTTGGCCCCAGACAGAACATACTCTTTTGTAAATTGCTCTTATTATCTAAATGCCTTTCAGAAACCAAATGAAGAATAGTATAAAGTCTTGGATTTCTTCACATAAAATGGTAATTCACAAAATTGAGTGTGCCTTTTTCTTGGAGCTTAGATAACTAGGGTCTTTCAAAAAGGCCAAGGCAAAGTGGTTTGGGGTTTTTTTCTCGTAGTCTGAGTTAAAGATTCTGGAAAATTTACACATTTTCCCTCACAAAGAGGGAGATTTGTTCTAGCTCACAAGCAACCATTGCTTTGTAAAAATAGTCTTTTTCACTTTTTTCATATGTAGCAAAAATCAACCAAGTCAAATTTGGGGGAGGGGGAATTATCATTTATTACAACTCCATTTAAAAAAGTAATAAATCTGGGGATCAAATGGAGAAGCACAAAGGTTATTGACAAACCACAACTAAATCTGTTCTACCATGTAAGTTACTCTCATGCTTTCCTGTGTTTCACAGATGTTGCCTTTTTTACAAATTGAAGGCAAGATCCTCCACCAGCAAAAAGATTGCAACTTGCTTTATTGCGATATGCTTCATTTCAGAGGAACCAAACCTGCAATATCTCTGAGGTATGCCAGTAAAGTATACTAGCATTGTTTCCTAAGTGTGATATCGTGATTTACAATAAGAAATATATATTTGGTCTTGGTCCTGATTCTGGCACAGAACTCCTAAAACCCTTGGAATTTCCTAACTGATGAGAACATCAAGGTGTCTTATGTTAATGAGGTGATTTTTTAGAAAGGACCTGAGACTTGGGGCTGTTTACCAGTGGATCAAACAAAGTGATTAGAAGGGAACTTTCAGTCCCATCCTCTGCTTTCTGGGCAGAGGAGAAGGGCTGGACATTGAGCTCAACCACCGATAGCCAATGATTTAATCAATCATGTCTATGTAATGAAGCCTCTATAAAACATAAAAAGGAGGGGCTTCAGAGAGCTTCCCAGTTGGTGAACATGTGAAGAGGTGTGGAGAGTGGTGCTCATCTGCCTTGCTATTTCTCTCCTGGACATCCTTAAACTCAGTCTTGCTAGTCAGCATATCCTCCTCTCATGCCAGCTTTCCCCATACCTTTACCTACTTGACTGTTTGGCTTATATCTTCCTATATAATAAAAGGCTAATATGCAAATCGAATGGCAGAACGACCGGTTGCTATGATGCGCACTGACCACCAGGGGGCAGACACTCAACACAGGAGCTGCCCCCTGGTGGTCAGTGCGCTCCCACAAAGGGAGTTCTGCTCAGCCAGAAGGCGGGCTCACACCTGGCAAGCGCTGCAGCGGTGGCGAGAGCTTCTCCCGCCTCCATGGCAGTGCTAAGGATGTCAGACTGATGGCTTAGGCCCACTCCCCGTCAGTTGGACATCCGCTGGTGGCTCCCGGACTGCGAGAGGGTGAAGGCCAGGCTAAGGGACCGCCCCCCCTCCCCCCCGAGTGCACAAATTTTGTGCACCAGGCCTCTAGTCCTAATCCTAATATATAAAAACCCAGGGTCCGTAACAACCGACTGAAGGCTCGACCAAACACCGGAAGTCAGTCTTGCAGTCAATGCTGGGTTGCTGGGTTGCTGAGGCAGGGTCTGCAGATCAGACCCTGCCTCTCTCTTTGGGCCTTTCTCCTGTCTTGATCCGCAACCCCTTCAGCAGTCAGTGCTGGGTCTGAAGAGGAAGACTGACTGCTAAAGGGGCTGCGGATCAGCACAGGAGAGAGGCCCAAAGAGAGAGGCAGGATCTGATCCGCAGTCTCCGTGGCAGCTGTTGATCAGCCATTGCCTCTCTCTTTCTCTCCAGGCTTCGCCAGCAGCTGCACCTCTGTTTCTCTCCGAGCATTCGTGGGGGCTGCTGATCAGCCCTGCCTCTCTGATCAGGCCCAGAGATAGGCCCAGAGACGCTGACTGGCATAGAAACCAACCAATCAGAACCAAATTGGCTGGCAGGGGAGGGCCATTGGGGGCAAGATCAGGCCAGCAGGGGAGGGCAGTTGGGGGCGATCAGGCAGAGGCAGTTAGGGGCGATCAGGCAGGCAGTCAGAGAGGTTAGGGGCAATCAGGCAGGCAGGGAGGCAGAGGGGTGAGGGGCAATCAGGCAGGCAGACAGAGGCAGTTACGGGTGATCAGGCAGGCAGGCAGGTGAGCAGTTTTAGGAGCCAGCGGTCCCAGATTGCGAGAGGGATGTCCAACTGCCAAGGGTGCAGGCTGGGGTGAGGGAACCCCCCTCTGTGCACGAATTTCATGCACCAGGTCACTAGTTTTATTATAAACCAGTAACCTAATAGGTAAAATATTTCTCTGAGTTCTATGAGATGCTTTAGCAAATTAATAGAACCCTTAGAGGGGGGTCATTAGAACCTCTAATATATGTTAGCACAGGTGAGAACCTGGACTTTCGAGGGGCATCTGAAGTGGGGAGATGGGAACAGGGAGGTGTCAATCTTGTAGGGTTGAACCCTTAACCTGTGGGATCTCAGGATAGATTATGTCAGAATTGAATTGAATTATAGGGCATCCAGGTGGTGTCATGGGGAACCCTATTCTCCCTCCGCCACCCCCCCTGCAATTTGGTGACAAAAGTGAAGCATTCTGTGTGAGAAGCAAAGGAAACACCCAGGTGGAAAACTGTTTTTCTAAAAGACTAATTAACAAATTTAAAAGATACATAAAATTTTAAGTTTTGCTTTTTCCAAATAGCAAACAATAGCTAACGGTAACCGTATCTAACATTTATTAAGCACTAAGTGCCACCTATTATGCCAAGTACTTTTCACATGTTATCGCATAATCACCATGAACCTGGTTATAGATGATACTGTTAATCCCTTTTCATAAATGCAAAAACTCATCTGCCTTACTATTTCTCTCCTGGACATTTCTAAACTTAGTCCTGCAAGTCAGCATATCCTACTCACATGGCAGCTTCCACCTGAAAGAGGAAACCTATGGAAGCTTCCTCAGATTAACAAATGACTCTTCATCCATATGAACAGACAACTGGGATTATAAGAGTGAAGCACTTGACCCCACTTCCACCTTTAACTGTGCCCATTTTTCACCTTTCCGTCACAGAAAAACTCCTTGAAGGTTTAATCAGGGGTTGGGGACCTTTTTTCTGCCAAGGTCCATTTGGGTATTTATAACATCATTTGCAGTGGGCCATAGAAAATTATCAACTTAAAAATTAGCCTGCTATATTGGTCAAACATTTAATTAACTCACTCCTAATACCTTAGCAGGACCTGACCAAATAATTTCGTGGGCCTTATACTGCCTGTGGGCCAGACATTCTCCACCCATGGTTTATATACTTGCTGTCTCCAATCTCTCTACCCTATTCTCTATTTTTTAATTTAAAAACATTTTGATTGTGCCCTAGCCAGTTTTTCTCAGTAGATAGAATGTCAGCCTGTGGACCAAAGGGTCCCGGGTTCGATTCCGGTCAAGGTCACGTACCTTGGTTGCAGGCTCCTCCCCAGTCCAGGTCCTGGTCTGGACTTGTGCAGGAGGCAACCAATTGATGTGTTTCTCTCACATCGATATTTCTCTCTGTCTTTCCCTCTCCCTTCCACTCTCTAAAAATCAATGGAATAAATATTCTCAGGTGAGGATAAAAAAAATAACAAAAACAAAAAAACATTTTAATTGTGATAAATACACATAACAAAATTTACCATCCTAAACATTTTTATGTACAAGTTCAGTAATGTTGAGTATATTCACAGCTTTGCAATAACTGTCCCCTTCTCTAGCCCCTGGCAATCACCATTCTACTTTCTGTCTCTCTGAGTCTGACTACTCTTGGCACCTCACATAAATGGAACCATGCAATGTTTGTTTTTTGTGTGTGTGGCTGGTTTATTTCACTTAGCATAATTTCTTCAGGTTTCATCCATTTTGTAACAGGTGTCAGAATTACCTTCCTTTTTAAGGCTGAATAATACTCCATTGTGATATATAGGGTGGGGCAAAAGTAGATTTACAGTTGTCCTTATGGAAAATAATACAATAATTAATAAATAATAATACAAGAATAAATTGTGTTTTGTGTTCTCACAACTGTAAACCTACTATATACCATTATTCTGTTGTGATTTATAATATATACATTCATCCATAATGGACATGTGTTTTAATAGGCCCTGCAGGTAATTCTGATACAGGCCAAAGTTTGAGGGCCACTGCTCTAAAAGTTCCAATTGGATTTTTTTTTGTTTTAATTGTTAATTTTCAAACTCCTCCCCTGAAAACCTCTCATGAGTGGGGCTCTGGCTACGAAAGTGTGAGGAGCCAGAACAAATGTATCTGGTAAGTCATTTGTAGATGTTTGTAAATTGAGAAGTATATGCAAATTTTGAATATTTAAGTTATAAAGGAAGAGGAAAGGCCTTGAGCTCATATTTTCCTGCAAAGCCCAAGTGATTGTTTCATTCATTTTATTGAAGATGCATGCTTTGGATGGCTTCACTGTAAAAGAGAGATTCTTATATAAAATTATATCCACAAAAGATTATATTTCTTAAAGTTACCTTCCTTCTCTGGGGCATCCTGTACAAAATAAATTTAGAAGTTGTTTTGCAGCAATTACTAATGTCAACAATAATATCATCTTTTGTTTTATATTAAAAGGAAGTTTGGGGAGACTTGTTTAGGATTGTACTATATCTACTGCAAAGGTGTATTACATAGTTGTAGACATAACCTTGTGATGTCTGGTGCTGCCAGAATGATAAATATACATGTATGAAAAGAATGAACTCAATAATATCAGGCAAAAGTGAGACTAAAATTTTCTTCCAGAGAATTCTAAATGTTGGCAAAAGTGAATTATCCTTTTGTGGTAACTCTGGCTGAAATATGTTAAGTTGTGATTATCTGAAATGTTGGTTGGAAAACATGTGCTCCAAGGAAATAAATTCATTGGAAGAAAAAGCATTGCATTCGCCATAAGAAAAGATAGAAGACCAATTAGTATTTCCTTCACCTAAAGCTTATATGTACAGAGCACTGCCAGGGAGAAGAGAAAACAGTCAAACTCCTCCAACAACATGTTCATAAATCTCAGCAAAATTTTTCTAGTCCCTCAAGTTGAAACAAGTCAAAATACGCCAGTAAATTGGCCTTAACTCATGTGTGACATTGTTAGGTACTGAAGTGAAGTCGCTGGTGACTTGGCTTCCTTAATCTGGTCAAAAATAAAATCCTCCTCACTCCCATCCCTTTTCTTAAAAATAAAGGAAAAAAGTATTTCCTTGTCAATCACTTTGCTCTTTAGTTCAAGGATTCAGCTTCTGGTTTTGTTTATTGAATGATAATAGCTCACATTTACTGGGCTGCTGCTCTGGGCCAGACACAAAGGACTTGCTTCCATGATTCATTCAACAATCCCTGTGTGAAGTGGGAGACACTCCCTCTTTGCAGATGAGGGACCCCAGATCACACTGTGGGAATGGGTTTAACCACTACCAGGAAGCAAAAAGAGATCTGTCTTCTGTAAAGTTCATGTTCCTAACCAAATAAAAAAAAAAGCAAAGACTAATGCCAGAGATGAACTGTCTGGGAAGTACTTGCAGAGATGAAGTGAAGTAGTAAGTGGAGACTTTAATTCAATTAAAGGGATCAAGTTTGTAAAGAACACCATAGTTCTCAGGAAACCACAGGAAGGCCATGTTCCTTGCAGAGAAAGAAAGGAGGTGGGGAGGATTTTTCTTCCATGTAATTACCAAGATCTGTACAAGCCATGAAAGCAGTGGTTCTCAAAGTGCGGTCCATGGAACAGCAGCACCAGCAGCCCCTGAGAGCTTGTTAGAAAGGACAACCCGAAAGCCCCTCTCCAGAGCTATTGAATTACAAACTCTGGAGTGAGGCCCAACATCCTGCCTTTTAACAAAACTTGCAGAGGATCCTGAGAATTACTGTTTTAGAGTTTCTTTTGTGAACCATTAGGAGCACTGATCAACACAACATATTCCAAACATTTGCATGTTTAAAGTTTGGACCTGTTTGTGCGCACATTAACATTTAAATTTAAGAATATTAATCTGCATGGCCCATGTGACTCAGTGGTTGAGCACTGACCTATGAACCAGGAGGTCATGGCTTGAACCCCAGTCAGGGCACATGCCCAGGCTGAGCGCTCCATCCCCAGTGGGGGCGTGCAGGATGCAGCTGATCAGTTATTCTTCCTCATCATCTCTCTCTCCCTTTCTTTCTGAAATCAATTTTTTAAAGTATCATTTAAAAAAATAATCCAATTCAGCTAAGTGTTTTACCTCAAATGCCTAACCTATGCTTAGATCTGCTAAAACTAACAATAGTAAATACTTTTCAAGGACTGACTATGTGTCAGAAGCTGTTCTAAGTGTTTTACATTGATGAATCCATTTAATCTTCATGACATTGTATGTGTGCCATTCTTACCCTCCTTTACCAGTGAAGACACTGAGTCTGAGAGAGGTTAAGTAACCTGTCCAGGTCAGAATGATTACCTGACAGTTGAGATTTGAACCATAGGTATTACCGGACTATCTTGGGTCCAAAATATCTATTTGAGAGAGATCTCGAGGTGTGTGTGTTGGGGGGGGGGGGAAATCTACCCAAGAAATTTGAATATTGGAGAATTTTAATCCTCTCTGTCAAACCAATCAACCTATAGGAGGCAAGTTATCAGAGTACTTCCAAAAATACTATCATGACACTCAAAAGAGTTTTGAGAAACTTACGTTAGTTCCTTGGAACATTTGGAAGAGATGTTAGACTTAGGTGACTTTGTGGATCTACTGATTTTAAGATTTGATAAGCCTGTTTCTGAAGCAATTTCTTTCTCTTCCATCACCGAATGATACTATCACCTTATCATGTAGCAGCAGTGGGTTTATTCCCAAGTATAACACCATGCCAGAAAGCATATCTCACCCACAGGTCAAATATATACTCCATTTATCATATTTTGGTCAGAAAAGACACATAATATGTAATGAGAAAGATATTACTACAAGCCACATAACTACTATTCTCAACATTTAATTATTGGGGTTTTTTCTGAACCCTTTGTGGATAGCTGGCTTACTGGCTTTATACGAATATTAATTATTGCTTTATTAGCTTCATTCTAGGATTAAAGCTGGATATTCTGTACCCCCTGAAACCTAGAAAGTTTCATTGCTATTCCTATTGTAAAAGATGTCCGTTTCCAGGTGACTGAGGAAGAGGGGAAAGACTGGGGATACCAGGTGGGTGCCAGGTAGGATGGTGCCCAGGCAATTTCTAAGCAACAGTCTCTCCGCTTCCAAGAGAATGTGTTAAGATCTTGTTCAGTGCAGAAAGGAAACATACACCAAGCTTAAACGTATTTAAAACAGTGTCTTTGCTTTTTACACGATGGGAGTGTTTCCTTTGCAAAAGCCTCACCACCACTACTTCATCTGGGACTTTCTGATACATACACAACAAAGGTGATCAGCTACTTGAAAGGAGGGGGATGATAAGGCAGGTGGTTCACTGAGATTAGAAAGTAAAGAGGCCTCTGGAGTTGCTTGTCTCAGCCTATTTCCTTCAGCAGATGCTCAATCCTGTGTCTGCCTCCGGGTGGACCTTTCCCAGATCCTTTGTGAGGTCTTTGGAGTCTTCGTATTGCCTATGAGAAATGCAGGTTTCCCTACACACATTGGTAACTGCCAAGAGACTTGATTTTCTAGGGCCATTCCTGCTCTTGCCTGAGTCCCAGCTGGCATGCAATCTGAGCATACCATTGTCATATCCAAAAAAATCACCAACAAATCCCCCCTCCCAAATTCAGACAAATGTTGAAGATGTTGCTGAAGAGTTCCAGGAAAAGGAAAAGGGGATTTCATGGTACATCCTTAGCTGGGATAAATTGATGAAGACTATATTAAGTGTTGAGAAGGACTCAAGAATGGGGCAATCTAGCAAAAGCATTCTAAGTGGTAGAAACAGTAAATGCCAGCCCCTGAGACAGAAGTTGACATGCTTGAGAAATAGGAAGAGGATGAATGTGGCTAAAACTGGGCTTCTCAGAGTGTTGTCTGTAACCAGTCTGCAACAAGATGATGAATTTGTGCCAGAACATAAATTCAAGTACTACTTTCTCAGCAAGAAAGTCTTGCTTTAAAAAAAAAAAATTAGCTGAAGTTAGCAGTGTACTTAAGTATACTTAGTGATATAATTGAGTCTCTAATGGTATATATTCCTTTTGTAGTTTTGCAGAAGTATATGAAGAATATTATATATGAGATATATAGCTTAAGATTATATAATTATTTATAACTAGAGGCCCAGTGTACGAAATTCGTGCATGGGGGGGTGTCTCTCAGCCCGGCCTGCACCCTCTCCAATCTGGGACCCCCTTAGGGGATGTCCAACTGCCAGTTTAGGCCCGATCCCTGTGGGCTTCTCAGAGTGTTGTCTGTAACCAGTCTGCAACAAGATGATCGCCCCCATCTGCTCTCCCCTGCTGGCCTGGTTGCCTCCAACTGCCCTCCCCTGCAGGCCTGGTCACCCCCAACTGCCCTCCCCTGCTGGCCTGGTCACCTCTAACTGATCTCCCCTGCAGGCCTGGTCGCCCCCAACTGCCCTCCCCTGCCAGCCTGGTCGCACCCAACTGCCCTCCCCTGCTGGCCTGATCGCCCACAACTTCCCTCCCCTGCCAGCCATCTTGTGATGATGTTGCATGAGGGCATGATGCCACCTAGGCTTTTATTATATAGGATTTTTGTGATTTAACAATTTAAAGATACGCTAATATATTTTATTGTCAAAAAGAAAACATTGACATGAAATAATTCAATATTTTATAAATCTCCTACAATCCATTAATCACTATCCTTTTATTTTTAATAACATTCTAATCTTTGTTCTTCTGCATATACTTTATGCCATTTCAGTCATCTGGTACACACACATACTTTTGCTTTGCAGTTAATATCAAATCATAGGCATTTTATACCCCTATAAATAGAAATAATGTGTAATGTCATTTTAACAACTACATAATAATCAATGGTTAAGTTGACTTAAGCATCTACCTTCATAAGACATTATTTCCTTGTTTTCCCCTTATTATAAATAACCTGGCTATGAAAATCAAAGTACATACTGCTTTCCTTTCTTTTGCATTATGTCCTTTAAAAAGTTCCCAGAGTTGAAATACCAAGTAAAATAGTATTTTAAAATATGGGTTAAAAAAACTCATGCTTGCTATATATTGCTTTATTGCAATATGCATATTTAATTATTTTAAATTTTATTTGTAAGGCTTTTAGTGCAAGATTTTTTAATATAATTCTCAATTCTGAAAGAGTTGGCATCCACAAATGAACTTATGCAAAATATTTTATTGCATATACACATATGTACGTATTGCCACAATTCAGTTAATTAAATAATTAATAAAATTATTTGTTGAAACAATTTCTAAGAAACACTAGACACTAACACCTGAAATCTTAAGCACTTAAAAAACAGATGCAATCTCTAAATAGCCATTGGTCTTTCTGGAGCCTTTCTATATGTAACCTTGTCATTTAAAGTGCCAGTTACCAGGATGAACTCAGGTTGTGACTCAAGTTCACTCTTCTCCAAAGAGGCAGGTTTGTACCACTAGAACTGGGAAGAATCTAAAGGAGATACACCCGGATACAAACCAGTCAGCCACATTAAAAAGGGAGAGAAGCTTTACATAATCACATCTAGTTGTTTTTTAAAAAGTAACATTTAATTTTGATGTATTAACTGAATTAGAGAGCTGAACACAAAGATTCACTTTTATTTAGTTTTTTAAAGATATTAAGATCTTAGCCATTTTTTCATTGCTAACAATATTATGGAATTTAAAAGTAACTCTTTTCTTTTTATGACTTCCTGGTCACCGATAGTTGTGGCAGGCCCACACAGGTAGAAGAGAGAGATGTCAATGACCCCATGTCTGATCCGTGATCCATGTTCCCTGTGACTTTAAAAAGAAGACATAGTTTAAAGAGAGCCGGGCCCAAAGCCAAAATGTGGTTATATTAGGCTCCCCTTCACACCAGCATTCCAGTCCATTTTGGCCTTTATCAGCCCTGAAAAGGAATTTGATTCATTCAGCAGACAATTTTTGTAGATACACACTGAGCATGCAGTAACATCCTCCCCTCTGTTCTGTGTGTGACTTTGACACCAACCCCTTATTAAATCCAATAGGTAACGGATAGAAAATACCACTTTTCCATGAAAATGTTTGCATGTGGGATTCTGCAAAGGGTGCACTGAGTGCTGCTGGCCACCTGCAAGGGTTATCATTTCAAAGTGCTAGTCACACTGTACTTTGAAGACACTTCCCAGGAAAGGTTGACCAGAGGGACAGAGTTAGCAGTGCTGCATGGCTGAATGGAGTAGCTGTTTGTGGACAAGGGTTTCAGGCCCACCCTGAGACCATGAGGCGGTATCATAAACTGTAAGAGACCCTTCAGATAGCAACCTCTTCAACCCTAGTCACTCATCAAAGGGCTGGCTCCCCACAAGCATGCAGTGGAAAAGACTTCTCATTTCCATTAGGTCTCTTCAGGCACATATATGTAGCCATATGCATGTTGTACACACACACACACACACTCACACACACACACACACACACACACACACACACACACAGCCCACAAATCTTAATAACTGTCTTCAAAAGATGAGGGGTGATAAGAAAAGTTAAGCCCCAGTGCAGTCTACTGCTGTCAACTGGTTTTGCCATTGATGTTCCTTTGCCATTAATGTTGATGATCTTCTTTCTGAGCTTATATCTAAACTAGAAGCCCGGTGCACGAAATTCGTGCACGGCAGGGGGTTGTCCCTCAGCCCAGCCTGTATCCTCTCCAATCTGGGACTCCTGGAGGGATGTCCGACTGCCCGTTTAGGCCCGATCCTGGTGGGATCGGGCCTAAATGGGCAGTCGGACATCCCTCTCACAATCCAGGACTGCTGGCTCCCAACTGCTTGCCTGCCTGCCTTCCTGATTGCCCCTAACCGCTTCTGCCTGCCAGCCTGATCACCCCCTAACCACTCCGCTGCCAGCCTGGTTGATGCTTAACTGCTCCCCTGCCAGCCTGTTTGCCCCCAACTTCCCTCCTCTGCTAGCCTGGTCACCCCTAACTGCCCTCTCCTACAGGGTTGATCACCTCCAACTGCCCTCCCTTGCAAGCCTAGTCCCTCTCAACTGCCCTCCCTTGCAGGCCTGGTCCCTCACAAACTGCCCTCCCTTGCAGGCCGGGTGCCTCCCAACTGTCCTCCCCTGCTGGCCATCTTGTGGTGGCCATCTTGTGTCCACATGGGGGCAGGATCTTTGACCACATTGGGGCAGCTATATTGTGTGTTGCAGTGATGATCAATCTGTATATTACTCTTTTATTAAATAGGATAGAGGCCTGGTGCACGGGTGGGGGCCAGCTGGTTTGCCCTGAAGGGTGTCACTGATAAGGGTGGGGGTTCCCTTGGGGTGTGGGGCGGCCTGAGGGAGGGGCCTGTGGTGGTTTGCAGGCTGGCCACGCTCCCTGGCAACCCAAGGGGAGGCCCTGGTATCTGGAATTTATTTTCCTTCTACAATTGAAACTTTGTAGCCTGGAGCGGAGCCAAGCCTGGGGCTCTGGCAGCCATTTCTGTGGCAGTTAATTCACCTTCTACAATTGAAACTTTGTAGCCTTAAGTGGGTGGGCCCGGCCAGGGTGTGCGGAAAGCTTTGCTTTCCCTGTTGCCGCCGGCAACCCCGGCCTGCTCTCTCAAGCTCCATTCTGCCGCCATTTGTTTGAATTTGTTTACCTTCTATAATTGAAACTTTGTAGCTTGAATGGAGGCTTAGGCCTGCAACGGCTATGGAAAGCTTGGCTTCCTCTGTTACCTGGGAAACCTTGTTCTCTGTGGCTGTAGCCATCTTGGATTGGGGTTAATTTGCATACTCACCCTGATTGGTTGGTGGGCGTGGCTTGGTTAGTGGGCGTGGCTTATGTAGCGGAGTGATGGTTAATTTGCATATTACCATTTTATTAGAGAGGATGAATCTTATTACAAAGCTAGAGGCCTGATGCATGAAATTTGTGCAAGAGTAGGCCTTTCTTCCCCCAGCTGCCAGCACCGGCTTCCCTCTGGCACCCGGGACCCAGACTTCCCTCTGGCCTCCAGCAGGTACCCGGGACTCAGGCTTCCCTTGCATCCCCGGCTTCGTCCGGAAGGTCCCCTAGCAGCCCCAGCTTCGTCCAGAAGGTCATCTGGTCTAATTAGCATATTATGCTTTTATTATTATAGATACCTCTTTGGGAGGGTTATTTTTAAAATGCATTTATTGAATAAATAGAAAATTTAAGAATAAAGTAAATAACTAATATTTCCATTGAAATTTTAAAAGTAAAGCAAACCCATCTTACTAAGTATTGTTGAGATTTGTATCTTCTGCACTTGAAAATAGCCAATCTGATAGTTTGCATGCTACCAAGGAAACTGGCTAATGGGTAGATTGTTTCATTTGGACATTTATTTATATCCTGATTTAAAAAAATAAAGTTCATAAGTGGGAAAATACCCATGTTCTCTTTAATCATCATTTAAGAAGTTGGAGTCAAAGCTGCTAAAATATATTCTGTATAACTTTCAGTAGGATATTTCAGAATGGTGATACTTAATTGCTAAAAATAATTTGCTTGACCTCTTAGCATATGAAAAAGTTAACTTATAATGAATCATACATCTAAGCTAAGAGCTAATACTATAAAATGTCTCAAAACATTTTTGTGACTATGGATTGGGCAAAGAATTCTTAGGCAACAGAAAACATGATCTATAAAAGAAAAAAATATATAATAAAATAGACTTCATCAAATTAGAAACATTTACTTTTCAAATAACTTGGTTAAGAAAATGAAAAGGCAAGCCACAGATTGGTACAAAATATTTGCAATTCACTATCTTATAAAGGACTATTATTAAACTCTTACAATCCAATAATAAGAATATAAGCAACTCAACTTTTAAAAAAAAGTAAGCACTTCATCAAAGAAGAGATGACAATGTTAAGCCATAAAAAGAAGCTTAACATCATTAATCCAAAGGGAAACTCAAAACCACAATGAGATGCCACTATACTAGTACACCCATTAAAGTGGCTTTTTAAAATTTTTTAAATATGTTTTTATTGATTTCTCAGAGGAAGTAAGAGGGAGAGAGATAGAAACATCAATGATGAAAGAGAATTATCGATCAGCTGTCTCCTACACACCCCCTACTGGGGATCAAGCCTTCAACCTGGGCATGTGTCCCGACCAGGAATCAAACCCGTGACCTCCTGGTTCATGGGTCAACCCTCAACCACTGAGCAACACTGGCCAGGCTAAAATGGCTTTTTAAGAGACTAGTAGTCCTAGCTGGTTTGGCTCAGTAAATAGAGAGTTAGCCTGCAGATTGAAGGATCCCAGGTTCAATTCCGGTCAAGGGCACATGCCTGGGTTTCGGGCTTGATCCAGTAGGGGGTGTGCAGAAGGCAGCCAATCAATGATTCTCTCTCATCATTGATGTTTCCATCTCTCTTTCCCGTTCCCTCCCTCTTTGAAATCAATAAAAATACTTTTTTAAAAAGAGACTAGTAAACATCCATAATAAAGTGAATGGATTGTGAAATTGATAAGACCTATAGAAAGAATAATTTAACAATATCAAAAGTGCAAATCCACAAATCTTCATGCAAGAATTCCAACCTTAGGAATTTATCCTACAGATATACTGATACATATGCAACATAATACAAATCCATCAATAGAGAAATAATAAAATTATGGAAGTTCCAGACAAAGGAGTACTATGCAGACAAAAAGACGAAGGTTTTAAGTTAGTGATATGGAGAGTGCTCTAATATCCATTACTAAGTGGGGAGGGGGGGGAAGCAAGGCACTGTGCAGTATTATAGTAAGCTCCTATTTGATTAAGAAGAGAAAATATTTCTGCGTGAATTCAATGACGGGATACATAGGAAGCTAATCACAGTGGTTGCCTGAGAGAGGGTGAGTTAACAGAGGGACAAGGATAAGAGGCAGGCTTTTCCCTTGTACTTTCAGAACTTTCAACATATGAGTGAATCACTGATTCAAAACAATTTTTAAAACTCTTAACAAATTAAACAGTGCATACCAGTGTGAGTGTCAGGCAAAGTCTTAATCACTGTAATATATAAGGAATGTTATAGACCAATAAGGAAAAGAGGGAGGTGTGGGAGCAGACAGTCCAGATGGGGCAGATGGGGAGTATTTCATCATTGACTTTTTATAGTGCTAATGCAGACTGACTTTCAGTAGGTTTTATTATTAGTTTTAAATTGTCTACAGATAATGTAACGCCATATTGCCCGCACCCAGAGTAGACTGCTTTCATTGCCCTGCCCTTACTATGCCATGCCCCAATTCACCCCTGGAGAGAGAGAGGAGGCGGAGGGAGGGAGGGAGGGAGGGAGGGAGGGAGGGAGGGAGGGAGGGAGGGAAGAAAGGCCACATTTAAAGTATGTTCAACTTTATTACCAATCTTTGAAAGGCAAATTAAAACATCTATGGGATAACCTTTTTCATCTGGCCTAAAACAATTCTTTTTAAAATAATAACATACCATAGTTGCAAGTGAATGAAGAAATGAATATGCAAACTTTTTACATTTATATTTTTGAATGTTCCTATTCACTGAACTCATAATTTCATTTCTGGAAATTATCTAATGGAAATAATCAGAGATAGGAACAAAGGTATTATTTTAATAGCACAAATAAATAAGAAAAAGCAATAAGAAATTAAATTGTTATATCTACTTTTTGAGAAACTGTAATCTTTAAAAAATAATGTTACAAATAATGTTTATTGATTTGGAAATGCTAAGGTAATTGAAACCACATGTAAAGAAAGAGACATTTTTGGGGGTAAACTTCACATAATATAAAATTTACCATTTTGAACATTTTTAAGTGTACAGTTCTGTGGCATTAGTTACGTTCACATTGTTGTGCAACCATCACCACCAACCATCTCTAGAGCTCTTGTTGCAAAACTGAAATGCATGCCCCTTAAGCAACAACTTCCCATCCCCACTCTCTCTAGCCCCTGGAAACCATTCTACTTTCTATCTTTATGAATTTGAATATTCTAAGTACCTTATATAAGTGGAATCATACACTATTTGTCCTTTTGTGATGGGCTTATTTCACTTAACATAATGTTCTCAAGGTTGATCCATATTGTAATATGAGTCAGAATTTCCTTCCTTTTATGGCTGAATAATATTCCATTGCTTGGATATATCATATTTTGTTTATCCATTTCATTCATCAATAGGCACTTGGTTCTACCTTTTGGCTATTGGGAATAATACTGCTATGAACACGGTTGTACAAATATCTATTTGAGTCCCTGCTTTCAATTCTTTTGAGTATATACCCAGAAATGAAATTTCTGAGTCATACAGTAATTCTATTTTTAATTTTTGAGGTACCACCATAGTGTTTTCCATAACTGCTGTACCATTTTTCATTCTCACTGGGAGCTCACAAGGGTTCCAGTGTTGCTACATCCTCACTGACACTTGTTTTTTTCTGGGTTTTTTTTAAAAATAATCATCTTAATGGGTGAGAGGTGATACCTCATTGTGCTTTTGATTTGCATTTCCCTGATGATTAGTGATGTTTCGTATGCTTATTGGGAAAAATCATTTTTATACAACAAGTGACCGTTTGTGTAAAAACCTATTACATAGGGAAAGAAAATATAAATATCAGAATAGTATCAGTGTGCTGAAATCCTATCCAGCAAATATTGACTCCCTTCCCCAGGAACACCAAGGGAGGAGGGTACCTCCCCACCCACTGACGTTGGACTTCATGTACCTTGTTTTGGCCTCCAATGGAGCATGGAGAGAGTAGCAGTGTGCTGGGTCTGAGCTCAGGTCTTAGAGGCATCACATTTTCCCACTCACCCTCTGAGCAGGCAATGTTCCAGGTAACCACTGAGCCTGAGCCACAAAGTGACACCCGTGGAACAAACCTAGAGCTGGTAGCCTGAAACAGGCCTTCCCGATCTGACCAATGGAAGAGTGAGCAAGATATTACTGCTCGTTGTTGTATGCCAGTGAGAGTTTTGAGACCGTTTGTTCCCCTGAAAAGGCTAACTGATACACAGAGGTTATCTCTGGATAGTGCGATTAACCGTTATTTGTTTGTCCTTATTTGTACTTCTAATTATTTTCCAAACTTTCTACAATAAACACTTGCATTAAAAACAAAAAACAAAAACAAACAAAAACAAACAAAAAAAAACGCTGAAATATTCCTTTCCAAAATACTAACAGTAGTTATTTCTGTCACTAATGATATATTTCAAAATCACTTTTACTTAAATTCTACATTTTAAAAAAATATTTTTATTGATTTCAGAGAGGAAAGGAGAGGGAGAGGGAGAGAGAGATAGAAACATCAATGATGAGAGAGAATCATTGATCAGATGCTTCCTGTACACCTCACACTGTGGATTGAGCCTGAAACCTAGACTTGTGCCCTGACCAGGAATTGAAACATGACCTCCTAACTCATAGCTCAGTGCTCAACCACTGAGCTATGCTGGCTGGGCTATTTAAATTCTACATTTGTTTCACAATGAACAAGTATTACTTTTGTAACCAGAAAGAAAATAAAAAGCTTTTGTCTGTTTCTTTCTCTTTGTTTGTTTTTTTGTTGTGTGTGTGTATGTGAGTATGAGAGAGAGAGAGAGAGAGAGAGAGAGAGAGAGAGAGAGAGAGAGAGAGAGAGAGAGAACACTGGCCATTCAAGAATCCCTAAAAGAACTTCCAGAAGTTAATAGTAAACCAGCTAGGAAAGGATAAGATTCTTACTGGTTGCCTGGTCTGAAAGTGGAAAGGGGCAGTGACTACAGATGGGCACTGGTATTTTTGGGGGTGCATTAGAAATGTTCTAAAATAGAATAGCGGTTATGGTTGTACAAATCTATAAATTTGCTAAAAACTTATTAAGTTATAGACTTTTAAGGGCCCTGGCCAGTGTGGCTCAGTTGGTTGAGTGTTTACTATGCACCAGAAGGTCACTAGTTCGATTCCGGTCAGAGCACATGCCCAGGTTACAGGTTCAGTCTACCATTGGGGTGCATAAGGGAGACAACAGATGGATGTTTCTTTCTCCCTCTCCCTTTTTCTCTAAAAAAAAAATCAATAAAAACATAAATTTAAAAGGGGTGAATTTTATGCTATGTAAATTATACTTCAATAAAATTGTTCCAAAAAAATTCTTCCTCTGCATGACAATTTAAAGAACTGGGCTTTTGTTTCAAGAACTAGAACCACAGATAATTCTTTCTCCCAATAAAAATGCAAATAACAATAAACAAAAAATAAACATACAGACTTTCATTTAAAAAGTAGAATAATTAAAAGGCAAATTTGAATGAGGATATGAAGCAAAAAATCTTTAAAAAAGCAACCCAAAATTTAACACAAACAACTTGCCTTTCAGTGAGCAAACTGTGATCTACCAATCCTATTTTCCTGAATAGGGGTCTCAGAGAGCAGGTAAGAGCCAGGCGTGGGGGCAGAGGGTTAGTGGGATCAATTAGTGTTACTGAAAGCCAGCACACTGGCAGATGGGTTAGGCGGCAAAACTTCACAGCACCCAACTTGCTAACAACTGCAATATGACAAGCAACTTTCCCTTCCCCCACATCTCTGGGCTAACTAATCTGCTACTAGGTGAAACTTGAAGAATATAAATGAATGTAGGGACTTGGGATATAACCAAACACTCCATGGTTGGTCCAGAGGTTAGCTTATTTAAATAGAAATGATTTATAAATTATGTAAACTAGTTTTAAGTACAGTAAAAGCTCTATGTCCCAGCCCAAAAGTCCTAAATCAGCCCCTATGTCTGGAAGTCATCTGCTTGTAAAACCTCTAGGCTAATAACATCTAATTCTCGCAATATGAAAGTTGCCATGACAACCAAGAGAAAAGTTTTGGTCAATAAAATATAATCCAAAACCAATTAAACACACACACACACACACAACCCTTTGAACAGCTTCTCTAAACCAAAGGGGATTAGAATGACGCACACCCAAAAAGCACAGTGTCTCACAGGTAGGAAATCTAGGGATCACATGGCAAGAAGCAGAAAACTATACAACCAGCCAGCGGGGTCAAATTGACGAAGCAGGAAATATGGCTGCCTAACCACCTCTCTTTACCTTGGGCACTTTGGACATAAGATGTCCAAGAATATTTATTAGTCTGATCTGACTGAGAAAGCTCCAAATCCTTATTTCACATCCCAATAGAATGAGCTTGTCTAACACACTAAATGGGTATGGATTTCCAGAAATCCCATTGCCGGAAATAATCCACTTTTTATTGTTACATTCCCTCACCCACTCTAGAGTTAGTATTTGGTTTGATATCAGTGCAAGGGAAAACTGTTTTTGCAAAAATGTTTTCTCTGTGTATAATGGAAATTTCTTTATTTTTCTGTGTGTCATTTATTCTTTTGTTATCCGATGTTTGCCCCTGGTTTTCCATCTCCCATTTTCAACTATGTGGTTCAGGGAAGCAGGTTCATTCCAAGTTTCAGGAAGAAGCTGTAACTAGGCTTGGCCAAATGATTGGTTCAGGGTTGAACATATGACCCAAACAGAACCAAGAGAGTCAACTCTGGACCATTCTCTGAAGGAGCTGAAGAGTCCTTATGATGTCATCATGTCCTCTGAGGTGGTGAGGCACTGTGGCAGACTGCAAATCCCAAATCCCACTGCACGGACACAACTTGTTTGAAGACCCTGCTTCCTACAAGCTGTGTGACTTTGGACAAATCATTTAACTTCCCTGGATCTCATTCTCCTCATCTAAAATTCCTTGGGGGTATCTGATTTTATGAAGGATGCATATGTGAGGGCACATTATAAATTGCAAATCCTTACTGAAGTATAAGACCTGGCCTTTTGCTCTCCTAGCAGCCAAAACTAAAACATGTAGACATGTTTGAACTGGTCCAGTGCACTGGAAAACAAAGAACAATATCCAAGGAAGAGAAAGAATATAAAGCCACAGAATGTCAGAGCCAAAGGACCTTGGAGGATATCAACTCACCTCCCCCCCTCCTCATTTCACAGATGAGGAAACTTACTCTATCTCCCCTTGAAAGGGAGGAAATGAGATAAGAGATAAGGACAACTATTGCAATCATTCAGCCAGGTTCCCCACATGAAATTAAAACAATCAGATAATAAACTGTGGCCTCTGAGCCCTGAGACCATGCCTGTGTTTGAATAATGTGGTTATCTTCTCCCGATGGTAAACAGCCTCAACTGCGGAGAAATGACAGCTACAGAATATTTTTTTAAAAATGGATTCACCCAATAGTTCACCTCCTCCACACAGCTCAGCCTTCTGAGTCCTAAGCTGGGAGGAAAAGAATCTTGCACTTGGAAAAATTGCTGAGCCATGTGTCTGAAATACTTAACAAATCACAGTGGGGATTTTATTTTAATTTTTTTCATTTTCTCTGTTGGTGAGAACCACGCCTGCCAAGAAATGATTTGCCAAATGGTGACTTCATGTATGATGCCGGCAATGTGATGTTTAACAGCTGACATTTGACTGCTTTTGAAAAATCTGTCCCTTAGCTTACAAAGCAACAGAAGTGTTGCAGAAATTTAAAGATCCATGTGTAATGCTCAATAATTTCATGTGGATAAAAGTTATTAGAAGTCAATCTTTTTAAGCATTGTAATAATAAAAAACTCCTAGTCTAAGAAGTACTTACTGTATATAAAATAATTGATTCTCACAACAATTCCAAGAAGCAGGTGCTATTTTTATCATGCACAGATTTGAAATGAGACACTGAGAAGTTGAGCAACTTTCTCAAAATCACCCAGCCAATAAGCAGGAGAGCTGGGATCTGAACCTAGGCATATTGGCTCTGCAGTCTGACTGCTAAATTACTCTGCTCCACAGACCTTCTTAGGGTAATCTTCTGCATAGACTACCTTATATGTTCTTAAAGAAATAACTTGTGTGTGAAATTAAAATAAATTAAAACATCTATTTAAATTTACCTTTCTAAAACTCTGTTTCAATCACAACATCTGAAGAAAGCAGAGTGATATGAATGAGGGTGAAAGCTTTGGAGCCAGGTTCGATTTAACTTGAGTTCCATTACTGGCTAGCAGCTGTTGTGACCTTGGGAAAGTCGCTGAACCTCTCTGTGCCTCAGTTTCTTCATCTGTGAAATAGGAATAATAATGAGATCATTGATGTAAAGAGCATAGCCCACTGTTGAGCACATAGAACATCAATAATTATCACTCATCATTGTCATTATTATTATCAATATCTTTAGTACCCTGTGCATCAATACCACTTCAACTCTGCTTCAGCTTTTATCAGCCTTACCTATCGCTTCTTCCAACCTCTCTCTCTTCCCCATTTTTCACCCCTGCAGCCCAATATTACACAGGTTCCAGTCTGCTTCTTACATCTGGTACCCACTAAGGTCTCACCTGAAATCCAGCACCTGCTGCCCTAGGACATCTGTTGACCCCAATGCATGAGACTCCAGAGCAAAGTGTTTGAGCATGTGCAACACAGAAGTGCTGGCAGTGAGCCCTCCCAACAGTCAAAAGTGACGCTTTCTTCTCCCTTGTTAGAGGGTGTATTCATTTGATAGAGCTGCCATAACAAAGCACCACAGACTGGGTGACTGGAATAACAGAAATTTGTTGTCTCACAGTTCTAAAGACTAGAAGTCCAAGATCCAGGTGTCAGCAGGATTGGCTTCTTCTAAGACTTCTCTCTTTGACTTGTAGATAGCCACTTTCTTGCTGTGTCCCCAATGTGGTCTTTATTGTGTATGTGCAAAAATGTCCTCTTCTTAAAAAGATATCAGACAGCCTGTCAGGTATAGCTCAGGGAACCAGGAGGTCACACAGTTTGATTCCCAGCCAGGGCAAATGCTCAGGATGTGGGCTGGATCCCCAGTAGGGGGCATGCAGGAAGCAACTGGTCAATGATTCTCTCTCATCACTGATGTTTCTATTTCTCTCTCCCTCCCTTCCTCTCTGAAATCAATACAAATATATATATATATATATATATATATATATATATATATATATATGTAATTTTAAAGGCACCAGCCCTAGCTGGTTTGGCTCAGTGAATAGTGCGTCAGCCTGCGGACTGAAGGGTCCCAGGTTCAATTCCAGTGAAGGGCACATGCCGGGGTTGCAGGCTCAATTCCCAGTAGGGGGCATGCAGGAGGCAGCCAATCAATGATTCTCTCTCAACATTGATTTTTTTGTGTCTTTCTCCCTTTCCCTTTCTCTCTGAAATCAATAAAAAAAAAAGACACCAGTCAGATGGATTAGGGCTTACCCTAAGGGCCTCATTTTAACTTAATCACTTCTTTGAAGACTGTATCTCCAACTACAGTCACATTGGGAAACACTGGGGGACATATGAATTGGGGGACATAATTCACTTCCACAAAAGGGTCCTGAGATGCTTTCATAGACTCCTCAGAAGAACCTATGTGACAGAGCAACCAGTTGACCATAGTGGTGGCCAATTGGGAACATAGCCTCTTCCCTGGTTTGCATCTTCTCCCCTCTTAGGGATCACAGTCACCAATGAAATCCTCATGTATAAGCCATGGTCTCTTTCTGGGAATTTGGCCTAACCCACCTGGTGGGAACTGTAGATGGTGTCCTACCACACGACCGGCCAGACCTGTCAGATGTGGCCCTAGCTGTCCTTGTAGCCTGCCCTGCCCAACCTGCACTGAGCTTGGCATGTTCTAGCCAAACTCAGCTATTCATTCTCAATTGTCTTCTCTAAGACACAGTCCTCATCTATAAATGACAAGGCTGGGTCCCTTCCTCCCATTCAAATTCCATAAAAAACCACATTTCATCTTCCTATGAATGTCCTTTATTACCCTTCTGGAGATGAATTTTTATCTCCACATAATTATAAATAAATAAATATTCTGGCCGAAGTAGGCAAGATTAAAATGTTCCAGATTTGCACAAAAAGGAGAAAGAAAACCACAGTATCTAAATTAGGGCTTGAGAATTATATAGGAAAAGTTAGCAGATGTACAGCTGGCCAATCCCAGATTTTAATTAAAATCCATCTTTTATTGGTCAAAACATGACTAGAATGACAGCCAAGCCAAAAAGAGAGCTGGGTTAACACACAAATGTTCACACACACATACACAAACACATGCTTCTTAGCATTCTGTTATTTTATACTATGTGGAAGCAGCAGGATGTGGGTATAAATGGATTTTGCATGTATTTCTCTTGGCATTATGGCCATATTTAATGTAACATCCAGTAAAGTAGAAATTTTAATTAAGTTTATGGTCTGACCATCTGTATTTGTTTGGAATTTCTGTCTCTTCAAAGCAAAAATGTGAACCTGGCTTTAGACCTGGAAAAATCTTAGGCTGGGACCAAATGCATTATCAATAGACTGAGAATGTGTGGTCTGAAATATAAAGTAAGATTCGAAGAGGGGGAGCCCACTATCAAAATATCACAAAATACCTGGATGTTAATTATGCAGCCACTAATTTATTCTCTCATGCTTCAGGGAAGATAAAGGGAAATTTGATATATTTTCAAGGGGAAAAAGTCTCAGTATCATTAAATTGCCAAAGAATCAATTCAATACATTTGACTTGTTTCTATGGGTTTTGATGTTACTTTTCTTTTAATCTTCACTTCTTGCATTTTTAAATGGATAAAACCTATGTTCAATGTGTATCCAACTGTTTTATGTAATCATTTAGGCTCGTTTTCTTTAAAATAGTAAAAACTCACTAATGTACATTAAATAATAATAATGAATTTGGTCAATATAAATTATTAAAAGTATTTGTGTGGCCCTGGCTGGGTGGTTCAGTTGGTTGGAGTGTCATTCTGTACACTAAAAACATTTGCAAGAGGAGGATGATGGGGGGGTGGGGGGAGTGTCAATGCAGAGGCGGGGGGGAAAGGGGGACATCTGTATTGCTTTCAACAATAAAGATAATTTTTTTTAAAGTATGTGGTTTAGATGCCTGGTCAGGGCACATACCTAGGTTGCCAGTTCAATCCCCAGTTGAGGCATGTACAGGAGGCAACTGATCAATGTTTCTCTCTCACGTAGTTGTTTCTCTCTTCCTCTCGCTCTAAAAAAAAATCAAATAAAAAAACATATTCTTGGGTAAGGTTTAAAAAAGTATTTGTATGTACTTGGAATCAATAACAAAATGCTTTGTTAAAATATTCTGCAGTACAGACATAATGTAGACCTGCAGTCTCTGGCCTGCCCTTTGGGGTATGAATTGAGCTGCCTCTAGATTACCTTTTCATTCTCAATGAAGTAAATTAAAAGTATAACTTGATGTCCAGTTTGAAATGGCAAATTTGGGTAGAAATCTTAAAACAGCATTGCCCACCTTCTCACTAAAATTTATTTGAAGACAAAGGAAACAAAAATGCACCATTCAGAAAACAAGGACAATCAATGCACTGCCCGAATGTGGTCGGCTTCCCAGTTCTTGCCTCTAGAAGATGAGATTGTCTAGGGAGAAATGTATTCATTCCTTCAGCACCATCTAGCTCCACAAATACAAGTGCTAGTCCAAGCAGAAATACAGGAGCTTTGTCCTATTAGATGACTCCTGCTTTTGGAGGCACTCAGGGCCCTGTCTCTTCACTACACTCTCCCATTTCCAAACGAACTCTCTTCTCTCAAACTTGTCCATTAGGTACATTCATGTATTTGCTCAACAATTATTCATTGCATGCCTACTATGTGCCATGCCATCAAGTAATGCAGATGGTCTGTCATTGAGCCTCTTCATACCTTCTTTCTTACAGGATCTGCAAATGTTCCTGCATTAACAAATCTTCTTCAATGCAATATAATTACAAGTGTGTTAAAAAAAAAACAAACACAAAAAAAAACTAAAAACTATGGCAAAGGAGTTATCAGGAAATGCGCCCAAAGGTTAAGGTAAAGGATCATATGTCTGGGTAGTGGACTTCGAAGTGATATTTTTATCCTGCTTCATAGAGTTAGCAGATATTATAAAACCAGATTTTTAAAAAACCAGCACATGCAATTTTATGTATACCGTGTAATTACAACTGTAAAATATATACATCAAAAAGAAAATGCATAGAAATGTATGTGTAAGAGACTATCACTAAATTTTCCCCATTTATTTTAATTTCCAATAGGAGCAGGTATTCCATCTATAAAGGAAAATTTTTTTCTTAAATTAAAATTAGATGGTGAGTGATTTGAGCTAGCTTAAAGAGGAAAGACTTCTGTGTGGATGCCAAAAAAAGTAATTGCTAATTATAAACAATTTTCATTTTCATCAAAACTGATCAGGCAGTTTCCACTTCTAGCAGAAGCCAATGTTTTTAGCTGGAAAGAGCAGAATTTCTTTGATAATATTTTAGATTTCAAGCTACTCATGCAAGCTCTTCAGGAGCATTGGTAAAAATTTGCACTGAGCTAGTCCACATTTAGAAAGGTTTCAGGAGGGGGAAGGGGAAGAGGCCATCATTTGTAGCCTTAAGCGGGATTAATGGCCAGATCTTTCTAGGTCTGGAGCAAGTCCTGACAGTTGCTCAGAAGGCATGTTGGCCTTTTGTGTAAAACCCCTCATGCACCCTGGTCCAATTTGGACACCAGCTCATTTCTTTGTTTTAATATATATTTCTTTGTTGATTTTAGAGAGGAAAGGAGAGGGGGAGAGATAGAAACATCAATGATGATAGAGAATCATTGATTGGCTGCCTCCTGTATGCCCCACAATGGGGATAGAGCCCACAACCTGGCATGATCCCTGACCAGAATCAAACTGTGACCTCCTGGTTCATAGGTCAACGCTCAACCACTGAGCCACACCGGACAGCCTTATTTCTTAATTTCCCTTAGACCTCAGGGTCTAAAGTTAGAAGGAGAGCCCCTCCAAAGGGGAGTCTACTGGCTCTATCTCCCTAGTCCCTGGCCTAGGACCACCATTTTGCAACAACTAGCACCTTCCCCAACAAGACACCCTAGACCACCAGTTTTCTTCTCCCAGAGTCAACTCTTTTTTTTTTTCTGACCCTCTTTATTTTATTTATTTATTGTCTAAAGATTTACATATGTCTCCTTTTTCCCCGATTGCCCCCCCCAGCCATTCCTACCCCAGGCAAGCCCCCACGACCCCAGTGTCTGTGCCCATTGGTTATGCTAATATGCATGCATACAAGCCTTTGGTTGCTCTCTAACCCTCCCACCTCCCCTGCCATTTGTCTCTGGATCTATTTTTGTTCATTGAATTATGTTAATCATTATATCCCATATATGAGTGAGATCATGTGATATTTATCTTTCTCCAAATGGCTTATTTTGATTAGCATAATGCTCTCCAGTTCCATCCATGCTGTTGCAAATAGTAAAAGTTTCTTCTTTTTTATATCGGCATAGTATTCCATTGTGTAGATGTACCACAGTTTTTTAAACCACTCATCTGCTGATGGGCACTTAGGTTGTTCCCAAATCTTAGCTATTGTAAATTGTGCTGCTATGAACATAGGGGTGCATATATCCTTTCTGATTGGTGTTTCTGATTTCTTTGGATATAGTCCTAGAAGTGGGATTACTGGGTCAAATGGGCGTTCCATTTTTGACTTTTTGAGGAAACTCCATACTGTCTTTCACAGTAGCTGCACCAGTCTGCATTCCCACCAACAGTGCACGAGGGTTCCTTTTTCTCCACATCCTCACCAGCACTTGTTGTTTCTTGATTTGTTGATGATAGCCATTCTGACAGGTGTGAGATGGTATCTCATTGTTGTTTTGATTTGCATCTCTCGGATGATTAGTGACTTTGAACATGTTTTCATATGTCTCTTGGCCTTCTGTATGTCCTCTTTCGAAAAGTGTCTATTTAGGTCCTTTGCCCATTTTTTGATTGGATTGCTTATCTTCCTTTTGTTCTATGAGTTCTCTGTAAATTTTGGAGATTAAACCCTTATCATTGGCAAATATGTTCTCCCATGCAGTGGGCTTTCTTGCTGTTTTGTTGATGGTTTCTTTTGCTGTGCAGAAGCTTTTTATTTTGATGTGGTCCCACTTGTTTATTTTCTCCTTAGTCTCCATTGCCCTAGGAGCTGTGTCGATAAAGATATTGCTACGACATATGTCTGCTATTTTGCTGCCTGTGGAGTCTTATAGGATTTTTATGGTTTCCCCCAATCAACTCTTGAATGAGGACTTTGTAGCTCAGGATCTTCTACCTTCCGAGATGGCTGGCAGTCCAAGAATTCCTGACCTATAGGAAGATCTTATTCCTATTGCCAACAGGACAGGGCATCAGGTTCCAAGATGACAATAGCACCTTTTCCAGAGTTTGGGGTCTTTGGTCTGAAGTAACACTAGAGGGAGTCATGCATAAAACTGAAGGTATTAGATTGAGGCACTTCCAGCCCCATCCCTTTGCTGACTGTCCATCTGCAAAGAAAATCTGGACTTCCTGGTTCTGCTGCTCCTGCCCACCTCTGCTCCAGCTCTCCAGGAGTGTAACTACTTGGTAACTCTTTGGGAAGCAAAATCATGTCCAGATTCATAGTAGTCTAAATCGATGTTAAAAACAAAGAAGCATTTCCTTAAATAATCAATCTGCCAAGATTTCACATCTCTCCATAATGAAGATGACCTTTTATTTTATTTTGTTGATCAATTTTGTTTTCATTGTCCTAAATCTTTCCACTTCTGAAAAGGAGATTTTCTCTACCTTTAAATTACCAAAGGCCCTTTAAAGAGACTTTTCCAAAACAGTGTATTCTCAAAGTGGAATCAAGGCACACTTTCTCCAGCCATGTTTCTCAACGTTTGTCCATAGCTGTCATGGCTCAGAATGAAATACAGTGCTTTTAAAAATATACATATTTTTTACATATATATATATATATATATATATATATATATAGAGAGAGAGAGAGAGAGAGAGAGAGAGAGAATATATATATATATATATAGTGTGTGTGTGTGTGTGTGTGTGTGTGTGTGTGTGTGTTTATTGATTTCAGAGAGAGGAAGGGAGAGGAAGAGAGAGAGAGAAAAATAAAAACATTAATCTGCTACCTCCTGCATGCCGCATACTGGGGATTGAGCCAGAAACCGGGGCAAGTGCCCTGACCAGAAATTGAACCTGCGACCTCCTGATGCACTGGACGATGCTCAACCAACTGAGCCACACCAGCTGGGGCATACAGTGTTTTTTAAAAAAGCAAATTCCCTGAGACCTGTCCAAGATCTGCTGAATCAGAATTTCTTAGGAATGGGCCCCAGACTTTGCATTTAAAAATAAGTTTCCTGAAGGAAGAATATATGTGGCTCACTGATATGTTTGCAGTTAATAGTAGGCTGAATAACTTAATAAATACAGGGGAGGAAGTTTCCTGAGTGATTCTAATGCAAACTAAAGTTTAAAAACCACTGCTTTACTCTAGAAAAATACACTGAAGGGAAAAAATATTTTGTTCTTCCCACTTTATATTCCATGTTTTTCCTTTAGTATTTCAAATTATTGGAATTCAAACTCAGCTCAAGAACCCTGTTGTATCCCATTGTATTACAGATGGGAAAAGAGATAAAAGAAGGGCTCTTCCACAAAATTCACAACCACCTTTGTGAAAAGCATAATGACCGCAGCCAATATTTATTGAGTGATCACAGTGATCCATGTGCTCTATAGACATTATCATACTTAATCCACACTACCAATAGGTCAAATCTCATAAAATAGATGGCCTTATCCCCATTTTGTCTTGAAGAAACTGACACTCAGAAAGAATTTGAACCTAGGTTTGTTTTGTCATCCTAAATTTGGGCTCTTCCTCCTGAGAGCTGATGCCTGCATCCACCCCCAGCAAGTGTGTTACTAGTTTTACCTTCTCTTGTTCTGCCTAAATATATCCTTTATGCTCACCAATGCCTTAAATTGCTTACTTAGCACTATCTTTTTTACTTAAAGCTTTGTCTCCTGCTAAAATATACATTTCTCTTTTGGATCTAATATCAGATTGGTTACTGTAAACCTTTTCATAAGGAAATGGTGGCAAAGTGTGAGAGTTTGATACAGAGTTGAGAAGGAGGCCTCTCACTGTGCAGAGAAGAGGGCACCAATGATAGGTGGCTATTACCCTTACAATTTTACCCCAGACCATCTTGCCCTGGAAACCTAGCTGACCTCTTTGGTTCTGTGGTCACTGACAACAGTCCTGTTTTACCAATAGCTGAGCTTTCAGAGGATCTCTCTGTATTGTATACACTGTATGTATGAGAATGGGGAAGATGTTAACCACCTGGAGAGAGGCTAGGAACACACTTGAGCTCAATTAAAATCATATGTCATTTATGCTGCTTTGTTATTTTCTGCTATAAAAATGGGCGCATTTGTGTTGGAAATCAATCTGGCAAATCCTTAAAAGTTAAGCCAATGCAAAGCCATCATTGTTCAGAAAGAAAGTGACTCCAAAGAGATTGTTAACATCAGAGAAGGCAAAGGAAACCAGGGAAGATTATGGAAAATTTGGGCATTTGCTTCTTAATTTCATTTTCCATTGCAGTTTAGATTTTAACTACAGGCCCAGTGCACGAAATTCATGCACGGGTAGGGTCCCTAGGCTTGGCTGGTGTCAGGGCCAATCTGTGGAGAGATCAGGGGCCCCCGCTGGCACCCGCATAGGCCAGCCTGGCGCTGCCCGCTTGCCGGTCCCGCCCCCACCACCACCGCGGGTCGCCTCCCTCTGTGGGGCGACCGGCAGGGCAATCCGGGGGGGCCCCCCACTGGCACCCGCCTTGGCTGGTCTGGGGCCTGCGGGCTGGGGTCAGCTCCTGTGTTGAGCGTCTGCCCCTTAGTGGTCAGTGCATGTCATAGCGACCAGTCATTCTGCTGTTCGGTCGATTTGTCTATTAGGCTTTTATTATCTAGGATGGCAAGCTCTGTGAGGTCAGGAATGGTGTCTGTCTGGCTTACTGAATCATCCCTGGTGCCTAGCAGTACAACTAGAATAGAGAAGGTTCTTGGTAAACATTTGTGATGAATGTTGAATTTGATGCCTTTCAGAAAACCCTATGTTGGCTTTGTTACAGTGACTTTGTATTTTCTAATCTTTTACAGAGTAATAGAATTGAATGTTGTAATAACAGCTTAAGTTGTTAAATATTGGAGCCTAAATGTAAGATAGCAATCATTCTTTTTTGCCATTAAAGCTCTGACTAGAAAAATGGAATAAAACAACATATGATAGATTAGAATAGTGTTAAGAAGTCAAATAAGTCCAAATTCAAAAATATCACAGCAATGTTTGTTACTATTTTTCTCTTTCCTTTTGTTCCAGAATAATATTACTTTGCTCTAGGAGGAATGAATCATTTGTCATCTGCATTATACTCTCTTCCAAATAAAATAGCTATGTAGGATGGATTTATAGACAAAAGCCTTCTTGAGTCTAAAGACATGCTAGAATAATATATTTCAAACTGGTGATTAATAGCAGTTATGGAAATGTCTTACTTAAATTTTAAAATCTAAAAAAAATCAATCTCTAGGTTGCTACAAGTTTGTTCCTGTGGATCATAAATATGGAAAAAACATATTATTTCTTTATTTAGGTAGGCTCTTATTAAAGTAAAATGACTTTGTTTTGTTTCCAAAAGTATGTGCTATTCAAGGCTATTGGACATAGAGTCATACACAATTTATCTAGTTCTTTATTGTGGTTTATGCTAATCCTGTAAGAGTCATTGGTACTTCCATATTAGAATGAGAGAATTATAGAATAATAAAGATAGAAAAGACTTCAAAAGATCATAAGGTATGGGCTTTGTTGATAAACGTATTATGGGCTAGGCAGTATGGTAAAAAGATAAACATATTATGGGCTAGGTAATATGGTAAAAAGTCTTAAAAATATGCATGTCTTCTGACCCAGCAATTGTACTTCAAGGAATTTATCAGAAATATGTATGAAAATATATGTGTAAATATGTACATCATATATTTATAATAGTATAATGTACAGCAGAAGATTAGTAAAATGTGGTATATCTAATAATTTGCAACCACTGAAATCATATCCATTGACATGGAAAATGTTTACAATTTATTGTCAAGGGACCAAAAGCTGAGGAAGAGACAGAGTATGGCTGGTATGATGCCATTTTGGTGAGTTCAGAGCTGTGATTTGATGTGTGTGCATGCACATGGGAGTGCACATACACATGGAAGAGGACTGTCTAAATATTAATAGTACCTGGATTGGATATTTCTTGTGCCTCACATCCCGTTAGTCAGCCTTTTTACTTCAGCCATTGCTGTTGAAACCAGGTGAGCATGTGTAACATGCCAGCACCTTGCTGCCACTGAGAAAAGGTCTTCTCAACCTTGTGAGTCATCTGTAGAAACCCTTTCAGCCTCCTGAGGTCTGTGCAGATTTGGAAGAAGTGGGTGTTCATGCCCTAAGAGGCAACCCTTGACCAAGGGATGATGGGAGCTAGTGGTTACATATATCAGTAATTTCTTCCTTTTCATTGTTGAATAGTATTCCATTGTATAGATATTTTAACTTATGCATGCTGATGGATCATTAGTGACCAGTATGCATAATATAAATTGTAAATCACAAGCCAGCCTGTTTATATGCCCTATACTTCTCTGATCTGATTATCAATATTTTGCATTTCTGAGCATTAAAATTATTTCAGAATCTATAATTTGGACATAGAAAAAGCCAAATTTCAGTAATTTTTTAAAACAATGAGCTTTATTACTTTCATATTTATACTGAAACTGCTAGCTTCCCTCAGTGCAAAGCAGAGATTTGCTTCTCAGGGCTGCTTTAAAGCATCTAGAGGGATTTCAGTTAGCACAGAATTCCTTCAGGGCTACCACGGGGAAATTTTTGTGGAGCAGGCAAATTTTGATTTGGAAGTCCCTCTTGCCCACTTTCATTGCTCCCTCTGCCTTCTCAGGGCCCTTTACTTGATGCTCTCCCAGGACGACTATCCCAATTCCTGTATCACATGTCCTTGGTTACAGCTGACTATGACAGATGAAAATAGTTCTGGTAAATTAATTCTAGAAGTTAAATCATGAGGGCTTAAGGGTTTTTTCCTGCCAAAGGAAAAGGGGGAATTTAAAAGGGGAATTCTTAGAACGTAATACCCAGAATGTAAAAGGTAATCAGTAAATGTTATCTTTATCCCTTGAAGAATCAGAGTTAACGACTTTAAAAGTAAAATTAGGCAGAGGGTGAGAAAGATACTTTCAGATCCAGAGGGGTATCATAGCATGCCTTTTGGACTCTACTGAACTCTACTGGCACTGTCATTTTGGAATTGCCAGTGACCATTATGCTGTTGCATAAAAGCAAGCAGAAGAGGAGACTAAGACACAGACAGGGAGAAGCCTGCAAAATCATCTGAACCCTGGGTTCAGACATCCTTTGGACTTTCTTTACTAAAGCCTAGTTATAGCTATGTGTGGTCCTTCACAAACAAGAAAGAACAGCGTTTTGAAATGCTAACCTATGTTTCTTCTTTCCCCAGTATTTCAAACTACCCCCCTCTCCTCCCATTCAGGTAGCCAATATTGTGTGTTTGTGAGTGTGTGTGTGTGTATAAAGGTTGTCATGACAGAACTGCAAAGAGACATTGACATTTAAAGTAGACTTTTGAAACTAGAGAGAATAGTTTCAAATAAAGGTGTGTTTTTTATTATCAAGATCAAAACCAAGGTCCTTAAGGACTAGAGGCATAGAGTTTATCTATGGATTTTGGCGGGGGGGGGGGGGGGAATGCTTTTCAAAGGAAATACAGACCCCTCAAACTGAGGGAGGAGGGGGAGGAAAGCTAGACATTGGTGGGTGTCTGAAGAAGTTAGATAGGTAGAACTCTCTGATAAATTGGGGGATCTGAATGCAATCAATGGCTGTGTCTTACTCCGTAGTTGGGACTCATAGAAGTAGCAAATCTTGCAGCGATCTCCCACAGCAGCATGGGAGAACATTCGCAGTAGACAAAGGACAGCCTGTCTAAGCAGAGAAAGCCTTAGGTGGCCTCATTCCCCAATTCATGCAGGAGAGTGTTGGAAAAATCTTTGATTTACCCCCAAAGTTATGAGGGTAATTACCTTGATGCCATGGTAGCCTCTAAGTATATTACCAGGCAAGCTACCCCAGAGGGCTTGGTCAGAAAGGCTCAGAGACCAAATTAAGAGCTTTAAATCAGACAATTGATTAAATCAGTTTAAAACACACAGCAAGAAACAAAAGGAAAGAGATGTGGTAGGTAATATCCTTAGGAAAGGGTATAAGCAAGGTGGAAGGAACACACTACCCAAAACCTGCATATGCACTGCTCATAGGCACCCCATTCCATGGCCCATCAGCCTTCCCTGCTGATGGTATGGTGACAAGGACCAAAGATTTGAGCAAAGAGGCCCAAGAGACAGAAGATGCCTGGGAGACCAACACAGGAGACACACAGGGGTGTGTACACATGGTCAGAGCTATTGCTTACTAATTAGCCTGATAAGCAGCTATAGATTCTGTTTGGCAGAGGATATTTGGAGCCAGCATGGTGCCACCAATGATTAGCTAATTTAAGGCCCTGTGAGGGCAGGTGCAAGGTGGAGGGGGCTAATGGTGGGGGGCGGGGGGAGAGGAGAACATGTAATAAAGATAAAATTTTTCAAAAGATCCTGTGAATATTGAATGCTTATATGCCTTCTGTGTATCATGAATATTGGGTGCCTCCTGTGCACCATGTATATTTAGTGCTTTGTCAAAATGAGGTGTCTTTTAGTTCTGTTTCTTCTTATCTGTGCTCAGTACACATAGCTCCCTACTTAATTTATCTATGTTTAGCATGCCTCACAAGTTACTAACTTATCTATATCTAACACATTTTATGAGTGCTACCATTCCATTTCTGTTTTTTTAACACAATTGAATATTCTCAAATATTAGAGCAAATGCATATTCACCCATCACACCCAAATGCAAACACACATACCACAAGGTCACAAATAATACTTATGGGTTTACCAGCTAACCAGAAGGTACAACATCTGAGAGACCAATGGCCAGAGACCAAATAAGGACTCAGATATTTCAGCAAATAACAGTTGGAAGATTGGGAATTAGAGACTCTCAAGGAACCTTGTAAAACTTAGATGCAGCTGAAGGGATAAAGAGGGCATATGGATCTCTGGACTGACTGAGAAGTCCTTGCTCTGACTGAATTTGCTCAGCATTAATTATGTTTTCCACCTATCAGTCTGTGCTGTCCAAGGATAAATGTATACTGTATTTGTCAGTGCCAATATGGAACATTTCCATCATCTCAGAAAGCTCTATTGGACAGCACTGGTCTAGATATAAATGGAGCTATAGAATAAAAGTACATCCTAGGAATAGCTGAGATTATAGACTGACATTGTTACTTATTATACATAGAAACATTCATCACTGGAACAGTGCCCTTTTTTTTTTTACTCTCATTTATTTTTTGTTTGTTTTTAGCAGATAGAAATACTCTGATTCAGCCATTTACTCTCAATATTCTCTGTGTTTAGTTGCCTATGTTTTTAACCCTTTGCACTCGCTTGCTTTTTTCTTGATTCCTGCTACCGATGCTAACCGTGTCGAGTCACACTCGACATCCAAGTGCAAAAGGTTAAGATAGCTAGCTGCAGGGAAAGGGTCTATCCAGAAAAGAGTGAAACTAACCCTAATAAGGGAAAGAGAACCATGGTTTGCTAGATAAGGTCACACATGGAGGGAAATGTAAGAACTTGGCATTTTCCTCTGGGTGAGATGGGAGCCATTGGAGTGTTCAAGCAGAGGAGTAACATGATCCAATGTACTGGCATGTTTTAAGAAGTTCTCTCCTGGCTGATAATGTGAAGAATTGGAAAGGTACAAAGATAGACACAGGGGGACCATTTAAGACAATAATACAGGCTGAAATGCTGGCTGCTTGACCTAGGACTGTGGAAATGGAGATGCTGAGAAGTAGTCTTCTGAATGTATCTGATGGAAGAGCTTTCATATTGTTGATGGATCACAAGTGGGGTATGAGAGGAAGAGGGGGACATGGATAAATCCATGTGCTTTGGCCTTGGCAACAGGAAAACGGGTATTTCTATTTACTGAATTGGGAAAGTCTGCAAAAGAATAATGATTGGCAGGGGGAGTGTTTTTGGAATGTATCAAATTTGAAATGATTATTCATCACCCAGCTGGAGACAATGAATATGTAGCTGAAAGTACAAGTCAGGAATTCAAAGAAATGGGGACTGGAGATAAAAAGTTGAATCAACATGTAGATATCATTGAAAGCCATGAGACTTAGATAAGACCATTGAGGGGAACTAGTAGGTGAGTGAAGGTCTGAAGACTGATCTCCGAGGCCCCAGTGTTTAAAGGTGTGACCAACAAAGAGAACTAAAAAGCAATTAGGAACGCCAAGACAATGGCGTCCTGGAAGCCAAGTAAAGATGGCGAATGAGTGAACGACCACCTGAAGTTGATAGGCTGCATAAGACGTGCACCAAGAATTGACCACTAAGTCTAGAAACACAAAGATCACCTAGGCTTTGAAAGGATAAGCTTTGGAGATATGATGGAGCTGAAAGCCTGATTGGAATGTGCTTCAGGCTTCCTGGGATGTCTAGTCATCATCTATGTGAAGTATAAGAACCCATAAAATTCATGCATTAAAGGAACCAAGAGATGTTATTAATTTGGGTGAACCAAGTGAAACAAATCTATTGAGAGAGATGTTTCACACCTGGGAGGCAAGAGCAACACAAGTTAGACAATCAGAATAACTAAAGAATCAAGAATCTTGAGTTATTAACTCACATCAAAAAGATACCAGTTATTGAGGCTATGAAAATACCTAAGATTACTTGGCATTTTTCTCTGGGTGAGATGGGCTTTGAAAGGGTGAGATGACTGTTTCCTCATGTTAAATTTAAATTTCTGGCATTTCCTCTTAAAACTCTTGTTTTTTCAGATTTACTCATAAACCTCAAGAGGGATCAGATTAGTGAGACTAATAGAGAATATAATCTGCCTCATTAGAAGGTTTTTGGTGTGTTTTTTTTTTTAAATAAACCTTTATTTTCTAACTTTTTAAAGTACAGAAGGGTGTATAATTAAAAGACCCACTCCAGCCGAAACCGGTTTGGCTCAATGGATAGAGCGTCGGCCTGCAGACTCAAGAGTCCCAGGTTCGATTCCGGTCAAGGGCATGTACCTTGGTTGCGGGCAAATTCCCAGTAGGGGGTGTGCAAGAGGCAGCTGATCGATGTTTCTAACTCGCTATCCCTCTCTCTTCCTCTCTGTAAAAAATCAATAAAATATATTTTAAAAAAATAAATTAAATAAATAAAATAAAAGACCCACTCCACCCACCTCATCAGAGAAAATTTCTTCTAACCATTTTTGGATTAGTTCTTTACATAAATTTATGTTTCTTTTCAAAAATTTAATTGTCAGTTTAAGAAATTATCATTCAAAAGGTTCAAGAACATTCAAAAGATTGCCAAAAGGATAAAGACTTAATTTATTTTCATGACTCTTTTTCTCCTCTCTTCCAAATGTTAATGACTATTTCTTTAGTTATTTTTATAGGGTACTGCCATTATCTATTTAAATATACTGTCAAGTTCTTTTCTATCAACTTTAACCATTACCTCCTGACTCACTGCTTTAATAGATAAGTATATTAGGACCCTTTGAGGAGCATTTCTGGATACATCTGATGAAAATAATTTTAAGAGCAGGGTCATTTGAGGTGGGGGTGAGAGTTGCTCTTACTCCACTTTCCCTTCCAATCAATCTTTATCCCAGTTTCTATTCCCTTACTTCAGGCCACCTATGCTCACCATAATTTCCTACCTAGATTATTGAAATAGCATCCTCAGTCCTTTATTATTCTCTAGTCCAGTGGCTCCCAAATTTGAGCATGCATCAGAATCACCTAGAAGACTTGTTCAAACACAGATTGCGGGGCCCCACCTCCAGGGTTTCTGGTGCAGGCCATGTGGAGTACAGCCTGACCATCTGTATTTCTAACAGGTTCTCAGATGAGGCAGATACTGCTTGTCCAGGGCCACAGTATGAGAACCACTGCAGCACTAACACCAAACTCCTAAGCACTGACATAGAGGATCCTTCTGACACAAAACATGTCTTTAAAAAAATATAGCTTTATTGAGATACTGTATTCATACCATACAGTTCACCCGTTGACATGTACAATTCAGTCATTTTAGTGTATTCACAGAGTTGTGTATATATCACCACAATCAACTTTAGAATTGTGAAGGAAACCCCACATCTCTTAGCCATCACCTAATTTTCCCTCTTCAGCCCTAAGCAATCAATCTACTTTCTGCCTCTATAGATTCACCTATTCTAAATGTTTCATGTAAATGGAATCATACAATGTGTGGTTGAAAATGATTAAATTTTGCTATCCTGAAGCTACCTTTTGGGATATTAGTTATTAAGAAATAGACTCAGAAAGAACCTTTGATCCTCCCTCCTTTCCTGTATAAGAGATTCAGATAGAAAGGCCTACTCCAGGAAGGGAATCTTAGGATGTTGCCCTAGCCTAATTAATTAAGTATGATAAAAAGTTGAGCTAGGAGAGCTCTCGGCAGGGGCCTGTAAGCTAGATACCCCTGTGTCCAGTTGTCTAGCAAGAATTTGCCTGCAATGTGTGTTCCACTCTTCATCTACTACCTGTAAATCTCCATTCTCACTTCTGAAATCTAATATTCTCCCCCTCCCATTTTATCCTTTGCCCAGTATCACCCAGTGTTGCCTCATTGTCTTTGGAATTTTGATGCTCATGAATTCCCCGTGCACATGTATTAAAACTTTTACTTTCTTCTGTGAATCTGTTTCTGGTCATTTGATTATTATCCCAGCTAGAAGAATGTAGAAGGTGGGAGGAAAAGTACTAATTTTTATTTTAGCCCCCACATAGTCCCTTGTGATTGGCTTCTTTCACTCAGCATAACATTTTCAAGGTTCATCCAAGTTGTAGCATGAACCAGTACTCATTCTTTTTTATTGCTGCATAATATTCAATTGTGTAAGTATACTACATTTTGGATCTACTATAAATAATGATGTGAACATTTATAAAGAAATTTTTGCATGAACATATGTTTTCATTTCTCTTGGGCAATTCTTATGAGTGGAATTGCTGGGTCAGATTGTAATTTTACATTTAACTTTTTGAGGAACTGCCAGGGACAAAAACAGAACTGTTTTCCAAAGCAGCTGTACCATTTTACATTTCCAATAGCAGAGTGTGAGGGTTCCAATTTCTCCATATCCTCACCCACTTCACCTTTTTTATTATAACAACTAGAGGCCCAATGCATGAAATTCATGCAAGAGTAGACCTTCCTTCCCCTGGCTGCTGGCACCGGCTTCCCTCGGGCACCCGGGACCCCGGCTTCCCTCGCAGCCCCAGCTTCATCCAGAAGTACTTCCAGTCTAATTAGCATATTATGCTTTTATTATTATAGATTCTAGTGGGTGTGAAGTAGTGTCTCGTTATAGTTTTGACTTGCATTTCCCTAATGATTAATAATGTTGAGCATTTCTAATTTACTTGGATAACTTCTTTGGAGAAATGTCTATTTCTATTGTCCTTTGCCCAATTTTTAAGTGGATTATTTGTCTTTTTATTAGTCAGTGTAAGGGTTCTATATATATTTTGGATACTATTCTTCTATTCGATGTATCATTTGCAAAAAACTTTTCCCATTCTCTGGAAACCATTTTCTTTTTCCCTTTTTATTCTTTTTTTAAAATTTATTTATAGATTTTAGAGAGAGAAAGGAAGGAGGAGGAGGAGGAGAGGAGAGGAGAGAGAGAGAGAGAGAGAGAGAGAGAGAGAGAGAGAGAGAGAGAGAGAGAGAGAGAGAAACATCGGCTTATTGTTCTACTTACTTAAGAATTCATGGGTTGCTTCTTGTATGTGCTCTGACCAGAGATTGAACCCACAACCTTGGCATATTGGATGACACTCTCACCAGGGCTGAAGGAAACCACTTTCTTAATGGTATCTTTTAATGCACAAATTTTTTAAATTATGATGATGTCTAGTTTAAATTGTATCTTACTGGTTTTGTACCGCTAGCATTTAACACAATGCCTGACATTCAATAGGCATTGACCTATATTCGTTGAGTGAATAAAAAAATGCAATCAGTTAACAAACTATAGCTAACATTCTACTATATAATACAGAAGCATAAGATATACAGGGTTGGCAAAAGTAGGTTTATAGCTGTGAGTGCTTCTTTCTTTATTATTTGTATTTATTTGTTTTATAACTGTAAACCTACTTTTGCCCACCCCTGTATTAGAGCAAAGACTGCCAGTTATCATATCCTGATAACCAGACTCCTCTTCTTAGTAATAAAGGACAGGATGACTGGGTGGGGAGGACCTGTGCGCAGGACCTGCTTTACCTGCTCTGTTAGGCAGAAGAACCCTTCTCACCCACAAAGCGCTTGAGAGCTAATTACTGAAAATTGCTGTGAGACCCTTTACAAAATATGATATCCCTAGTGATTCTAGTCAGAGCCTCAGGAGAGAGCAGCTTTCTCTCTCCTGCCTATTTTTACATTTTAAAAGGTTTAATTGAAGCTCCATGCAATCCCCCTGGAAATTCCCTGTGAATGAGCTGGAACCAAGTACCAGCGTCTCTGACTGTAGACAATCATTTTGAGAAAGAGGTGGAGCCTCCAGCCCTGCATATCAAAGAACGGCATCAGTTTTGATCCACAAAAAATTTCCAGGAAGCACACTTTGCAGAGGAGGTCAATTCAATATGTGTGAAAAAAATTGGAGCCAAAAGCACGAGAAGAGAAAGGAAGGGAAAGGATATGGCACCCCTTCCCCTGAAAGGGCCTTTTCCACCCTACAAAAGCCCTCAGTACCCTAGTTAGTTTTAAATCATATTGTGCTTTATATAGAAATTTACATAATTTTTACTGCACCTCCATTCCGGAAAGGATGCTCTGTGGTTAGCTGGGCAAGTGGATATATTTAATCCATGTATGCAATTCAGAGTTTCCCAATGGGCACCCTAGAGGACACTAAGGTTTTCAGCTGTAAGTAGGTGTTATAATAATTATTTTTTAAAAGGTTCCACAGTCAAAGAGATTGGGGGATGACAGCGTTAAACAGATTTAAACAGGATCTTGACTGTTTAAGTCAGTGCTCAGAGTTTTATTAGGCATGTACACACCGTGAATCTCCACGATGGGGATGGGAGCATGCATGGTTCACCCAACTGGTTTAATTTTGAAACCTCCCATCACAGAGCATTGTGCAGAATCGGCCTTCCATGACACTGTGCTGGTAAATGCTAGTATAAGTCTCTAATCTCAACAGGAAACCCTAGAAACGAGTGTTATCATGCAAAAATTAATATAGGCCTTCACACAGTTGAAATATTTTCAATTACATGTCAGCCTCAGCTTTTAAAAGTTCAATGGCAAACATTGCTTTTGCTTTCTAAATTCTTTTCATTCCCTACTTAATATTTATAAACATAATGAGCATGGTTTAGAGTAAACATTCACTTCTTTACTAAATAAGTAATTCTCCGGTCTAACTCCACTTGCTTCTGTGAAATGGAATTTGTATTATTTTTCTCCTGAAATAGAAAGGCATTCTAAAAACACATAAAAATCCTCCGTAATCCTCCTGTCCCTGACCCACAGATCAAATCATTCTCTCAGGATTCCACTGCTGCATTTCTCGGCAAAGATGTACTGGCAGGCTAACTGGGGCGAGTTTCAGATTACTCAGACTCTATGAATTTTACAAAATATGCTTTGAAGTACCATAGTAATAATTAAAAGTAATTTAATCATTAAATTAGTAAATTTAACATTTAATTATTAAATTAGTAAAGTTAATAATTCATTATTAAATTTTTAAGTTTAATATTTAATTATTAAATTAGTAAATTTAATATTTCACTATTAGTAAAGTTAATATTTAATTACTAAATTAATAAATCTAAGCACATTGAAATTGGTGGGCAAATGTGAGGGAGCATCGCTTTTCTTTTTACCCTGTTGTTTTCCACTTATAACACAACAGAAAAGACAGTAATCCACACTTCATCCATTGGTGGGGTCCATTAGAAAGAACAGTTTAAGCCCGGCTGGTGTGGGTCAGTGGTTGAGAGTCCATCTATGAACCATAACGTCGAGGTTCGATTCCCAGTCAGGGCACATGCCTGGGTTGTGGGCATGCAATGATTCTCTCTCAGCATTGATGTTTCTCTCTCCCTTTCCTTTCCTCTCTGAAATCAATAAAAACATATTTTATAAAAAAGAACTAACAATTCAAGAAGGAAAGGACTGTCAATCACTGAGCATAATAACTGGACAGACAGAAATGTGAAGAAAAAATATTGTAGGCTGAGGAAGGCACAAAGTCAAGGAACTTCAGGTGAGTGCGGCATCCGTCACTAGCTCTCTTTGGCAACTAACCACAAGCAGCATTTGCATAGGGCTTTCCAGTGTTCAAAGTACCGCCACATGCAGTGTCTCACTTAACCTTCAAATCAGCTGTGAGATGTGGGTCCTGTTTCCCCTGGGGAACGGGGGCCCAGAGAAATGCAAAAGCCACCCCTATATTCTCAGATAGAATAGCAGTACAGCTGTTTGACTCCTTGGTTTCTGGATTCAAAATCTAAGCACTTTCCACCTCTACTTAACTGGGAAAAGGAGTTAGAAAGGCAGGCAGGGAGAGGTGAAGGTCCTTGAACAACAGACAAGTTTCTACTTGACCCTGGAGGAGGCATGATTGTTGTGTTATCTTATCCAAATGCCTACAGATACAATATGCTGAGGCAAATAGATTAGCTATTTCTGATTCTCCTAAGAAAAGTTCCTGAGTGTGTCTAACCCTCAAATGAGTTCAAATAATCACAGTAAACATCACATATTTTTACTTGCTATTTTTGTTCAGTTTTACAAATGTTCATGGTGCAGTTAGGCCAGGATCTTTTCACAAGAGCTCAATATTAGTCATTCACAAAGGATACAGATAAGCCAATTCCCTAGTGCTACATCTGTACCCATAAGCTTGATACTGGATCAGAAAGCAAAATGACAGGAAGTTCTAGTCCAATTTTATGTACTAATTTACTAATGTATTTAACACACATGAATCAAGCATCTCCTATGTGTTAGGCATCATTCCAGGAGTTGGGTATTCAATAAGTGGAGATAATATGAACTGATCTTTATAGAGTTTATAGCTAGATACAGCAAAGCATCCATGCTAATATAGTGCAGTGTGATGGAGGATATGGTAGAGAAAATTCAGAGGGACTTAGGAGCACATAACCTAGACCTGGGAGGTTTGGGAGGGTTCCCCTGGGAAGGTGGCTACAGGGTAAAGGACTGGCAGGGGCAACAATGTCAGGAAGAGACTCAGGCTTTGCATTAGACTCACCAGAGAATTTTAAGAACTATAGTAGTTCCTCTTATCCACAGAGGACATGTTCCCAGACCCTGAGTGGATGCCTGAAACTGGGAATAGCACTGAACCCTATATGAACTATGTTTGTTCCTATACATGCATACCTATGATAATTTATAAATTAGGCACAGTAAGAGATTAACAACGATAAGAATAACATAGAACAATTTTAACACTATCCTATATAATAAAAGCCTAATATGCTAAGTGTCCAACCATTCCTTCGACAGTTTGACCAGTTGCTAAGATGCTCCGACCATCTTAGCTTGCTGCTGGGGTCCGGCCAATTGGGATTGGGTGAGATGGACCAGGCACGCCCTGGAGCCCTCCCAAGGTCCCTTCCCAGCCCTGACTGTGCACCAGTGGGATACCTTGGCCTGGCCTGTGCCCTTTTGCAATCCGGGACCCCTCGGGGGATGTCAGAGATCTGGTTTTGGCCCAGTCCCCACAGGCCAGGCTGAGGGACCCCACCGATGCAGGAATCCATGCACCAGGCCTCTAGTACTGTAATAAAAGTTATGTGAATGTGGAATTATTAAGTAAAATAAGAGTTACTTAAACAGAAGCACTGTGATACTGAAACAGTCGATTTGATAACCAAGACGACTACTAAGTAACTAATGGTCAGGGAGCATGTACATAGCATGAATACACCAGATGAAGGGACGATTCATATCCCAAACAGGACAAATCAGGTGATGTGAGATTTCAGCACACTACTCAGAACGGCCCACAATTTAAATTCATGAATTATTTCTGGAATTTTCTATTCAATATTTTCAGACCTGCATTGACTAAGGATAACTGAAACTTCAGAAAGTGAAACCGTGGATAAGGGGAGACTCCTGCACTGCTATCCAGGTTCTACCCCAAGCCTATTATATCTGGGTCTCTTTGAGTGAGGGCAAGGCAATTATTTTTATAAACCTCCCAGGTGATTCTAACGCATGGCTCGGTTTATGAATTGCTGAATTGAATATTACTAAGATTGTCACCAAATGGTAATTTTTAAATTTCTTTTAAAAAGTTTTTCGGAATAGAAACTATGTGAACTGAAGGGAACCAAAATTTTGCCACCCTGACGCTACCGTTTTGGGGTATAATTTTAAGCTGTTTATTAAGAAACAATATTTAGAAAGAACCTTAAACCCTCCCCCCCTTTCCTGCCCAAGAGATTCATACAGAAAAATTCTGTTTAGGAAGGAGATCTTAGGATGTTTACCTTTGCCTAATTTGAATTGAGTGTGGTAAAGAGAGGGCTTCACTAGGGGTGTGTTAGATACCCACTGTGTCCCATTGTCTCTGAGTTGTCTAGCAATAATTAGCCTGCCGTGTATGTCTGCCCTTCCTCAACTACCTATTCCCACTTCTAAAATCTAATACCCCTTTCTCCCTTGTTCAAAAATGTCATAGGTCCCAATGTTGCCTCATTGTCTTTGGAATTTTCAAGTTTATGTGAATTCCCCATTTGCATGTATAAAAATTTTTATTTTCTTCTGTTAATTTGATTATTAACCTAGCTAGAAGAACTTAGAAGATGGGAGAAAAATGTATTAATTTTATTCTTAGCCCCCATTGAACCATCTTTAACTTCAGACTTAAGTCCATATAAATTTGGAAGTAAATAATTTTAAAAATGATTTTCTTAGTTGCTATAATGTGAATTTTACCTTAATTATCTTGGATTTACAAAAAAAAAGATGAATCTGAATATTGCTAGCTTTATTTTTTTAATATATTTTTATGGATTTCAGAGAGGGAGAGAGAGATAGAAATGTCAATGATGAAAGAGAATCATTGATCAGCTGCTTCCTGCACACCCCCACTAGGGATTGAGCCTGCAACCCAGGCATGTGCCCTGACCTGGAATCAAACCATGAACCATGACCTCCTGGTTCATAAGTCGACACTCCACCACAGAACCACACCATCAGGGCACTAGTTTTATTTTTAACAGTTCAGAGAAAAAAAGGCTTTGTGGTAATTATTCCTGTGTTTGTCAGTATTTTTTATTCTCCTCTCATGGGCAGTAGAAAGGATTATTCTTTCTTGCCCCTTTGAAATGAAGAGTGGGCATGTGACTGTTTTAGCCAATAAAGAGTGAGCAGAATTGACATGTGTTCCTTCCATCAGAAAGTATTTTAGGGCTGGTCATCTTGCATTCTCTCCCCCTGCCTCAAAGGTCCTTGGAGACTTGTGTTGACCTGGTAGCATCATAGGTGGAGGGATGATGAGGTCAAAGTAGCCTGGAGTGCTGAGCCACCTGACAGAGCAGTCACCTTGCAGAGCCACAAAAACATAAGATGAGTATGAAAGGTAATTTGATGTCAGGAAGTAATGAAGGACTCAAAAAATGATAGGGGTGTGTCAAAATGATGCAGAAGCCTGTTTGAAGGGCCAACCATTGGGCAAATTTGAGACAATTAGAGCATCAAAATACTTAGTGAGAGGAATGGAATATAGCCCATTGAATAAAAGATCCTGGAGTCCATACAGATTTATACAAACAAGTGAAATAAATGGGGGGGGGGAGCTATTCTGAATGGTAGAAGGCTAGCTATTAAATATAAAATAAGTAAAAGAAATTTAAAAATCACCATTTGGTGACAATCTTAGTAATAATTCAGGCAAGAAACATAAATAAATATTATTAAACTTTGTGGGTAAAAGTTAGATGAAAAAAGGGATATTTACATAGTAGCTCTCCACAAAAGGCAATTATAAAGGGGGAAAGAATAGCTTTCTAGTGAAGTAAGCTGGCAGACACTACATTATTCAAGTGTAACATCAAATGTAACATCACCAGACTAAAATTATGTGTCACCTGACAGGATGCAAAAAGAAATTAGCATTGTTCTCATGATATTCCTGCCAAAACTGCATGCATAACCTGAGTCTAATTATAAAGAAACATTAGACAATCCTAAATTGAGGAGCTACAAAATAACTTCCCTGTTGTCTTAAAAAAAAATGTTCTAGTCCTGAAAGTCCAGGAAAGACTATGGAATTTTCTTGCATTGAAAGAGAATGAAGAGGTGTGGGGGTTAAAAAATAATCTTCTTCCTCCCACCTTCTAAATTCTTCTAGCTGGGCTAATAATCCAACAGAAACAGATTAACAGGAGAAAATGAAAATTTTATATTTGAGCATGGAGCTTTCACAAAAGCATGAAAATTCCAAAGACAGGCAACATTGGGTTATATATGACATTATTGGAAAAAAGAGAAGGAGAGTGGGATGGGGTATTAGATTTCAGAACTGAGAATGCGTGATTTACAGCCAATTGATACTCTGTTTTTTCTTCATATTGTATACATCTTTCAGCTTTTACAGGTAGTTGAGGAAGAGCAGAAACATACAGGGCAGAACTCTTGCTGGGCAATTCACAGACAAAGGGACACAGAGTATCTAATTAACAGGCTGGGAGACTCCTTGGTCAGTGCTAGGGTGAAGATTCTTAAAGAATTAAGCCAAGGCTTCCTTCCTAAATCAGGTTTCTCTGTCCTAATCTCTTGGGCAGGAAAGGGGGAATGGTTCAATGATTCTTTCTGAGTCTTGTTTCTTAATAAACAGCTTAAAATCAATATCCTAAAAAGGCAGCTTCATGGTGGCAAAACTTTGATTCCCTTCAGAGGTATGACAAATAATGGCAACAGATGATACTGTATTGAATTATTTTGCTATGAAGGACATTGTTAGGACAATTGGTGAAAAGTTGAATAGGGTCTCTGATGGATATATAGGTATTGTTGGACTATTCCTGTAACTTTAGGGTAATATTGAAATTATTTCAAAAATAAAAAGCATAAATATTGTTACAATGTGAAATACACTGAGTGGCCAGATTATTATGATCTCTGAACGCATAATAATCTGGCCACTCATTGTATATCCTATATAATAAAAGGCTAATATGTAAATTGTCCCCTCCACCAGGAGTTCAACCAGCAGGCAGGCCGGCCAACCGCCCATGTCCCCTCCCCCTGGCCAGGCTGCCCAGACCCCACCCATGCACAAATTTATGCACTGGACCTCTAATATATATATATATATATATATATATATATATATATATATATACACATACATACAATGAGTGGCCAGATTATTATGCATTCAGAGATCATAATAATCTGGCCACTCAGTGTACTTCTATAGAGTTCCTATTCAAGTTTACAAAAGGTACAGGAAGTTTGAGAGGAATCTCAAATCATTTGGTTCAGCTATAGTGTGTTTCTTTCCATTTTTTTCCTAAATGAAGTACCTGAAGCAAGCCATCTTATTTTTTTAAAGTTTGCTCTTAAGTTTGCCTTCTACATTTAAGTTTGCACAATCACTTAATGCTTGCAGAACTGTGATGGGCCCTAGGGGAATATAAATATGGCAGTTATGCATGTGTATAATATAAGTGATTTAAGAAGAAATTATTTCATCCAGGTCTTTAGTCATTTGAATATCCAAAGCATATGCTACAGAGTATGACTCCAGGCCATTAAGTTGAAAATATAAAAGAAAAACACATCCCAAGCACTGAGCTTTTTCTCCATGCTTAACAAAAGTAAATTCCTTTGACCAGAAGAATATCAAGTAAGGATTTTTCAAAACCCTCCTCAAAAAATGCAAAATGTAGTATTTTTTATCATTAGCAGTCTAAAAAAATAACAGAAAATTTTATTAAGCATATAAATGTAATTTTTATATGTCAGTAAACATATGTAAATAGTTTGCAAATGGTACCAAAAAGGACTGCACTTCAACTTGCTAGTAAACAGGTGTCCTGTTGAGAATCCCAGCATGCATCTCCTGTCATCGCCTTCTGGGCCAAATTCTACCCTCCTCTACTGAAAGACACAACAGGGAGTTCAAAAATCTTGGCTTAATAAATCTGGAGGCTGGTCTCTACGCGAGCTTTCAGAGAAAGGTTTGGATTCTAAGATGGCCTTCCTCCCCAGAACCGTGTGCAGTCTGCCCACTGTAAGCACCAGCCATGCAGTGAGGTATTCATATGGATGTCCACCTGTTTCAGGGAGCAGGAGCCAATCTGGATTCTCCACTCCATTATGGGGGAACACAGTACAGAGAGAAGTAAAAGCCCTGCCCCTGTGTAACACAACCATATTGAAAAAGCACTAGTTATCAGAACCAAACAGGAAAATCTGACAAATGGAAAAGATATCTAAGCAAAAGCAAGAAACCAGAGAGATGAGTGCAGGAGCCACTTATGTCCTGAGGTCATTTTTTAGTCCCAGCAATCTTGACTTCTATTTGTTAGGGTGAAAAGGAAATCGAAGCCTCAAGCCCACCCCAGAGGGGGACAATAACCCACACAACAAGAAGGAACCCCAGGGTAAGACTGAATCAGAAATAAAACCAACACTAACCCCAACCTCAGGGGAATATAAGGGAAGTTGCTTTTTCTGGGCTGAATAGAGAGTGGGGAAATCCAATTCTGTGATTTTTTTTTTTAAAGCACCAAGTGGCCCTTACAAAGATTTTTACCTCAAAGTTATATCATGTGTGTAGTCCTAAAGTACTTCAAGGGATGAATTTAGTTTAAAGTACTAGTAATCCTAGACAGAGAGTACAGGTATACCTATGGCAACAACAAGGACAAATCCTCTCTAGAAGGAGCATCTTTATTCCTGGCCTCAAAGCACCCCCACATGTAATTTTTCAAAGGCAATAAGTAGAACACAGTCAAAAATAACCAAGCACCCAAGGAAATTAGGCATTAAGAGTGAAAAAGCAGAAACAACAAAAAGGAGAAACAGATCCACAAATAATTGAGGTATTGGAATTATTAGACACAAGCTTGATAATGTCTTCAGATACGGAAAATATAAAAAAATGCTCCAGCATGCCAAAACCGGTTTGGCTCAGTGGATAGAGCGTCGGCCTGCGGATTGAAAGGTCCCAGGTTCGATTCCGGTCGAGGGCATGTACCTTGGTTGTGGGCACATCCCCAGTGGGGGGTGTGCAAGAGGCAGCTGATCGATGTTTCTCTCTCATCGATGTTTCTAACTCTCTATCCCTCTCTCTTCCTCTCTGTAAAAAATCAATAAAATATATTTTAAAAAATGCTCCAGCATATTTAAAAAAGAACTAAATTGAGTCTCTAGAAATGAAACCAATAATTCAAATTAAAAACTTAATAAATGGGGTTAACAGTAGCATTAGACAGAAGAAAATATTCAGAACATAGCAAGAGAAAAAAATATAGGGAAATGGAAAAGAGATTAAGAGGCATGGAATATAGAGTGATAAGTTTTAATATACACTTAATAGAAATTATATTTTCCATGTGCTGAAAGAAAATAGCTGCCAATGTAGAATTTTATTTATTTCCCAGTGAAAATAACTTTCCATAAAGATTTCAGTAAAGACCTTTGTAAAGAAACAAAAACAATGTCTTACAAGCTGACCCTCATTCAGTGAAATTCTAAAGAAGGCAATGCATTCAGAATGTAAGTGAACTCAGATGGAATTTTTGAGATGTAAGAAGAGTTAAACAGTGAAAAGAGAGAGGACATAGAATGGCAACCAGAAAGGTGAGGGGTGATAACATATGGGGGTAAAGGCAGAGGGTTAGAAAAATGTTTAGATAAACCCAACCCATACCTACAGCATCTTCTTTATATGTCCTGCACAACTTTTGCAGCCAAATTGACATGTGCCTAAACATAGAATTAGTCAAGACAAAACTAAAACCACCAGTTAGAAATTAAGATAACACGGGAGAGTGACATTACCTCAGGGGGTGGTGGGTGTCAAACATCCTGAACTGATAATACGACAAAGGGAATAAAAATGAAATGAATACCAACAACAATATTGAAAATAGTAGGACTAATCCATATAAAAGTGGCTGTGAATCTTAACACTGAAAGAGTAAAAAATTGCAGTCCTAATATGGAAGTAAGAGAATGGCGAGACATACATGTCATCTTTGAAGGCTGGGCTTTGATGTTGTCACCACCTCTCATCCTCAGGTCCACAGGTCCCAAACCCCAGTTTCTCAGTGGACCCTGAAGTGAACAGTCTTCGTGAGATTGGCTCTCAGTTGCCCATTTATTCAAGTGTAGCTCCTCCAGATTGCTTGCTTCCACTCCTAAGGTCAGCTAAAGCAAATGTATATTGGTATTTTCTTGTATGTGGCTGAAGAGGCTCTGGAAGGAGCTGACTGACTGGGAGACAGGAATGGGGAAGACTTTTTGGTATATATAGTCACATGGCTCAATAATCTCTAATCATGTCAATTGTCTATAAAATGTAATGAAATATAATTGTTTCCTCTTCTTTGAAAGCTCTTGAGGACATAGACATTCTGAGCAACATGGTGCCTTGTAGAGATAGATAGTGATGGATCTTCTCTGTTCTGATAGTGTTGACATAAATCTAAACCATATATGCCTTCCTGCCTTAAATTGCACACTTCCTGCCTTCTGTTGTTCAGCCACAAAACAACCTGAATCCCTCACTGTTGCCTCCTCTGGACCTGCCAAGGAAGTGACCCCCTCCTGAGTCAGGAACAAGCCTACATTCAAACTTCCTGCGGGAATGAAGAGATGAGCTGCTACCAGGGTGACCAACTTGTTGCCCAGGACTTTCCCTAGTTTTAGCACTGAAATCCTCATCTCCAGGGAAGCCTTTTCATCTCAGGCAAATTAGGGTAATGTGTCACTCTAGCTGCCACCAACTTGGCTATTCTCTTCTCTTCTTAGAAAAAAATAAACCTGGTTGAATATAACCCCAATAATATCAAACTGCACATATGTAACAGTTACCACGTGCTAGACACTATTCTAAGAAGTCTGTTCATGTAGACTCATTTAATCTGTCCCAACAATTTTATTTAATTCCATTTCATGGATGAGAAAACTGAGGTCCAGGTAAGTGAAGTAACTTGTCCCAGATCGCAGAGCTAGTATGTGGCAGATCTGGGTTTCAAAGCCAGGTGGTCTGGCTTCAGAGAACACAGGCCTTCCTACTTCACTCTACTGCTTTTATGTCCTATTTCCCACATGATTTCTAGTCCCCAAATGGTGCACCATCTTCTGCCATTTCTTCTCTCTGTTGTCCCTGCTACTTACTTATATGTGATCTATATCACATAATACATCTCCCGTTTACTTGTATTGTACTCTTCATTCATTCATTCAACAAACATTTTTGATGTGTCTACTATGTACCAGGCTGCTTTAAGAGCATATTGTCTAGAGGGGGTATCATACATATAAATGGACCATAGCATCATACAGAAGTTCCTAAACTTTCTCAGTTCACAGTGCCTTTAGCATAATAGCTAAAAATATTTGTAATAGCCCTGACCGGTTTGGCTTAGTGGATAGAGCGTCGGCCTGCGAACTGAAGGGTCCCGGGGTTTAATTCCAGTCAAGGGCATGTGCCTTGGTTGCGGGCATGTCCCCAGTGGGGGGTGTGCAGGAGGCAGCTGATTGATGTTTCTCTCTTATCGATGTTTCTGACTCTCTATCCCTTCCCCTTCCTCTCTGTAAAAAATCAATAAAATATATTTTTAAAAATAAAAATATTTGTAATATTTCACAGTGCTGCTACATCAAAAGAAATACCTAAAGGCTTTATGTATGAGTTTAGTTCTAAACAACTTAAGAGCAGGAGTTTATATGGTATCTGACACATGTCTGTGTTTCCTTCAAAAAGTAAAAGCTCCTGCCAGGCGGCTCAGTTAGTTGAGGTGTCAACCCATACATCAAAAAGGTTGCAGGTTTGATTCCTGGTCAGAGCATATACCTAGGTTGTGGGTAAGATTCTTGGTCAGGGGTACGTACAGGAAGCAACAGATCGATGAGTCTCTGTGTCTCTTTCATACCAATGTTTCTCTCTCTCCCCTTTCCTCTCTCACTAAAATCCATAAACATATCCTCAAATAAGGATTTTAAAAAAAAAAAAAAAAAAGCTCCTGCATTGGCCTTTCATTCTTGATAGCCCTGAGGGGTACCTAGGCACACAGTTTGGAAACCATGTGCATTATGTTAAATGCTTGGGTCCTAGAGTCAGTTGCTTGGGTTCAAATTGTGACCTTTTCTTTGCAGTGTGAGCTTAGGCATGTAATGAGGTCTCCCTGAGCTTTAGCTTTCCTCACCGGTAATAGGTATTGTAATAGTAGCTCTCTCACAAAGCTGTCACAAGAATTTAATGAGTGTATATATAAAGCACCCCCAAAAATGGCTTAGCATTTAATTACTGGACTGTAAGTTCCACAAGGGTGGGATTTTGGATCTGTTCTATTTACTGTTGTATGTCTAGTACCTTTTTCTTTACTTTTTTCTATATTTTAAATAAACTGCAAAAAAAGGTTAGTCCTGCATCTAATGTAATGAACAGGGGCCAAACCACAAAGGAAGTAGATTTCTACAACACGTAAAAAGCAGGAACAAGGTTTGTGCCACCGACAGAATGCTTGTGCCCCTCAAAATTCGTATGTTGAAACCTAATCCCCAATGTGATGATATTTGGAGTGGGCTTTTAGTGAATGATTAGGTCAGAGGTTGGGGCCCCAACCATGGGATTAGTGCCTTCACAAAAGACACTCCTAGAGCCCTCTCATCCCTTCTGCCATGGGAAGACACAGCAAGAAACCAGCTGTGTGTGAACCAGGAAGCAGGCCCTCAGCAGACACTGAATCAGCCAGAGTCATGATCTTGGACTTTTAGCCTCCAGAACTGTGAGGAATAAATTTCTGTTGTCGATAAGCCACCCAGTCTAGGTATCTATAATAATCCTATCTAATAATAGACAAATATGCAAATTGACCATACCTCTGACACACCCACAAGCCACGCCCACCACCCAATCAGAACGATTATGCAAATTAACCCAAGCCAAGATGGCTACAGCCACAGAGAGCAAGGTTTCCTAGGTAACAGAGGAAGCCAAGCTTTCCGCCTGCCCTTGCCAGGCCTAAGCCTCCACTCAAGCTACAAAGTTTCAATTATAGAAGGTAAACAAATTCAAACAAATGGCGGCAGAATGGAGCTTGAGAGAGCAGGCCAGGGTTGCCGCAGGCAACAGGGGAAGCAAAGCTTTCCGCACACCCTGGCCGGGCCCACCCGCTTAAGGCAACAAAGTTTCAATTATAACCCCAACACAAATGGCTGCCGGCCTCAGAGGGAGCCCCAGGCTTGGCTCTACTCCAGGCTACAAAGTTTCAATTGTAGAAGGAAAATAAATTCCAGATACCAGGGCCTCTGCTTGGGTTGCCAGGGGGCGTGGCCGGCCTGCAAACCACCACAGGCCCCTCGCTCAGGCTGCCCCACACCCCAAGGGAACCCCCACCTGATCCGGGACGCCCTTCAGGGCAAACCAGCTGGCCCCCACCCCTGTACCAGGCCTCTATCTTATCTAATAAAAGAGTAATATGCAGATTGATCATCACTGCAACACACAATATAGCTGCCCCCATGTGGTCAAAGATCCTGCCTCCATGTGGACACAAGATGGCCACCACAAGATGGCCAGCAGGAGAGGGCAGTTGGGAGGCACCAGGCCTGCAAGGGAGGGCAGTTGAGAGGGACCAAGCCTGCAAGGGAGGGCAGTTGGAGGTGATCAACCCTGCAGGAGCGGGCAGTTAGGGGTGACCAGGCCGACAGAGGAGGGAAGTTGGGGGCAAACAGGCTGGCAGCAGAGTGGTTAGGGGGTGATCAGGCTGGCAGGCAGAAGCGGTTAGGGGCAATCAGGAAGGCAGGCAGGCAAGCAGTTGGGAGCCAGCAGTCCTGGATTGTGAGAGGGATGTCCGACTGCTCGTTTAGGCCCGATCCCACCTAAACGGGCAGTCGGACATCCCTCAAGGGGTCCCATATTGGAGAGGGTATAGGCTGGGCTGAGGGACAACCCCCCTCCATGCACGAATTTCGTGCACCGGGCCTCTAGTAAAAGCATAATATGCTAATTAGACCAGACGTCCTTTGGACGAGGACAAAGCCAGGGCTGCGAGGGAAGCCCGGGGTCCTGGGTGCCAGAGGGAAGCCAGTGCCAGCAGCCAGGGGAAGGAAGGCCTACTCTTGCACGAATTTGGTGCATCGGGCCTCTAGTCTATAATAATAAAAGCATAATATGCTAATTAGACTGGATGTCCTCCCAGACGAAGCCAGGGCTGCGAGGGCCGAGCCCCTTGCACGAATTTCGTGCATCGGGCCTCTAGTTCTGTTATAATAGCCTGAATGGACATAGATAGTCTGTGCCCAGTTCCTGGATGGAAACCTCATTTTTATTATGGGAATGAAGGAGGCAAAGAGTTATTTGCCCTAGTCTGGTTATCCTTACATTTGGCATATCGTACTTTGTAAGCAAGTGTTTTCTTGGGGCTTTTTCTGTGTGTTTTACCAGTGACTCCCTCCTGTGCTGTCTTAAAGTTTCATCAGACTAACTCATAGCCCAGACAAGGTGGGGACAGTTGGAGGCAGCAGGATCTCCAGCAGCCCCCTTCCCTACCGGAGACTTAGTGCATCTTAACATGGTAAGCCATTTCTCTGCCCCTTGCCAGAACATGGTGCATTATTCTCCCATAGCCTTTCATTCCCCATAAGGCCCTCTCTCATGAAATTCCTGTAGCCATCCTGCTTCTCTCTAAATGATTAGCTTTTTTTTTTTTTCACTCTAACTGCTCTATCAATTTTTAGGTGGGTTTTTTTTTAATATTTTTATTGATTTCAGAGAGGGAGAGATAGAAACATCAGTGATGAGAGAGAATCATTCATCGGCTGCCTCCTGCACACCCCACACTTAGGATTGAACCTGCAACCTGGACATGTGCCCCAACCAGGAATCACACTATGACCTCCTGGTTCATAGGTCGATGTTCAACCACTGAGCCACGGCAGCCCAGCTGGGCTTAGGTTGTTTTTTTTTTTAAGTGTACAATTCAGTGGTTTTTAGCATATTCACAAAGTTGTGCAACCATCACCACTAACTATTTTCAGAACATTTTTATCCCCAAAAGAAATCCCATACCCCATAGTAGTTACTTTCCACTGCCTCCTTACCCTAATCCGCTGCCTCCTTACCCTAATCCCTCCTTACCCTAATCTTTGAGTCTCTATAGATTTGCCTATTACAAACATTTCATTTAATGGAATCATACTATATGTGGTCAGTTGTGACTGACTTATTTCACTTAGCATAATGTTTTCAAGTTTCAGCATTGTAATGGCACGGATTAGTATTTCATTCCTTTTTATTGCTGAACTACAGGCCCTTGCACTGATTCATGCACCAGTGGGGTCACTCAGCCTGGCCTGCACCCTCTCGCAATCCGGGACCCCTTGGCAGATGTCGGAGAGCTGGTTTCAGCCCAATCCCTGCAGGCCAAGCCAAGGGACCCCAGCGGTGCATGATCAGGGCTGGAGAGGAACCCTGGAAGGCCTCCAGGGCGTATCTGCCCCATCTCACCCAGTCCTGATCAGCCAGGACCCCAGCAGCAAGCTAACCTACCAGTCAGAGCAACTGCCCCCTGGTGGTCAGTGCATGTCATAGCAACTGGTCAAACGGTCAGACACTTAGCATATTAGGCTTTTATTATATAGAATAATATTTGACAACATGAATATGAAACAACATTATGAAACAACATTATGAAACAACATTATGTTTATATATTCATCAGTAGATAGACATTTAGGTTGTTTCTACTTTTTATCTATTATGAATAATGCTGCAATGAACATTCATGTCCAGTTTTTGTGGGGGCACATATTTTTAAGTCTTATTCATATTTCTCATATTTCATTCTCAAAGTTCAATTCAGTACCTGGGAGTAGAATTGCTGAGTCATTGTAATTCTACGCTTAACATTTTGAGGAATTGTCAACTGTTTTAGAAAGTAATTGTACCATTTTCCATTACTCCCAACAATGTATGAGGATTCCAATGTTTTCACATCCTTGTCAACACTTGCTATTGTCAGTGCTTTTATTTTTTTTATTATAGCCATCATAATAAGAGTGAAGTGGTATTTCATTGTGGTTTTGATTTGCATGTGCCTGATAGTTAATGATGTTGAGCAACTTTTCATGTGGTTATTGGCCATTTCTTTGGGGAAATGTCAATTCAAACCTTTGGCTTTTTTAAATTGGATTATCTGTCTTTCTATTGTTGAGTTGTAAGAGTTCTTTATATATTCTGAATACAAGTCTCTTATCAGATATATAATTTGCAAACATTTTCTCCTATGTTGTGGCTGGCCTTAAATTTTTTTGCTGGTGTCCTTTGAAGGACAAACATTTTAACTTTAGTTTTGATTAAGTCCAATTTATATATTTTTTCTTTTTGTTGCTTATGCTTTTGGAGTCAAATCTGAGAAACTGTTGCCTAATCCAGGATTTACTCTTATGTTTTCTTCTATAAGTTTTATGTGTGTAGTTCCTACATTTAGGCATTTAATCCATTTTGAATTAATTTTTGTATACAGTATGAGGTAGGGGTCCAAATTCATTCTTTTCATGTGGTTATTATTGTGCAGATGTTCCAACACCATTTGTTGAAAGACTATTGTTTATCTCATTGAACTGTCTTGGCACTCTTGTTGAAAATCACTGGATTATAAATGTAAAATCTCAATTCTGTTCCATTGATCAATATGTCTATCCTTATGCCAGTACCACACTGATTTGATTTATGTAATTTTATAGTAATTTTGGAATTGACAAGTATTAGTCCTCCAACTTTCTTCTTTTTTAAAAACATATTTTTTATTGATTTGATAGAGAAAAAGACAGAAACATCAATGATGAGAGAGAATCATTGATCAGCTGCCTCCTGCACACCCCACAGTGGGAATCATGCCCACAATCTGGACATGTGCCCTGACCAGGAATTGAACCATGACCTCCTGGTTTCTAGGTCGACACTCAATCACTGAGTCACACTGGCCAGGCTCTTGTTATTTTTAAAGATTGTTTTGACTATTCTGGGTCCTGAAATATTTAATATGAATTTTAGGATCAACTCTTAAATTCCTGCCAAAAAATAAATAAATGGCAGCTGGGATTTTTTAAAAGAGGAATTAAGCTGATAAATCTGGGTTGTATTGCTATAGATAAATTTGAGGAGTATTGCCATCTTAACAATATTAAGTCTTCCAGTGAGATATCTTCCCATTTAGTTAGGTCTTTTCATTTCTTTCAACAATGTTTTATAGTTTTTCCATGTTCAGATATTGCACTTTTTTTGTTAAATTTATTCCTAAGTATTTTGTTCTTTCTGGTGCTATTATAAATGAAATTGTTTTCCTAATTTCATTTTCAATTATCCATTGCTAGTGTAGAGAAATACAATTGATTTCTGCATATTGATCTTGTAGCCTGCAGTCTTGCTGAACTCATTTATTAATTCTAATAGATTTTTTTTGCGTGTGTATGAATTCCTTAGGATTTTATATGTATGAGATCCTGTCATCTGAATAAACAATTAGTTTTTGAGCTTGTCAATCAAAAGTCATGCCTGCATTGGAATAGAGGAAGTCTTGCCAGAGAGCAGCAAAATGCCCATCTTGTTATTCGAGAGAAGAGAAAAATTTCTATCTTAGGGTATTTGCTGGAATGTTCCATTAAGCAGATGTTCTTGAACAGGGGATATTTTTACCAAGGGGACATCTGGTAATGTCTGAAGGCACTTTGGGTTGTCACAACTTGGTGAAAGGGGTCGCGGGGGGGGGGGGCGAGATGAAGTGTGTGTGTGTGTGTGTGTGTGTGTGTGCAGGGGGGCGGGGCGGGAGAGTTGATACCAGCATCTAGTACATAGAAGTCAGGGATGCCTCCTCCTCCCCCATTCCCCAACAAAGAATGATCTGGCCCAATATGTCAATAGTGCTGAGGCTGAGAAACCATGGATTAAAGGAATAGCTTCTAAAAATGTCTTCTCTCACCTGTGCTTGAGCTGCTCTTCTCAAGTCTGCAGGATTCTAAAGAAGAAGTTTTGGGAATGATTTCTCAGCCTACAGGGGCTGACTAACAGAGATGGAGATAGTGTCTTAGGCCCTAGGTCAGCAAATCCATGAACATTTGGACAAGTAGTGCACAATCTTTAGCAAGACAGATTTCGACGCTGGGCACAGAACGCATCCCAGCTGTCCCAATGCCAGTGGCCATGTGTGACCATTACTGTGACACCAACAAGGGAAATTAGGCTTTGTCAAGATTGATGCTTATACAGTTTGAAGGGGGAACTCTTTAGAAGAACACAGTATTAGACACAGGACTTGGGAGGGATGTGTGCAGGTTTCAGGGCCCTGAATCAGAAATGTCCTTAGCTTTAGGGTGAACTTCCCCAGAGCAGAGGTGGTGCAGAGTGCAGTGGGACCACCTGGAAATTGCTTCATCCCTCCTGCTTTTTTGAAGAGCACTTTAGATAATTTGCATGAAGGAAACTATAAGTAGCATGGTGTTTTAATTACTCATATTTTTAAACTTTTTCTTGCTGAAAACAATCTAAAAGTTCTGCAGTTTGGCTTTGAGACCGAAGTTGACAATTGCAGAGAGATAAACAACAGTCCTAGATATTTAAAAGCAGGTGCTGAATGGTTAGTCAAGACAACAAATGGCTTTGGTAATATATATTTCCAAATGTTGCAGGATGAATTTAGTACTTAAGAAGAATGCTTTGCAGATACAAATGAGTCAGGTAACCCATATTGCCATAAAAGCAGTAAAATGTACATTTTTATAGTTGAAGCATTATTATTTTATTTATGTAGCACTTTGTGTCTGCTAAGTGTTCTCTAGCCTTTTATTATTTCTTCTAATGGTCTGGTAAGGCCAGTCCTGGTAGTTTAGCATCATTTCAAAACTGCTAGAAAAAGGGACAGGCTTCCAAAAATGACGCAGAGTCAGGAAGAGGGGGACGCAATAGGACAGACTCAGAGGAGCAGGGATACTTGGAGAAATCCAAAGGAAGGCATGCCTGAAATGGCTATAGTTGTGGCCATCACAGAAACCTGGATTTCCAGGCATGGAGCCGGGGATCTTGCAGAGCTTGACAGGGAGAGTGTTAGAATTAATAAAAGGACATATTACTTGTCTCACTTGCAAACAAGTGCATAGAGCAGGCAGAAGGAGTATTTGGCCAAATTTACAAACAACTAGGCCATAATTAAGTACCATGAAGGTGCAGAATTCCCTGCATAAATGTCAGAGAGAAAATCCAGGCCCTCTGGTTGCAAATTCCCTTGGTGTCATTGTCCAGGGACGTTGGCAGTGGACCTGAGCCAGGACATCCATGCATATGTCACATCTATCTTCCTGACCCATCAGACGTGGGTGGATTTCAGCAAACCACTGAACTCCTCCATAGCCAATCCAGAATCAACTGAACATGTAGTTTCTTTCTGGGTGGTTGAAATCCCAGAATTATAGTTATTCATGTTTAGGTAATAATAATGGCAGGCATTTAATACTCAATACGTGTCAGACATTAACTCATTTAATCCTCACAATAACACTGTGAAATAAGTACTTACTTGACAGATAAAACCGAGACTCGGAGGGGTTAAGTCACATGCCCAAGGTCACCCAGCTAGTAAATAACAGACTCCAGATTTGAACTCCACAAAGCCTGGCTCCATAGTCTATGCTGTCTTCTCTAGAATGCCATACTAAGAGCCTTTAAAATGCTTTCTCACTGTTTGATTTACAAATGAAATACCAATGAACATTTAATAATTTCAGTAGCATTAGAAATGGACAATGAGCAAGCTATTTTTAAAGATAGAAGAATAACTTCTGTGTTTTTGTTTCAAGGATCACCCACATACTGTATGTTCTTTCCTATTCCTAAATTGCTTTGGAATTTATTATCGTACTTGTTATTTTCTCGGTTCTAGTTAGTTGGCATTCCTGGGCCAAGTCCAGAAAACACTTCTGTTTTCCTCTATTGATTTGTGACCTACCTGTGACAAGGACCTTTTTTAAAAAAAATCATCATCTTGTACCTTGCATAGGTTGGCATATTGATAAATATTCACTGAATGAATACCAAGTATTAGTGGAGATCTTATGAAATCTTACTGCCTGTTTCATCAACATAATTTGAATCATTTAATGTAATGGAACATTTTTGACTGGCTGCTACTTGTGTAGAAAACAAACTTTCTTACCATTTCCCACCTGTTCACCATCTGCCCCAACACATCCCCACACACAAACTTCCTTCCCAACTTCACCACTAAGGATACTGAAAGGAAATTTTGATGGAGTGCTTATATATTCCTATTTCATCAGGACAGGTTAGAACGAACAGGTTCTCAGGAATTTGGGTTATACTTGCATTTTTAATAATTTAAGATAACTGAAATGTATTTACCTCTAAACCATTACCCCAAATTGCTATGCTACTTGAATTCTTATGCTTTTGTGGTCTATGTGTAAGTGTATACATTTTTGGTATGTCTTATTCTAGTAGCAACCTTTTAATTTGCTGTTTGTAAGCTGCTGTGCTCCAGTAAAACCATAACACCTTGTTTAATGAGCCTGTTGGCAAAGCCAAAGTAAAAGGCCCTGGGAACTCTCAAACACTGAGAGCGGGTATGTAAACTGGCAAACCCACTTTGGAAAGTGGTTTGGCAACATCTAATAAAACTGGACTTGGACTATATTGACACCCACCAGCCTAGTGATACAACTTTATCCACACCCCATGCTAGGACCCACTCCAGCTGTCCTTCCTTTATGAACGTTCAGGCCTGGTGTTGGCCTGCCCCTCCAGCAGTGTTCCTTTCATCAGTGTCCCTCTGCCCATCAGAGGCATGCGTACAACTGGGAACTCAGTGGAGGAGATTAGGAGACTGGAGCAGCTTCCTGTCAGTAAGCTTCCTAAAGGCTATGTGACATTTCCACACCTTCTCCAAAAACCTTCAAACTCTACCATTTAGGATGACCTTGCCCTCAATACCCAGTACTATAAACGCCTACACAAACTGGCTTAGGCTGTAAAGGTGAGTGCTTGGCTTGTGTAACTGCAAAGATCAGCACAGTTCTAGCAGAATCCAGTCAGTTCACTGAAATCTCTCAACTCTGTGGTTTGCCAGGTTGGTTTTATCCTCAGGCAGAAGGCCCTCATGGTCATTAGAGCCTGCCAGCATCATCTGAGCTATGTACATGCTTCTTTGTTCAAATGAGGACAAGAGAGCGGCCTCTATCCAGACAGCAGTGAATAAAAGCTCAAAGCTTAACTCTTGGGACCTTCTGGGTCCAACTTCTGAGCCTGTCATTTTGATAGCAAGACCCCGTCTGCTGCAGAGTTGAAGCCCCAAGGCCTAGTTAAGCAAACAAAACAAAGCAAACAAACACAACTGCTGTTGCTCCTTCTCCCAGAATAAAGGGTACTTATTCCTACTATGTTTACATAAGTAAAAGGACTCTCTCAAATGGGAAGGTCCCAGAACAGAGAAGGTATGCTCCAAAGTGATTTCACAACCTCACGAGATCTTAGAAATAGCACGAGTTGGCAATTGTAAATGCCAGTTTTTCTCCTCCAACATGAAGGTCTGCCTCACTGCTGTACCAGACTGTACCACCCACCCCTTCCCCAAGAAGTCTGAGGACATTTGGTGAGAAGCGGTGACCACATGTCATACCATCTGAGCACTGGATTCGGGATAATAATAATGCCTCATCTTTGATTAGCATTTTACAGTTTCCAGTGTGTTTGCACATGCGCCATCTCATTTCATCCCTGGGACCCGGGTAGAATCTGGACTGTTATATCCAGGCAAGGAAATCTTTTTGAGTGACTGACTTCCCCAAGATCAGTGGCTTTTAAGTGATAGAACTGGCCTTGGGACCTGGGTCTTTTGGATGCTGAACCTTTGTAGGGACTTTTCCTCTAATTAATCTTTTGGACCAGAGTACAGAGTAAGGAAAAATCAGAAATGCAAATTGGACTGTGGTTCAGAAAGGGGCAGACTGAGCAGGGGTGGTCAGAGAGGAAGATTTCTCTGCTGCATGGCTTTGGGTGAACAGGAGAGAGAAGACAAAGATCTCAACCTTTGTTTCTGCCCTTTTGTTTCTTTTCTTTCCCGATTTCCTTTTTCCTAACTGTATTTCTTTCTCAAATTCTCTCCTCTGGCACAGCTTTCTCAAAAACAGTACCAAACACTTTCTATGCCCAGGCTCTATTCAAGAATCAGTCTCAAAAAGGTATTGGGGGTTAGCAGGGGTGGTGATGGTGAGGGGACAAGGTGAAGAAAAATGGGGGGATGCACAGGATTGGGAAGATGGGTGAGAAAGGGATTGGTAAAAGAGAGAAGTTGGCTCTGATACCAAAGATTAATTATAATCTAAAATGTTAGATTACCACATACATTTTAAATGCCTTCCAGGCAATGTGATCTTGAAATGCAGACCTAGGAACAGGACACGCAAAGACAGGAAAGACCAAGCCTATCAATTGAAGGTTTTAGTTAATTATTTTAAAGTCTAACTGGAGACTGGTCAGGCACTATAAAACATCTATATATGCCCTCATTTTAGGTTAATTTGGAGTAAATTCAGCTTTTTGAAAATTACTTTTCTTAAGACTCACTGGGAAATTTGGAGAGAAATTGAGAACCAAGAAGTGGGCAGCTCCAACATCATGGAGATTCTGTTTAAGTTGCAAAGGGTCCTTTTTGAATTATCTACACTAAGAATTAGATTGCATCTAATCTCACGGTAGTGAACAATTTAGAAATAATTTAGACTCTTGTTGGCTGTTGTGATAGTGAAAGTAAGTTAATTGTTGCACTGTGGCATGCAAGAGAAAACAGAGGTTGCAAACTGGTGGCTCACGGGCCAAATATGGCCCGCAGAAGGGACTCTTTTGCCTCCCAGTGTTTTGGGAGAACAGTGTTCTCCAATTCACTGGCCCCCACCTGTCACATAATACATACACATGCACGCACATACTTCCCTCTTCTCTCATTACTTCCTTTTCATGGCCCTTAGGACTTCTGAGTTTGAGACCTCTAAGATTAAATAAAAATAAAAAAGGTCATATATATGAAGCCCTGCAGATGTTGGCAAAAGCACGCCAGGATGAAAATTATAGAAAGGTGAGTTTGGTTATAAAACCAAGGGGAAAAGTCCTTCCTGTAGAATTTCTGAAGTCGGGTCCATTTTCTGAAAGGTAACACTAGCTTCCACATGAATCCAGCTCTGGAAGAGAAGGGGCTGAGTTGCAGGGCCCTTTGAGATGGCATTTAGCAGGGCTGTTTGTTCTATGGAACTAAAGCTACAACAGCAAATAAAATTATGTCTGGCAATTGGCTGAAAAGCAACATGGTTAAGGTCATTATACACAGGAGACAAAGACCAAGACCATGACAAAAGCAAAAAGAATCACCTTTCCACATGATAGGTGATGTGGGTGTTCCCTTCTCTACCCCAACATCAACAGAAGGAAGGTACACAATGAAAGGTAAGTTGGGAACTAGCTAAAGAGCAAAACACCAGTATCTTTTCAAAGTCCGGTCAATTTTAAGGTAAGGTATTTAGGCAACAGCAATGAAAGTACTTTCCAAAGGAGCAGGAAAGGGGAAAGACAAGCCAAGAGCCTCAGTACCTGATGGAGCCCGAAGCCCCCTCCATCATCAATACCCCATCCTGACCTTGTACTCTCTCCTAAGTGCATTTGAGATAGAGGATGCTTTTGCCCCCAATCTTAGTGTCTGTGTGGTATGTGAGCATGATCCTACCTCTGGCCAAGAGCCTGATTCTTTTCCCAAATTCAAGAGGAAATATAAAAATAATCTACACACCCAAATGCAAGTATGAATCTATGTTAAGATGAGGACCCTGGAGTTAGGCTGTCCTGAGTTCAAATCCTAGTTCTAGCACTTGTTAGCTTTATGAACCTCACTAAATTACCTTATTTACCTGGGTCTTGTTTTTCCTCCTCCACAATTTGGGCATAATGTATTAATCTATCTCAGAGGGTTTAAAAACTGTTCTATGTTAATACATCTAGTTCAATTCCTGACACAGCAGTAGGCACTCAATGAATGTTATTTAAAACAACCATCATGATGAACTTGAACATCTGTGAAAGGGAAAGGTGTCCTAGTCAGTCAAATGAAAGGAGAGCCAATGTCAGATCTCATGTCATGGCTGAATGCCTCTCTGCTTATCTCTGTCCAGTTGAATGGCTTTGTCTGCATCAGCAGAGACTAGGAAACTAGTGCCATCAAAACCAATGAGACAAGCACTTTGTAAGTGCCTGTTAGGGGCACAGTGCAGCGACACTGTGCTGGACCTGAAAAGAGGTCTCCTTAAAGGCTGGGCTATGATCATGGGAAGGTATAACTATTGTAATCTATCCAGACTCAGAGATGATGAAAGACGATCTTTCACTGATGCTACATAAGAGGAGAACTGTAAGAAATTGTTAGAAATTGCTTCAGCATTGAAATCTTAGTGCATGGCCTTATCACAGTGCTGAATTATACCCCTGAACAACTTTTATTGAGCACTACAGGCAGGCACAGTGAAAAATGGTCTCTTTTCTCAAGAACACTAGATCAGTGGCTTCCAAACTATAATGCATTCATCCCAAGATGGGGGTCAGAAAATACTCTAGGTATGGGATGAACATATGAGAACTTCCATTTCTGTTTTTAAAAACTTATCTTCTTAAAGTATCTGATGTATTTTGTAATATAAATACTATATCAGAGTAGTAGTGCCTGTATGTAATTTATAAATAAAAATATAAATATTGGTGAGATCAAGTTTAAAATTTTTATTGATGGGGTTCTTGATTAAAAACATTTGGGCCACCCTAGCTGGTTTGGTTCAGTGGACAGAGCATCAGCCTGTGGACTAAAGGGTCCCAAGTTCAATTCCCAGTCAGGGAACATACCTGGATTGGTAGGCTCGATCCCCAGTGTAGGGCATGCAGGAGGCAGCCAATCAATGATTCTCTCTCATCATTGATGTTCCTATCTCCCTCTCCCTTCCTCTCTGAAATCAATAAAAAAATATATTTAAAAAGATATTTGGGCCCTGACGGTGTGGCTCAGTGTTGAGCATTGACCTATGAACCAGGTCTCGGTTTGATTCCTAGTCAGGGCACATGCCTGGGTTGCAGGCTTGATCCCTAGTAGGGGGCGTGCAGGAGGCAGCCAATCGATGATTTCTCTCATCAATGATATTTCTATCTCTCCCTCTCTCTTCCTCTCTGAAGTCAAAATAAAAATATATTTTAAAAAACACGATTTAGGAACCACTGGTTTAAAGAAGAAGAACAAGTAAACCAACAGTCAAAACCTAATACAGAAGGAGCTTGGCTGAGGCACAGATGATAAGCATGTAGCTCAGCAGACAAGGCTTCCTGGAGGAGGTGATAGGCAGAGCTGCTGAAGCGTGTTTGGTGGAGAGGAGGGAAGAATGTTTCAGGTGGGCCACACCACACATGCCAAGGCAATGTGGCCTGCGTGTGTACAATGCGTGCATCTGGAAAACCAAAGTAATTGCATCCATTTGAAATGTCAGGCTACTGAGGGACTGAAGGAAGTAGGGCTGGGGGGTTTCTGCAGAGATCCCATTATGATGGTCCTTGAATGGGAGGTTTATTCTGATGGTGAGGGTTGGTGCTGAGGGATTCTAGCAGGGGAGGTGACACCAGGGAGCAATGTTCCCAACTTGATCCTCCAGCCCAGTCTCCATTGACCCTTGTCTGAGTCCCAGAGGAAAGGATTGTAATAGTGGGAGCTGGTGAAACCTCAAAAAGCTAGGGGGGGGGAAACAAACAAACAAAAAGGTGCTAGCAGCCTCCGAAGAGACAGAAAATCTTTAACACTGGGCATTGCGGGGTGAGCACCAGTAATGCCTGGGACACATGTCTGGGCAGAAAGGTTGTGCAGTTGGTTTTAAGTATTAGTGCCTTGGTGACTCCATTATAGCCAAAGCTGATAACCTAATGCAGGAGGGAACTGGCAGACACCAGAGCACCAAGAGGATAAGAACAGTACATGGAGTCCACGAAGCCAGACTGGCAGGCTTTGAGGACCGATTCAGGAGGACCCTGCAAAGCATTAGCTGTTCCCTCATATGAGGAGAGACTGTTCTTGTCTTATTCATTGTGTATCCCTTGGGTCAGAACTGCGGGGTTATACAAATCCTGGGGTCACTGTTAATGCAGTTACCTGTATAAGTAATGCCTTCTACAGTTGTGCCCCAGGAGCCTTGCATAGATGTTCAATCATGTAAAAGGAACCAGTGAAACACTGATGGCTTGGCTGTTCTTATGCCCTTATTTAAACTGGAGGCTGGGCTGGCCTTATCCCATCAGGTTGGGGTTGCAGCTATCATCGGGCAGCAGTGTGGTAGACTGTAGTAGGGGGTAGGCCTGTGATGTTCAGTTAGAACTGTAGTCATTGGCTAGGTATTTCATTAATCTAGTTCTGAAGAAATCCTGCCAGGAACTGGAAATGCAATGTCATAACTATGCATATAGCCAATAAGGCAGAAACTGCCAGGTGGGGAACTAAGGGGTAATGCCCCTGAGGGTTGGTCACCGGTGGCATCAGACCAGAGAACCCCTGTTACTCTTTCTAAGGTTAACCCTTAATTCTAGGAAGAATGAGACGGGGCCCAAAGTGAGAATGAAGAGCAGATAAAGCTGATTCATTTCTGAGCTGGGATAAAATCAATACAAAGAGCTTAAGACTTGGTTGCATAAATATTAAACAAGGAAATCTGGAGTAGACACTGTCCTCCTTGGAAGGTGATGGGGCCTAAAGAAAACATCCCATTGAGGCAAAGGTTGCTGTTGGCAGAAGTGGCAGCCTGAGTCTTCAAGAGCTGGGGAGTGTCAAAGCTTCTTATAAATGGCCATCGGCTGGCATGGGCTGAAGAAGACCTGGGTTCATGATCTGCTCAGTCTACACAGTGGTGGCGGTAAAGGAATGCCTCAAGCCACCCTAAGATCCTGTTTCCTTCCGGCACACCTGAAAGATCCCTTAAGAGGGACCTGCAGAATGACCCAGAAAACCCAGAGTGGAAGGCAGTATGGAGAGTTAAATTCAAAATAGAATCCAATGTTCATACACATCCTCTTGTAGTATTAACAGATGTCCACACAGGGCACAGGAAGTGCATGGTTTTGATTATCCGTGTGTCCCTAGATTAACAGAATGCTGTATGTGGAGGCCCGACAATTGCATGAAACAGAACGCTTTGGCGGCTTCGATTGGCTCCATTAGGCTAATGGATTTAGACCTTCCTGGCACCTAGAATTTGAGTAATGGCCATGCTGGGTTTGGGGAAACTGCTATTGGATACAGATCATTGGTAATGCTATGCACCAAGCTATGGGGCCACTATACTATGTCCATATTTTGTGTAGGCCAACACACTGGGAGGCACAGTGCTCTGGGGATAGGCAGATGGTTTCTAGTCCACAGCTGCTATCATATCCTTCTGACCCCTCAATTCTCTCACTGTCCCTTTCCTTTGAAGTATCTTTACTACCCAAATCAGGCAGTCAGATGTTTTTTGAAAGCACAGAGGTATATCAGCCATCACATTCTCTTGGACATAATAGGTTGAAGGGTTTGTTCTATGTTTTTATAATCTAGTGTTGACTTTATCTGAAGGAACACTGTTGAAACAAGCATTTTTAGTATACTAGTATAATGGTAAGCATGCCATTGTAAAGCAATTTTTTTAAAGTTTGCCTGTGGTTACTCTGCTTGACCTTTTTTGTCTATTGCTGCCTTACTGAGTGCACTATGAACACAGACAGGAAACAGACTGTGTGTGCCTGGCAAGAACTCATTCCAGGCTTGTGGCCTCAGTTTACCGCATCCTTACCTCATCTACAAAATCAATGGGTCTCATGGCCAGAGTATCTTCCAGGTCTTAAAGCCCATGACTTTGTACCTAATATAAAGACCAGAAATGCCTCCAGACTGTGGTGGACACTTAAAAATATAATATGATCAGAATGTCATATAAGTAAAGCTTTAGTTCATATATGAAGAATTAATAAAGTGGGTTAATTCATGCAAAAAAGACTCTCAAAAAATTTAGTAATTGTCTAAGGTAAAGAAAAAATTTTAATTTTAAAACATAAATATTTATGTTACGTTATTTTGACTTATTTATTATCAAAATCTATTTATTAAATTTGACCAATCAATATTTTATTTTAGGAATACTGAAACTGATAGTCATTAGTGGAAACTTACCCGTTTGTGCAACCCAGTCTCCTTACTTCGTTCATCTTTCACCTACACATTTCTTGCACTTTCCATCTCCGAGCTCCCTCTCTTGAACTACCTCTGTTCCTCTCCACACTTTCTCTGGAGTTAATTCCCCATTGAGTTTTTCCTCCAGAGGACAGAGCTGCTACTTCTTCAGAGCTCTGGAGCATGCATGGTGGGGGTGCCTGACACATCTCTAGGGGGAAGCTGTTCGGGCACCTGTATGGCTGAAGCCTTTGCATTTCTTTCCCTGTCCTATTTTGGTTTGGTGTGTGTCTGCCATATTCTGTCTGCTCTCAGCTGAAGGCCTTCCCAGACTGGGCAACTGAATGCATTGCACAGCTGCCAGAATTCTAATTCAAGATCTAGAATTCTCACTTCTGCTCTTTAGACCTTTGTTTGGCCCTAGTTCCAGTCTCCTGCCAACCGGGTCCTTGGCTGATTATCAGTCCCACTGGGGCCCTGCCCCCACCCCCAAGTGGGCCCAGGAAACCATTCTTGGCACCAAACTGAACTTCAACAACACAACTGCCCTAGCCTCACCCAACCCAACTCTCATCTCAGCATAAGTTTGTTACCTTGTGAGCTGGGAAACAGAAGAAATGAGGAAGAAGAGAAAATGTCATGGGTGAGGGAATTCATCACACCCAACGATTGTAGCTGCACAACTTTGCTGTGCTTTTACTCTGAATACACATATGAAAAGCCTTAACAATCCTATTATTGGAAATAACACTATAGATGAGTATAGTTCATGGAGAGGGGAATACTATTTCTCTAAATATCTGCACCAGAGGGTAAGTGAAATTTGTCCAAAGGAAAAAATGCTAATTTTGATATACCTGCATTAATTTAAAAAGGCACTATTGGATCATAAGCTCTTCATAATGTAATATTCCTTAGGCAATTAGAAAAATGCTATAGAGGAACACACACTTAACAGGCAAAAATATGTGTGAAACTGGGGTGGGGACAATGAGGTAATTGATTCTTGGGAAAATGCTTGTTTTCAGGGGAGCTACCAAATTCAACTTCAGTGCTTAAGTGGTCAACATTCCGGTTGGAATGCTTACAGGACGGTGCCACCTTGACTGATTGGGGACTCCCTTCTCTTTCAGATGAAGAGTTAATATGTCCCTTGGCCTTCTAGCCTTAACCAGTGCACTGTCATTTCTCCTCTGACAGTTTGCTCCCAGGGAGACAGATGGGTTAATTCCCAGATCTGAGGTAGGGCAGTGGGAGCCTGTAATCTGGGAAGGAATAAAATCATTGCAGTTTTTGTTTTCCCAAAAGCAGCAGGGTATATAACAAACGTGGTACATATGTAAAACACAGGCTAATAAATGCACTTGGCAATCAAGCACTCTACTTTGAAATTTAAATAAAGCTAAGATTTTCTTCTGGCCTAGTGGGAAACTTCATTAAAATCAATTAGTTAGTACAAACCTCCAGAGAATAGGGACTTTTTTTAAAGAAGCTTTAGATAGTAAGGTGCACACAATTACCTTTCCTGGGTCCCCTGTGAATGTCAGTGTCACACCTAGACAGGTGGCCAAGTGCAAGCAAATGTCCCGGAGAGGGGCCTGGGCAACTCCCCGAGTTCCCCTGGCTGGATGCATGTGTAATTACTAGATGTGTACTAGTATAGACTAAGATGCAATATACATAACCAAGGAGGCTCCAAACAGATTGCATGGATTACCAACTGCGAAGAGCAGGCCCGTGAGATAAAAGTTGATGGCAGGCGCTCCCAGGTGAGGCCTTGGTGCAGGAGCAGAGGTTGGGGCCGCACAGCTGTTGCCGCGCGCCCTGATCCCTCCTCCCAGCGGCGGTGGCCTCACCCCCCTCCCCCGCCGCGCCCGCCGCCGCCGCTCCCGCCGCCGCCGCCGCCGCCGCCGCCACCGCCTCCCCTCAGCCTTCCAGTCTCTCCTCACGCTCCTTCCATCGCTTCGCCCCCTCTCCCTCCGTCCCGTCCTCTCCGCGCCCCTCACCCCGCCTCTCTCCCCCTCTCCCAGCCCCTCCTCTCTTCACCCCACCCTGCCGCCCTCCCTCCCTCCCTCCGCCCGCCCGTCCGGCGCTCGCAGAGTCGACACCAGGGGGGCTCTCCATGTAGCACCATGACAGGCATCGCCGCCGCCTCCTTCTTCTCCAATACCTGCCGCTTCGGGAGCTGCGGACTCCACTTCCCCACCCTGGCCGACCTCATCGAGCACATCGAGGACAACCACATCGGTAAATGGCCCGGGGGTGGGCGGGGGTGCCCGGTGCCAGGAAACTCCTGCCCAGGAGAGAACCCCAGGATGGCCAGGGGTGGCCAGGAGGGAGGCTGGCGGCGGCGGGCGGGGACGGTGCGTGCGAGCCCGGGGCGTGGGGGTGGCGGGATACGGAGGCGCGAGGTGCCTGGGGGCGGGGAGCAGGGTGGGGGCGGGGGAGGGCGCCCCGAGGTGCCTCGGGCGGGCAGGCAGGCAGGGGGATTCCGAGGGGCGTACGCGCCGGCTGCGGAGTGGTGGGCGAGGGGGTGCGCCGCGGCGGGGGCGGCGGGAGGAGGGCGGGCGCCGGGGGGTGCGGCGGCGGCGGCGGAGCGGGGCCGGTGGGTGGGCGGGCGGCGCTGGGCTGGGCAGGGGCGCGGAGTTAGTTGGCCCGGTGGTCTGAGCGGCCTGGGGCGCCGGGGGGCCCGGGGGCGGGCGTCCGCCGCTTCCGCCCGGGCTCGAGCTGTCAGGGCTCTGCGGCGGCTGCAGCGCGGGGAGGTGGGAGCGGGGGGTGGGGGTGGCTCCACCGCGGCAGCCATTCCGCTTCCTCCTCCCGCCGCCGCCGCCACTGCGTCCTGTCAGCGCCGGTTGCTAGGTGTGGTGCGACGGGAGGGGGCCGAGCCGGCGGCCGCCGCTGGAGGAGCCGGGGACGCAGCGCTGGGACCTGGGCGCCCGCCCCTGCCCGGCCTGGCGCGGACGCCGGGGCGCTGCGGGCTGAGGTCCCGAGTGCACCCGCGGGCCGCGCCCAGCGCCCCGGGGCCGGGCCGCCCCGGAGGCCCTGCGGCTGCGTCTGCTGCAGAGCTGTCCCCCGGGCCCGCGGCCGGGCATTTAAATGCTCCCGGGCTCTGCGATTTGCCTTTCAAATGCAGCTAGGCCCGAGGTGCGCCCGCCGCGCCCGGGATACGCGGCGGCGGCCTGCGCGGCGCCCCGGGCGTGGGGGCCGCGGGGACAGCCGGGGAGGGGGCGCCTCGCGGGCGGCCGCTTTCCGGTCCTGCTCAGGGCCCCAGGGCCTTTCAACAAGTCCTTTAATCCGAAGAAGTCCTTGCACACATTTGCACACTTCGATCCCGAGCTCCAGGGAGGGGTGATGGGGTCGGTTCATCTGGCTCAGGCGATCCAGCCACCTGCGGAAGGTGTGGCCAGCGCCCACGAGTTGTCCTGTGTCGGCTGGAAGGTGAAGGTCATGCCCCAACAGGGCTGCCTAATCCAAAGAACCTGTAACCCCAGAAAGTCATTCCCAAATGAATGGAATGGATTCAGCCACGTGGATGCCGCTCACGTTTCTACAAAGTTGAGAATAAATCAGGACTGCTGTGCACGAATAACCTAAGGCCGATTTAAGCTCCGTTACTTAGAGTAATGCTTTCTATTAGCACATAGTGGGTGCTTGTGAAGCGTCAAATGCTGGTTTAGAATGAGATGAATGGTTTAAAAAAAAAAGTCATTCAAAATGCCACTCAAAAAATAATCCTGATGAGTAATTGACCAGGTTTATGAAACATCCTTTAAACATCCATTTAATAGCTTCTGCCATCTCCTCTGATAAAGGTATGACTGAAGAGCTAGGCAAGTTTTGGTTGTCTTAAAAGCTGATTCATTTCATGATTGAATAGTCATGACTGAAGTTGCTTAAAGGATAAATCAGATTTTTCATTATGTGTAGTTTAAAATAATACTAAAACACCCGTAATGCACAGTTCCAATAGAAATTTGTTAGTTCAAGTTCCTTTCCTTACCTTCAATAATAAATAGAAATAACTGTAAATAAGTAAAGTAAATAAATACGTATATATTATATAAGTAAATAAATAGTGTTTTCTCATCTAGGGAAGGTTGTCATTGCATAGCTCATTCACTCTGGCTAACAGTTATTTCAGGTTCAACTAGTTAATTTAAAATAACTTTTCCACATTGCCTGCGTACTAGATTAGCTGGTTAAAAGAAAGTATAAATTTATTAAAATGTGTTACAGTTAATCCTCAAGGATTAACATTTGTAGATGATTTGAAACTAATTGTTGGTGAATCACAAGAGCTTTTTAAGTTTGCAGAAACTGTCTTTACGATTATGCAAACATTTTTTAAGAGGGTTAAGAGTTCCATAAATTTTCTTAAACTCAGCTTTTAAGTAATGACCATTTTCAAAAGGCCAGTGTTTTTCTCTTAGTGAAAATATTGAAAAATTAAGTTTATAACAATAGCTATGATTTAGGAGAACTGTGTAGCAAGGCTAACAATTACTATGCTTTGGAAGTTTGAAATTGGCAAACTTTATGGAAAAGTAAAGGTTAAAATGAACAAACAGTAAAAATCCCCAGGGTGAAGAGACCCTCTTAAATTATTGTATCCGTCCACTGAGGAGAGGCCCCTTACTTTCAAACACCAGCTCCATATGCAGAAAGAAAGAATAAAAATAACCTGATTCAATAATTTAAAAATCCTTGTTTATAGGCAGTGTCAAATAACTATGCTTTTGATGAAGAGACATGAGTAAAAATATATCAGACAAAGTATTTAGTGGAAGATCTATTGTTAAGTGGTATTTATTGTTTGTGGTTCAGTCTAAATTTTTAGAGACAGTTAGATGGTTGTTTTTAATGATTGACTTACTGATTTCATGTCCATGTTGTCCAGTGGCCACATTAGAAAGATGCTTGAAAGGATGGCTAAGAGATATATGTTAATATTATCTTTAATTTTTTTTCAAGGAGCTTGCTATTTAGCAATCATAAGAGTATTAGAGATAGGGTTAGGTGGCATTTCCATCTTGGGGACCTTTCTGAATTATTACCTTTTAGCCACTAGTCAAAATCCTTAAGCAGCAATGAAATGAAGGTTTAGGGGACTATGGCATGTGTCTTGCTTGACAGATTTTTCAAGGCCTTTAGTGTACAAGGCCCATAGTTTTCATTGTAACTGTATTGTTTAGTACAGATTAAGTGCATTGAGTTGAGTGTAGCTGTCTCTTCTATCTTACACATGTACACTTAGCTCTTGTTTGACATTATTTCCCTGTACCCGTAAGGAACAAGGACCTGGGGCTGTGGAGCCAAGGGCAGTATGATTTTTCACCAGCCTCTGTGTTCGCTCTCTTCCTTCCTCCTGGGAGAGTGCTGCACCTGTGTTCCTGTTCTCTCCTTTGTGTGTCCTCACCGTCTAGCACGGGAGCACCTATCTCTGTGCAGCCTGAGTGGCCCCGTGAAACCCTTTCCCCATTTAAATTGCCTAGAAACCCCATAGCCCTGTCACTGTGCGGTGTTTCTGCATCAGCCTCCCTGTCAGTTTATCCACAGCCTGGCTCTCTTTCCTGAAGAAGGGAAAAGCTGATCAGGATGTGTTTGTGTTTGCTTCTTACCTGTGAGTAGATACTTGAGTTTGTAAAAAAAAAAAAAGAAAAACCAAAAACATTCTTGACATGCATATCCTAGATAGGTGAAGTTAAATTGGTAACTAGGAATCACAGAAAGAGCAAGAGCACTAAATTTAGCACTGAAGGTCATGTCACAGACCCATGAAATGCCTGCTTCTCCATCCATGCATCCCAGTGCTTTGAAATCTTTTTCTTTTGGTCTCAGAGAGACAACTAGTCAGTCATTCTTACCAGATGTGATTATTTGATACATTTGTAAAAGTGCCTATGCATTTTGAATTTACTTGTGTAATAATATCTATCGAGCACCTGTTTTGTACCAAGGCACAGTTCTAGCCATTTGGTATTTTTCGGTGAACAAAGATCCCAGCCTTTGGGGAATTTATGTTCTGGTGGTAGAAGATAGACAACAAGCTATCAGCATAAGAAGTAAATTATATAATATGTTGGAAGGTGGTATGGAAAAGGGAAGGATTAGAACGGGCTGAGATGGATTAGGAGGAGGAGGTGTTGGAATGTTTAATTGATTGGCCGGGATAGGCCTCACTGAAAAGCTGATAGGTGAGCAAAAACCTTGACAGAAATGAGGGAGTTAGCAATGAGGACATACAGGGAACATCGAGTTCCAGGCAGAGGGAACAGAGAGTGCAAAGGCCCTGGGGCAGGACACACCTTTTAAACTGAAACACAGAATCTGGCCCAATTCAGTTACTCCTGTGATGGTACTAAACTAGCAGATCATTTGAAACTTTGCCCAGCTGTTAGGCGCCTCAGCATTGCTGTTGTTGACTCGGGTTTTCCTGTAGAGGCCTCAATAGGAGATGGAGTATTATTGACTAATAGTGGCTTACAGTAGCTATGACTTGGCGGTGCTTGACCCTGAATGTCAGCAGGTTTCTACCTGTTAGTTTCTTCATCTCCAAATCTCAGGTAATAAATCCATGCTGCTTCATTTCATAGGGTAGATTTATAAACCATGCAATTAATAAAGATAAAAGTCTCTGGAAAGCAAAATAAGGTAGTTACTATCAATAGTGTAGAATTTGGCTCCAGGGATAGTTTAATGAACATTTGCATTATCTTCTCTGAGAGGCATCATGATATACTAAATAGGTGGGTGTACAATGTGGACTAGGCCCTTACCATCTCTACTTTTTAGATGAGCAAACTGAGGCACAGAAAGGTTGTATAGCTTGCCTACATTTCCATGGCTGGTAAGTGTGAGCTGGAATTTGAATTTCAGATAGGTACGCAGAGCTGTGCCTGTCATATTGCCAAATAGGGAAGGAACTAGATGGTACCATCCCTAATCCCCTTCCAGACACAATGGAACTGTGTTTCCTCCTTCAGAAAGTAACAACTCTTGAGGATCATCTAAGAGGCAGCATAGTGAACCCAGCTTGTATGGGTTTGAATACACATCTCTGCCACTTGTCAGCTGTTTGACTGTGGGCAAATGGCTTAAATACACTGTGCCTCAGTTTCCTTCTCTGTATAATTCGGATGAGAACAGCACCTAACCCATGGAGTGGCTGATGAGAAGTGAGCTAATAAGTGCAAAGTTCTCATCTGCAATATTAAATAATCAACACCCAATGTGTTGCCATTTTGTGTATTACTAAATGAGTATGTTTGGAATCCTTCTGTGCATGTCTACATTAGAGGTTAACAGAATGTGGGTGTGTCCACCTACTTGTGATACTGTTTGGGAGATTTTACAACTATGTAAACTCATCCGGCCCTTCCCAAGAAAGACTGAGAAAAGTGTACTATGCAGGAGACGCTTCGACAGTCCAGCGTTGGGGTTGCAGCCTTTGGCCACTTTCTCTTCTGTGTGGCCAGAGGTACTTCAGATGCTGGCAACGGCTTTTGCCGGTGTGGACTGGAAAGTGGTGTCAAGACCAATGGCTTCCAACATGGCCTTTCCTGTGGCCTGTGTTTATTTGAAAAAACCCAAGACTGAAAAGAAGCACTGTGCCTTGGGCCTCTGGGCACAGTCCCACGAGGTCATTTCCTGTGGGGAGAAGGAATGAGTGAATGAAAAAATGAATGAATGAAAGGCTTGTCACTGTCCTCCCTGCTCTCTGCCTGCACCCTGTGGCTTGGCGGCAAGATGCCCTCTTCCTCCCGTGGTTCACAAGAAGGTTGCAGGTACAGAGCCAGGGAAGTTTTAAGTGTGTGTGTGTGTGCATGCCCGTATGCACACACTTGTGCACACAACATATACACTAGGGGGTGGAGGACCCAAATCTAAAACTGCATGACATTCTCCAAAACACCATCTTCAGTAGTTTTTCCTTTTGCCCACATCTCACCTGTAAAAACTCAGCTCACCTTGTATGAAACATTGCTGGTGAACATCCTGTCTCAAGTTTCACAAGCAGCTTCTGATTATTTTCCTTTGGTGTATGTGTCTTCTGATGTGTGATGAAATATACAGACAGAAAACCCTGCTGCCTGCAACAGACTGGGTTGACAAAAGCTTTCCGTATTCTCTGGAAAATGGCTTCCTGTAGAGTACATATAGTATATGTTGGAGACACTTTCCATCTTGACAATTCTGGAAATGCAGACTGGCAGCTGTATTCAGAAAACCGGATTCTTCCTGTTGATGGCAGTGAAGAAGCCTCAAGGCTGGAGCAGGCTGTGACATCTGATGAGAGGGGCTTTCCTAGGACTCTTTGGAAGCCAGAGGCCTTGTATTCCAGACTGTGGTCCAAAAGGACACAATGCTATTGACCCCCTTAAAAATCCTCCCTTTTGACTGGCCGGTGTTGCTCAGTGGTTGAACGTCAACCTATGAACCAGGAGGTCACAGTTCAATTCCCAGTAAGGACACATGCCTGGGTTGTGAGCTCGATCCCCAGTAGGAGGCTGCCGATCGATGATTTTCTCTCATCATTAATGTTTCTGTCTCTCTCCCTCTCCCTTCCTCTCTGAAATCAATAAAAAAATACATATATTTTTAAAATCCTTTTATCCAGCTTTGGCTTTGAAGACAGAACTATACTTGACATGCCTTTGTATTTCTCTCCCTGCCCCCTCCTTACCCCTGACAGATCTGGACAGTGCAGACCTGTCGCAGGCACCATGGAAGAAATACTTGCTGGATTGCAGATAATACATTTTATTTCATGATGGGATAGTCGATTTGTTTCATATTGACTGGCTAATGTGTTAAATAACAAATGTTTATTTAGAATCTGAAAATCAGAGATGGCAAATGCCAGTATATTTGTTTTTAAAAATGCCTTTCATTTAATAGGCTAAATCTGAAGTTTAAAAATGTATATTTTCTGCTTGCAGTAAGCCCTCGAATGTTGCATTAGTTTTCACCTATTTTTTTAAAGGCCAGCTGCAAGCAGAGACCAGACTGATGGATGTGCTCTTTAAGGATGGAGTCTTCCCAATGGCTCTGTCTCCATGTTGGCAGGAGTCAGTGACTCTTCTGGAGTCACTAACTGCAGACTCTCTGTCCAGCACCGGCATTGATGGTTTCCTCATGGCCAGAGTGGCCCTTGCCTCGCCCCCCACACTGGCTTCCCAAAAGAAGCCCTGTTCATTGTCTGCTAGGCTATAAGAGTGACCTTCTCCTGAGATAGACCTCCTTGTAGGGACAAGATCTGGACACCATGTTATCGGCCTGGAAAGACTCACTGTTTTGTTGGTATTATATGTAGAATTGATGTATATACATAATGCATAGATAACTGTATATATGTTTATACATAAATACTAGTATATATTCCTTTACATATGTACATACATTATATATAAGTAAAACTCTAATACATATAATACATTAGTAAATAATATATGTACATATGTACTTACATGTATGTATATATCACATGTATGTGTGTATGCAAATATACATGTGTATATATGTATATATAATACAAACATATATTTCTATTATACATACATTCTCTCTGTCTCTGTCAAGATCAGTATGGATAGTGATAACTACCATACACACTTTTTATTATTTCCTATATGCTAATATTTAAGACAGTACTTCCTGTCTCCAAGGAATTGGAATTTATTTGGAGAGACTAGACATGTACAGACGGAGATAAATGATGATTAATAATAGGAACCATAGAGGCAAATGTATTATGAAGCTAATGAAGCTCAAACCCCAGGGTCCCTCACTTGTACAATATACGTTTCACCATTTTTAAATACATTGCTAGGGGCCACCCAGCCCTTTCCATGCACTGGAGGAGCCCTATTAGTGTGCACAGCACTGTGTGCATGGGATCATAACTTGTCAAACTTGAAAAAGTAAGATTTATATCAATTGATTAATGCTCTCCTTTCCACTCTGATGTTCCCTCTGTAACATTTCTCCTTGGAGTCAGTGACATCGTAGTTGAGAGTATTTTTGAGACATAGCTAAGGGGAAGTGAATTGGGGAACACCTTTAGTTTGGGTTTAGTGGGATGTATTGATACAGCTCACAGTAATCTCTGTGTCTATGTAGGTTATTCCTAGCCATCCTAATGGGAATCACTTCCCAGGAACACCATCTGCTGTGCCAACTCACCTAGGGTCCTTACACCCAGGGGCAGGGACAGGGCAGAGGTAGCACTGCAGCATGAATGAGGACTATTGACATCTGCCAATAGGGATCGGTTTGAATGTATGGAGCCAGAAGCTAGTCTGTAAAATTCTACTTTTTTAGATGTGTAGAATTGTAAGTAGAGGATTAAGTCTTATCTAAGTGTAGTTAATATGGACGTTCCTTCTGTTAGGAATATACTCAATAATGCAAATATATATTGATAAGTGCACCATTTAAAAATATTTTTTATTGATTTTTAGAGAGAGAGGAAGGGAGAGAGAAAAAGAAACATCCACGTGAGAGCGGAACATAGATCAGCTGCCTTCTGCATGCCCCCTACTGGGGATCAGACCCGAAACCTGGGCACGTGCCCTGACCCACAATTGAACCAGCAACCTTTTGGTGCATGGGACAACGCCCAACCAACTGAGCCACAACAGTCAGAGCAAATGCACCATTTTAAAATTCTGTGTTTAAATTTCTTGCTCATTTGATTTGAGTGTGTGTGTGTGGGGGGGGGGGGTGTATAATTACTGACAATAAACTGATTAATGAGTGTCATCAACAAAAAGAATATTTAAAGTTAGTGCACAAGGAAGTTTGTAGTGCCCTGAGTTCTCATGGCTCATATATAAAAGAAAATTAATGGAAGTATTTACAAATTTGACAACCATCCTAAAAATGTTATACCATTACCAATAAAGATCTGTGAGTCTGAAAGTAACTTTTCTGAATTATCAATAATTAAATACAAAATTCAACCACCCACACTTGAGGAAAGACTCATTTGTCTGTGTATCTCATAGAAATTATTAATATAAATCATTGTCATGTAAGAAGAAATCAAAGAGTGTGCAGCCCAAAAGAAATTTAGGGTGGTGTGTGAGGTGGTTAATTAATTCACATGCTGGGTTGTTTTCTGGATTTGAATTTGTGATGTTTTGGTGATGACAGCTTTTAAAATTTTGTCCTTTGTTGTGACAGATAATCACTTTTGTAAGCATTTTGTATTTGTAACCTTGCTTCCCTCCCCCCCCTCCCCCCATAAAGAGGGTCTAAAGCTGCAGGCCTTACAGAACCTAGGTCTATTTCTTGGTGCCCACTTTGTGCAGAGACTGTTCTGAACAATTTCATTCAGTATTTAATGCACCCTCACTGCAAAACTATGAAGTAAACTACCCCATCCTGGAAGTTCGTCCAATTGGGAGTTAAGAATGCTGCCATATTTGTTAAATACCTTATCTAGTGAAATATGAACTAGAATGTTTTGGTAAGACTGTACGTAAAGCAGAAATATTTTCCTTCAGGACAGTAAGCCAGCGTCATTACAATTGGCCCTTCTGCTGCCCTGCAGCACCTGCCCGCCTCTGCCAGGATTGCCCGCATCAGACTTTGTGGTCACTACTTGGCACTGTGCCGCCCCCAGAAACAGCCCCTTCCTGCAGGGTTGGGCCTTGTCCTCTTCCTAGCCTCTTCTTCAAGACGTGTTTTCAGAAATGAAATGAAAATAAAAACCGAGAAGTGCTTCTAGGGCTGTGAAAAGAGTAAGGTGAGAGGGTAACTTTGGGGACTGAAAAACATGTCTTGGAAATGGATCTTCTCTGGAGGTGTGCATATATGATGCATGATATACATATGTGTCTACGTATATGTTCATGGCATACGCACAATACCAGTTATGCAGTTAGTCTAGGATAGTTAATATTAAGGGAATTTGAAGACTTTTAAAAAGAGATTTGAAAAGGAAATCCATGTCTTTATACTTGGTAATTGAACTTGGTTAGTTATTTTTTAGGTTAAGGATATTATGAAGCTTAGTTGAGTCACTTCTTGCTTTACCTACAATATTTGGTTGCCTAGAACATTCAGGGCTTAAACAGTGCTAGGGCAAAGTATATCTTGCTTCCTCAAGCCTCTTTGCCAGGGGTTTTTGGTATAAAGGGAGGCAAGGGATTGGAGTGGGGAGAAGGGATTGGACTCTGAGGCTAAACAGACCTGGATTATTGAATCTTGATTCCAAGCTTTTCAAACTGGGATATTTCTGATAATCCCCTTTTAGTACAAAATTGTCACTAGCCAGTGCCTTCCTAGAAGGGCCTACCAGGAACGCATGGGCTAGTTGCTTTATATTCTTCGCTTAAGAGCGCAGTATTAGTCCCATTTGACACAGACATAAACCAAGACGGACCAGGAACCTGGCCTGAAGTCCCAGCCAGGGCAGGCTTTGCTCTCAGGGGTCCCTGTCTACATTAGTACCTGCCCTTCCCAGCCTAAGTTATGACCTTCTATAGGATACTTGCATTTTAATAGAAGGCTCTTGGGTACCAATGCGTCTTACACACTGAAAGGCTGATTTCCAAAGGGAGCAATTGGCTGGTTGGGGAGATACTGGATGACTGCCTTCTGGTAGAAACAGAACTGTTTCCAGACTTTTGAAGAAAATGCTTATGTAGGATGGGAGGGAGCATGAGCATCCCATCATCACAGCACCAGCACTGAAAACCATCATTTGGCAGTTCTAACATGGTTGTAATTACTGAACTGTCTAACGGTGCTAACCAGGTTTCTCTCTTTTAGTGATATTTATCAGGGAGTTGGGGTCTCCTGACAAACATAATACCTAACACTATACTAGTACACACTTAAAAATTCTCTTTTACTTCGATTTTCAAAATTAAAATTATGGCATTATATTCATGTACATTATTTTTTATTTTTTATTTTTTATTTTTGTACATTATTTTTTTAATGTGTTTGGCCAGTGGCACCTAACAGGACCCAACTATAAACATTGGGAATTAAGAGCCAAAACGCTGGTTGCTTTTGGCACGTGTTTAGAGCCCTCTCTGCCAGACACTTCCCTGGTGGCATTCACAAAGAGAGCACACTTTAGGTCACGTGACTCCATCACCAGACCTTGATGGTGGAGCACATCTGGGCTTGAAATTGAACCACCCTTTTCCTTACCTATCTCATTCAGTGGGAGTCTTTCTAATTTGGCTGCCTGATTCTCAGTACATGGTGTAATTATGTAAGTAATGGCAAAAGCGGGGGAATTTTGGGAACATATTTGTACAGCTCACTGTTAAGTAAACTGAGCACTATGGTAATAAGCATAAATTATGCCCAGGCTTCCTTAGGTATCAAACATCAAATGAAGGAAATGAGGTTTTTGAAGTTTCTTTATAAACACAAGCGAAGTACATATTACTGAAAGCCTTCACTTCAGAAATCCCAGGTTAACTTTTCTAAGTCTCTCTTCTTTCCTTGGGAGAGAAGACAGGCAAGGTGTTTCAGAGGCCCCAAGGAACCTATAGGTAGTTCAGGTTGTAGGTCTTTACCCAGACGATCTTTTGATAGGGTGTTTCCAACACTAGACATCTGGATTTTGGCACCAACTCGGCCCAGTGGTTGGCAATGTGTGACTGAAATGAATGTGTCTGCATTGGAAACCCCCTTTCATAGGCTGGCTTCACTTCATCGCTTCCAGGGGCCACACCACAACATCTGCTGTTAAAATATATGAACATTAAACAAAACCTTTGGTCAAGAGATGTTATATGTGCATTTCTCTTCAGATGTTGGGATAAAGAAAGATTATTTTGTCAAAACCTGGAAAGATGATAGCATCTTAAGTGTTTATGTAATGTGTATTGTAAAGTCATGAGAATTATTCCTACCTGTGGCTTGTAGGAATCAGTCTTGTTGATGTAAGTCATACCTTATATGTCAGCAGAGTTTATGTCAAGAGTTTTCATCTTGGGTCGCCATCAGAATCACTTGGGTGAACCTAGAAAAGTGAACCTGCCTGGGCTTCACCCCAAGAGCTCATGATGTGACTGACCTAGGGTGGCCAGAGTCTATTTTTTGGTTTTTGAAAAATACTTTTATTGATTTCAGAGAGAAAAGGAGAGGGGAGAGAGAGATAGAAACATCAATGATGAGAGAGAACCATTCATCAGCTGCTTTCTGCACACCCCACACTGGGGATCAAGCCCACAACACAGGCATGTGCCTGACCGGGAATTGAATTGTGACCTCCTGGTTCATAGGTTGACGTTCAACCACTGAGCCATGCCGCTGGGTATGGGTCTGTTTTTTTAACATTACACAGTTGATTGTAATACGTTGTCCATGTTGAGAACCCACTGCTGGTATACATTAATGCAATAATTCACATTGTAAGGATTATGGAATTTTAAAAGGGAATCCAACTGTTAAAGAGGAGTGACCCTTACTGCATCTCCTTATGATAGATATAGTTTTTAGTTTTACAGGAAGCAGTCATTTACCGTAGAGCAAGTTTGAAGATGTAATAATATCACATGTATGTTGTACACCAGACATGCTCATAATGGGGATCCTGTGGCCTGAGGATCTCTCACGCAGGACACATGTATGAGTGAAGTGACTAAGTTCAATGTAAGTGGGAGAGGTGGGGACGCTGGCAAACTGGAGAGCCCTTGCTTCACTTAAAAAGGCAGCCACTGCTCCAGCCTGGTGTTGCCATGTTGGAGTGCAGGCCCTTGGCTGGTAGATCCTTTCAGTAATGTTATTATTTGAGAGAGAGAAGCTAGGAGTTAAAATGTTTATGTGAAATCTGTCTTTGAATGCTTGCAACTAATACAGATGGTTTTCAAATATTGTGCAAGAAAACCACTCCATGTAATCACGGTATTTAACAAGAGATATTGACTAGCCATGTGTTTTAATGGAGTTCATATGAATGCTGAGATGTAAGCTTTGAGGACTTTTGTCTCTAGCAAGGAAGCTACATAAACAACAGAGGCATCATAGAAAGAATAGTAGTTTAGTGTTTTTTTTTAAATTTCCATTTCTCTTTATGAAATGGTTAACTGTACTTTAATAAGAAAACTTGGTAATTGAAAATTTTTTGTTTATAACAAATTCTGAACCACAAGCCTCATTCCTCAGAGTGTATTAAGATCATCATCAGTTGCATTTTCCTCCACCAGGGGACAAAAAAGCAGTATCCCTCAAAAACTCTATCCTGAGTGTTTGCATCATGGGAAGAATACATTTTGCAGGTGTTTGAGCATCGTATCACTGAAAAACCAGGAGGAAACTCCACCATGATCTAGTCCAGTTAGCTCATTCCTTGGCTGAAGAAGCTGAGGTGATATGCAGTCATGGGCGAGCGACAGAGCTGGGCCCAGAGGAGCGGAGAGAACAGCATGGAGCAATGATTCAGTTCATGGATCCCGGAGCCAAGTTGCCTCACCTGGATCCCTGGCTTTGTTCCTTCTGTCACGCTCTATAACCTCTCCATGCCTCATTTTCTTCATCTCTAAAATGAGAGCAGTACTGCCTGTCTTTAGTGAGATACCATTTATACTTGGTGTGTTAGCTGTTGGAACTCTGGTCAACTTTGAAGAAAAGAAAGCTCCAGGCAGTTCCCTTCCTTGCCTGGTGGAGGACTCTGTGCTGGAGGCCTTACCAGAGAGTGGTTTGGGGTGCTGCCTCGAATCCCACTGGCTAGGTGACCTTGGCCAAGTCATTTAATTTCTCCAGGCCTCAACTTCTGCCAGATGAGGATAGTTAGTGTTTACCTCAGAGTGTTATGAGGATTAAAGAAAAACATGCATGTGAAGGGGCTGGCAACTAGGAAGCACCCCATGAATGTTAACACTGGTGTGATTGTGCCATCTCTCTGCACCAGGACGATGCACCCATGGCCACATTCCTCAGATTACCAGTCAAAATAACCTTATACATTTCTGGGTTTCGCTAAGCATTTTTAGTTTGGGATGGTGGGTGAAATTTGACTTCCTTGGTAGAGTTTTGGTTGGTGTTTGTATAAGTCATACTGAGTGGTCCTAGGAATCCATGAGCTGTTAAAACATTCCACACACAAATTCTTGCTGTTTCAAAATATACCAGCCTTAATTTAGTATTGTTTATCCAGATTGACGTTTTTGAGACATTAGATCATGTGATGACAAAAATGACTTCCATATTTGATAAATAGAATTTTCTATTTGGGAGAAAAGGCATTTTAAGGGACTAGAGAGGTTTATTCAGTTGTATACAGAAGACGTAATTTTTTCATGTACCAGCTAAGCAATGGAAAAACAGGAGATGATTTTGTATGTATCATTTGTCAAGGTTTATTGTGAGTCATTCAAACATACTTATGGGGCTTTGATGAAAAAAAGCTAGGAACATGGCTGTAAGGACTCTAACAAAATGCCATTCTCTCCTCATTAAGTGGCTGTGCATCTCTTTAATAATAGTCCTTGAGATGTCACATACTCAAATGCTGCAAGCCTCACAGGAAAGCCCCGGAGAGGCCTCGTCTGAAAAGTTGGAGTGGCAGTGGTTGAGTTGTTTACTGATTGTAGGAATATTTAAAATACTTTATTCCTAAATGGTATTTGACAGCAATTAAGATCATGTTCAGTCCTGTAGAATATATTGTCACTGGTTTTCCCCTTCTGAGAATATGCCAGGATCCAATCCACAAGCTGGTCCAGGCTCATGTGACTTACCAGTATTTAAAGAAATGGTTTCCTGCCCTTTTATTACTGAGGGTTTCTTTCCTTCTTTTTTTCCTTCTCCCTCCCTATGGGTTCTATGTCTTGAAAGGTTTTTGTCTAACAAACAATCTGATTTCAAAGTAATTAAATGTTTTTTCTGTTGTTATTTTTTTTTTTATGCAGCGACGTCTAAAACTCCCAATTTATGCATTCATTAAACACTTACTGAGTGTACTGTGTGGGCACTACCTAAGAGCTTGGGATACAGTAGTGAATCACACAATTAAAGTCCCTGTTCCTGGGAGAAGCAGACCAAACACAAATGCATGAGATGATTTCAAAGTCGTAACACTGGGAAGAAAATAGAGTGAGGCAGGAGAGAGAGGCTGAGAGGCCCATTTGAGATGAGGCAGTCAGGGGTGGATGGCCTCTTTGAGCGGGAGGCGTCTGGGAAGGGACCTGAATGAAGTAGGGGAATGAATGAGCCATTTGGGTGCTTGTTCCAGGCAGAGGGACCAGCAAGGATGAAGGTCCTGAGCAGGAGTGTTAAGTATGCTTGAGGAGCAGCAGGGAGGAAGGTATAATGGGACAGAGGGAGTGAGGAGAGTGGTGGGGGAAGGGCTGGGAGCAGTGGTCAGGGGCCTGCGCATGTGTATGTCAGCCTGAGTCACAGAGGAGTTGTAATAAGTCCAGCCCCCCGCCCCACCACCACCACTCTTATAATGGCTACAGTTCCCACTATGCTTTTTGTAACATCCAAATAGCTCAAGGAACCCCAGTGCCACCTTCAAAGCCCTCTGGAGTCCTGGAAATCCTGATGGCCTCTGGAGCTCTTCAAATCTAGTTTGCTTTGTCTTCAATTCTAAAAGCCCGTTTATATTTTGTAATCTATCTTGAAATACAAATTTTTGACTAACGTAATGCATTTGACTAATGTAATTCATTTAGTGTTTGCTATTTTATTCTGGAGTGGGAGTGAAAATAAGGATTATTAATCATCATGATGCATTAAAATAATGCATTAAAAATAAAGCATTAAAATAATGCATTAAAAATAATGTTGGGTACAGTTTGCAAACTCTGGGGACCTACAGATTTCTTACCATTTTTCTTCAGGAGCTTTGTGAAATCTTGCCTATATTTTAGTGGATATGAGTGTTGGCAAAAGGGGAGGAGAGAATGGTCTTGAAACCAGTAACTTTAAAACATATTGACAGAAGGGAGAACATTTTCTGAGGGGGATTATATAGACCATGAGCCTGAACACAATATTTCACCATCAATACCTTTTATTATTTTGAAAGGTAATGTTTTCTGCAGCTCATCCATGAAAAATAGGTACTGCTTTGTCTTCTACATCTGCATCTTATGGGGAGAGGTTAGTGTAAACATTTCACTGGCAAGGTGAACTTTTGATTGAAGGCATATGATCCTCTTCTCTGTATTCTAACCTGCCAGTATCTTTGTTCAAGTAATTGAGAAATGGTATGTTTTGGATAACAGGATGCTGTGCAGTTAATGAAATTCGAGGAAAAAAACAAAGTTTGTGAGATACTCGGAAATACATGTACGTATTTGTACCTGTAACTTAACCTTTCCAATTAATACAAAATGATGATACATTAGTCAGCTTCTGCCACACGAATGCAGCATAACAAACTGCTCCAGAACTCAGGGGCTTTCAGCAATAAGCACTCATTCTCATGCTCCCTGTTTGCTGGGACACTGCATGTGGCTGAGGGAAGCTGGATTCAGCTGGGCGGCTCTGCTTCAGGCTGCTACTCAGCTGATCTGTTACGGGTTGGGCTCACATCAGCTGACGTGTTCCCTCTGAGGACCAGGCTGAAGGGGCAGCAGCTACTAAGGGCATGCTCTTCTTAGAGGGGACCCCGAAGCGGAAGTAGAAGCTCATTTAAGGCCTCTGTTCGCGTCACGTCCATAACATCCCTTTGGCTAAATCAAGTCTCGAGGCCACAAGCAGAGTTGATAGGGCCAGGAAGTTGATTCCTCCCTAAGGGGAAGGGAGAGAGATGTGAGCAAACAGTAACCCATTATCATAGATAGCTTTTATCAGAAATAGAACAAGTCCAAAAGGGTTTGAAATTTGGTAAGGAGATTCAGATCTCTCCCTGAAGGGATCACAATACTATATAAACATGAGGTTGCTGAACCCGCAACCTCCCAGAGAACATGGGAGGCATACACTGGGACTCCCCAGTGAGGCATGAAGGAGCACTTCAACAGGGAAACTGAGGCTTAGAGAAGGTAAAAGCAGGGAATGATTTCTGCTTAGCCACAAAGAACAGGGAATCCACTTCTCTGGTTCGAGATGACCTGGTTTCCATTCTGCGGTCACTGAAGAACCCAGAAGCTTGAATTGGGGTTGCCCAGTGCTCTGTGCTTGTCTTTAAGTCCCTGAGCTGTTTGGCATGGCTGAGAATCCGGGGCCCTTCCTGTGATGCTCGTTCCCAGATCAGACAGCGTCAGAAAAGCCCTGGGGCTGCTGTGCCAGGTGGATCTCGTGCCCCTTTGCTTTCCCCCAGCTCTGAGCCAATGTCACAGAGGATGGAAAAGAGCTGCCCTGCCCGTTGGGACACCCCATTCTCCACTGTACATCACACTCTCTGGTGGCCGAGGGAGCATTCACTAGTGTCGGACATCCCAAGTTCTCATCGGGCTTCTCTGTGACTTTGGGCAACTTACTGATGTATAATTTTCTTATTTGGGAAATGGGGAATACGATATCTACCATATTATACTGTTATGAAGGTTAAGTAAGAGGCAAATCTCAGTGTAGTGTCTGGTACTTGTTAAACATTTGATAAATGCTTTTATTATTCTTTACTATCAGAGGTACTAAGACAATATTTCTTTATTGTTATTCCAGTACTAGAGGCCCGGCACACGAAATTCAAGTACAGGTACGGTCCCTAGGCCTAGCCTTCGATCAGGGCCATCTTCCCCGGCTGCCGGCAGCCGGCCCCACCCCCAGCTGCCACCTACCCTGGTTCCCTGTTCCCCATCAGGCTATCGGAGCCTGGCGGCTGTGGGGTGGGGGAGGACTGAGAGGTTGGCCATTCCTGCCGCTCTCCGGCCCCGCCCCTGCCCCCACCCACACCATGGGTTGCCCTCTGTGTGTGGGGCAACCGGTGGCGTGGGGGTGGGGGGGCGCCCTTGGCCTGGCGCCGCCCGTGTCCCCCACCACCCACTCCCAGTTTCCCATTCGCCATCAGACAATGGGAACCTGCTGGCCAGGGAAAGGGACCAAGAGATGGTCAGTGCGCCTCATAGTGACTGGTCAAGTGGTCATTCTGGTCGTTCTGCCATTAGGATCAATTTGCATATTACCCTTTTATTACATAGGACTAGCGTTCCCGTTGCAGGAAAAATCCTGCAATAGGGTTTCCTGCTGCACTCTACCCCACCCTGCCTGCTCTCCTCCCTTGACCCCCACCCCGCGATCTCCGCCAGCCCCCCTGCTTTTCTCACTTCTCCGCCAGCCCGCTCTCCTTCCTTCTTCCCTGGCCCCGCCTCCGCTCCTCCCTTCTCCCCCGGCCCCGCCTCTGCTCCTTCCTTCTCCCCTGGCCCCGCCTCCGCTCCTCCCTTCTCCCCCGGCCCGCCTTCTTTGCCAACCCACCTGCTTTTCCCTTCTCCCCCGGCCCTGCCTCCGCTCTTCCCTTCTCCCCCGGCCCCACCTCCGCTCCTTCCTTCTCCCCCTCCCCGCCTTCTCCGCCAGCCCCCCTGCTTTTCTAACTTCTCCGCCAGCCCGCTCTCCTTTCTTCTCCCCTGGCCCCGCCTCCGCTCCTCCCTTCTCCCCTGGCCCCGCCTCCGCTCCTCCCTTCTCCCCTGGCCCCGCCTCCTCTCCTCCCTTCTCCCCCGGCCCTGCCCCTTCTCCCCCGGCCCCGCCTGCTCAACTTCCTTCTCCCCCGGCCCCGCCTCCGCTCCTCCCTTCTCCTCCCCCCCCACCCCCCCGGCTTGCTTGCTTCTCTGCAGCTTTGCTCCCTTCTGCAGCTCTTGGCTTCTTTCTACGCTGTCGTGATATGCAAATTAGCCGCCATCTTTGTTTGGATAATTTGCATATTCATCCTGATTGGCTGGTGGGCGTGGCTTGGGCGTAGCGAATGTACGGTCAATTTGCATATTTGTCTATTATTAGATTAGATAAGATTTCTGTTTCTCCTCATTAGATTATGAGCCTCCAAAAGGCATGATTTACAACTCTGTGCTTCATCTCTGTGTCCCCATTCTGCATTAGCACTATGTTTATGATATAGGGACTTAACCAATATTCACTGAATTGTATACAGACATGTATCCTCTACCATAAAGCCTTTAACTCCACGGACTAGATTAGATTGCTCCTAAAAATAGGTTTAGTTGTTCTTTTTTCAAGTTCACATTTTGCCTGAAATAAAGACTTTTGAAACATTGAAGGAATTTAAAGGATTTAAGAGGGATTGATGCTTTGCCTTTAATCAGACACTACATACTCCAGGACAGAAGAACTTTATGTTACGGTAGATGAGTTGAAAATAGTATAAAGGCTAATTTTCACATGTGTCTACATGATTTAGAGGGCATTTAAAGAATACTTGTGCTAATATTCTTCTAATGCCCATCCTTTGAGTTGCCTCTCAGATTGTGGCTGCCATCTTACCATAAGCTAGTTCAAAGGTATTGTAAATTTTCAGCTAACTCATTGCTCTCAAGGAGTGGTTACTCTAGATAAAAGATTTGGCTAGTATAATAAATAGACACAACATTGCATATATTAAAAGTCCAAGAAGTTTATTTCTTTCATATAAGGATTCAGGGTGGGTAGGTAGGCTACTTGGCTCCAGGCAGCCATTCAGGGCTTCAGATTCCTTCCACCTGATTTCTCTGCTCTCCCACAGTCTACTCCTCTTCTATATGGTAGAAACTCAGGGTCCTTTCCTGAGGATGAACCTTTGTATTCCTCTTGGGGGAAAGGACACGAGTACACATACAGTGTGTTATGGCCCAGGCCTTCAAGGGTAACCAGTCACTTCCACTCCTATTCCATTGGTAAGAACTAAATTGCATGGCCACATGTAGCTGCAGAGGCGCTGGCACATGTAGCCACCAGCTATTTCTGTTACTATGGAGGAAGGGAGGGCTAGCAAATTCTTGCCCTGGACCAACAAGTCTGCGTTAGAGAAATTTGCCTTTTTGTTGAATATCTAATGTCTGGTCTAGTAATTTAATGAGGAAAGAGTGGGTGGTTATAATAATAATTAATAGGATTTACAACTTATTGAGCTCCAGCTATGTTCTAGAGACTGTTAAAAACAATTTAATGCATTATCTCATTTGACCCTCTCAGAAAGCTTGTGAGGGAAGTTCAGCTATTATCTGCATTTTATAGGTCAAGACCCTGAGGCTTAAGGAGGGTAAGTAATCTCATCAAGATTACACAGCCAGGCATGCTTGACTTCAAGGCCTTTACCATACTGCCCTGGGAAAGGTGAAATTCCTGAAAAATGAACGATAGTCACATGCTACTTCTCATTCTAGCTTCTGCAGCTAGTCAGCAGCAAAGGCTATCAGGAAAAGCAGTGGGTTCTCTGGAAATAATTCAGTCAGAGGCTACATAAACCTCCATTAGGGGTGCTGTGGAGGAATTTTCTGCTTTGCACTTGAGGGGCTTGGTGACTTTCATGATTCTCTGTGAAGGTCAAGTGTACTGCTTTGTGCATTCCAGTTTCTGCTTGTCACCCATGACCCCTCATTCCTGTGATAGCGGTGAAGTCCTTTCAACACACACATCTTTGATAACGAGGAGGCACCTGGTGACATAGGGTACAAGAGTCAATAGTTGAGACTGGGGTTCTAGCAGTGTGTCCTTGACTGGTCATTTCAACCTTGAATCTCCATTTCATGGGGAGCAGAATATGTGTATTGGGCTTATGTGTAAAATATGTGTATTGGAAAACCAACGATTAAGAGTGCTCATTGGGGCTCTAGGATTTCTGTAGAACTGTAGTAGTTTCCATGTTCTATATATAGGGCTTTTGGGTAAACTTTTCTTAAAGGACTTTTCAAGGTTAAAAAAAATAAAAACCAAAAGGGTACTTGTACTGATAATGGTTAATATTTGTTGAATGTCTACACCGTGCTAGGCATTCTTCTTCTGAGTGCTTTACATGAATGAATTTACCTAGGGGGTTACATCTGTTATTATTCTGCATTTACAGATGAGGAAGCTTTGCCACAGAGTGGTTAATAGCTTGCCCATTGTCACTCACTAGAAAGTAACCAGAATTCAAACTTGGACTTTAAGATCCAGAGCTACACTCTGCTGCAGGAAAGGATGATTTCTGAGGTTTCTCCCAGGTCTAAAAATGCTGCGTACAGACAGCTCAAGACTTTTCTTCTCCAAGAAAGACTCCCAAATAGTTCCCTACCTCCATCTTGACAATTAGAAGCTGAGTGTAAGAAAGGCCCATATCTTGCTGATAATTTCAGAAATCCTGGAATCTTTTCATTAACACCCAATACAACATGAAGTTCTGTTACACTGAAGTTTCTGACCAGGGGGCAGCTTTGATAAATATACAAAAGGCTTCCTAAAACACAGCTGGTCCTGGCCCTGGGGGCGTACACATGGGCCCCCTTCACTTGAGATGCTTTTGGTATGCAAGGAATGGCCTCCTGGGATGGATAAAAAATGATGCTTTGTGACTAACCATGCTTTTTAAGGGCATCTTAGAATCATAGAACTTTACAGCAGAAGGAACCTTTGAGAACATCTAATCCAACAGCCTCCTTTTACACAACCAGCCTTCCCATCCTGGGCCTGTCCTGTTCTGAGAGCTGAGGACACAGCGGTGAACAAAGGCCCTGCTCTCCTGGGCCTACATTCTACAGGGGGGACCCAGAAGACACAACAACAGAGAGTATGTCATGTTAGGTAGTGGTTAGTGCAGAAAAGAACGGTAAAGCAGGAAGAGCGGATAGAGAGTGACAGTGGGAGTTCAGTCTATATTGTTCTGGATGGGATGTTTATGTAAACCTATCTTGCAACCTTTTTTCATTGAGCCCCTCCCCAGGAACTAATTCAGATATTGTTTCCTATTCCCCCAGCCTACGAATTTTAATACCACGGATTCACTGTCTATTTGTTCATGTATATCTCACCCAGAACCCATTTTTCACCACCTTGGAGACAGCACCCTGTCCTTCTGTTAAGTTCTGTTTTAGCTATTGTGAATGAAACTGAAGTAGCTCTTTTAAAAGATCACAATCTAATCTAAGAGAAGTGTGTGTTTTTAATTCGAAGCACTTTGTTTTCTAGTGATGTTTTTATGTATGTGAAGTATCAGGGCTTTAGGTGAAAATTTTTAAAAATTGTTTAAGCAGTGAAGTCTGGGATTGTAGATTCTCAGTTTATATGCATTATACAGTATAATAGGTCATCTGTCTACTAGGAAGAATGAAATTCATTAAGTCTAACTCATTCTTACTGCATCTGTGAGGAGCCTGCAAAGCTAATAAGTACACTGTCTGGTCCTTCAGAAGTTTGCCCACCTCCGCTCCAGAGTGTGGTCCTAGACTCCATGGTTTGAAGCTGGCCTCCTCTCGCCTCATCTGCTCTTCAGCCTATGGGAAGAAGGACCTGTTATTGGGCACAAATAGCTGCAGGAAGGTGAAGAAATATAGTTTGCAACTGGGCAATCATTGGCTCAGCTAAAACTGTGAGGCTTCTATTATTAAGAGGAAGAAGGAGAATATAGATGTTGGGGTACATTTAGCAGACTATCACAGTGTGTGTGTGTGTGTGTGTGTGTGTGTGTGTGTGTGTGTGTGTTATAGTCTTTTTGTTTTAAAATCTGTCATTGGTTGAAGGACATTGCAGACCATCTTGATTTATGTATAGTGTTCAATAGTTTCAATATAAACACAGGGGAAATGTGGTATTGATAGAGGCAGGCTTACTCATCTGCTTGTTGACTCATGCATTCATTCAATAAACATAAAGTGAGGATGATCACCCCTTCTTTTCTTGCTAGTGTGCTGTGTCCTATGACCTGATCCGAACCTTCTTACTGCTAAGGAACTACTCCTATTTATAGAGCAGTGGTTCTCAAAGTGTGGGTCCCAGCCCAGCAGCATCAGGATCTACCAGGACTGTATTAGAAATGCAAATTCTCAACACGGAGTCCTCTTGCCTCAGACCTACTAAATCACAAACTATGGGGTGGGACCAGCAGTTTGTGTTTTGACAAGCTCCCAGGCAATTCTGCTGCACGAAGATGTAATCTTAATCCATAATTATAATGAGGGCACGGCCCCCTTCACTGAATGAACGTTTTGTGCTTTCAGAGCCATCAACACACATTTTCTCCTCTCACCTAGATTCCTTATCAATACTCTCTTGTACTCAGAAAATGTACACAAGTCAAATTAGACAAATCAGATTTTGGCTCCGGATTTATTCCAGCAGACAGTGGCAGACTCTGCCAAAGCCACAAAGTGATTCCCCACGAAATTGGCCAGGCGACCACCAGCACCACCACCACCACCACCACACCGAGTGTTTTCAGCCCTTGACTGATTCCTCTGTGTGACAAGGGGCCCTGAGAGCCTTGACCCAGTGACTTTCAGATGCAGAGGAAAACAGACGCTTGATGCCGGTCCAGGGTAAACAGGGCCAAGAGAACCTTTCACAAGCAAGGGCTTGGTTAAGGAGCGATGGCTCCAGAACGATTTGGGTGACTTGGTATTTAAGATAATTGATGCTAGTTCTTGGCAGCCACAAAACACAGGTTTGCTGGAGGGAGTGGCAATTTGGGTTGAATGAATACTGTGTCTATCAAAGGTACTACAGTTCAGACAATACCTGTGTTAGCCTGTGTAACCTCCTGATCACCTTACCGATCAAAAAGCTGAAACATTGCAAGGTTCGTGTGCATGAGGCCTTCTACCCAGTAGGAGGCCAGGTGAGAACTGGAACTCGGATTCTAGAAACCATACTCTATTGCCCTACAGCGCATCCTCCAAAAGTGGTGCTTGGGTTTGTGCTTCTGTCGTACACACACCAGCGCACACCCATACGCCCATCCTGGGCTCTCACGCCCTGACACCGTTGTTTCCCTGGGTCTCCTTTGCAGGGGCTGTTTCTGAGTGTGATAATTCAGATTGGGTGGAGGCTCTTCTCCCTGCAGGGCCACGAGCGGCCAGGCCCTGCTTTCTGAGTTCAATACCTTTGCTGATTGGCCTTGAAAGGGGAAGAAAGGATTACTTACTGCAGGCCAGAGAGCTGTAAGAGGTTCCAAATTACTCATTTCCCATCTGAATTTCTCCTCTTGCCTCAAAACTAAGACGCTCTTTATAAGGGAAGAATGAAGACCCTGTGACCGAGGCAGCGCATTCGGTAATTAGTGGACTTGTACCTCCATCAGAAGAGGGATGTGTTACTCCAGAGCCCTGCACACTGCATTACACCCCGGGTGGATGGTTTGGTTTGACTGGTGTGTACAGTAACTGAAGACAGTTTATGACTGGCGTGGGTTTTAATCTTCTCTCAAAATGAGTTCTCCTCAAATTCTGCCCAACTGCCCAGTCCCTTTAATGGGCCTGAAATTGAGTAAAATGAGAAGGTGCTAAAATAGTTGAAACAAGAAGTGAAACCTTCTGTTTTACCATCCAGTCCAGAAAATATACAGCATCTTTTTACTGCGGCCTCTCTTCCCTCCCTCTCCCAGTCATTTTTATTAGAGATTGATGGGATTGCAGAGTGGTTTGGTGAGAAAAGCATTGGAGACCGAATTTAGTAAACCACAGGCCAATTTTATTTTTTTAGTTTTAGTGAACAAGGGCAAATAGTAGTTGCAAACAGATTACTGTGTCTGCTTCAAGGCTTTTTCTTTGCTGATGTTTGTGTTCTTGCCCTTTCTTATGTGTTTTGTCTATTTTGACTATAATCTTCTTTGAGGAGAAGGAACCATTTTTTCTATCATAGGGACCTATTTTTTATTTTCGTATGTAAGCTTCACCTTAGTAAGAAATTGATATTTGTCATCATTGATGTTACAGAAATTTTGAAACTGAGAAATTATCATAATTAATAAATGATAGGTAGGAATGGGATATTAGTGGCTTCATATTAATGGTCATCAAGATCCTCAAGTTGCTTAGCGATAGATTAGTAAGGTATAAGCAAAATGTTAAAGGTTGCAGTTGGGTAGAGAATGTGAATGGAATTTATTCTACACCTATATAGACAATGGCAGGCATCAGGAGATGCTCAGTAAATGTGGTTTGGTTAGTTGGTTTATTGTTGAGTGAATGTTTGAGTCCTGACCTTACTCCAGGGCACTAGACATGAGATTGAGGTGCCCAGGGATCTTGAAGGGCCTGTATAAGTATAGTATCTTAGGTACTAGAAGGGTCATTGGAGGTCTCAAACCCATCCAGCAACCCCATGCAACGTTTCTCCTGACAAATGGTTCTGCCAGTATTGACCATTGTAATAATTAAGGGCACATCATCTCCTTTCAGGTCCACTGGGCTCCATTCTATTGTTGGATGGCTGTGATTATGGGATCAATTTGTGGGACTGCAGCAAAAGCTCATCTGTGCTTTGCAGCTTCTCCCTTATGCAGGCCAGTTATCCTCATGGGGGAGGGAAGTCCGGCAGGACACCAGTCCCCAGACCCTTGGAAAGCCTGTGTTAGGGGCTGCCATTCATTTCCTCCGTCCCACTGTGGAAGGACCCAGGCACTCCCGGTGTTCTCCCTGGATTCTTCCTAGTGAAGTTTTCATGGCTATTTCTTTTAGATTTTCATGATGATGGTTGCAGGGGAACATGGAGAGAAGGCAAGTGGAAGCAGGAGAGGACATAGAGTATGCAAAATAGTTCTGGGCTTTTGGGTCCTCACAAAGGTGTTGCAGGCCTCCAAAACCTCCTTAGCCTGGCTATGGTGTGTGGTGGCCCCATCATGGTCATTGCTGGACCACATCAATTCAGGTTGTCACATTTAGTGACATAGGTCTACAGACAAGGGCTTCAGAAAAGGAAGTCTCTGGAAGCCTTGAAGGAGAGGGGAGGGGAGAGGAGAGGAGGGGAGGGGAGGGCTCAGGAGAGGACAGGAGAGGACAGATTGATAATGCGGAGCTTGGTGAAGATAACACAGTTCCAGTTATGAGGAGGTCTGTCAAGGAAGAGGGAATAGATTGGTTTAATGTGGGTTCAGAATGGAGGTCCCAGTGGGCCAGTTTGCCTCAGGTAGAATTTCCTGGTATCTCCATCTAGAATTGAACAATCCCTCAGGATGTTAATAATGAAAATTTCCCCAATAGAAAAGTAAGTCATCTCTTTTTAAAAAAAAATCATGATCTGAATGCAGACTTTAGGAAAAGATATTTTATAAAAAAAATTGTTACCATTTTTTTAGTGTAAAAGGCATGTTTTTAATCTAAATTTAATTTGTTTGCAAAAGAGCCAGACATTTTCATTTAATTAATTTTATTTGATCAACCCATTTTCTAGGAGCCACTCCCTGGCTGATACAGTGTTGGGAGCTGTGAGCTCCAAGATGAGCATACCACGGTCTCCCTTTGGGGGTCACTGGTTGCCCCACACTGCTCCTAGGGCATCGGTGTTGGGTCTGGAGTACAGGCAGCCTCTGAGCAGGGTCTAGAAGGAGGAATGACATGAGAAGGGCCGACATTTCCACATGGGTGACTGCATGCAGAGGCACGGGGCTGTGGGAAGAGCAGGTTGCAATGGCTTCCATGGACTAGTGCTTGGTGGGAGTGGGCGCATATGGCAGAGGGAAGTGCAGGAGAAGGGGAGCTGACCCTTGCTCAGTAGGTTGGTTTTCCTTCTATTTTTTGTGTTGCAGGGGTTGGGTGTGGGGTTGGCCTAGCAATCCTGGGCTGTACAGTTTGGTTGGAGGCAATCCCAGACTGTTCTCTGCCCAAGCATTTTTCTCCATCTTTGCTTCAAAGGCAAAATTGTCATAAACTGGAAATTGGCCTCTTGAAGTTGGAAATTAGCCAAATAGCTCCTAAACCTTTTACATGATTTATAAATTTTTAAAACTAAGAAACTACATAATACTGCTCTGTACTTGTGAAAATGCAACACAGATTTAAAAAACATTCAGTCTTTTCTGTTGTTGTTTTGTTAATCCTCACCCAAGGGTATTTTTCCATTGATTTTTAGAGAGAGTGGAAGGGAGGGGGAGAGACACACACAGAGAGAGAGAGAGAGAGAAACCGTTGATGGGAGAGAGACACATCAATTGGCTGCCTCCCGCACATGGCCCCACTGGGGACAGGGATGAAGTATGCAGCCGAGGTACATGTCTTTGACTGGAATCGAACCCAGGACCTTTCAGTCCGTGGGCCAACACTCTATCTGCTGAGCCAAACCAGCTAGGGCAAAAAACATTTAGGCTTAACAGTAATCTTCGTATAGCTGTACTAGTTTTATCTGTGAATCATTTCTGGGCTTTCTCACTGTCATTTTTCTCACTGTCTCCACTTTTCACACTTTCCACCTTCCTCTTTTTCCTGTATCTGCAACCCTTTCTTCAATCATTGCTGCCTCATCTGTTTTTCTTTATTAATTTGCTACATTTACTCTATTATTCTTATATTTCCTGAGTCAGTTTTTTTATTTTTATCTTTCTTACAAAGGAAGACTAAAGCAAGATTTATTTTTACCTACGTAGCCTCTGATGTTTCTCCCCTTCGTCTGAGTGGATGGGAGATAGAAGACACTAATAGTGTCTTGCATAGAGTAAGCATTTAGTAAGAATTGGAGGAAATGCAGTAAAGCTCGGGAGAAAAGGGATGTGCTAATGGGGGTGAGCGTAGTGGAGTCACTGGTGGGTGGGGTGTCAGTGGGTCAGAGGGCAGCTTACTCAGACCAGGAACTAGATGCAAAGTTTCGTGAGAAGTAAATCAAGCCACTTTTTTCAGTTCATACTTTAGGACTTTATACTAAATATAGAACTTTTAAAGTATCTGGATGAATTGTAGTAAATTGTTGGAGTAATGTGGTCAACTCTGGGAAGATACTATATGGAGGAGGTTTGACAGCCGTGTTATGAGTCCATCAAACCTAATTCATTTCCTTTTAAACCCATCAGGAGCTGACCTCTGTAGCCTTTTTTTTTTAAGTATAAGAGATCATCTGCTTAATCAACAGCTCTGGCTGGATCTCACCTCTACGTGATGAAATAATTAGTCAAATTGAAACTCACTTCATCGTGTCAGAATGAAACCGCATAAAGACGAGAGGCTGCTGATTTGTTTGGGGGAATCTGTAGGTAAGATGATAATGTGCCTGATATCCTAAAGCAGAAAGAAAAATGATTAGTAAGCATATGCCCACATGAGCGGCAGTTCTTTTTTCATTTGTTTTTTACTAGTAAAGAGTATTATTGTGAACCTTTGCTGCATTGTGGCAAATTATAACAATTTCAACATGTGGTGTTTCTTAAAAATTTAGTTTTGACCCTCAAAATTCTAAAAGCAAATACATTTTATCCTCTGTTTTTTAAAGTATTATAGAAAATGAAGATATAGAAAAATACGGACATAAATTGTAGAAAATTTAGAAGACATAAAACATAAAGCACATTCATAATCCCCCCTCCAAGGCCTGTTACTGTTAACATTTGGATGTAGTTTCTTTTTGTTTACACAATTCATTACATTATTCTGTATAATTAATATCATATTTTTGTTAACCTATAACTTAAAATTTTTTACTTGTAGTAGAAATTCTTTGTACATGAAATTGATAACAGCTCCTTCTATTGAATCCATGCACAGTAACTTAACATAGTTTATGAGTTTATATTCAGCCTAGAGACACTGAAATAACTGGAAAGAGTCACTGTCAGGCCATGGCAGGGGCCTAGAGGCCGGGCAGCCTGTGGCAAATGAAGCGCATGCCCTTTGCAGCCATACTGGCCTCCTCTCAGATCCACCCGAGTGCTTCCAGATGTCTCACCATGTGAAGCAGGAGAGAGCTACTCGCCTCTTTGGAGAGGGAGCACCTGTCCTGAGCTCTGTGGAGACCCTGCCCCGAAGTGCAGACCTGTGCCAGCTCATGGCATCATTGCCATTGGTCTGCAGCAAAATGAGGAAAAATACAGAGACACCGTGTCATTTGTGGCCTTTATTCTGAGACAGTGCCCTTGGTCAGCTAAACTGTTGTTTCATTTATGAAATGAAGATGATAATAGAGGATTGTTCCTTTTCTGGATCCGTCTTTGGCGCATTACTTGCTTTTTAAAGTTCTGCTTTGTGAAATCCAAGTCGGTGAGCAACTCTTTTGAAGGCCAGCTATGCCCAATTCTTGGCCGTTCTGCGACTGTCCCTTGCATGTCTTTGCTTTCCTTGCTAACTCTTCCCCGTGCTCATCCCCACCCTTGGACAAGATGGAGCTTCTGTCAGTGTCCCCTGGAGCACCGCCCTCCAAGCTTTCTGGACAGGCCTCTCCACCAAGTAGAATGATCAGTTCCCTTCGGGTACTCCATTCCCTGACGGAGAGTCTAGAAGCTCCTTGAGGCTGACGATGCTCTTGGGAAGGGCACAGAGAAAGGCACACCGGTCCAGGGCACCATCTCTTGTGACCACGAGGGCATCTGTGTACTCGGGCCTTCCTGCCGAGGTTCCTGCTGAGGAAGGTGCTTTTCTACTCGACGGTGTAAGACTTTTACAAACAATGTGTTCATTTCATGGGGGCTGGGGGGTTGGGAGGGATGTGGGGAAGAGACTAGAATAAGAGCATTGACGTTGCGAAGAAAATGAAACGAGTGCTGCCCTGGCTGGTGTGGTTCAGTTGGTTGAGTGTTGATCTGTGCACCTCAAGGTAGCTGGTTCTGTTCCCATTCAGGGCTCACGCTGGGGTTGCAGGCTCCATCCCTGATGGGGGTGTGAGGGAGGCAGCTAATCAATGTTGCTCTCTCCCATTGATGTTTCTCTCTCTCCCTTCTCCCTTCTTCTCTCTCTAAAATAAAAAAACATTTTAAAAAATGACTGCTAAGAACACGTGAATTATCTAATAATTATTTAGCTCATTGCCATATCAGATGTTTCTGCTGATACGTTTATTTGAGACAGATCCCAGGTTTAAAGAGAAGTGAATTTTTTTCCTCCCCCGCTGATTCAAATGGAAGAAAAATGGGTAGTTTGTGTGGGAATTTGTTTGAACCCATGTTCTCGGGCTTCCCCTTTGCTTCCTTATTTCCACTCCACTCTAGCTTAGTTTCCCTATCTCTTACTGAGAAAGCCACCACGGAAGGAGGCGTGCCCAGGAGGGCTGGCAATAGCTCACAAGGACAAGGTCCCACATATCTGAGAGTCCGGGGTTAGGGTGGGGACCTTTGAGCCTGCCTGTCCATGTCTGACCTGCAGGCATGAACTGCTGCTCTTTCTTTTTCTGTGTACATCTCTCCTGACACTGGCGACACGCCTCTTCGGCCCTGTTTCCAGTCTGACAGGCATTAAGAAAAAAACGGAGGGTTGTCATGCGTTTGTTGACAGAGCAAGAAGGGGGCTGTTGTCGGTGCAGATTGCTAAAATAGGAGACCTTGGGCTGCCTGAGAGGAGGTGTTCACAGGCAACACGCCCAGCTCTGTGAGTGCGCTCTGTCATGAGAAAGGTCTGTTTCCTGCACCGAAAATGACAGTGACAGCGCTTTGTACCAGGAGAGAAAAAGTTACCGTTTTGCTATGCTTGCCTTTGGATTAGGGGGAAAAATTGGATACCATCAGAACAGAATAGTAGATAGAACCAGTGTCAGTGGACGGACAGCCTTACCTGTCTTGAAGCTCCCTGCATAGCCAGCCAGGGAGTTGTCCTCCCACAGCCTCTGAGTTGCAGGCGTCGGCTATGCAGTGTGGCGCAGCAAATCCCAGACTCTCGCCCTGCTCCTTTGTGCCGCTCTCTGATGTTTCAAGTGCAGCAAGGTTGTCTCCTTGGCTGGCGTGTGAGCTTATGGGGGGCAGGGACCATGTCTTGCTCTTTTTAACTTATTTTACTAAAAAAAGGTCTCTTATGTCACATAGGAATTTGGTAAGTGTGTTTTGAATGGATGGGTGAAGTATGTGTGCTCGCATGGGCAAACTCAGTTGCACAGCAATAAAAGAAAGGGAAATTCACCAAAAATGTTATTTTTTTACTGTATTGAAAAATGTTCTGAAACGTATCAATTGTGAACAGTTTCAAAGTCAGAGGGAAAATACTTATTTTCTAAGACTTTTCTGTATCATGGAGATATTTTATGATTAATTTTTTTAAAAGGGAAAATAGTAGCAGGTTAGTAGCAAGGCCATAGCAACAGTATCAAGGTTGCCAGTTAACATAGGAAGAAGATGGAAAGTTCCACTTAAAATAACTATTTGGGGGCCACTTAGAATAGGGAGACCCAAGTCTGCTAACCTCTGTTCAAGAGCTTAGCACCATCGGACTGTTTATAATGCTGATTCAGCATCAAGTAAACAGCTCATTATGTTCAGTAGACTGTTTAATAAGGCATGGAATTAGTACCCTTTCAGTACTTAATTAGTAATTAACGGCACTTAAGATAAGTTTCAGTTATCCGAAAATTCAATCATGTGAAATAGCTAAATATCCTGAAACTTCACAAGCCACACGGGTGTCACATGCACCCCTCACAATGGTCAGGTGTGTCATTGTTCCTGAAATGTAGAAACGCTGATCAGCTGATCAGTGAGGAAGCGGCTTTCTCTAACTCAGTGTTTTATAGTCAGGAGATTCCGTCGGGATGTCGGCTTCTCACCTTTAGCCTTCTTTTCTTCAGCATGGCTAGTTATTTCCAGCTATGTGCTTCAATTTTTGTTGGCTTGACGATCGTGACCCTCCTGACAGGAGATGTTTTTTGTACTGGCCATGTGACCAAAGCCATATTGACATTTCTTCGGAGGACAAAATCAAGGAATGCAGGGAAATAACATTTAGGATGTTAGCATAGGGATTATGGTAGGGCTTTCTAGGAAGCATGTGGAAGTGACATGAAGAAACGGAATACTACTCAGCAATAAAAATGTGTGGCACTCCTGACCCACACAGCAGCATGCATGAGTCTCAAACTGCCGTGCTAAGTGAAAGAAACCGGACACAGGCTGCACACTGCATGATTCTACTGACATGAAATTCTAGAAAAGGCAAAGCCATAGCAACAGATCTGGTTGCCTGAGGCCTGGGATGGAGAAAGGGGCTTGACTACAAAGAGGCACGAGGGAACTTTTGGGGAGTGATGCAAATATTCTCTTTTTTATTTATTTATTGCTATCATAGTTACACAACTGTATGTATTTGCCAGAACTCATCAAACTGCACACTTAAAAATAGGTGGATTTTATATAAACTCGACCTCTATAAAGCTGTTCTAAAAAGTTAATATGGTGGAAGCTGCAGATCGCTTTTCGTGCACTTTGAAGATGAATTAGTAATAAACCATTTTCAGTTTTGTTATCGTTTGTTGGATGTCGACAAGACGCTACCATGCTAAATGTTAAGAAACGCCTCATCTGACATTATATGGGGTGAAATTTGAGTGAGTGAGTAAGCCACAGGGTCGGGGTATAATTTATCCCCAGCTTTGGGTTTTCCTTGTCTCCATTTCAATATGGTTTCATATGTGCTTCCAGTATTTTGGGGGGCTTGACACATAGTGTCATACCCTCAGTACCCAGAGAAGCAGAGATCTCACACTTGAGCCTTGCCTTGAGCCCTGCCAGTGCCCGGACATTTTAGTCACCTTGTGCTCGGCCCTTCCCCTTGATGAAATGTGGGTCAGTCTTGAAGGACTATTGAGGGTGGGCTCTCTTGTTTCTGAACGTTCTTGGTTCCTCCATTCCCCGTTCAGCAGTCTTGACCTCTTTCCTTCTCCCAGTGTCAAATGTATTTTTATGTTTTAGTGGAAACTAATTGTTAAAACAGAAGAGAGGTTGATCTCATTTCCCCAACTAAATAAAAAGTAAATTGAGCCCTGGCCAGGGTGGCTCAGTTAATTGAGCATGTCCCTGTGTACCAAGAGGTTGTGGGTTTGGTCCCCAGTCCAGGTTTGGGTGGAGGCAGCCAATCATTGTTTCTCTCTCACATTGATGTTTCTCTCTCTCGCTCTCTCCCTCTCCCTTTCTCTCTCTCAAAAACCAATAAAAAACATTTCCTAAAAAGTAAATTGAAAAAGACCAACCAAAATTTGAGTCAAAATGTACATTATACTCTTCCCTTCTTGGTCTTATTAATAATGTTGGGAAACCAGCTATGATTTTTCAACAAATTTAATTTTTCTTTAATCCTCATCCTAGGATATGCTTTTATTGATTTTTTAGAGAGAGTAAGGGGGGCAGAGAGAGAGAGAGAGAGAGAGAGAGAGAGAGAGAGAGAAACATCAATGTGAGAGAAAGACATCAATTGGTTGCCTCCCACACATGCCCTGACCAGAGATTGAACCTGCAGCCTAGGTATGTGCCCCGACTGGGAATCAAACCCTCACCCTTTTGGTGTACAGGATAACACTCGAACCAACTGAGCCACCCAGCCAGGGTTCAGCAAATTTCATTTTGGTTAAAAAAAAAAAAAAAACTGAAATGGAAAGATTAAGACTCTTTATTTCATCTGTCCATTTCCTTTATTTTATGAGGGGTGGGGGGGAGAAGTATAATTTAGAGTCTCATTTGTAATATGCATGAGCATTTTTGCTGCTAGAAGATTACACGGTGATTAAACTATGATTGTATATATTTATTTTTATTTTTGATGTCAGCCTATTGTTTATTTGATGAACTCTTTCCTTTCTTTTTTTAGCTGGTGTTTTAGTCTTCTCCTCTCTCTTCCCCCCACCCCCCCCCACCCCCCACCCCCCACCCCCCCCCCCCCCCCCCCGCATTCTCCCTGTAAAGCGCCCGTGCAGGCCCTGGTGTTGCGTGAGCCCAGCCTCCGTGTGACAGAGTGGTGTCACTGCTGATTGGCAGCTGGGCCTGAGATGCGGGAGCTCAACTGCAGCTCCCATTGTTTCCTGCAAATGTCTGCCTCTCAGGGCTGTGGAAATTGATGACCGAATAACGCGGTGTACACACCCTGAGAACGTGCAATTCCGGACAGAGCAGTCTGCTTTTCTTTCATGCAGTGTGCCGAGAATATGTGCAAAGCTTTCTTGGACCCATGCCCTGAACTCTTTTACTAGTATTTCCTCGAATATTTCAACCTTTTACAAATCATCAGTATCTTTAATCTCACTCTTATTAACAGCTCAGAGCTTAGCATTGAAGGGGAAGTTGATTTGCCATGTGACCTTGGGTTTGAATTCCCTTATCTTAAAATTGGGAGGATAGGCCTGCCTGTACTCGAGGGGACGTGGTTTAGAAAAGCTAATTAGTGATTAGAAAACAGTTTGTAAACATGCTTAGCAGTGCAGAATCTGTTTCAAATTCTTTCCCTTCTTTTCACCCCTCACCCCCACATCAAGCAACTTTAATCTTCTTGTGTTCATTTATTACTCCATCCTTCATTCAACATCTTTTTCTTTTTTTACAGAGCATCGTCTAGGTTCCAGGCACTGCTTTAGGTGATGGGGATTCAGCCGTGAATGCAATTGACTGCCCTTCTGGAGCTTACATTTTAGGAGTAAAGACAGATAATAAAATAATTAAACAAGACCTGGCTTATGTTTTTAAAGGGCTGCATTGATGAGAATACACCATAGAGGCCTCTTAGGGATAATACCATTTTCTCTTAACTTAAAAGGATCTGTCTGTGGTTCCAAAGACTGGACACAGGTACAGGTAATGTTTCCTCTCCTCGATACAGGGGGACACGTTCAACAACTTCTACAGAGGGTAGAAGTCTTGCCATTGATTCGTTCCTGCAGTACATACAGTGTGGCCAGTGGAACATTGTCTCCAAAGGATGTGGTCCCTGCCTGTGATGGGGAGACAGGCTCTCCAGCTGAGAACCCCAATTCAGTGGAACACCTGCTCTGAGGAGGAGCAGATGTGTCTATTCAAGGGGTAGTGGTGAGGACCAGTACCTGAGGAAGCCAGGGAAGGCTTACCCAGAGAAATAGAGAGCTGGAGCTGGACCTTGTAGGATATGGACCAGTTAGTGAAATGTACGTGTGTCAGGAGGGGCTTTCCAAGCAGGGAACAGCTCTCTACACAGGCCAGCGGCGTCACAGAACAGAGCCTGGTGGCCTTTGCAGGTAGCCGTGTTTCAGTCAAGCCGGGATGTGGAGAAGGAAACGTGGAGTTGTGGAAGGTGAGGCAAGACCCCACGGGCTAGACTGAGGGTCAGGGAAAGCCCTTCATTCAGTCTCTAAGGAGACTGCAGGCCATGGCCCAGTGACTGTATCCCAGTCATGTAGCCGGGTTGGGATGGAAAGCTCTCCTGACTCCCAGCATGGTGCTTTTTCTACTCCCACTCGGTGCCTGTAATTTGTATTCCTGAACACAGAGTAAGACCAGGTCTAGGGTTGACCACTGCAGTGAATTGGGTTACATCTGATAGTCATGCAGGCTGTTCACTGCATATACGTGCCTGGGAGGGGGTGGGGTGCTGAAATCCAGCCTGCTCTCTGCCGGCCACCCTGCATCCTGGGCTGAGTTACAATCCTACCCCAAAGAAGAGCCATTTCTTTTGAATAAGGGCTCTCGAGTGAGCAGGGTCCTGGGTGGCCTCCTGAGACGTACTCTGGCTCTGAGGGGCAAACACAGGGAGAAACTTCATTTCAACACCAGGACTTTCTTCTGTACCTAGCCTCTTAGTCTATGCTCAGAGCTAAAAATAGGGGCGGGGTGGGGGGGAGACAAAAGGAAAGATGCCCACAGTAGAAAGGCCTCGTGTACTCCCCCAGGAATACATGAGGAGGCACCTCCTCCACGGCCCTTAGGACTCATTTCTGACCCTGGGAGCCGCCCCCTGGGTCTTCCTCCTAAGTGGGGCTCCGTCAGGAGCCTCACCGGCTCACGCTGCCAGGCCTCTGGCCAGGAAGTATTGCTACACAGGTGGTAGCTGTGGTCTAGCGTCTGTCGCTGCAGAATCCCCAGCGATGGCACCCAGGAATTTCACCAAGCTCCCCACATAATTTTATGGCCATCAACATTTGAGAAATTCTCTTTCTGTGTTATTTTCATGTCCTGTTGACAAAGAAGAGGGAAAACATGTTGGCGCATCCTTCAGAAGTGAACCCCACCATTTTAAAATTAATTTTCTTTCGTTTAATAATCTACCTTGGACATCATTTCTATCAGTGGTACATCTGCCTCATTCTTTTAATGGCTACGTCCTATTTCACTGTGCATATATGCTATAATGTACGTAACTAGGATTTTTCTGACTGTGGTGTTTCCTCTAACTGTAAACTCAGTAATAGCTTGTATATCATGACCAGTATAATTTTTGTCTTATTTTTAAAATGAAAGAAATTAGAAAAGAGTGTTTGTGAAAGTTTCTTCTTTTTTTCTTTTCAGTGTTCCATGTGTAGGTATACTAGTTGAAATGTTAAAAATTGTTTCTTAGTTCAGGCTGTGGTCAAAAGTTGGAAAGCCATAGATATAGAGGACTATGGATATTTAAAGTATCTGTCAGGCACCCAACATTGGAATTTGTGTTGTCTTTCTGCGGGTGAGTTCATAATAACTGCTGAACTTACTTTATATGGCCACATGAAAAAATCAGGACTTTTAAAAATGTATTATTGCTCAGCCTGCTTGGCTCAGTGGTTGAGTGTTCGACCTATGATCCAGGAGGTAAAGTTAGATTCTTGGTTAGGGCATATGCACGGATTGTGGACTCTATCCCGAGTGTGGGGCGTGCAGGAGGCAGCCAGTCAATTATTCTCTCTCATCATTGATATTTCTATCTCTCTCTCCCTCTCCCTTCCACTCTGAAATCAATAAAAGTATACCGTATTTTCTGGCGTATAAGACGACTTTTTAACCCAAGAAACTCTTCTATACGCCCAGTCGTCTTATACACCGGAAAATACAGTATTTTAAAAAGTAAATAAGAATAAGAATAAAAATGTATTATTAGTTTGGCCTATGCCTTGTAGTTGAAGGCATGCTGCATAGAAAATGCCTGGTTTGATCTTGGGTCTGTAGATACTATAACGTAACAGTTGAATGGAGAGTCTTGTTAGAGTTCACTTGATGTTACTCTAAATACAGCCTTTTACTGAGGAAACTGGCCTGGTGTGAGTGGCGTTGGCCTCTGACCAACACCTTACAGGAATTTTCTGGCGTTCCACCATGTGTACCTACAGAACACAGGGCAGGTTCTTTGGCTCCACCTCCAGAGCTCAGAAAGCTGAGCCTTTAAAAGACCCTTTCTGCAACCTTCTCCTCTGGGTGTCAGGCTTCCTATGTGGGAGCTGCTTGTTCATCTTGTTTGTGAACTTAAATTTTCTCGAAGTCACATGCCTCTGAGCTGTGCCTAGATCGACTTTCTGTTTAACGTTTGACTGGGGATTTCACTGGAACAGGATACGAGCTGTGGCGACATAGACATATCTGAAGCCTGTGAATTTCTCTTCCACCCCCAATTAAACGCTGCGACAACATAACCCGAGGGTTTTCTAAAATTGCGTGCCATGAACGGGTTTCACCCACAAATTCCAGGCTGTGAATTTCTAACTGTGCTAAAACATTTAATATTGCCTACAACCATTCGAAAAGTTCTAACAGGACAAATTGTGGCTCCCTTTCTAAATTTCTTGAATTTAGTGATTGCAAAAGATTAATATGTTTTCTAGCATTTTATTTTTCTTATTGTAGAAATGTAAAGAAGGAAAATTGGTTTTTGTTTTTTTTTAACCAGTCCCCACGTAGGTGTTACCAAATCACCTCTACTTCAATTCAATGTGTTGTATAAATATCATGTGCTGTGTTGTTCCATGATGTGAAAAATATTGCAAGCACCAACAGAATTTATTGGGGGCCGGATATTAAAATCACCTGTAGAGCCTCGTAAGGGCATGTGTGTTCTCTCCCCAGCCAGACCTGAATCAGAACTACAGTGGGGTGTGGGACAAGGGCCAGGTAGGCATGTGTTTCCTAGACAGCAGTCAAAATATGCTAATGCGTATTTTTGTCACTACTAGTGCTCTTCTCTTTTGACACCTCAATCATGTTGCTTTCTGCCTGTTTTCTGGGCAACTGGGACTTTTAGTGACTTCATTCAACCTTTCTAGAAGCTTTCAACCTTTCTTGGTCTTTCTTCCTACCTCATTCCTTGTCCTGAAAGAGCGGAGACCTATATCTCCCCATCCCCCAGGGTACTCTCTGAACACCTGTGTTTGTCTCCAGGGCTGGGCCTCCTGTGCCACTGGGAGCTCCTTGAGGGCAGGTGTCTTGATGGTCCTCAGTCAATCTGTTGAATGAAGGAGTTACTGAGTGCAGGGCAACAGGAAAAGCAATGACTGAGGGCTCCCTGGCCGGCTAGCTAGTGCAGAGGGGAAGGAATGAGCTCTTGTGAGGAGGTCTTTTCCTAGGAAGAAAGGTTTGGCCACGCCAGAGACAAACCATAGTCCGTCAGGTCCCCGGGCAGTCAGGAGCTCACTAAAGCAGGTTCAGTGGCAGAATCTGAACTAGGATCAGGTGTCCCTATAGGCAGTTGGGCAATTTATCTCTGGTATGAAGCAAGAGTAGCAGGACAAGAGGTCATCAGAGCTGGGCCAAGGGGTAGTGACCCAGCCCTGCCCCGTTAGGTCTACCACAACCTAATTAATCTGTTAACTCATTTAAATATTAAATAAAGTAGTCCAGTGTTTGGCAAACAAGTTCATGAATCAGCTCACATTTGTGAGGTTTGTTGTTTCCACGCCGCTTTCACGTATGTTACCTCCTTTTAGCTTCCCGCCCACTCTGCCGCCTGCTCCGGAGGTAGGTAGTGCAGGTGCCTCTGCTGTCTAGATGTGGACACTAAGGGGAATTCACAGATGCCTGAGAGGCAAGTCTGGGAGTGAGCCAGGTCTTCGGACTCCTCATCCAGTGCTCCCTTCCCTGTTCACGACACCCATAGTTCCTTTAGAGCCTGTCAGTCTTGGCAAGTGTATACTCAGCACAGCAGTGAGGCCCAGGACCCTTTTTGGAGAAAACGGGAGGTGAATATTCTTCAGAGATCCGAGTTTGGATCGGAAGCCTCCTAGGATTTACAAATCAGATTTCCTTGTTCTCTTTGAAAAGTGTCTTTAGTCTACTCTGAAAAGCTTGTCATGCCTGTCAAAAGACGCTAGCGACAGGTGAACAGTGAAGCATTCTGAGAATGAGAATAAAAGGCTTTTATTAGGGAGGGAAGGCAGAGCAACTTAATAATTACTGTTGAAATAGTCACAGCAATGCCGAAGCTTCTACATAATTTAATCTAACTTAATACTAGCTGCCACCTCCCTGGTGGCAATACATAAATTAATTAATAGTAGGTTGGATTTGAAGCGATGCCGCTGTATTTAGGCCATTATTAACTTGTTCTCTGTGCCTTTCTGGCGTGGCTGGTTCTGTTCGTAGCTTCTGGCTCTTTTTTTCCATTGTGGCTTCCACCAGCATCAGGATTCTGAGAACGTGTGCTATTCTATCTGCATTTCACTCCCTTTTTGTAATAAGCACGTAAGCCCTACAGAGAGGTGACACCTGCTTGACTTGTAGCACGTAGTAGGGATGGTTCTGGAATATGGGTCTCTCCTGAGGTAGTTGTTAAGATGGTGAGTTCTGAGTGGGATTACCCCAAACTGAACTCTGGCTCTACCCCTCATTACTGCATGACTTTGGGCAAAGTGTGGAACTATGAGGAAAATGAATAATAATCGTATCTACCCCTATAGGTTGTCGAGACAAGTGAATTAATACATCTAAGGCTCTTAGAAGAGGGCCCAATATGTTCTAAATAAATATTGGTTAACACTAGTAATGGTGCCCCCAGTTGCTCAGTTGCTCCGCCAGTCCTCAGTTGCTCGTCATTCCCAAGATACAGACATAATATCGTCTCGCGTGTCGCCAAGTCACTCCCATTTGCCAGATGGTCTAAAAGGCCCCCCTTGGCCCTCCTGAGTTCCTGGCTGCACAGAGAAGCCACTCACCCGGTAACCACCGAGAAACAGCCTCAGCAAAGAGGAGGGGATTCCAAAAGCATCTGCATCTACATCTTGGGGATACACAAGTAACGAATATGCATAACCCATTTGAGAACTCGGCCACCATTCCAGGGAGACAGGGACTTGCAAGGAAGAGCTGCTGCTGCTTGTGATAAATGCTGTTGAGGAGCTCGGAGGAGTCATGGGCAAAAGTGCTTCTGGTTTGCTTCTGGTTGGCCCCAGCAGGCTTCACCCTCTTGGTTTGGGATGCCACAGGCTTGTGCAGGGCCCTGGCAGGAAAGAGGAGCACTTGGCGAGGTGGCGTTGGCTGCTGAGAAAATGCTCCATCTCAGCAGCCCATTGGCCTCATGCCTCTAGTCCAGCCCTCCTCCTGCTTTCCGTGGAGTTGGGGAGAGGTTGCTGTCATCTTGTTACCCTGTGGGACCCCGAGCGGCCAGGCAGGACAGCTGTCTGCTGTGGGCTTTGGGAGGGATGTCCTGAGTCTCAGGTCAGCCCCACCACTGTGCTGAGCAGTCTCAGGCCAGTCACTGTCCTCCTCTGTGCCTCAGCTGCGCCACCAGTAAGATGGCATCAGGTTGCTGGGCAGTAAAGTGCTTTCGCACAGGGCCCGACCCAGAGTAGGCGTGTGGCATTCGCCATTGTTCCTTTCTGGCCTCCAGCCTTGTCTCCTGCAGACTTCCAGTGTGGACAGCCATCCACCTCCGGCCCTCCAGCCTGTCCTGTCAGCTCACGGTCAGCTCCCTCAAGACCTAGCACCTATGGGAGCCTCTGTGCCGTCCCTCAGCATCATACCCCTGTGCCTGGACAACTTGTGTCAATATTGAGTCTTTTCATGAAGTATTTTAACTGCTATCCCTACCGGTCTCTCTCCCTAACTAGACTGCAAACCCATGGAGACAAGGCCGCTGCTACCGCTGAGATTCTGGTGTGGACGGCAGTGGCCAGTGTATAGCAGGTACTCACTAAACATTGGTGGGTTTGAGCTGTCCGGTCCTACCATATATTCAACTCTCTGCTTAAGGCACCCCCATGACACCTACCTCAGTGGAGGTGTTATTTCTATCTCGATTTTAAACACACTACTGTTTCTAGACCCATCCTTGTTGGACGGGCACAGGCCATATCCTTGTACATATCCATGTCATTTATTTTCCTTCTCAGGGAGGTCGGCTTACCATTTAAGAAATCACAAGAGGTCCAGCCAGCGTGGTTCAGTGGTTGAACATTGACCTATGAACCAGGAGATCACCGTTCCATTTCTGGTCAGGGCACATGCCCAGATGGCAAGCTTGGTCCCCAGTAGAGGGTGTGCAGGAGGCAGCCAATCAACGATTCTCTCTCATTGATGTTTCTATCTCCCTCTCTCCCTCTCCCTTCTTCTGTGAAATCAATAAATATATATATATATCTTTTTAAAAGAAATCACCAGAGGAAGAAAAAGTTTAGTGTAGTGGACTTACAGTTAGGAAAACTGGGTTCCATTCTCAGATCTACCACTTATTTTTAGCTATCCCCCCTCAAACACGTCTCTTAAATTCCCTGTGCCCCAGTTTCTTCATCTTAAAATAAAGGGAGTTGTAAGGGCTACGTGAACTAAAAAATGCAGCCTGTTCGGCACAGTACCTGGTGCATGAACTTGCAGTCATTAGTCCCTGCTCAGACTATGAGCTCTGTTGTTGTTATGTTGTTCGGCTTCCATAGCAGCCGTGTAGATTGGCAGTGCTATCCATACATTGCGGGAAAATGAATATTTCTCCTGAAATGAAATAGAATGGAAAAAGGTATTTGTACAGTTGCCAATTTCAGCAGCTTGCAGAAACTTCATGACACGGTGTTGCTTAAAATAAGAAAGCCAGTAACAATAGCCCGAGATGCTAATACAGGAAGAGGACTAGAGATGAATCTGTGGATAACCTCCTTCTACCTAGATACGTAGATAAACACAGAGGATTTTATGGTGGTACCACCTACTTAGCCAGCATACCACCAGGTTGTTTATAAGCGTTTTGTTCTTGGGGTTGCTGTAAATGTCACTCTGAAAGGAGGGTTTAAGAGGCATTTTACAGTGAATGCTCTTTGCTATTGATCAGACTTAAAAAGTAATTGCTTCTTTTGAAGCTCTCTTTTGCCCTTGAAAACATCTCCTCCACGTTCTTCAGAACAGTTCCTTGAAACGCCGTCCCCAGCTGTCCACGTGTGGGGGGTGTTCATCAGATAAGATTTTGGCAGAAAGTCCTGAGTAAAGCTATTTTGCTATAAATCCAGGCCCGTTCTGATTAAAATAGCCCAAGAACACGCAGCTACAAGCATGTGGCAGGGTGCCGTTTGCTCTTAGAAGCAATTAACCGACATAAGAACACTTGTAAAACTTGTAACATGTGGCAGCCCCTACAGCTTAGACAGTAAACTCTGTGCCACATGGCGAAAGCTCTGTCTCATATCTGCCTTTTCATTAGTGTTTGTAGTAGCAACACAGTTCTGTTGTTAGGTATGTAGCCTGTTGAGGAGAGAGGACCCTTTAGTTTGGGGGAACACAAACATTGGGCCTAGAACTTTCCATGTTGAAATTTCCGTGTTTAATTTTCACTCACACTGGTGTCTCTGTGTGTGCAATGCAACATGTGCCTGTCTTGTGTTTCAAATAGTCTGTTATCTCTCAATAGTAAATGATGACGTTATTTTATTAGTGCCTTCGACTTACCCAGTCATCACTTAGAAAAATTGTTAACTGCAGACAGGATAGTTCAGTTTGCTTCCTTCTGAGCATCAGTGCAAGTATCATTTGTGCATCCGGGCAGTGTCTATTGAGGGCCTATAATGTATAAAGCACTGTGTGGGAGGTAGGAAGAATCGGACCTGAGTCCTACTCCTCAAGGTACTTACAATCCAGGAGAGAGAATATGCATATAACTAACTATAATATAAAATAGAAGATGATAAATAATAGTATAAACAAGGATTGGACAATATACTTAGAGTTACAAACCTACACACACACATATACATACTAGTATACACATGTTTCAATCCTCTGTTCTCATATCCTTGAGAAATTCCCTAACCATGGAGCTTATATTGTCACTGTAGGCCCCAAATAGAAATCATTTTAGACTGGGCTCTTATTGGGGGTGAGGAACCAGGGTCATGTTGTATTTCTTCAGTGAAAGAGAATTACTGGTAAATTTAAAACAGTAACAGACCTATCTCTGGAATTTAAAAGCATATATGTTAAAGGTTTTCATTGGATATGATTTTGATGCTTTTTATAATGGAGAAATCTCCAAATTTAAAAAAAGAGAGAGGTAGTGTCCCATATGTTTGTTAAAGTTCTTTTTGGAACAAACAATATTGAGAGCTTACTACATGCCAGGTACATAGTAGAGGACAGTGAGCAAGAGATTAAACTCCCAATTTCATGAAAACTTGGTTTTAGTGAAAAGATGGGTGATGTACAATTAAACAAATAAATGAACAAGATAGCATTTCTGATAGGCCTAAGTGTTAAGGAGGAAATAAAACAGGCAGTGGGAACAATACAAAACCGACAGTTGTATATGAATTTTTTGTTAGGGTCAGAGAAGGCCCATTTGAAGAGGTGAAATTTATTCTGAGACCAGAGTGATGCACAAGACTCTCCAGAAGTCAGTTCTTGGCAGAGGGAGCAGCAAGTGCAAAGGCCCTGAGGTAGAAACAAGTGAGCCTGTTCAGGGAACAGGTGGAAGCTATGTGTGGCTGGAACATTGTGAGTGAGGCTGAATGGAGAGGTGGGGTGCTGGTAGGCCACAGTAAGGAGTTATTACAGCAAATAGTTCTAAGGCTAGTGCACAAAAGTCCATTTATCTCAAATTGAAGCTGAACTCTAATATTAATACTAGGTTGGAAACCGGGTCCTGAAAGCATTGCTGCCAGGGAAAGAGAAGAAGAAGAAAATTTCTGTTTCCTTTTCTGGCAGATTTTAAAAAGTAAACACACCTTGTACATTGTCTGTGTCCTCTCATTATCTTACCTCTTTATCTAGGAAGCAGGTGTTCTTTTGATTCTTTAACGTTCTTCCCCATGGTGGTCCCCCTTCTCTGTTATATCCCTATGGCCCTTCATTATCTTGCAGTTCACCTTTCTTCCCCTTTTAACCATTCTCAATTAAAACTCTCATTTCTTCCAGGCAGCCAATTACAGCTGGTGGCCGGAGAGCAAATCTGATCCCTGGAGTGAATAAGAAGTGATATGTAGTCTGGTCTGCTTATAGAATTATTTGTCTTTTTATAAGAGTGTTCGTTAAGCCAAATGAACCTCCTATTTTAATGAATCAGCTGGTAAAATAGAGATGAATAAACAATATGAGAGGCTTGGAGGATGACATTTTTTGGAAAGGGGAGACACAGCCTTGCTTGTTTGGGAGTTTGCCTCTGTGGTTAAAGCAGGGTTTGCTTTTTGTGGCTTCTTCCTCTCCTCCACTCGCTGATTCTCTCCGGGGTTCCGTGTATATCCATCAAGATTCTTTTGCAGCACAACAGGAAGTTCCATATGTGGGAGAAATGTGTCAGGTCAGAGATGGGTTGGGGGGTGAGGGTCGGAGATGGGGGCTCTTTGGTTTCATCAATTGCTTGTCAATTGAATATGAATTGGGAGCTAACTGTACACAGGTATTTTATTTGGGAAGTTTCACCTGCAGTGGGGGGATACAAAGAATGGAGGATGGTTGACCTTTGTTCCGGTGTGTGTTTCACGTGCACTCTGTGTTCATGCAGATGGAGGCAGGGCAGTTCCGCATCATGGTAATGTTGAAGGGCCAGCATCACACAGCAGATCACTCCGGGCTCCTAATTAAAATTATGGCTGGGAATTGCTTCCTTATGCGTAGCTCAAATTGCCTTCGCAATCATTTCACTTTATAACTTTTAGTTAATCCTCTCCTCACCACCCTCAAGAATCTTTCCTCGTCCTTGAAGTTGACTCTTTTGAAATCTTTATGGGCAGTCCTGGTTCCCCCTGAGCTACGGGTATCCTGATACTTTGTTCCCACAAGGCCTCAAGTTTGTAAGCAAAAACAGTCTTAGCTCCCTCTTCTCCCATTGCACTTTTAATGAGTTCTGGGTCTGGAACGCGACTGGATTTCATGTTGCGGTCAGTGTTATAAATTAGCGGAGCCTTGCTGATCCTCATTCTCCCTAATGAATTCGTTGCTAACTGTCTTTCAGGCCAAGACTGCCACATACTGTTTACCCTAATTAGTATTCTCTAATGGTAATCAGGTGACCAATAATTAACATGTTTTACAAAACGAGCACTTATTATTCCATTTCATCAGTTTTAGTAGGAAAATTACATACAATGATATTCTCCTTGGGATTCCAACTAAGAAGTGTTTTAGCCAAGAAACATCTGATCACGGGAACAGTATGATCAAAGAATTGTGTTTTTTAATCAATATTGTATGTGGTCAGCCCCAGACCCATGTGTTCCAGGTGAGATTGCTTAGTACCGTGGTCGGCAAACTGTGGCTCTTTGGCCCCTTGAGTGTGGCTCTTCCACAAAGTACCACGGCCTGGGCAAGTCTATTTTGAAGAAGTGGCGTTAGAAGAAGCTTACGTTTAAAAAATTTGGCTCTCAAAAGAAATTTCAATCGTTGTACTGTTGATATTTGGCTCTGTTGACTAAGGAGTTTGCCGACCACTGGCTTAGTACAATAAATTTGAAGGTTCCTGTGTTGAATATTTTCTCGCACCGAATTTTAAGAATTGCACCAAACAGTAGCACTTTGAGAGAACCATGCTGTTGCTTCAGTAGAGGAAACCTCTGAGAAAGAATGCCCATGGCAAAGCCACAGCCCGGTTTTCCAACCCGGAGATTAGAAAAATCAGGCAATACTTGATTCTCTAAAAGAATGGTTACAGAACTCCTAGCAAATTGTAGGATACTGCTCTGGGATAAGCCCTGCAGATTTGTGGTTGGTGCTGAGAATGCTTAGGTTGGTCATTTGTTGAATGAACAAAAGAAGGTTGTGTCCAGAGCTTTGTCAATATATGCAGAGGGCAGGGTGGAGGGGCCAAATATCTGTCCTTTTTGCTTGTTGTCTACAGGAAAAGGGGAAGGAAAATGAGATGATAATTATAATTTTCAGAATGTTTAAAATTTTTACAGCCATCTAGTGCATACTGTGGTATTATTTCTGTAAGGAGAGAAGATTGTGGTGAAATAAAACATGCTTTGGAAAGGGCTGGCCAACCTTTCATTATTTCCCTAACCTGAGTACCAAGAGGAAAGTTGGTTGTGCATAGTCAGGTCATTTATATAGACGTTTTTGTTGAAGTGACCGAGAACAGTTTTGAGGGCTTTCGGTCCTTGTGAATGTACAATCACAGACCTACAGTTCAGTCGTATTGTACTTAGGGTGCCCAGTCTTACAGAAACAATTGAGCAATTATTAATGTTAAGAATAATTAGGCCAGAAGAGATCAATGGAAGGGGAAAGGGGCCATATGTGTAATACTTTCAACAATAAAGATTTTCTTAACACAGAATAATTTGGCTTAGAAACTATTGTGATAGGTCAGGGCATCTTAAAAATTTTCGGTTACTTTAAAAACAGAATATCTGATGTCAATTCTGAGAATCTTTGTTTCCAGTCATGGTGGGTTCTTTGACTTGATGATGATAAGCCCAGTGTGTAACCATGCCCATCACTCTCAAAAAGCTGTTACTCGAAGAATTCCCACAATACATCACTTTGACTTGGCATGATCATAGTAAGGAATCCTGGGGTCGGATTCAATTGTAAAGCAGTTCTCAAGCCAAATAGATATGGTTATATTATTCCCTGTTCTTTGGCCTAACATGCATACATTTTGTATTCTGTCCAATCTCCTGTTGTGTTCAAAAGATTAAGGGATGTGGTGGGAGGACTAAGAAATGGTGAGTGAGCACCGTGTCAGAGAGTAGCTCCCAGCTGGAGTTTGGATGACGTTGGAGTAGTACTTTAGAGCTTCACATGTATTCTCCCACTTGGCCTTTGGAAATCAGCAACACAGATATTATTTATTAGCATCATTTTCCAGATGGGGGAACAAGCATACAAAAATGAAAGGGTTTGCTTAAGTTTGCATGGCTACTAAATGTTGCAGCCATTGCAAGCTCTCTGATAGCGGGTCCTGCAGGGAGTGTGAATGTGGGCTAGTCACATAAACTCATGTTCTTTCTGCCTTGTTTAGAAAATATGCAAGAATTTACTTTTCAAGTTATGGTGTGTGTACTCTGTGAAATGCGTTTATGTTTTGCCCACTTCCTGGTTGAATAGAATTAAAGTTTACAGACTCTCAGGGCATGTAAAAAAATTTTTTTGGTCTCAATTTTATTTCAGTAGAGTCTTTTAGCCCCCTTTGAATTCAATTAGAAAACCTTGGTCTAATAAATTTCATTAAAGTAAATACTTTGTTATATTAATACATTGTATACAGTATATGTCTACAGGCCTTCAAGTAATGTATATACATTCATTAAAATGAACTAATGAACTAATAAAACTTACTAATAAACTATGTTAAATCGTTGTAATAAAAACAATAATGAGATTTTTAGCATACTTATACAAATGGCACAAATATTTGTATTTATGCAGTGGCCACATAAATGAAATTTTAATTTCTTGATTAAAAACAACCCTTAGACAGTAAAGTTAATGTTTAGACCTCTCTCTATACCTAAAAGAATCAAGGAGTGGTAGAAAGATTTTCACAGTGTTTTTAGATATAAAAAACACATCATACAATAACTACATGTACTCTGTCCCCACTATTTAAATAAAAAGTGTGTGTGTGTGTAGAGCCAACAAGTTATCTGGAAGAATACAATGTACTAAGTAATCTCAGCTGGTAGGATTGTATGTATTTTTACTTCCCCCTTTTGCTTTTCCACTTTTTTCCCGAAGAACATATAATTTTTGTAATCAGAAAAAGTTACTTCATCAAAAGTTATTTTAATGAAAGATATACAAACTTCTTCTCAACTATAATTCTCCAACTTTGACACACACATAGAGAAAAAAGGAACTTGTAGTACTTTTGCTGTAGTATTGCTTTATTTTCCTAAGTGAAAAAAACACCTCTCTCATTACCCCTTTTTAATACCCCTTGGAAGAAGTGACCATGTTGGTAATTTAAATACAAATCACCCAGATGTGCTTATTCAACAGACAGAATGCTGGACCCCAATTTACATGAGTCAAAGGTTTGGTAAAGGGGCCCCAAAATCTGCATTTTTATCAGGCATCACAAATTATTCTAATGCCCAATTCATTTGAGATTCACTCTTCTGTTTAAAGCATCTCCTAGATTCTTTTTTTCGTATTCAAAGTTGTTGAACGTATGCCCACACAACATTCGTTTTATTGTCAGGAACACTAGGAGATTAAGTGTTCACTCTTAATATAAGGATTCGATGGAGTCATTAATTCAGCAAGGATTTCTGGAGTATTTACAGCGAGTCCTCCTTTAAGACCCTCTAGTCACCACCCTAGGGAGCACTTGTGGTTTAGGACGGAGCCCTGACAGTTGGAATGGGTCCAGGTAGGGAGACTAGATCCCACAACTCACTGATTCTCAGACCCTCTCTCAGAAGGCTACACCAACTGAGTTTCCTAAAAGTCACTATCTTTCTTCTTTTCATTTCTCTCTTAGCTGAAACAATTGGTTATTTTAAGAAATCAGTAAATCAGCATCTTGTGTCCTGAGTGGTGCATTCTTTGGAAAAAGTTACTGTGTCAGGAATTCACACAAATTAGTGTGTTTATTTTGAATGCATGCCATCGTGCTGAAGGTACAGTGCAACGATCCTCAGTTTGCTGTTGATTGAAATAATCTGCAGCAAGTTAGTGCTAAGCATAAACTCGGAGACACACCATCTTGCTGAATTGGCTGGGGAAGGTGGCTCTCTTAATTTAGCTTGCATAGAACCACCTGGAGGGCTTATTAAAACACAGATTTCTGGGCCCAATGCCAGATTTCTAATTCAGTGAATATGGGGCTAGGCCCCATGAATATGCATTTCTAACAAGTTCCCAGGTATTGCTGATGCTGCTTCCAGAATCCGGGCCTAAAAGAAATATCTTGGCAACCCAGACTGCAGTCACATGTATAACCTGTTGATTTTTAACTCAAAATTTTATATAGCTTCCTTGAACTGGCATTAGATGCTGCAAATAATGGGTAATCCTCTTTTGAATGGAGTGGTTGGCCACTTTTTTTTCTTTTTGACATTTGTCTCCACTTTGATGAAACTAAACTGTTGGGCACTTTTTTTTTCTTTTTAGACTCCCAGCTTAATGAGGTTCTAGTGATATTTCTCTTTGTCAGTAGGAATTAAGGCAAAGCCTGGTGAAATGTTTATATTACCCTATTTTTTTTAACACTTCCTGAAATCTTATATGTTTCTTGACTTACTTCTCTCTCCCCTTCACTAAGGAGGTGAAGATAGGGATTTTTTTCTTATTCACCACTGTTCACCACCTAGGTCATTGCCTGATAAATTGTAATCCTATATAATAATCGTATATAATAAAAGGCTAATATGCAAATTGTCCCCTCCGGAGTTCAACCGCTCGCTATGATGTGCACTGACCACCAGGGGGCGGCGCGGAATGAAGAAAGGCCTGGGCCGGCAGCTGAAAGGCCCCAATCAGCCCTGATCACTGGCCAGACCTAGGAACCCTACCCATGCACGAGTTTTGTGCACCAGGCCTCTAGTCTGTATACATAAAAGGCTAATATGCTAAGTGTCCCTCACACTGTCCGACCGGTCACTATGATGTACACTGACCACCAGGGGGCAGACACTCAACACAGGAGCTGCCAAGCTGCAGTGACTTGGCAGTGGCAGTTCTTAGGTGACACACCCGAAACCAGAGAGGAGGGAGCCTGATTCCTCATGGGGCCATGCAATTCCACCTTCGGCGTGGGTTATGTTGTTGCTGGGGCACTGTCAGCTTCGAATCTGGTTTACTGCACACTTGCGTTTGCGTTCCACACCCTGTAGGACAGCAACTTTGCAGAGTGCCCTCTCTCACTCCAGCACCCCTTAGGGCAGTGGTTCTCAACCTTTTTAATGCCACGACCCTTTAACCTTTTGCACTCGGATGTCGAGTGTGACTTGACACGGTTAGCCTTAGAATAAAGGAATCGAGAAAAAAGCGAGTGCAAAGGGTTAATACAGTTCCTCATGTGGTGACCCCCAACCATAAAATTATTTTCGTTGCTACTTCATAACTGTAATTTTGCTACTGTTATGAATCATAATGTACATATCTGTGTTTTCCGATGGTCTTAGGCTCTACAGCAGCAGTTCTCAATCTGTGGGTCATTACCCACAGGTTGAGAACCGCTAGCAGGGTCGCCTAAGACCATCGGAAAACACAGATATTTACATTACGATTCATAACAGTATCAAAATTACAGTTATGAAGTAGCAACGAAAATAATTTTATGGTTGGGGGTCACCACAACATGAGGAACTGTATTAAAGGGTCGCGGCATTAAAAAGGTTGAGAACCACTGCCTTAGGGGATGTGGGAGAGCCCGTTTCGGCCAGATCCCCACAGGCCAGACCAGGGACCCTGCTCACTGCGCAGACTCCGGGGAGGACCCTTGGGAGTTTGTCTCCAGAGTAGGTCCGGCCCATCTCGCCCAGTCCCGCCCCGCAGGCCACCTTCCAATTAATTTCCTTTCAATGTGCACAAATCCATGCACCGGGTCACTAGTTATGTCATAAATATGTGTTGCATGAGTAAATGAAAGCATAGCAAGCACATTGCTTTTGCTTGGAGTGGTGTATTATTACGGTGGCTTTGGAGCCTGATGGTGATTTTGAGGGACTACACCCTTTCTGTCCCTATAGGTGTCTCTTCTTGGTGCCTCTATTGCCGGAGCTTCTCTTGAATTGCAGGACAAGGCTGGAACGAAGTTGAAGGAGTGCCTTATTTGGCAGTTTTAAAGGGAATTTGTCTACATGGCCTCTGATGGAATCATCTAAAGGTCTGGTTTTACCTGCAACCAGACCAACTTTTCTTTGTGTTGGGTTGACAAATCCCTTGCGTCCTCTGATTGAACTGTAAGCTGAAAGCATGAGAAACAATTGTAATGTGATTCAGCAAAGCCAGGCTATGTATCATTTTGTTCGTTTCTGTAATGCTTGCACTGGGGTGTGGGCAGTGGTAAGGTGAGACAGAGAGGACAGGTAAAGGAAGTTGGCAGCCCAGGTATCTTGCAGTTGGTCCAAAGGGAATATTTTTAAAAATATATTTTTATTGATTTTAGAGAGGAAGGGGGAGGGAGAAAGAGACAGAAACATCAGCGATGAGAGAGAATCATTGATCCCCTGTCCCCTGCACATCCCACATGGGATCCAGCTAGTTCCGTGACCTCCTGGTTCATAAATTGAAGGTCAACCACTGAGACAAGCCTGCTGGCTTGGCAAAGGAAAATTCTTAATTCTGGTGCTTGGAACACCAGAATGATGTTGATCGGGGGATCTTTTTGTATCAGCATTATCAACATTTACATTCACTTTACACATTGGATTTGCATCTGAAAAGACCAACTATAATCAACATTTAAGGGATAATACTTATATTTGCATAAGATTGAGCAGACGTGTTAAGTCATTTTAGCTGGCTGTTGCTAGGAAACCAATTAATAATGCTCTACATTTCATTAAAAATTGGGCTCTATCTTTGCTTTCACTTAACTTCACATTTACTGAGCTGCTTATGCTCCCTCAGTAAATTGTGACAGATAAATGATCGTTTTTACTAAATTTACTTCTGTGATTACAGTTGTTAGTCATATCTGTCAATACAACCTCAAAGCTTTTTTTAAAAAAAATGTTTTAGTGAGGAAAACTGAATTTTAACTGTTAATCATTTTTTCCCTCTGTAGCTTATGGGAACCTGAGTCATATTTTTGTAAAGGCTTCACGAATTGTGGGTTAACACAACAACAATTAAAGCAGTCATCCCTGCTCCATAATTGCACCTTCCCAGTGTGGTGACTAATAATTAGAATAGTCGTCACTATTCAGAAAGTGACAGACAGCTGATTAGGCATTCAGCCGCATTTTGTTTCTCTCTGTTTTTCCATGGCTTGTGGGCTAGGCCAGGATCTGTCCTTCCTGCAGTGCAATTAAAATTTTCTTGACTATTTTACATAATAGACTCCTGCTCTTATGAAGAGAAAATACATTTTCAGCTCAGTAGAAGTGCCTCTTTGAACCAATCACTGGGCAGTTGTATTTAAATTGTAATGACATTTTGCAGTTTAGCATTTTGTAGTCTTGATCGGGTCCAAATGCTCATTAAAAAGCAAATTAGTTCCTATTCACATCTGTTTCACAGTATTTCAATCAGGTTACTTGGGTAATGCATACATATTCATCTGGTTCTTCAGTTTGGCTCACATGGCCATCTTGCCCATTCTCTAAGGGCTAACTAGCAGGACAGGAATCGGGAAGCAGATAGCCCTGGAGTCAAGTTCTGCTCCAGCCCCTTGATTCTGTGGCTCTGTGCCTCAGTGTGCTCATTTGTCAAATAAAGAAAAAAGGATGGCACTGGAGAGAAGATAACAGCTAGGACTATAAAGAGTGGGGCGGCGCCCTGGCCGGTTTGGCTCAGTGAATAGAGCGTCAGCCTGCGGACCCAAGGGTTGCGAGTTTGATTCTGGGCAAGGGCATGTACCTTGGTTGCAGGCTCTTCCCTGGCCCAGGCCCTGGTCAGGGCCCATGCAGGAGGCAACCAATCGATGTGTTTCTCTCACATTGATATTTCTCTGTGTCTTTCCCTCTCTCTTCCACTCTCTCTAAAAATTAATGGAAAAACATCCTTGGGTGAAGATTAACAAAACAAAACAAAAAGTGGGGCGGGCAATGGGTACTTTGCAAACATCCCTTCCTTTCCCTCAAGAGCTGCTTGGGCACTGTATTAGTTTGCTTGGGCTGCTATAACAAAGAACCCCAGATTGGTTGGCTCAAACCATAGAAGTTGATTTTCTCACAGTTTCTGGAGACTAGAAGTCCAAGATCAAGGTGTCTGCAGGAATGGTTTCCTCCGAGACCTCTCTCCTTGGCTTGTAGGTAACCATCTCCTCCCTGTTTTCACATGCTCTTCCCTCTGTGTGTCTGGGTCCCGATCTCCTCTTCTGAGATAAGGACACCAGTCGGATTGGGTTAGAGCCCACCCTTCGGCCTCCTTTTAACTAAATCACCTCTTCAAAGGCCCTATCTCCAAATTTAGTCACATTCTGAGGTATTGGGGGTTAGAACTTGAACATAAGAATTTGGGGAGACACAATTCCGGTCATAACAGGCACTAACCAAGAACTGGCACCAACATAACTGGCTGTTGCTGTCTCCAGTTCACTCGGTTTGGGGTCTACTCAGTGGTCAAAACATATGACGGAAACATCAACTGAAAAGGAGTCAGGAAATGGGATTCTTCGGTTGTGACTTCTCTGATTAGGTCACAATTTATCAGAAACATTCACTAATACTTAACACACCCCCCTTTACTTTTGGTTCTTATATCAACCTTTTTAGATAAATTCTAAGGCCACTTTTCATGACCTCATTAATACATGAGGGTCATCAACCTTAGGATCTTAAGATCCTTATTTTTACCCTCCATTGTTGCCAGATGTGACTATACACGGTGTAGGTGATAGGTATAACTGTCCATTTCCCTTTTGAAATGAATTGTGGAGAAGTGTTTGACTCTGAGGTGGCTGGTAGGAGTCAGGCTCTGGGGCCAATACACAAATGGGCAATTGGAATTCAGTGACCCAAATACTGTAGAGAAGGTCATTTATTCATTCAGCTAATACTTTTCATGCCTCCTGTGTGCCTTTGAGCTAGTCACTGTGGTTGCAATGATAAAGAAAAATGGCCTGAGCAGGAAAGGCATGTAATGTGGAGGTGTGAATAACAGTGGGAATGGGGATGGCTTTCCTGGTTCACCTGAGATCTGAAGGGTGGTGAGGCTTAGTTTGATGAAAGGTACACAGTAGGGGCTGTGGTGCGGGGGGTGGTCATGAGTTGCAACATTTCAGGAGAGCAGACTGCATGTGCAAAGGTCCGGAGGCAGAAAGGCGGGAACTGAGTAGAGGGCAGTGCAGCTAGAGGAGGGTGCAGTAAAGGAGGTGTGGTGGGAAATATAGCTGGGAATCCTTCGGAGAAAGCTGGGGGAGTTGGAAAAGGCTTCCTAGGGATGTGATATCTGCAGCTTTAAGTATAAATATCACTTTTTTCCTGGTAGAGCAAAGGGTATCAGTAACTTGGTGTGTTCAGTGTGTCTGAAATGTCACTTCTATGAAGGAATCCCATCATTCCAGTTCATGGACGGTCATACTTCAGTGGGGTTAGGCTAATAGAAGTTTGCTAGGTTTGCCATATTTCAATGTGTCTGCCTACACCTATGCAGGGACTCATTAACTAGAGGATGAATGAATGAATGCATGAATGCTCTGTGACTGAGTGGGTGGTGCTCCAGGGTTGACCTAACCTTAGAAGCAGTGGCACATTAGTGTGACTCCTGTCCAGGTCTGGTGAACTATTGGAAGCTCAGCTGCACTGACATCTTGGGCCCTGCGGTCCCCCAGCCTGTGTCTCTACCTCTTCTGCAGATCTGGGAGGGCTCCTTAAATCCTGCTCACTGGCCCAGGGTCACTTGAGTTGCCAGAACCAGTCCCAGCTGGAAGCAGGAGAGACAGAAAGAGCCCCAGCCTACGGTGTGGGTCAGCAGTTCCTGTTAGGCTGACCTGGGTTACAGTGGCCCAGTTCTGATAGGCCTCGTTCAGATCATCACATCAGCTGAGCCACAGAACATGTTCCAGACATGGTGGCCAGTCCAGGGAGGAGGGGGTGGTGGGAGATGTGCTGTCTGCAGGAGGCTGGGGGGAGCGGGGGCAGTAGATTTGGGGCACATTAGAGAAGACTGACCGCTGTATCTCAGATGGAAGAACTCATGTCATTTGGTTTTGGCTCAGGCATGAATCTTTGTCTCTTTCCCCAAAGAAGCTAAAATCAGAAGATTTCAGAGAGGAGCCTAGAAAAAATTCCTGCTTTTAACAATTCATTTACTTTCATAGAAATTAACTTGCTGGCTGCTGTAGGTAGGAAGTCTCTATATTTCAAAAGTTTTCAGCAATCTAAGGAATATTCTTTGATCTTGAAACTAAGATTTTTTTCTTTTCCTTGTGAATATTGTCACCAATCTCCCCTAAAGGTCCAAAGATAGCTGGAGAGGGAACTATTGTTGGCTTCCAAGGTTATGGGATTCAGCTATGTCAAAAGGCTGCGACTTGGAGGGGTTATTATTATAAATTGAGTGCACAAATTTACTTGTGAATAATGGAACAGCAGCCTGAAACAACATCTGCAGGGCAATTACCTCCAGTCTAATTTGATGAGCATGGGCTTCATAATCTGTGGCCAATTAAGTACTACCAGTTCTTCTGGGCCCCACAGAGGAACGCGGACCATGGCTCGCTCTTATCTACGCCGGCCACATGTGCATGACTATGCTCTATTAAATGTGACTTTTTCCAGTTCAAGCAAAGGATGAACGAGCCTTTCACTTTCAGGAGATTTCAGGAAACATTAATGATCACACATTTCCCCGTGAGTTTAGATGACTTGTGGGGTGGAAATCACTTGGACACAGGGGAATGGAAATGGGGCTTATTAAAAATCCTGGCGTGCATACATCATGCTACATCTCATGACTTCGAAGATGACTTCTAGACTCTACTAGCCTGCTCCAAATCCAGCTTCTCATGGGGTTCTTCTTATTTTGCACATGTGGATACTTTCAAATGCATCTCCATTTGACATCTACTTGGTGCTCCTGCTGTCACCAGCTATCTCCTTCAAAGAGCCCTCTGGCTGCTCCCTGGCCAGGGTGGAGGGTAAAGCCCTGGTTTGGCGCAATTAAGGAAGCCCCGGGCTTAGGGTTTCGTTGTTTCGCATCACTGAGGTCTCAAGCAACCTTCAGGGAGTGGAGAGCTGGCAAGAGTGCAGTAGTGCAGAACTGGGCACGCCCATCGTCAGGTGGCTTTTCTAGGTTGTTAGGCCTCAGCTGGGCAGAGCTCTCACCAGTCATCAGGCAGCCTGGGAACATGCACATGGGTTCCAGGGGAGAAGACCTGTGCACAGTTCAGGCATCCTCTTCCACCCCAGGGACCAAGGGAAGGATACCTGCAAGACTGGCATTCATCTGTATTCACTTTTTTATTGAGAGAGAGGAAGGGATAGAGAAGTGGAAACATCAATGAGAGAGGAACATCATCAATTGGCTGCCTCCTGCACGCCTGCTACTGGGGATCAAGACTGCAACCCAGGCATGTACTGTGACTGGGAATCAAACCAGCGACCTCTTGGTTCCCGGTCAGTGCTCAACTGCTGAGCCACACTGGCAGGGCAAGAAGGCTTTTTTTTTTTAACTGACTCAAAATCCAGAAACCATAAAAGATAAAGATTGGTAAGCCTAACTAAATTTAGATTAAAAATGTTCTTGGTAAGAAGCATAGCAAGCAAATTCAAAAGACAAATGGCAGTCGTGGAAAAAAATATTTTCAACAAACAAAGGGCTAATCTCTCTATATAAAGAGCTGCTACAAATGAATAAGAAAATGACTGGCAGATCCACAGAAAAATAGGCCAAGGACATGAACATACGATTCCCAGAACAAGAAATACAGATTGTTTTTAAACCAAAGCAAAGATCTGCAGACTCAGACATAATAAGAGAAATGCAATTCTAAAGTACACTGAAGGAGCAGTTCTCACTTCATCAGACTGGCAAAAATTCTAAAGTGTGACAATCATATATTGTTGCCCAGATGAGGGGAAATTGTCACTGTACGTCTTGTGAGAGTACAAAATAGCACACCCCCCACAGGCCAGTTTGGCAGTATCTATCTTGATTACAAATGCAATTACCCTTTGACCTAGTGATCTGGCTCTGTAATTTGTCCCTGCAGGTACATCTGAATACATATAAGTGACATATATAGGAGGTTTTTCACTAGACCATTGTTTGTAATAGAAAAGATTGGAAACAACTCAAATGCCTATTCCCAGGAGGCTGATGAAATGAACAGTGATCCATCCATACAGTTGAATGTTGTGCAGCATTTAAAGAGAACATGGCCGAAACCGGTTTGGCTCAGTGGATAGAGCGTCGGCCTGCGGACTCAAGGGTTCCAGGTTCGATTCCGGTCAAGGGCATGTACCTTGGTTGCGGGCACATCCCCAGTAGGGGGTGTGCAAGAGGCAGCTGATCGATGTTTCTCTCTCATCGATGTTTCTAACTCTATCCCTCTCTCTTCCTCTCTGTAAAAAATCAATAAAATATATTTTTTTAAAAAAAGAGAGAGAACATGGACATACTTTATGCAGTGAAGTGGAAAGATATCTGAGATATGTTATTAAATGAAAAACACGGTAGAGAGCAGACTGTGAGGTGTGCTACCTTTGGGGTAGAAAGTGGACAAAATAAATGAGTTGTATTTATAGCTGCTTGTCTGCATGAAGTATCATGGAAAGTGTGAACAAATAGAAGAAACTCAATAAAAAAATGGTTACCTCTGATGGTTAGGTGGGGGTGGAGCAGTCAGAAAAAGGAAGGGAGCAACACTGTTTATGTATACCCTGTTGTATTATTTTTACTTGTGAACCATGTGAATTATTTCCTATTCAGAACAAAAAACAAGTTACATGTTTGTAAAATCGCATTTCAGTGGCAGGTTAGCATATATCCGAGGGCTGGAAAGAATCCGCCCACGTTTTGATCATCTCTTGTTTGGACTCTTGACTACTGCCTCCTAAGTGGGTCTTGTATTTGGTTTATCTAGAGCTGTGCTGTTCAGTATGATAATCACTGGCCCCATCTGGCTTTTGAGCACTTGAGATGTGGCTCATGCAGTTGAGATTTGCTGCAAATGTGCCAGAGTTAGATGACTTAGTATGAGAAGAAAAGAATGTAAACTATCTCATTAATAATTTTTTAAATATTGACTACATGTCAAATGATCATAGTTTGGATTTGGGGTGTTAAAGTATATTATTACATTAATTTCATTTGTGTGTTTTTCTTACTTTAAATGTGGCTACTAGAAATTTTAAAACTACATATGTGGCTTGGCTCTGTGGCTCGCATTTTATTTTCTTGTGCAGCACTAATGTAGGCTGTCCCACTTGGCATGTCTGCCACAATTGCTTTCTTAAAAAAAATAAAAATGCTAAACACGCTTTAAAGCCTTCATTGACTCCTAGATGCCTATAGAGACCCTTTGTAACGGTCTCTGAGATGCTTCCTTCGGGCCCCCACTGCCCCTCACATATAGACACTGCTTCCCTTCACTCCCCTAGACTATAGGCTCCTTCATAAACGTGAGCCTCTGAACACACTGGCCCTTCTACTGGCAGGGTCCCTGAACCTCTGTTTTGTTGCCTTGAAAACTCCTACTCATAAGCTTAGGTTCTGTGGCCCCTTCTTTGACGAATCTGCCCTACTCCTTCTGTCCTATTTTTTATAGCATTTGGTATATCATGTTTTCTTGCACTTACCACCTAAAACTGCCAATCATCTTTTCAAAGGTATTGTCCCCGCTGCAGACCGTGACTTCTCAAAGGCAGAACCCATCCTTTTTGTGTTCCAAGAACCTGCAACTAAACTCTAAGAAGTCACTAGAAAAATGAGGTTGGTTGTGTTTTGTTGAGAGCACCCCACGCTCCATTTGCCTGCTGGCACGTCTATTTGTCTATATGTTGAGGAAAGCAGGCTCAAACCCATTGGTCTTCTCTTGGTGGAATAGGCTCCTTTGGAATGTTCTAGCTTTAAATAGGCCAGCCTCCCTGCAGGCAGGAGATGACAAGCTGCAGAGCGGTCCTGGTGCCAAACCCACAGCAAGTCCTGGTCCGACTGGAAAATGAGAGGCGTTCTGTTCAGTCAGAGAGCAGGTTCTCTGGGCTGGCTACGTGCCCACCCATGTTTCCAGAAGGTAAAGGTGGCAGGTGGTTGCCAGAAGGTGAGCGCACAGGTGGATGCCGGCCAGCCACAGGAGGCTGCAAGCTGGAACAATGAAGCTCTCCACGCCTTGTTGATGGGCTCTTACAATGGTGACCATCTCTATGGAAATTCACTCCTGCTTGTTAAGATTCCCATTGTCCTCCTCTTCTGCTTGTGGGACTGCACTTTTGCTTTAAAAAGAAAAGAAGAGTAATAAACAGAATATCCAGGACCTCTACATCTCAAAGATTTGTAGAAGGAGAAGCTGGAATTTTGCAAGAACTTCCCTTGTTAGCTAAGTAACTGAAAAGGCTCATGTTTGGACCCAGACTTGGGAAGCTTCCTTCCATTGTTCAGGACCCATTTACTTCATATAGAATGATTCATATATTTCCACGAAGCAAAGCTTCTCTCATAATCAGGGGACCTCTTTCTTTTGCAAAACTTCAAGGGCCAGTAATAGAGGAGAAAGCATAGTATCTTCAAGGGGCTAGAAAAGCTGGTCTGAACCGAGGTGTGAACATATGCAAGGATGGCACCTCTCGGAGCCTCATTTTTCAGTAACATGAGATTATGGATACCTGGGTGTGAGGCGAAGGAACACTGATGTCTGGTTCATAGTAGATGTTGTCAATAGGGTTGATAGCTCCCATAGGAATGTAGATTTTCCTTTGCAACTCTCTGGTGTTGACTCACCAAATGGGCACATTCAAGGCAAAAGAACAGCATGTCCTTTCATAATTGTGACAGCCTGCAGTGATTCCTGGATCATCGTAGTCCTTCATCACTGCTCTTCAGAGCTTCCTCATACTTTGAGGGAGGAAGAAAGCCAGTAAGTAAGGAATCAGGACATGTGGGTTGGAAAGTGACTTTGCCACTAGTTAGTCCCAAGAAATTTCAGCCTAGCTCCTTGCTCCTGAGTCTCCTTGTTTGTGAAAATGGAGGTGTTGATCTTTTCCATCTCTAAAGTTCTCTACTTCTGTATCCATGGAGCAGCAGGCCATATCAACAGAAGCTGGCTCCTGATGGTTACACTGCGTTGTTTGTAGGGTAGCAGTTCACAGGACCAGTTTCTGCCCCTCAAACAGCCCCTTTCCTTTTGGGATGAAGTCCCAAGGCCAAAGTCTTTCTGGATTCCATTCCCCACTGTTTACTCCCACCTTCTCCCAGGATCCACCTGGCTGCATTTTTCACCAGAGATCCTTGCTTTTTTTTTCAGGGGTTGAGACCTGTTCCTCACCATTCTTTTGATGAGAGGAAATAATCATTTTTAAGAGAAAGGTGATCAGCAAACCTTTTTTGTAAAGTAACGTTTGTGCTTAGTAAATGTTTTTATGAACATTTTCCTTCTCTTAGACTGATGTCTGTGTGGTCGGCCTCCTTTGCCTCTCCTTCGCCTCCTTGGCTCTCCTTTGTTCTTGTGTGAGATAGATGAGCATACTTTGTATGCCTTATGACCAGATTATTTGAGCTGACAGTCATCAAGATTTGGGGCTAATTGTCACTAAAGGGTCATTTCATTGCTGATCATAACTGATCTTGTCTTAAACCCATTATTGTACTTCTTTTGTGACATGATTATAAAAGGAAAAAGAAATGCTTTGGGCAATAAACTTTTGGAAACAGCTTTCCTACATTTAGTTGTTTTTCAAACCAACTTTACTAATTTAAATGCCTTTATTAATGTTGTGATTTGCCTGCTTTATATTACATATTCAAAATAAAAGAAAATTGAAACAGTTCATCATTGACATGAATGTTACAAAACCAGCATCTGGATTGAATAATGAAGTTTTTGGTCCAAGTTTTGCTTCACTGAATGAAGCTAATAAAACTGCCTTCATTGGGTTATGTCAGTGACTTCTCCTTCACTAACTCGTGGTTCCTTTCAGTTGCCAATTTGGAGGGCACTAAGTTTTTCGTCAGGAAGTTCTTTCCTAGTGGAACTTGTTTCATGTAACTCTCAGCCACTTTTCTGTCACCAGCAGGGTGGGGTGATAACACCCCATGATCACTGATCATAGTTTTGGGAAGTTTCAAATATCTTCTTCACCAGTCAAGCTCTTGAAACAAGAGCAAAGTGAAGGAAAAAATAAAAAGAGAGAGAGAGAGCTCTAGAGGTGGAATGATTGAAAATTAGATGTTGGGATAGAACCATAATATTCACACAATTCAAGTTCAGGTACATAGGCAGCTGTTGTCAAGTTTTGTTACTACCTTGACCTTGGATGCTTGCAGAAATATAGTTGCACCTGGGTAATGATAATACTACCTGGAAGTCACAAAGCCATTCCCACTACAGGTGCTGATAACACATGTGCACGTAATGCACACACATACCTCTAGAAAGTCTCTTGAATGTAAATATGTACTTTTTGCTACTAGGTTTTTCTGAGCCATATAGGTCCATGCTAATAATATTAAATTCCTTTCGGATTCATCAATTGATTTGGCTTTCAGAAAACCACTTTAAAATGAATAGTGTCTACTCTAGTATCCCTCTTTTACTAATGAAGAACCTCCTCCAAGAAGTACTGTGACTTTCTCAAAGACATACAGGTGTCATGTGGTAGAAAGGGATGATATTTTATAAAGGCTCATTTTTATATTTTATCACAAATCCTCTATTGCATGTTCTACTTCAATAAAAAGCTCAGTGAATGAATGAAAGAATGAATGAAAAATGAAGAAATAAGCAAATAAAATTAAAACAAATCCTAACAGATGAAACAAAACCCTAATGGGAAATATCTCCAAGAGTCAGATAGTAAAATCATGGAAGCCATGAGCAGGCAGGCCTAACATAGACTCATCCAAAATATTTATTGACTGTCATTGAGTTAGCATTACTTCGCTAAGTAAAAAAACAACACCCTATCCCTTTATCTATGAAACTTGGATACATGATTGTCATCAAATGTGAAATTGGTTGAGATTGACTGTCAGTTGATTGACTGTCCGTTTCCTCCTTTCTTCAGCCAGATGTAGTTGCTGCAGTAGGGTCTTCAGGAAGCTATAGGCAAGAAAATCAGAGTGGCTGTCCTCTGTCTAGTAGATATAAAGCATTCCTCTTACCAGTTACTGTGCTCTTCAAATAATAAAGGGAAAACAGGAGCTTTTGGGTGTAATTGGAAGATCCTGCCAGGCCAGGCTCATGGGCTAGAGTGTGACTTATGGTAACTGAGATACTGGGCAACTCTGTGCCGAGTCCCCAAATCTTAATCTTTCGGGATATACATCCCTTTCTCACCTTCGTAACAAAACTCCATCTTCTTCCTCTGAGAATCCTGGAATCCTTGCTCTTAATTTTTCTTTAAACCTTGTAATTATAATTTTTGTAGTCAATTTTTTCCTTTTGATCATGCTTCTCTTTTCTTGAGCACGGTTTGGCCGAGATAAAAGCAAGGAATAGAAGTCATGATTCATGATTTAGCAACCAAGTGACAGGGTTTGAGTCCCAGTTCAGGCCCTCGCTCGCTGTATTATCTCAGAAAAGTTCATTTATACAGGTTGGTTTCCTTGTGCGTAAAATGAGTTAAGTAATACCTATTTCACAGTGCTTTATGAAATGCTCAGTGTTATTATTATTGCAGACGCTTTTTCATGGGGAGGTGCTTGATACACTGAGATAGGTGTATCATTATCAGAAGAACTGAGTAGGGAAGGTAGGATTTCGGAGTTGCCTGAATAAGGAAAGGGGTAAGCTGTTCCCGATCAAGGTGCCTGATGGGATGATAAGGTCAACAGATGCCGAGTCAGTGGATGGTGGAGGAACAGAGAGAATTGGCAGGAAGAGAGAAGGCAAAAAACATGAGCTGCTTTGATTATCTTGAGAGATGAGCTTGGACACCAGGGGTGTGGGCTCTCTTGCCACCAAAATGTAATAAAAGGAGCATCAAGAGGAAGCTAGGATGCTGGTGACCTTGGGGACTGAATGCTTTGGGCACCACTGGAAAAGGAAATGTGACGAGAACTTGGAAAATTGATCCAACAAAGAAGTGAATTGGGCCTGGGGACAACTGTGTCTGCCGGGAAAGCAATGCTGAGGGCACAATACCTGGCACAGAGGAAGTGCTGGCTAAGTATTTGTTGAATTAATAAATGGGTGCAATAAAGATGATATGGAAAAGTAGTTGCAGAATTGAGTTGAATGCTCAGGTGAACTACCATTCTGCCTTCTGGCAAAGCATGTCTTCTGAAGAAGAGTCACTGCATCCCACCCACGTGAACGCTACAGCCTGGGAAGGTGGTGTTTAGTCCTACAGAGCATGTGGTTTTCAGCTCAGCAAAGCGAGATGTGTGGGTAAGGGGCGATACATAAGCCTGTAGTCTTATGTCTCTCTGTTTTAGTTTGTAAGCCACTGTCAGTTTAATAAATCATCCCTCTGAAATTGTTTTAATTCTATTTTGGGATCTGGAAAGTGCAGCTTTGTATGAGTTCTTTGACAGTAAACTAAGTTAGGTGTGTATGTCCAATAGCGTTAACTGTGACTCCGTATTCTTTCCTTTGAATCATTGTAGAATGGCATCTTATTCTGAGAAGGTTGTAACCCATGAGGTCATCCTGCCCCTTTCCTCCTTTGTTTGTGTAACTTCGGTTGACTTCATTTTACCTCATCTTGTATCTTATCTTGTCTCTGCCAGTCGGTGGTGGTGATCTCTGGCTTAGACAGCAAGAGTGTAATTTTTGGCTTTGGAGGCCAGTTGAGACACTGGAGCCTCTATAATCCTGGCTGTTTCATGCTGCAGATCATGAAACACATCCCAGTTGAGGTCTCATCCACCTGCAGTGAGAAGCACACCTGTTACAGGTACCAAGAACCTTCTCTGCCCCCTGGAGCACATTTCTTTACTCCAAGCATTTGGTGCAAAGACAGACACTATTCCTGGTTGTTTTCCCTGCAGGTGACTTGGCTCAGCCACACTGTGGTTTAACTTCTGTATAGTATGGATGTGGTTTTGAAAATAAACAGAAGGACTTTAAAAGAAAGGTTTTAGAACGCTGTGCATGATGAAAAATGCCTTACGGTAAACTTCGCTCAGTAAGAACTGGAAACTTACTCTCGTGGGAGATTTGGAGGGTTGGTTGGTATTTGAGGGACAATTAAAAAGCACCTCTGTAAGACTGGGAGGTTTGGGCCATAGATTAATTGGATGTTTGTAGCTCAAGTCATTGGCAACTGCTTAAAGCTTAGATATTTCTGCTGTCGCTATACATTTGTAGTCACTTTCATTCCATCTTTCTGAGATAAAGCAACTGGGATATAACTTTTATTTAAAAATTCCTAAACTCAAAATGTCTCAGGAACTAAGGACGTCCTGTAACCACTCAGGTCTCTGCAGTCCCAATCTTGGGCAACCCACTGAACTACGGGGCCCACCTGTGAGATGACTGACATGTGAACCCATCTTTCCCAAGTCAGTGGGATTTGTGTCTCTTGCTCATGTAGAGAACAGTATTTCCTAGAGGCACGACTGGTGCTCTAAGCTGGAAGGAGTATTTATATGGCGCCTGTCTGAGGTATGCTTGGTATGAAAACCATAAGTGATTTGCGTCCCCGGTTTGTTTAGAATTCTCAAGCATAATGCTATACTAACAAAGCTCTTATTCTCTGAATCTCTTTACAGTAGAGGGAAAAGGACCGTGTGGTGAATGAAATAAATATACTGGACTTGATCCTTATTGCAAGAAAGGCCTGCAGTGTTTATGTGGAAAGGTGATCTGTGTGCCTTCTGCTTGGCAGAGGGCCTGGATGGATAATGAAGTATTAACATGTGTCAGATCTTGTGTCTCCCAAGAACCTGGCATTGTCTTGTTGCCCTTGAGTTTTATTTATTGAAATGATCGCATGCTGTGATGGGTGCACTGAGGCACACCACGCCAGGTGCACGTCTCTGTGAGGGGTGAATGGGAGGAGGGGCTATTGGAACATTAACTCCAGATCTCCTGACTTGTGTGTGATGAAAATATCAAACCCAGTGTAGAGTCAACAGCAAGTGCAAAAAAAAAAAAAAAAAATCATTGGAAGAAAAAAAGGTCATGTCAGAATATTAGGCGATTTCTCTATTTGTAATCCTTTGGTCTGGTATAGACTCATTCATTTTCTCTAGTTTCACTATAATAAATAGAGGATTTCAGATGCTGAAGGAAGCTGTAAGATACCATGCAGAGTGGGGTTCTTCTTGACACCTGCTGAAAACCTCCCCGTGTGCTTGGAGGAATGGTCCAGCAGAATGGATCACGAGCTTGCCTGTGTGACCCCCTTGAAACAGTTTCCCTGGCCATCCGATCCCTCTTGGGAACATGTTACTCCTGGGAGAGGGTCCAGATGCAAAATAATTTAGCTGTTTTGTTTGTTTGTTTGTTTGTTTTATTTTTAATGAAGAATAGGGAGGCCAAGATTGGTAAGGATGAGATGCAGTATTCTCATCTAATTAGTCACAGAAATGCTTTTTCTGGAAAAAAATTTGTGTGACTTTTTCTGATGAGCTCTCTTCTTCCTCCCACTTCTTGGGTAATGCAGTTTCAACCCAGCAATGTGAGAAGAACAAGGTCAGGCTTGGTATGTCACCGACAAGCGAAATCTCACAATTAAGCTGCTTAAGTGTTAAATCGGTCAGTTTTCTAACTTTGATGTTAGGGCCTTTAATAGGCTATGATTTTATGAGTTGCTTCTTTCTAAAGGGGTTGGAGGAGGTGAGGGAGGAAATCTACTTCTAGGATGAAAAGTTTCACAGCTGACAGGTAAGAGTGAAGCTCAATCAGACTGCCCGAGCTCCGCCTCTGCCCACTCCCTATGTGGAGCTGGCACTGTTGCTGGGCTCAGGGGTCCCAGGATGCATGTTTTTGCTTTTTTAATTTCCAAGGTGCAGTTTTATCCACTTGAAAGGCCTTATGTGTTCAGCTCAATTAGATTAATTATCCTCCTCCCCAGGATTCATAGTGCTTTGCAGTTTAGCCACAGTAACTAAATGTTAGTTTTGCAAGTAAAGGTATTATTATTGGCCTCTAAAGGGCTATGGCTTTGGGGGAACTCACAGAGAGGAGTTTTAAACAATCCTTCTAGCCAAGATGGAATAGAGGTTAGCAAATTTGTCTTCATGCTGAGCTTTTTACTGACTGTGAGACGTTTGCATTTAGAAGAGGTTCTAACTCTGTGGTGTGTCCAAAAGTAATTTTGGGAGTGTCATCATAAAACATGCTATTTTCTGTAGCTCCTGGAGTTAATGGAGTGTTTTGTATACACTTGGTTTCCAGATGGAGATTGTTGAGCTGAACCCAACCTTTTGTCCATTGAGCCTTTACATACAAATCCACGTTGGGTGAGGCATGGTTGTATCATCAAGGCCCAGCAAAAGTCAAGGACAGTCTTCTCCCTGCGTTGCATGGAGCTTAGAGGGTATTTATGACATTCGGTAAAGGGAGGTCAGACACTCTTAAGTGATCATGCTTAATCTTTTAATCTCCTTTCTCCCTCCCACTAGTCTTCTCCAAGAGAAGACAAAAGTCCCAATTTGTGAGTAAGGTAATCATTTGTAGGGTTAGACATTGAGTGCATCTATGAGCCCAATTCTTTCTAGAATTCTAGTGTTGTGGAAATTCTCACTTACCAGACTTTGTACTGAAGTAGATAACTAAAAGGGAGGTGAGGAATTGTAGCTCAAGAAGGACTGATTCAGGCCATAACTGGCAAGACAGGCACACATCTTCAATATAATAACAATGATCGTGGTAACACCACTCACATACTTACTGAAGTGTCACATTACATAGTAGTTACTTTTACATTCTTTATTTCCTATGTCCTTTATATAACTCTGAGAGAGGTAAGGGCAGGTACCGTTTAATGTTCTTTGTTTATTCAATAAATATTTATTCAGTGCCTGCAATGTGGCAAGCCCTGTTCTAGGTACTAGGTGGGGAACAAAACAATAAAAAATTCCTGCTTTGTGGAACTTATATTAGCTGTGGGAAGACAGATCATAAATAAATGAAGTGAGTGAAATACAAGTTATGTTGGGTAGTGAAACTGCTATGGAAAAAAGTAAGAATAGGGGACAGGGAATGTGTGTTGGGGGAGTTTTGTCACAATACTTAATGGTGTGGTTGGGGAATCGCCTTGGTGAAAAGACATTTGAGTTATGACCTGAAGGAGGTAAAAAGGTGATTATCTGGGAAAACAGTATTTCCGGTTGAGGGAACAGCTAGGACAGTGGCCTGAGATAGGAACCTACCCAGTATGTTTGAAGAACTGCAGGGAGGCCACTGGCTGGAGTGAGTGAAGAACAGGGTAGTGGGAGATGAGGTAGGGGATGTCTACATGTAGGCCAGTGCAAGGATGTTGGCTTTTAATCTATGGGAGATGGAGAGATATTGAGGGTTTTGAGCAGAAGAGTGACTGATGGATGGATACTTTAATAGTTATCACTCTGGCTGCTGTGTTCAGAATAGACTGGGCAAGGGTGGGAGGGAGACGGATTTGGGGGCTATTGCATTGATCTAGGATGGAGATGATGGTTGAACCAGGTGATAGCTATGAAAGTGGTGTGAAGTGAAGGGTTCCGAGTATATTTTACACGTATGGTCAACAGGTTTGGTTTAAGGCATGAGAGAAAGAAAGAAGACAAGGATGACTCCAAATTTTTGATCTGAGCATTTAGAAGGATTTGGTTATTATTAACTGTGATGAGTATAACTGGGAGGAGCAGATTTTGAGGGCTGGAGGGAGATCACAATCTGATTCTGGGCCATGTTAAGTTTGAGTTGCCCTGTTAGACCTTCAAATGCTTATGTCCAATGGGCAGATTTTGATATTCCAGTCTGGAATTTTGGGTAGAGGTCAGAACTGAAGATAGACATTTAGGAAGAGTTGGAGCGTACATGGAATTGAAGCCATAAACTGGATGAGATCTCCTCGGAGGTGAGAATAGATAGAATGGAGAAGAGGTCAAGGATTGACCCTGGGCACTGGGAAGAGGTAGGGGAACTAGTAAGGGAGACTGAGACAGAGAGGGAGCTGCCACTGAGGAGTGGGAGGAAAGCCAGGGGAGGTGTGAGCAGGAAGCCAAACCAATGTGTTCCAGGAAGGGAGGGCATGATCAGTGTTGCTGCAGGTCAAAACCAAGTCTATCCATCGGTCATAAACTGAGGCTCACAAGGGCCATGGCTGGGAAACATCTGGATTAGGGCTCAAAGTCAAGTTCACTGTCTCTCTGCCGTGGGAATCCTTTGTTCATACCTGCCCTTTGTGTGTCGTTTTATGTGGTCACATGCTTCTCACATCCTATATAATAAAAGGCTAATGCAAATCAACTGAATGGTGAAACGACCAGTCTCTATGATGTGCACTGACCATCAGGGGGCAGACACTTAATGCAGGAGTTGCCCCCTGGTGGTCATTGCACTCCCACAGGGGGAGCGCTGCTCAGCGAGAAGCCCTGAGCCAGGCTCATAGCTGGCAAGTGCAGTGGCGGTGGTGGGAGCCTCTCCTGCCTCTGCAGCAGCACTAAGGATGTCTGACTGCTAAGCCATCAGTCAGACATCCCCCAAGGGCTCCTGGACTGTGAGAGGGTGCAGGCCGGGCTGAGGGACACCCCCCCCACACCCCCAGTGCACGATTTTGTGCACTGGGCCTCTAATTGTATTATAAATGTCTACACTAATTTCACCAATTCAGCGGAAGTATGTCATGCTTTTGTTTTTAGTTTGTATGAATATTTTGTTCTCTCATATCTTTTATATAAATGTTATATATGTTCATTGTAGAAAAATCAGAAAAACAGATAAGCAAAAGGAAAAACAGTTAAAGTCATTGATAATAATTGTACAACTCAGAGATGACCATACTCACAAATTGTTATTTGTCTCCGTCTAGATGTTTTTCCAGCCATATGTAAGTGGATATATATTTTTTCAAAAGATGATTCTGTACTAATGACCTTTCTAAAAAATATTTTTCTTGGTTTCAGAGAGAAGGGAGAAGGAGAGAGAGATAGAAGCATCAATGATGAGAGAGAATCATTGATTGGCTGCCTCCTGCACTCCCCACACTGGTGATCGAACCTGCAACTCAGGCATGTGCCTTTGACTGGAATCAAATCTGGCCCTTTGGTGTACAGGCCAACACTTTAACCACTGAGCCAAACTGGCCAGGGCTAATTCCAGTTTTTGACCCAACACAGAGCACAGCGTTTCCACACTCATGCCTGGAACCTACTTCGTGGTGGTCCTGTGCTCATGTTCCACACACTTGGTCCAGGTATCCTCCTGGTACTTCTCCTCCACGCAGAACTTTGCTTTCCAGGATGCTGGCAGGAGACTTTAAAAGCAGTGCATGTTGGTGATGATCTTGTGGTTCTGTTTTCTTTTCCATTCTCGTGCTCCCGTAGGTGATCACAGGATAAGGGCCCTTCTGTGGTGGGTTAAGTTACATGGAGCTCTTTCCTAGGAAACGAATCATGCCGCTTAGTGAGCCTGACATGCTGTGTCTAGAATGCGCAGCAAGTGAACTAAAGTAAACTTGTGGAATCACCCTTGGCATTGGGGTGTTGCTGAAACCTAACTTCCATTCCCTCTCATGAGTGGAAACCTCCTCACTCAGAAACGGTTGTCTCTTGTTAGTTCTGTGCACCTGAGGTCTACGTGAACAATCCATGGTTTCAGAAAGAAAACACTTTTCCTATGCTTCACAGTGCTTTACGTTACAGACCGTTTAGGCCAGCCCAGAGGTACCAGTCTAAAACCCAGAGTTCATGTCAGCATCGTGGCTCATAGAAAGGCTCGTATGCGCGGTTTTATAAATCCTGGGTTAGAGTTCACCCTGAATGTGATTTATGAACAGAAGCAGGACTGTCGTCTACTAACGCGGATGGGCTTCTCCACGCATCCTCTCTTCACCACTTGCCTCCTTCTCCCTTTCCATAAATTGGGAGGATGGAACACACTGTCCATTTCTCTTCCGTCCAACATCGGATTTCAGCTTAATTAACAGAATAAAGCAAGCATCTCTCAAAACGTTGACTTTAAGTACTTGGATATATATCAGCAGGCCTATTAAGAAGAACAGGATGTTTAGTGGGCCTCTCCTCCCTTAGCGAGCACAGAAACTTCTGGCTCTTCCCCGAAACTGAAGCCAGCCAAGTCGCACTCTAGGCACCAAGCTGGTGGAGACTGAAAGGCCAGTCTCTCAGGAGGAAAGCGAAGACCCCTTCTTGTTCATCAGCTCTGTTTTCGACACTGGGTGGCTTTTGAAAATATGTTTAAAAGCTGTTTTATCTTGCACACTCGCTCTACCCCATTTTGGTAAGGTTCCAAAGCTTAGGAGATTTAACCTTCCTAAATTGGGATTTATTAGCTGTAAAAAAAAAAACACAACAACAACACAAAAACCCGTTTTAATGTTGCTGGAGGTTGTGACTAGACAGTGAAAATTTCATAGAATTTTGTTGCAATCAATCTGAATACAAGTGTTTTTGGTTTGGTTCTGTAAGTCCCAAACCCTGTAGCATTAAAATTGGGGGTTGGGGGTGTTTTGGCTGACTATAGGATGTAAGATATTGGACATTTGGACAAAGTATACTATCCTTTTTGGAACGAAGAGGGAAGTTTCAGTTCCATTAATACAAATAGTTCCCAGATTATTCTGACCACGTTGGCTCAGATGTCAGCAATAACAGAAAGGCAGGGGGAAGTGGGCTGGCAGCCCTCAGTCCTGGCCCTAACTGATCCCCGAGGCTTATAAAGTTAGAGTGGCTCAAGGCTGCCTACAGTGGCAGAGAGAGAGGGTTGGGAGAGGCCATTTAGTTGAGAGTGCTTAGCTTTGTTTTGTGGACAATTTCAGAAGAGGAATTTGGCATCGATAGTGGACTTCCCTCTACAGATCTTCGGATGCTCTGGGAGTGACCGGTGTGCTCCTCAGAGTTGCCTGATGATGATTAGATGAAGTGTTGTGTAATGTTATGCTTAGCACAACGCCCGACATGTTGTAAATGTACAGTTTGTGTTCTGTTGCCATTACCATCAGTATTTTTCATCATCTGTTCCCATCGAATGCTGAATTGTGAATCCCCGCCTTCCCTCATTCCCAATGGGACACAAGATGAGGTATCCCTGCATTCAACGAAACTAGAATCCAGGTGGAATCTAGGGATGCTGTAGTCAAAGGGACCCTGAAATACAAAATGAACACTGTTTCGTTGCAAAATGGAATTTGCATTCTATCAGAGAAGTTGTGGTTAGTAGGATGCGTTTATCAAAGTCGTTTGATAGTTACTGAGCACCTTTTATGAGCCAGGCTCTTGGGTAGGATCTGAATATATAAAACTGAAAAAGACAAATATGGTCCCTGCGCTCAAGGAACTTAGATTTTCCTAAGGCTTGAGACAAGTAAAGAGGCAGGTGCAATTGCTAACTAATTGCAAGGTACAGTTTCTCTTTGGTGGCTGCTGGGGGCATTTAATCCAGACTTGGGGGTTTAGGAAAGCTTGCTGGAGGACCTGGAAGAGAAAGCAGGCATGAGGAGAGCCGCAGAATGTCCCAGCAGAGGGCAGGACGAGCCTTGGTCTATAGCACAGAGAGCATAGCTCATTAAAGGAGCTTACAGGGCCTCATTATGGCTGGAGGGCAAGGTCAGGGGTGGGGGTGGAGGGAGGGCAGGAGCCTGCAAGTCTCAGTAAGAAGAAGGGAAACAGCTGTACGAAGAGGAGTAACGATTAGGTTTGCATTTTCGAAAGATCACTCTGGCCACCTGTGGAAGTTGGATTGGAGGGAGGCCACCTGGAGACGAGACGGAGAGCTCCATTAGAAGGGGTTTGAGTCATCCAGGTGAGAAGTGATGAGGGTCTAGACCAGGGTGGTGATGCATGATGACCATGGTCACCACGAGGGCATCACCTACCCTGCATAGCACTTTCTGTGCCAGGTGCTGCTCTGGTGCCTTATCTATATTAGCTCATTTCATCCTCAAAATTCCCTTTGGAGATTTGTGACTATTAATCTATGAAGTATATAATTTTATTCCATTGCACAGTTGAGAAACCTGAGGTCAGGAACTTGCCCAGTCACCTCAGTGTAAATGGCAGGGGCAGGGTTTGAACCAGGCTGTGTCCTTGACCATCATGCCTACATGATTGGGTCAGGACCCATTTGGGAGGTTAGAAGGGATAGGACTTGATCTTGACTTGAGGACTGGTGACAAGACAAAGCGATGGCAGGTTTCTGGCCTGGGCATTCAAGTGGATGGTGGTGACCTCGGCTGAAGTGGGGGATGCATAACGGGGAGCAGACCTGTGATTGAGGTGAGAGGTGGGTTCTGGACATACTTGATGAGTGGCATTCCAGTAGAATCAAAGGTGAGGTACAGATTACGGCAGCAGCATCACATAGGTGGTGATTGACACTCTAGGGCTAGATAAGATTGCCCAAAGGGAGGGTCCAAAGGGAGGGTGATTGACACTCTAGGGCTAGATAAGCTTGCCCAAAGGGAGGGTCTTAAAAGAGCAGAGGACCTGGATGAGAGTAAAACCAAAAGCGGGAAGAAGAGGACCCCAAAGGGGACTGAGGAAGAGGGGTGGAGAGCTGGCAGGCAGAGCAGGCGAGTGTATGCACAAGAGGAAAAGGGGTTTTAGGAAGGGTTGACAGGCTCTTGGTGCACTGCACTTTGCCAAAGTTTAGAAGGATTAAGGGGGTCCATCGGATTTAGTAAAAGGTCATTTGGTGACTTCTTCAGCTAAAGCCGGTTCAGTGGGCTGCGGAGTCTGCAGGGAGAGTACAATGAATGTGGGGAGGACAGGGAGGCAGCTGTGTGGACCAGGCTTGTAGAATCAGGCTGCAAAGTAGAGAGTTGGGGAAGGTTTTCCTTTGTTTATTTAAAGACCAGTAAATAAGTGGGTTTAAATACTGATGGGCAAAGATGCTGATGGGGCAGGTAAAGGGCCCTGAGGCAGAAGGAGGCAAGAAACTAAAGGATGTCAGGGTAGGGGAGGGAGAAAGGCCTGGTGTAGATGCTGGAACTTTGCAGGTGGGGGGGGGGTGGGCAAAGAACTGAACAGCTTGCTCCTAACAGCTTATTCTTCACTAGTGGCCCGGTGCACGAATTCATGCACATTGAAAGGAAATTAATTAGAAGAAATAATTTAATATCGCTATTTGCCCTTTCTCTATAATAGAAGTGTCAACCAAATTCACGATCGACAATGACAGATTGAAACACACGTGTGCGATTGGTGCCAGCGAGAGCTTTATATGTATCACGCATGCATGAGTCAACTTAACCTTTTATATAGAGAGAATAAACTTGCTTAATTAGACCTGCTTTCTGATGTAGCTAAACTTTTTCCAGCCCAGTGAAGCACCCCAACTTCTCTTTCAGATAATTGTCAGCAACACAGCAATAAATATCAAAACAAAGCAGATTATTATTGTAGATCATGTAGGGAGAACAAAGCGTGAAATATTTAACTGTAGCAGTGTTTGACTATATTCTGCACAGTGAGAAAACCTGAAGTCATTTTCAAACTCCACCATTTCTTACTTCTTTTCAGTCGGGTCAAGTTTCTAAGCTTTCTAAATCTCCATTTTCTAGCTAAAGAAAATAAAATAGGATTCTACCAAGTCTCCTATCTACCTACTCCAGGACTTCTGTGAGGATCAAATGAGATGACGAATGGGAAAATGCTTCACAGATATTTGGTTAGAGTGTAAAATGTTTCCACTTGGCTATAAAGCAAGTCGTGTTTCTGGGCTGAAGAAACTCCAAGGAGGCTAGATGCTAGGGAGAGGAAGCTGGGCTTTGTTACTTGATGTCATTACCTGGCACCCACAGTGACTGTTTCTGAGCTGGGCTGGGCTGTGGGCCGTATTTTGTGCCATGGGGTCTGGGGCAGCGTTGGCTGTGATTTAGTGGGCTGTCGCTCCGGGTTGGTGGTGGGGCCTGTGTCCCACTTGGGGGAAGCCGACTGTTGCTTTGTGGGCACCAGGTTCACAGTGCCATTTCTCCATAAATGGCCAGTGCGTGTCCTGGTAGCTCCTGTGTTGAGTATCTGCCCTCTGTTGGTCAGTGCACGTCATAGCGACCAGTCAATGGTCAGGCACTTAGCATATTACCCTTTTATATATATAGATGGTTGGTAGGAAGCAAAGTTGTCTGCTGAAAACGAGGAGAGAGATAGTGAGGCCAGATTATTGTGCGTGAGAGAGATTGCTCATACCTTCTGCCTGGATTGGGAAGGACAGCCAACCAGGGAACCGTGGAGGGATGTGGGCAGCATTACTAGGAGGAGAGCACCCTGATGGAGCCACAGGTACACCTATATTGTGCCTCACCTTATTGTGCTTCACAGATGTTGCATTTTTTTCACAAATTGAAGGCAAGATTCTCCACCAGCAAAAAGATCATGACTTGCTTTATGGCAATATTCTCTTTATTGTGGTGGTCTGGAATGAACCAGAGGGATGCCTGTAGTTTATACTAAGGTTGGGGTGATTGTTAACCCTTTGGAACCCCAATGTTTTCACCAGTCAATAAGATACTGTTGAACTTTACTTTTTATGATCTGTATTATTAAAAGTGCAACAAACAGAAAATCCAGATTTATTGAAAATGCTTGTTAAAACTACTGGCCCTCCCTGGAGGTTCTTAAACACACCCATAAGAAACCTTGCCCACCACCCCCTATGCAGAATCGGAATTGTGGAGTGTCACGTGGTACAAAGGAAGTGTTTTAGGCAGGGGACCTGGTACCCACCTAGAGAGAGAAGTGCGTTTAGGGATAGGACTGTCTGCATGTGGGCAGCTTCCTGCTTACATAAGTTCCATCCCCTCCCCGTCGCTGATATCATGGCAAGGCTTTAAAAAAGATCTCCTTTGCCAGTTTAACTCTGACTTGCAGGTCAGACTCAGCCCTTCCCCTTGGGCTCACCTGCATTCCTCGCTCGCATGTCCCCTCCCTGCCTCAGGATCTGCTGTGGAGGAGGTTGGGACTCACTGGCTTACTTTGGCCTTGGATTTCACTCAAAAGTGCTATCCCCAGCCCCCTTCCAGGTGGTATCCGCCTCTCCAGGATGGAATTGTAAACTCAGAACCTCAAAGCTCTATTGATCTGACCCCTGCCTCTCTCTCTTTGGCCCCAGGGTTATGACCTTAAGGAGAGAAGTTAGCAGGGGCCAATACCAGGTATAATTCTGACAGGCCTCTCTTAACTGAATCCTTTCACTACTTGTTTGCTCAGAAAGCCCACATTTTACTTAAACAGCAGTATAACAAAATGGTTGTTCGTGGCCTATGAATCCTGGGCAAAGGCAATAACAAGAAAAATTGGTCTGTCTCTGTATTGGGCCAATGAAAATACCACCCAAGTAAAGATGTGTTGTGGAATTTCTACTGGTAAGATTGACTTCCTCACGATTGTCGTCCCACAATTCTGTGCATGAGGCCTCGCCCACCAGAGCCAGGCCAGTGCTGCCTCCTTTAGTTACCTGGAATCCCATCTTTTTCCATAGACAATCCTGTTCAGATTCTAGACAACTGATTTCCCCTGGACATCCAGCTCAGAACCTGCCATTGCTTGCCGCAGGACAAAATGTAGGTGCGCTCACTGAAGTGAATGTACCTGTGCTGTTTGTTCCATTGTGTCAAGGTGTGTTACTTCATCTCTTTCAGGAAACAAGCTCTGAGGTGAGGATTTGATTTAACTTGTTTATACAGGGCTCAGTCAAATGTGGAATTAGAGACACCTAATAAATGCTTTAGACTTTTGAATGATGCCGTAATCATTTTAATGGAGGCTCCTGTGTGTGTGTTTAAACAAATGGCATGTTTTCAGCAACATTCTAGCAAATAGGCAGCTTCTAAATTTTTTTTAAAAGTCTATAATTAGGAAACGAATTTTATAAAGAGCAGTAACATGCAGTTATATTGCGAAGCTGATTTACGCAGAAGCTCAAATGCATTGGAAAAGCCAAGATTTAATTTTTTTTACTCTATTTGTTTGTTTTCTGAAAAGTTGGTTGGCATGGCAGAGGTTGGTGGGAAAGGGGGAGAATTTAAAGGCGTTATTGTGAATTTAATGCATATTTTAAAGAGTCAGTTAAAAACCCCTTTATATTAGGTTAGCAGATGTGATTTGGCACCAACCCTTCCCACACATGTGCCCTTTTCATTAGGAATGTGTGCCTGATGTGGTGCAGATGGTATTTAAGCCACTTAGTAATATTTTCCACAACCTGTTTTTAGTAATTAGGCTTGAATTTGCTGGTTCAAAATTTAGCAACTTTGTAAACTAAGGAACTTGCAATGTGGTCTATGCACCAGCAGAGGGCAGTGTAAGTCAGTGTTTTACTGAGCCTCTCACTTTTGCGTTTCCAAAAGTTGTTTATTTCAGAGATGTGATTTGAGAATTAAAAAAAAATAAAATTATTTGACAGTGAAAAATTTTACAAGTTTTTTGTTGACTGTTCTCTGGTAAGAAAATAATTTGTCCGGAACTGAATTAAGCTGCAATTTTATTTTATGAATTTAATTTTTTCTTGATTCCTTTATCAACTAGTATGCGTGACTGTGAAAGGTATAGTCCGTCTGTATGTCATTTTATTAATGCATTTAAAAAGATGTAATATTTAATTTGATGAGACATGCTTTTCTTCAGCTCAGTTAGTGAATACTAGCCTTTTTCAAGTTTATGTCTATGAAGGGTTTCCATTATTTTTTTAAGGGAGTCAAGTAAAGGCCATATCCCAGTTATGTGGCCCCATCAAGTGTTGGTGACCTTCAGAGAGTAACATCAAGCACTGCCTCTTGTATCCTATTGTGTTGTGTTCTGTTGTGCTTCATCACATAACACCTGACACAAATTTTTCCTCACCACAAACCCTCTGGGTGTAAATCCGACTCTCTGCCCCTCTCATTCTCCTTAGTGCCTGTTTTCTCCAACCCTCCCTCCCTTCCCAGAGCACAGTCCCCGCTTCCCACCCCCTCTCTCTTTTATTTGTTGTTAATCCTCACCTGAGGATTTTTTTCCATTAGATTTTTAGAAAGAGAGGAAGGGAAGGGGAGAGACAGAGAGAGAGAAACATTGATGTGAAAGAGAAACATCAATTGGTTGCCTCCTATATGCACCCCAATCAGGGCCGGGTATTGAACTTGCAACTCTTCAGTCTGCGGGCTGATGCTCTAACCACTGAGCCAAACCATTGAGGGGGCCCCCCTTCTCTCTTTATAGTAGCTTCTTTATAAGTTCTCACCCCTCTCCCTTTTAGTGTTTCACATCCCATACCACTCTCCCTCTACTATGGACAATGTTTGTGTCTCCCCAAATTCTTATGTTGAAGCCCTAACCCCCAACGTTACTGTATTTGGAGCTAGAGCTTGTGAGGAGGTGATAAAAGTTAATTAGGTCACAGGGTGGCGCCCTCATCCGACAGGGTTGGTGGCCTTATGAGAAAAGAAAGAGACGCCAGAGCTCTTCTGCCACGTGAGGCCACAAGGAGCAGCTGGCCGTCTGAAAGCCAAGAAGAGGGGTCTCACCAGGACCCGAACTGGCCAACACCTTGATCTAGGACTTCTAGCCTCCAGAACTGTGAGAAAATATATTTCTATTAGAGGTCCAGTGCACGAAATTTGTGCATGGGTAGGGTCCCTAGGCCTGGCTGGCGATCAGGGCCGATTGGGGCCTTCGGCTGCTGGCCGGGGCCTCCCTTCCCCAGCTGTCGGCTGCTGGCGGGGGGCCTTTCTTCATTCTGCGCCACCCCCTGTGGTCAGCACACGTCATAGCAAGCGATCAAACTCCTGGTCTCCCAGTCGAACTCCCGAGGGGACAATTTGCATATTAGGCTTTTATATACCGTATATAGATTGTTTAGACCACACAGTCTATGGTATTTTGCTATGTCAGCCACAGCTGACTAAGATAGCCTGTTAGTATGTTATGGGGACCCAGGGACAGGGAAGGGAGCCATCATTGCGTGTTGGAAGGTAGCAGAAGCTGTGCTGGAAGGACAGGGGGTCGAGGATTGACAGAAAGGCAGGGTGTCAGGCCCAGGAGGTCTGGAAGAAGGAGTGAGTGTCTAAAATGATGGAGAGTAAAGACTTGCACTTGGATGCACACGAAGACCATGAGGATAGATGGCATAGATTGGTGGAGCCTTCAAAACTAGTCTGGGTGTTTTGGCCTCAATGCCACAGGGTGCTGCTCCAACTGGGAGATGCCACACTGTCGGGAACACGTGGCTGTCAGGGGTTAGCCACACCCAGGTAAGGACTGTGCACTCCTCTGGTCCAGTTTGTTTCTTTTCTTTCTTTTTTTTGATGGGGCTGCTGTCTTGGTGGGATTTCAGCTGTATTTCTGGGTATTTATCCGAGCAGGGGAGGAGAGAATGAATTCAGTGCTCAGTGTTGTTTGATGGGAAAGTCAAGGGCCGTGGAGGAAAGGGGGTGTCGTTAGAAGACTGTGAGCAGGAACGGGAAACGGGGGGCAGGAGCTAGTGTCCCATTTGGAAGGGGTGGCTTGGAGTCTGCTTGCCCTATTTCCTTCTTCCATAAATTTCCAATGCTCTGTGCCCAGCGGTTCATTCTTCCGGGTGGCATTCCTGTAGGAGAGGTGGCTGCTTTTCAGCAGATGGCAGTCCGGCTTATTAACATGCATAGGGAGGGCCACACACGAGTTTAAGTTTCTAGGACATAAGCCTAGGCGAAGCTGAGCCTCTCCAGGCCTTTGAAGCTGCATAGTGGTGGCTTTGGGCAGAGAGGGCAGCCCCAGGAGATGGGCCTAGGAAGATGGTGACTTCTGATACTTGGTAAACTGGTCCTTCAGGTTCCACCTCACCACGTGCCAGCTGTGGGACCTTGACGCTGACAAATGTAGCCTTTATTCTGGGTGAACATGAGGGATCTGTGTTAATGGAGAACAGGAAGGATGGATATTGAGTAAAGGATGGATAAAGGCTGACAGCTCTTTTATAGATTCTTTCTTCACTAAATACACACACAACACACACACACATCCCACTCACAAGTGTCTATTGCCACAGGACTTTGTCCTCTCTTTCAGAGGCTCCCCTTGCTGATTGGTATATATTTCGTCTTGCCACATTTTGGACATTCATACCTTTTCCGACCTCTGAGATGGGATGTGTATCACTGGCTGACATGATCTTGTTTATGTGTTTACCTGGTTCATTGTCTCCTGCTGTCACTGCACACGAATGTAAATTTTCTAGAGCTGGGGCCTTGGTCTGGCCCTCCAGTGTCTCCACACTTAGGAAGTGCTTGTAGCGCTTGGCAAATATTTGCAAATGAACGTAGGGATCCTGAAGGGGAAGGAGCAAGTTTTACTGAGCACTGAATTCCTTCTCTCCTCCCTGCTCCAAGCCCAACCCTGACTACAGTGTGGTCAGTGACCCATTCTAAAAGGTGTTCCTGTTAGAGGCTTGTGTGCAGGCATTGCCACAGGGGGGCGCTACAGCATCTGAAAAGAAGGGAGCCTCCCTGGTCCGTGGGTGTGCTCTGGGCTCCGTCTAGTGAAGTGGAATGTTGTCCCTCAGCTCCTTCCCCAGAAGGGGCTGTTTATCCTGCTAAGTTTGCAAAACCACCCAACTTCATCTGAAGTGTTTCAGTTACTACTTCCTGGTTTGCAACACCACATTCACTGATCTTCTGCTCCTGGTGGGAGATAGGGGTGATAAGTCAGATATGGGAATGTCACCGAGAAAGAATGTTTTTAAAAAGATGCGCTCCTATAGATTCTCCTTCACATGCACACGACCAGTGGAACTAGAACTAACTGGAACACCCTGTAGAAATTCTTCAAGGGGCATGCGGTGACAAAGGGATTAAAATGATATGAAGTAACATATTGATTAATTGCCTAGGGATGGAAATTTCTAGATAGAAAGTTCTAAAAGCAGTTTTATAAAGTCATTGAAGCAGTTCCCCCTTATAATTTTTTAACACTATCTGAACACAAAATATAACATCCAACTTCAGTCAAACTCGGTATTTAACTAAGGGAAAGCCCAAATAAGGAGGTATCCTTCCTGAACGTGAGAGCTTTCTCTTCTTTTCTTTTTCTGCTTTGGCAGTGTTTAGTATGGTTCTCTGCTTTCTTTTCCCTCACATGGGATATTAGCATTTAGATTATTGCTGCCAGATTTAAAACATACTAATTGAAATGAATTAAAGTTGGTGATTTAAACATGAATTCCTGTCCTTTGGGTGCCCTTTATGTATATGCTGTTTACGTATATGTGTACTTACATATTTAGGGTCATATGTAACACTCTAAATGTGCCCCCAATGAGAGGATAAAAGAAAGATCAGAGGTTCCAACAATCTCAACCTCTCTTAACTGGACATCGAATTTTACTGTGTACTTGTGTAATTCAGCCATTCTAGCAAAAAAATAAATTTCTTGACGTGACAACACTTGAAGTACATGCAATGTTATTGCTAAATTGATTTTGCAAGGTTTAGACCTATTGGCACGGCGAGATAAAAGCTCAGTTCTTTAAGTTCCGTAAAATGGGATTTTAAGGGCCCCTGTACTTTAAAACAAGAGAGTATTTTCCTGGTCAGGCCACACACACACTGGCTATTCTGATAGAGATTTGGATATTGAAGTCCCTTTCTGAATTTTAAAACCCAAAGGTAATAAACAAATTTTACATTAAACAGATTTCCCTTTGATCGTATTCTATATACAATGAGATCTTCATTCAGGATTTATTTTTCCAGGTTAATATTAAGTTGAGTTTAAGAGCTTACGAGAAATTAAAACCTTACTGCCTTTTCTCCAAGGGTGGACTTAATGGGAGTAATACCTAAATAAAAAAATCTAAACTATTTTAAGAATGTTCTTGGTGGTGAAAATTGTTAATGGTAGCACATTCGGAGCAGGGGAAAATGCCTCATAAATACCTAGTTTAACAACTGTGGTTTTAATAATTGTGAAAAATAACATGACTGTTAGAGGGAAGCATTAAATATTCAGGAAAATATAGACTTCTTTGAGACATAATGAAAAGTTGACGTTTAGGGGGATAGAATAAAGTACTCTCAAAAGTATATAAAAATCACAATGATGTTATTTCACCTGACAGAATAAGAAAATAATAATAATTCTAATTAATTTTAAAATAAGTAAAATAAAAAAATCTATGGCATAGGAGGAAAAGATGACTTGAGTAGAGAAAGGGGAGACAAACGGGATGAGTGAGAGAGTGGCTTCAATTTGGTGCAGTCAACTACTGGCCTGTGGCCTTGGGTAAGTTAAGCAGCTAAGGCACATTCTTCCCTATGATCTGGGAGCAATAATACCTGTTTCAGAGGGTGTTGTGATGCTCAGATGGCATGATTCAAATACGGAGTGAGATAGCGTTTAGTCCTCGTCTACATAGAATAGAAAGTGTTGGGGTTAAGAATGCATCGGGCCCAACCAGCGTGGCTCAGTGGTTGACCGTGGACCTATGAACCAGGAGGTCACGGTTCGATTCCCGGTCTGGGCTCATGCCCAGGTTGTGGGCTCGATCCCCAGTGTGGGGCGTTCAGGAGGCAGCTGATCAATGATTCTCATCATTGATGTTTCTCTCTCTCTCTCCCTCTCCGAAATAATAAAAACATATATTTTTTTAAAAGAATGCATCAGGACCCTAAAATAATCTTCCTTTGGCATGTAAATTGGCCTAGAATTTATATTAAAAGTCAACTATAGATTGTTATGCTTTGATTTGGTAATTAAAATTATGAAAAATAAGATAAAGAATGGGCAAGTTAAACAGTTGGGAAAGCTATTGGAGGAAACCCAGTATTCCAGTTGCATTCTGACCGGACATTGGATCTTTGTGGGGCAGAGAGGCTTGTGGTTCATCCTGTTGAAGATGATGATGATGATTAAGTCACGGAGTTCCTAAGGTGTGCGAGGTACACTAAGCGCGTCACAAGCAGTGTCTGATCTAATCCTCGGGACAGCCCAAAGCGGGGGTTCACTCATTAAACTGATGGGCCGTTGAGGAGACTGCAGTTTGGAGAGTTTAAGTAACCTGCTCAATATCCAACCCCTCGAATGACACGGGCACCATGATGGATTTGGGGTATCTGTGGTTATATTCTTGGGGCCCCAAATCTAACATTGGGTTTTCGGTCTGATTTATATAATTTTACCATTGAGTTTGTTTCTCTTACCTCTGTTTTTTTAATAGAAGCATAATTTTGACAAACTGTGGTTACTATACAAAGAAGAGACTATAGCTGCTTAAATTTATTTTAAGTTTTCCTAAATATCTAATACTATTATTGCTTTAGTCTCTATTTTCCCTCTAGGGCTCACTGGAATGCATTCTGATGAGAGGGGAGATCCAAATGGGGACTACGTCATGGACAGCATTTTCATTCTTGTTGAAAACCAGTGGTCATATATTCATATTGGTGGTATGAATATATGACCAATTTCCTAGCTCAGAGATGATAAATTAAAATAGCCTTGGAGGAGGGCATTAACATGGTAATCAAGCTCCTTCATAGTTTAAAAATGAATTTATCTTAGAGAGATTATATAAGCTCACAGAAACACCCATTCCCACTGGGGGCGGAAGTCCATGAGGCACCAGGATGCAAAAGTGATTTAGTGGAATGATGGTGGTTTGGCAGGTGAAAATAACAGTGTTCCAGCAGAGGAGGGTCCGAGGGCGCTCCCCAAGACAGAGACAGGCCCGCTCCGCTTTGGGGGATGGGAAGGTCAGGTTTGGAAGGAGAAGGAAGAGGGGACGGCACACTCACCTCGGACTTTGATCTCTGTGGCAGGAAGCACTCCTATTAACACTGAACTTCACTGAGCTTTTTCTCATGTAATTAGGGAACAGGAAAACACGTTCCACAGCGGAGCCCCAGGTCTAATGACCTGCAACCTAGCTGCACCTTGATGGCAAGAAGCGAGCCACCAATAAGTAGCATTTATTAATGGATTGCTGCATTTCCCTATAAGACACTGGGGGCCTGAAGGGAAACTAGCTCCTAACAGAAAAATATCTCAGCAACAACAGCAACAGGAGGATTTAGCAATACGTGAGAGAGAAAAATGATGAAATTGGACTCTAAAAAGTGATGAAACTTGTGGAACACCGTTTCTCACACCGTTTCAGTCAGAACTGCTCTTGGCCACCATTGGCCTACATCATTCCCCTGTCACAGCAAATGGTAGCCGTCCAGTGCTGACCCAACATGGCCTGTGGCTCTATTAAGGGGGTGTTGTGAGAGCCCCTGGTTGTCAAGGCTCTGTCTCTCCCTGTAGGGCATCTGATAGGCGGGAGGGCTCAGGATGTGGTGCAGAAGTTGGCAGGGAGATACCCACTGGGAAACAGGCTTGTCAGGGGAATTGCTTGAGAGAAAAAGAGGCCCTTTATTAAACCCCTCTCTTTACCTCACGCATTCCCACAAGGACAAATAAACAAGTAGGAGAAAGAGAATATATGAGAATACTGATGGTGATTATTCTTTTTTCTCTTAAAACTGGCATTGTAAACGTTCTTCTATTGGAGAATAATCGTTGATCAAGGCAAAGAAAAACAGGACCAAGAGAAGGTTAGACTTTTATGCTTCTTGTTTCGTATCGACAAAGGGCTCTTCTCTGTTGGTAACTTCGGAAGACCCTGGGCAATGATTGCATTCTAAGTTACTAAGTCCCCAATACACTGTTCTCTGTTGGGAAGCAAGCGATGACTGTGTGCACAGGGGCTTACTTTACGCGACGTTATGCGAACAGGGGAGAGGAGTTATTAATGCGACTCAGTGCGTTTCTGAACAATTCTTTTCTGAAGCAGTCCAGCAGCATTCTGTTTTTTTAACTCTTGTTCTGGTAAAAGTAGGTTTTTCTAAAAACATAAAAGCAAACAAAGAGGAAATCCCCAAATAGCCAAGAAAGAAAATTAGGGATTGCTTTTGAAGACTGATCATGTCTATGTTGCCCTCGGCAATGAAATGGAATATGGTTCTTTACATTTAAAAGGGGCCTTTGGACCAAGTCAGCCCCTCCGAGTCTATTTCCTCGGATGGTTCTGGCAGGTGTGCCCTGAAATCAGCAACACCCCATCTTACTGTCAATAACAGGGTTCAGGCAGCCTTTCACGATGATGTCGGTCCTTGAATTGGCAGATGGGACATAGTTACTTTTGTTACCAGATCATTAATATATAGAATACCCATATAACTCGTTGAAAAACAGAACAGAAAATATTATAAAATCAGTCATTTGGTTTCATAAAACTGTTTGTTTATAGCATTCACCAATTTTTTTTGAAAAAAGAGTTAAACTGACTAGTGTGAGTTACAGAGTAAAGAGAAGAAAAACCATAGCAGGTGAAATAAAGGAACCTGTGTTTTCTGCGTGTCATTCTGGTAGGAAAATTTCCCAGCGGTACATCACCCTCATAATATGGCTGTGGGTAAGTTGTTAACTCTTTTTAAAATTCTACTTCTAAGGGTATTTGTCATCATCAGAGGTAACCTTTTCTCTTGCTTCGGATGTGTTAAGTCTTTGCACTTATTAATTCTTTTATGTAGTGTTTGTAGTTTGTAGAAGGAAATTGATTTTCTTGTAATGGGAAAATCATCGCTCCTATTATGACATAAAACTTTAATTTGATGTCTCCTTCACTGACCCAAGCTAATTACAACAAAAACATGTTAACAAAGTGAGTAAAGTTCTTTCTTTCATGCATCAATTTTACTACTCAGGGTTGCCCCAGAAAGTCTTAAATGAAGGTGCTGCTCCATTACCCTGGGACTGTGTGTGTGTGTGTGTGTGTGTGTGTGAGAGAGAGAGAGAGAGAGAGAGAGAGAGAGAGAGAGAGAGAGAGAGGAGAGAGAGAGACCACTCTGACAGGCTGTGGAATGGTGATGCTCAGAGTGAAACTTGAACTCTTCAGATCATCGGTGGGCTTCTAAGGAGCAGAGAAAAAGAAATATTAAAGGGCATTATAGGGAATGGTCAGAACACACCACAGCTGAACGGCACGGACGCAGCTTCCTCTTTAATTTGGGCAGAGTGGAATGCACTCCCCCAAAATCAAACGGAAATAGTAAAATTTAAAAACGTTTATGAGTGCCCAACTCAGCTGCACCTGGCTTCCCTAATTGCCTTCAACCGAGTCATTACTGGGGAGGCAAGATGTTTAGCCACCAACAGCCCTTATTAATGCATAATAGGAATTTACTTGTAAAACCGAATTATTGGGATGGCATGATGTCATAAAGACAGAGTGCTGACATTTTGGATTGTTTTATGTAGGAATGTTGAATTATATTTTAAGAGTGGGATATTCCTTAGGTAATTAGTCACAATTTGGTGAGGCCCCAGTATAGGTGAGGCGCACGGATACACAGAATTCCTGACTGTAATGGTCCTGCATTAAAGGCTGTGTTTGTGCAAACGCATGTCCTTCTCATGAATTATCTGGAGGAAAAACCTTCTCTGGTCACTGGCATGTGTGCAAAACTTGGCCATAGCAGGTGTAAATAAATGTTCCAGCAAGACCGTCGTCCTGATTCCTGTACAAATGTCAAAACCTTAGGATTATAAAACGCCTGCAGATTTTCTTCTTGGTCTCAACGATGCCAGAAATGAGATGCATTAATTTTGCTGGACCTCAAACCTCGAATCTGCCAATGTGGTTCTGTGATTAATGGCCACAGACGTGTACCTGCCTCACAAATATAATGCGCCTTGGTTCCTAGGCTCTGCTTGCAGAGCAATCGGTACGTGATGTCAGCACTCCCCTGGTAGAGCCCGCTTTTGGAGGGGGCCGTAACTCCGCCACAAAACATCCCGCGGGATGACATTTTGAATATGAGTCCCTCATCCTGGGGGACAAAGACATTTAAATGATCAGATCTAAGTGTTCCACTGACTTACCTATTTCTGGGCTTATGAAGACCTAAGCCGCATATGAAAAAATTCAAGTTTTGTACATTTTAAGGAGGAAATATTTAAATAGTAAAGAGGGCTTCTTGTTGCTCGTTTTATTCCATTGTTTTCCTAAGGAAATACTTCACACTTGGGTGTTGGGTCACTTATTTTGAACCAGAAGGGAACATTGTAAACGCGGTTATGCTATCAGAAGACATTTAAAAAATCATTCAGTATTCATGTCAGTAGGATTGTGTATGCCAGTTAGCCACCTAAAGTCATGTTTTAGGTCAAAATCGATAAGAATTCTAGGACGAAGCTTGAAGAAGGCAGGCCTTGGACAGAATGCCGTGAAGTGAGCCACCTTGGATAGGGCGACAGACACCCTTTCTGAATGAGAACATAATTTTACTCTCGCTCTTGTTTTGACGTGAGAGAAAGTCGCCAGGACCTGCCCCAAGGCCATCTCTGTCACCTCCAGAGGCGTGGTGACAGCATCGTGATGCCCACCCTGTCTAGTGGGGGCGGGAGGATGGGTCGCCCTCAGGAGTTGGGGGTTTCCACGACATATCAGGGCAGGACTGAAGGAGCCCTCATGGTTGTTAGTGTGCAGGAGGCTCTGCAAGTTTGTGGGAGCGGAGGCCAGGAAGCCAGGGTCAACTGTGTTGGAAATTGATGGGTTGGATGGAGGCTGGGTCAGAACCCGAACTTCTGAAGTGGGTGTTCAGCTACCACAATTTACTGGACTTGTTAGATAGCTTAAGAGTTTTAATTTAAAAAGTCGTCTTGCAGTACTTCGTAATTGGTTCCAAAGCCACTAGTAGGCCTGACTGAAGGAGTGCTTTTTTGTTCATTTTTGTCTTTTGGGGGGATGGGGGGCTTGGTTGTGCCATAAAATTGTTTAATCTGCATTGATGGGTGAGTTTTAGGTTTTCTTCCTCCCTACCTTTCCTTCTACTTTGCTTCCTTTGGAAAATAGGACATTCCCTTTAAGGCAGCAGTAACAAACCATTACAGGACAAAACATTTCTTGCAGCCCCCAGCAGCAAGAGGACTTTTCCAGAATCTTCAGCAGGTGGCAGAGAGGGTTGCAGTATGGCGGAATCAAGATGGGCACCTACTTCCGTTCTCTTTCTAGTGCCTGAAATATGTATCAAAATATACTCATAACTGTTCCTGCCCTCATTCCATCACCCTGGGCTGGACCAAACTCTTCGCTTTACAGTGTTAGACTCCTTCCCATGAAGTGTGAACCGTAGAAGTGGAACCTGTCATTCTTAGGTTGGCAGGCATTAGACTTACCAGTTGGCTTGAGTAACAACACAGGGCCATGAATCAGTGCCGGGTTGAAAAAGTACCATTTTTAGGTTGAAAGCACTTTTTGAGATCAATTTATCTAGCCCCTTACTAGTATATTGCCTTCAGTCATTGATATAGTCAGTAAACATTCATTAAACTCTACTATCAGCCAGGTATGTAGAGTAAGAGGAGTTTTGCTGTATTGATCTTATTAAGAAAGTATAAAAGTGCAGAGTCTTGTTGTTAAAAGAATGTCATAATATGTGAATATATAGAAATAGAAAATTTTCAGTCTGTTAAATATTTTTTTCCTGTTTGGGAAGGTGGAAAGACAAAGTCTAAATGCCTATTGAATGATTCTCCATGAAGTTTTGAGCACCTCCCACTCCTTGGCCTTTGTGTTTTACTAAGTTCCTGGTGTCACTGTTGCCTCGGGTCTGGTCCCACCTCCCGCTAGGGAGTGTGAGGCTCCTGGCCAAGGCGTGTGGGTAGAACAGAGGTGAGTACAAGTGCCCCAGGTCCCACCATTACCTAGGTCCTAGGAGCATGGACACTGCATTCCCCAGACCCAGGTCCCTTCTAAGTCCCTAAAAGCAACCCCTAAGCCAGTGTGGATGGGTAGAACCAGCGAGTGGATCGGGCAGTTAAGTTGCCTTATTGACCAAACCTTGCAACCAGAGCTCTAGATTCTTCCCCTCCTGCTCATCCTCTTTATTGTAGACCCCTCAGGCTCCTCCCCAACCAGCCTCCACGTTGGAGCTGGACAGGGTTGCTCTGCCTTCTGGCTACTGCTTACTGCACGTGTTTTCTCTGATCCTGCTGTCGGTATCATAATAGGGGGAGTGCTCGTTCCAGGTTTACTGAGGAGTGGGAACACTCAGCTCAGTCTGTCCCCGAAACCTCCACTTGACTCGGTCACATTCCGACCGTGTTCTCTGCTGCCCTGAGGTCGAAGGAATGCAAAGCATCCCCTGTCTCTGGCACCGCTTCTCCTGTGCTCTTCTCCGAGGCCTCTGCATGGCCCCCCAACTCTACCAACTTACTCAGTTGGTTCTCAGTACCGGCCCCTCATTAACAGATCACGTCTCTGACTCGCTGTGGGCTGTTAACAGCATGGTGGTGTCCTGGTGAGCTTAGGAGGAGCAAACAGGGTCTGGTGCTAGTGAGTATAGTTAAGTATTTCTTAATGAAACACTTTTGAGAGGAGTCAGGTTCTTGAGCACTCACTCAATCCATCAATCAGCATTTATTGATTTGCTTGATTATCTGACTGTCATTTTTGGCATTAGTTTACTATTTGCTAACCCACAGATAAACTCTCAAGTAATTTTTAAAAATATGTTTTTACTGATTTTAGAGAAGAGGAAGGGAGAGGGATAGACAGATAGAAACATGAGAAACATCAATTGGCTGCCCCCACCCCACCGGGGATCAAGCCTGAAACCTGTGCAGGTGTGGCAAGCCGGCACAGCCATGGCATACTCAGCCCCAGGGCGCCTTATGTGCCACGCCAGCTCAGCCAGGTTCAGTGACCCGAGAGGGGACAGTGAAGGATTGAGAAAAGACAGACAAGAGAATGAAAGCTGGGTCTCGGTGGGACGCTGCCTCTCTGATGGAGAGACAGCGACACGGACTACAAACCGTGTCTTTATTTTATAGCCAGATTTCCACGAGGCAAAGAAAGGGCGTGGTCAAGATGTTTACAACATTCTTGTGGGTTTCGATCCTACTCAATTACATGCACCTGATCAAGCTTTGTTTACTTGCAGCCTATATCACTCAGGCATGTGGGGCCACTTGTTCGGACCATAGGTTCAAGCTTACAACTACAGCTGTTGGCTATAATTGTGCTGGGCGGGCTCTGCCCTCCAAGCTGGGACTTGCACGTGGCCACGAGAGGACTGTGCCCTCTCATTAGTCCGAGGCTTGAACCTGTCCAAACACTGTAGCGGCTCTCCACATGGAGGTTCATAGGTGAGTCACATTGGCTGGGCTCAAGTAATATTTTTGTTTGGACACTTGGTACTTCCATGATTTCTCAAAATGAATCATTTTAAAAGATAACATTGGAATTCTACTTTGCTCCGCATGGCTTAGTGTTTCAGTATTTTTCAACATCTTTCTCATTTCTGTATACCAGTATCACAAAAAGATGGGAATGAAGATGCATGTTGGGCTGTGAGGTAAGACATGATAGAGACGGAAGCCTGGTATGATGGGGGTGTGATGGGATTTCAGGAGTCACAGCCAGAGTTAGGCAAGTCTTCTCAATTACCTGGATTTTACACTTTGTAACTACAGTGAACCTCTGAATAATGAGGGGGTGAGGCCTGCCGACCCCCATGCAGTCAAATACCCATGTATAACTTTTGACCCCTGACCCCAAACTTAAACTACAGCTGGCCACTTGCATCTGTGAATTCAACCACCATGGGTTGAAATAGTATTTTCAATCTTTGGTTGAGAATCGTAGTTGGGAAACCATGGTTAGGAGTGATAAAATACTGTTTTCTATCGTGGGTGGTTGAATCAGAAGATCCCAAACCCGAGGATATGAAGGGCCAATTGTATTTATTGGGGGGGAAAAAAGCCATGTATAAGTGGATCTGCACAGTTCAAACTAGTGTTGTTCAAGAGTCAGCTGTATAAGGAAAGGGAGTGGAACTCCATGGTTCTAAAAGACCAGGCAAATACTTGGATGGCCTATTGTTCCTACAATTCATGAATAATTCCACCGGCTTGAATGTCTATGTTCAACATAGCAGGAGGGTGAGACTTCTCACCAATACTCAGCTGATCTCCCGAGAGAAGTTCCCTGTTTGTCCAGTACTTTACACATTCCAAAAATTTGTTTATCATTGTCTAGTGGTTCAAAAAACTGGATTTCGTGTCTGGATTCACAGCTCATAAATTTAGAATTCTTTACTTAAAGTTCTTCTCTGTGTCACTGAAATTCAGGCCCTGCTATGGAATCAAGATTAAAAAAACAACAACTAGACCCTTTGTATGTTCCACAAGCCTAACAATCAAAAGTTAGTCTCATAAAAATAATCTTGTAGTAATATCTTCTATTCAGTCACTTTTGAGTAGCACTGATGCTCATTCACCACAAGAGGGCAGCACAGGTGGTTGAATGAAGGAAATGGCCTTTGCAGAAATAGTGACGTTTGTAAGACTAGTTTTCAATATACAGTGTTTTACACACAATTTACATATGAGTGTGTGGAGGTCTCAGCGGTTCTCTGTGACAGGTAAAGCAGGCATAATTATCCTCATGTTCTAGATGGAGAAATGAAAGCTGGGAAGACTTAAAGATCCCTGTGTTCAGTGTACAGCTACCGAATGCCATCCCGTGCTTGAATCCAGCACAGTCTTCTTACCTGAATCTAGGTCTCTTTCCACCATACCACTCTGCCTATAAATGGTGCGTTATCATCCTCCCAGTGACCTCCTAAAGTAGAGTTGGGAGGCCGCACAAAGGCTAGAAAACCATCTGTTCTATGGCAACGGTTCTCAAATGTTTCATCTGACACAGCATCTTGTTAAAGCTTCCTACCTCCACCCCTCCCAACCCCTCCCCACGTGTCCTGCTCTGGGAAGATGGGAAAGGCTGGGACTGTTTGCCTTCTAAGTAGCCCCATGGACAGCTGTCATCGTGGTCTGTTATTTTGATCTGTATGCAGGGGTCCTCAAACTTTTTAAACAGGGGGCCAGTTCACTGTCCCTCAGACCGTTGGAGGGCCGGACTATAGTTGAAAAAAAACTATGAACAAATTCCTATGCACACTGCACATATCTTATTTTGAAGTAAAAAAACAAAACGGCAAAACACCCGCATGTGGCCCGCGGGCCGTAGTTTGAGGACGCCTGAATAGTGGCTCTTAAATAGGTTGGAGGTGGGGAAGATGACGAGAGGGGTTCAAGTGAAGACGAAACCTGGACCTGGACGTCCGTAATTCACATAACTACTTCGGTTTCCATGGTGAACTTGGAAATGCCCTGTGGACTCCCAGAGCTCCGCCCCTTTAAGTGCTTTCAAAGGAGATCGCTGGACCCAGTACAGGCTCAAGCAAGGCTCAGTCAGAACTAAACGAAACACCCCGTTATTGAAAACCCAGACCAAGTTCCCAGGTTCCAAGACTGAGCATTGCAGTGGCTGCGGGCGGTCCCAGAAGCTGGGTGACTTACATACAGAATTTATTCCAAAGGGATTTTGCCACCTATTCTTCTTTCCTTTTTGGTAATTAGGGTGATTCTATCAGATAATTAATTTTAAGGGCTTTTATTCATTTGTTGGGGGGGGGGGGAATAAAAGGCTCAAGTAGCATCCTGTGGTTATACCAGTTTCCCAATGATTCATGAATTCAGATTGAGAACTGGAGTCGGGACGATCAATAAGTGAAAAATAGGTGCTGCCTAATTGCCTTTTTAAATCAGTAAAATAATTAAAGCCTTTATAGTCTGGCCAATTAATTGTATAGTCGGCTTAATAAGGAAAATGCTGGAGAAAGATAAAATTACAATACCATAAGCAACTAATAGCTAAAAAAAAAACTTTCCTCGTGCAGTTGATTAATTATCCTCCTCTTTTTCTCTTAAGAGACTAAACATTTAGTAAATCCGTATAGTTCCAGTGTAGTCAGCATTCCCATTGTAAAGTGCCAGTGTTATCATTTTTCATTCATCATTTTCTTAGGGTCCGATGTGAGTGTCATTGTTGTGTTTAGGAAAAGAATACAAATATTTATTTTAAACGTTTCTTTAAACAGAGTCTTAGTGGAGGGCAGAGCCCCCTAATGCTCTACAGCTGGGTTTGGAGGCTTTACAATTGGTTTTCGTCTGTGTACCAAGTCCTCTGCAAATGCTCAACTGCAGAGAGCAAAATCTCGCTTGACAAGAAGTCTAGATATGGATTTATGCAATCGGATGTGATGTTTACTTAGGACCTGCTAGGATCTACCTGGGAAACTTGCCTGTTATCCCCTTTATTAAAAAGTTCTAAATACATATTTGCACAGTGTTTTCTTATGGAAACATCTGTGTAAGGAATGTTTAACTTATTCGTTTCCAAAGGGGAAATGTTAAAAGGGAGAAAGACAGAAATTAGGTAAGCAATTGCTTAGAGAAAGAGTACGAACGTGAGACATTGAGGACTCCGAGTTCTGGCTGAGTTGTCTTTCATTCTCACGTTGTTGCAGATGGATAAGATAATTGTTATCCTAACCAGAACTCACTATCCACATCTCATTCTGAAGTCCTTAAATTAAACATTCGACCCCTCTTTCAGGGAGGAGTTGGCTATTGGCTTCCCCCCCCCATCTTTTTTTCTTTCTGTTTAGCCTGCATTGAACCTTTGGCCTTACCCCAAGTGTATGGGTGGTATATGGTTTAAAATTGATATATTAATGTTGAATTTTTATTGTCACAGTTTCTGTTCGTGCTCCTTTCAAACCTTTCATTTATTTGTTTCTGAACCTTGGATATCTCATAAAAATGTCACCATTGTGGTTGAACATTAAGCACCTTCCCATTTTGCCCTGGGCCGTTGAAATAAATTTGGACCAGGTGCTCTGTGCATAATGGAGCCCCTTGAAGTGCTCTGATAATGAGCCGGGGGCGGAAGCTGTCAGCTTTCAGCTGGCTTGAAGAATGCAATTAGAGCAGTTTTAATACAGCGGAGGGACCCCATCCAACCAGGGCCATTTTGAGTTAAACCAAGTCTAGAATCCTAAACGTGTTCTTTTAAGCATTGAGCTGTGTCTCTGCACTGAGAATGGGAGAAGGCGTTCCTGTGCAATGCATTCATTTTGAGTCAAAGAGGAGAAAAATCTTCCAAATGCCAATGGAAGGTCTCGCACCCCTCCTGTGATGTTATTGCGACCTTATTTATGATCTGATGTCACTCTGATCAAGGGAGCTAGTGTCAGGTTAAGTCTCAAATCAATCAAGTATTTAGTGAGACCACTTAGCTCAACTTTTCTTTTTAACCGTGATGTTTCCCTTTTTTAAGGGAAAAAAAAAGTGGATTCACCTAAATATCTATTAATATGGGGAGTGCTTAAAACATTCACTGTAGGACACTATTAAAAAGAACATTGCCTATTATATATTGTTGAGTAAAGCAAAGTTATTCACAGGACAATATGTAAAGTGTGATTCTGTTTTTTGGGGAAAACTATGCAACTACAATATACATTTATAGGTGCATAGAAAAGGTTTGGGAAAATGCACACCAAATCGTTAATGATGAAAAGGGAAAATGGGGATGAGGGTAAGCTGTTTTTTTTACTCTCTCTATATGTGTATTTTTGAGTTATTTAACCAATAATTTTCATATTCTAGGAGTAGGTCAGCTCACTGTCAAGCCAATGACTTACTATAAGTGAGTGAATGCCCTTCTGTGGGGCAGGAGTGAGGGAGGAGCCCACTTCTGTTAGTCCCCAAGATGCTGGGCTATCAGAGTGAGAAAACTTACTGCCGAATGAGAGCTTTCTGTTCCACATTTCAGATCATTGTTCCAACCTCTTCACTCCACAGACACTCGCTTTACATCTGAGGACACTAGTGTTCAGAGAGATTCAGTGATTTGCCAAGTCACAAGTTTAAAGTGAGGTGTCGGGATTTGAACCCAGCTCAGCTCAGCTCGGAAGGCTAGGCCCTTAACCCCCTCTCTAGGCCCTGCTTGGTTTCTTAGCACAGTTCTTTAAAAGCAGATACAACTTCCAGGGTCATGTTATCCTTTCATCCTTGATTTCTTCCCAGAAAATGAGGACATAGTTCAGGAGGAGTTGTTATTGTTGTTCACCGTTGACATTTCTTGTAAACACTTGGCCCACTCATTAAAAACATTCTGGACTCGTGGGATTCACAGTGGCGTCTCCAGTGACTGGAAGCCTTTGTCCTAAAATGAGGGCGTGTATAATAATGTCAATCCAATTTCAATTGAAAAATAAATAATTTCACACAGCGGGCAAGGTGGGATGTCCTCATTAATGAGAAATAGTATGCAAAATTTAAACATCAGCATAACTATGAAAATATTTTATAAACTCCTAATTGCTGAATTTAAGCTGATTACTTACTCAAATGACTCATTTCTTCTAACATTTATCATTTCATAAGCCCTGAATATATACCTATATATGTATTTCTATTTCTTTGTTTTAAAGCCTTATAAATGTCTTTTGTCTCTTCTTTCGCTTGCATTTCTGCTTCATATGGGATACTGCTTTCCTGTTGGCCTTTTGAGATGTTATGCATAATATTAAAATCCCATTTCAGGTTTCAGCTCTATTCCACAATTTGAACTTTGAACTATTCCTATGAAAGAAATAATAACTCAGAGACAGAAAGTAGAATGGTGGTTGCCAGGAGCTGGGGCAATAGGGAGTTATTGTTTAATGGCTATAGAATTCCAGTTTCAAGGTGAAAGAGTTCCGGAGATGGCTGGTGGTGATGGTAGCACCAAATTATGAATGTATGTAATACGACTGAACTGTACACTTAAAAATGGTGAAGATGACAAATTTTATGTTATGTGTATTTGACCACAAAAAAAAAATTGGAAAGATAATTAAATTTAGCCACAAGTGAGCCTCCTCCGGTGACCCGAACTAACATTTAATGGATTTAATGGCCCTTCTTCTGACATTGAGACGCTGACCTGTTTGCTTACCTGGGCAACGTATGCATTTAGCCAAATAACGTAAAGATCCCTCCCAGAAGCCTGAAACGGAGCGCAGCACAGGGAAGCGCGAGGCACAGTGAGATTTGCAGCGAGTCTGGTGTAATAGTTACTTGGCTATATTTTTATAAAGCATGAGAAGGTGATAGAATACCGTGGGGGAGAAGCCTCACCTCTGATTTTTTAACAGAAAAAAACTCTTATTTTTGAGCATCTATTTTAACTTAAATGATTGAGTTTATTTGGCATTTGGGTTCCTCATTCATATATAATTTCTTCCCATTTGTGATTATCAAATTTTCTTAGGTTTGATCACGTAATCATGAGATTGTCTTTGAACCTTCTCTCCCTTTGTTGCAAAAAAGAATTCACACACCCAGGGCCTCCAGCCTGTGGAAGGTCAGCGACTTTGAAACCAGCCCCAACAGAATGCTTGTCCCTCGTGGGGTTGCCAGCCAGCCTTCCCCAGGGGTGTGGGGGTGGAGGGGTAAATGGGTATAGTCAGCATGATGATGCGTGAGGGTTCAGTATTCCTCAAAAAGGGGTACACCGCCCTGGCCAGCGTTGCACAGTGATTAGAGTGTCGGCCTGCACACCAAGGTGTCGAAAGTTCGATTCCCAGGCAAAGACATGTACCTGGGTTGCAAGTTCAATCCCTGGCCCTGGTTGGGGGCCCATGCGGGAGGCAACCAATCCATGTGTCTCTCTCACGTGGATGTTTCTCTCTCACTCTCTCTCCCTCCCCCCTCCCTTCCACTCTCTCTGAAAATCAATGGAAAAAATATCCTCAAGTGAGGATTAACCAAAAAAATGGCAGGGGGGGTGCGGGTCACCTCAGTGGCTTTAAGGACACCTTGTGAAATTGTCCACAGCAGAAGGGCAAACGCTTCAGGCCAAACCATTAAGAGACTCAGCTCAACAACCTGCTTTGAAGTGAAAATAAAGCAAATGCTAAGATTTGGGTCCAAAGAGGAACTCGGTCATGACTTGGGGGAGCTGCCTGCAGTCCCCACACCGCAGGGCAGGTCTGAGGACTGAGGCCTCAGAAGTGAGACTGCAGATACAAAAGAGCCTGCAAAGCAGAGACTTGGCTGGTCGGGGCGGGAAAGGGGGGGCCAGGGGTGGGGGCGTCCCGAGAGATGGAGAGACTGGGTTTCCAGCCAGGCTGTGGCTGTGTTAGCTCTGTGTCTGTGGCCCTGCTAGGTCCTGGTGGCTTGGTTAAAAACTCAGGTAATTTGGCAGCTCCTCTTCAACTCTAATGAGTGACATCCAAACAGCAATAGGATTTAGGTCACACAGCCCATCCCTTCCCCACACCTACACACAGGCTGATTGTGGAAGCCATGTGTCTTCAGGCGGGGTCCCCCCTCACCCCCCCCCCCATACCCTCCCCAGGTTGGGAAGGGGGCAGAAACAAGGTGAGAGAGGTTGTCTTCTTGTTTTTCCTAAATATAATTGTTTTCTGTCATTCCCACGATGTAATTGCAGTTTTAGCTTTTTAAAAAAATATGTACCCAGAGAAAAGTCTGGAAGGTATGTGCATGTATATATATAAACTAGTTCCTTTAAAATTGTAATGCGTGTGCACGATAACACATTTAAATGGTACAAAGAAAGGGAAACTCATCCTCCCTGAGCCCTTAACCCCATCCCAACTTTTTGAAACAGCCTGTCCGCGTTTATCTCTACTTCCCAGTGTAACCAGAGGTGTCCGGGGTGGTGGAAGGGAGTGCAATTATCGGCTGTTAATATTTTCTTCTTAATGTTTTCTCGATTTTCTCATTTCTACAGTTACTTTTTTTAAAGTCTAAATGAGAAGTGTATGTCTCTGAGGCCGGAGCCATGCCAATTTCCATGAACGGCCTGACTTTCGAAGTTGTGTTATGCGGTGTAAGCACGGAGTTGTGTAGAGTCATATCCATACGTAAATGTGGTAACAATTATTTTAAATGAACTTTATTCTTCAGCTTGAACAGATTAAACTCGAGAGTGGGCTCAAGCATTTCTTTAATTGCATTAATTATTTATTACACACCGGCATACAGTTCAGTTGGGCCGGGGGAAGTTGATTATAGCCGCTTGTTTTAAGTCAGTTTTACACCCCGGGTTGACAACATTATCACACTTTCTCGCTGAAATGAAAGAGCGGGATAATGCTCCGGGGCAGTTACCGCAGATGCAGGGTTCAGGTGCAAACGGCGTTTGCGGCAGATCCACCGTGGGTATAGTGGGGCCCAGGGTGTGCCTGCAGCTGTGCTTCCTCCATGCCCCTGCCTGCCCGGGAGTTCTCCATTCTGCCGGTTTTAGAATGGAAGGCGTGTTTCATGCAGGTACTGGGTTCTCATAGACTCTTACGTGACGCTTACAAGATCATTGAGTTCTTTTTTAACATGTTCTGTCTTCCAACAAGAAAAACATAAGGGAAAACCAGCTCCTTGGTACCGTTAGTAGCTTTGTTCCATGTTTTCGGAGTAAGAAACACCAACACGTTATGGAGGGGACCCCTCCGGAGGCTCTGCCATCAGCATCTGGGGCAGCCACCCCCTCCCTCTGAACCTCGCCGTCCGGAAAGCAGCTTCCTCCACACGCTTGCGCTTTTTCTGATCACAGATGTGCCCCTCCATGTTGCCTGTTTCTGTAAACCAAGCATATTTTTGTCATCACCTCCAAACCCTTTAATCAGCTGGAAGCGTGTCACTGGATGGAAGGCCGGTGTGGGTGGCAAATGGTGAGGGGCTGGTTCTGGAGAAATCTTGGCAGGTCCGGAGTGGGGTTAAAAATACTTTTGCAGAAAGTACTAACATTGGTACCTTCTCTGTCACACGCATTATTGGCTGCCATGTAGGATATTTCTACATACGGGGAGGCTGCTTCTTAACGGGGGAAACCAACCTGCTTCTGTAGTGAGCAGCTGCATTCACCATGTGGGAATACTGTGTGTCTTGCTTTCTACCTGGCAATCCTTTCCAGTTAAGATGCCTGCTGGTCGTGACCCTATTCCCCCTGAGAGTCGTGGCTTGAAGTCCGACCAGATTTACTGCGTGTCGGCTCTGTGCGTGCAGTGGGCTCGTGCTAGGCACACAGAGAGGAAGAGAAACACAAGTGTGTGCCCTTGAGCTCCGGGTTCTTTTTGTTTGTTTAAAATATGTTTTTATTGATTTCAGAGAGAGGAAGGGAGAGGGAGAGAGAGAGAGAAACATCAGTGATGAGAGAGAATCATCGATCAATCGGCTGCCTCCTGCATGCCCCCCACTGAGAACCGAGCCCACAACCCGGGCATGTGCCCTGACCAGGAATCGAACCGTGACCTCCTGGTTCATAGGTTGATGCTCAACCACTGAGCCACGCCGGCTGGGTGCTCACATTTTAACAGGGATTTTGGATGACCTTGCTGCTCCGGGACACAGTAAGAAATAAGCCTTGTCCTGGGGAAATGGCAGGCCTCGCTGATGAATGTTGCGGAGAGAGCTTGGTATCTTCCCGCTGGCTTCCCGCTCTGCCTCTGGCCCTCCATTGCCGTTCAGATGCCAGAGCCGCCTCAGCAGGTAGAAGAAAAGGGGGGTAGGGGGAAAAACAGAGCTTGCTCTCAAGTATACGAAGGACAAGATGACTTGGGGAACTTTCTTCAGATCCACTGCCACCGTCAGCCTGCCCACGGGCGGGACGTCGGGCAGATCACGCAGGGGACGGCAGCGCCCGGATGGTGGAAAGTTTTACAAAAACATCTGTTCTATTTGGATGGTTCAAATATTTTCAAAAACATGGGCTCAGCCAAAGCTCATATTTCATAAAACCTTTGCAAATATCTACGGTTTTTCTTTTCTTTTTCCATGTGGACATGGAAGCAAGAGGAGAGGAAAAATGTGGCCACATGTATGTTTTTAACTTCTTATTTCCAAGTGTTATGGCTTTTTCAGGCATGAAAACCAATCAGGTCCCGTTCCTGTGGGATGTGGTGTCTCTAGACTTTTCTCCGTCTTTCGGAGAGAGAGACACACAGGAAGTCTTAAAGAAACATTGCCCTAGACACTGTGTGTGGGGATCACACATGATATGAAGCTGTAGTTTTTAATTGCTGGAAAATAAAGGGGGAAAGGTTCACAGCAGTTGGAGGGTGAGGTCGAGCAAGGAGAGAGCAGCAGAATAGGTTCTCTCTCCTGGGTCCCCACCTGGACCCAGCTCTCCATGCCCGAGGAGACTTTTCCAAAGTGCAGCCAGCAGAGAGGGCGGGGCACCCGGAGGAGGCGCCCTGGGGTGTCTGTAGGCAAGCAGCCTGGCTTCCAGCTTTAGTCCAGGTCTGTGGCCCTCAAGATCAGGGGTGTAGAAGCTCCAGGGCCAGACAGACGGGGCCAGCGGGGACTTCTCTGGGGACTGTTGTGAGTCTGTTAATACTTGGGGTGGGGGTGGGGGTGGGGGGATGAGATTTTGAGCAAACCAGTACACTCTCAGCCCTGCGAGTGCTGTGAACCGAACATCAAGCTGCCTCCCCAGTGCCTTCCAGAGAAAAAAGCGCCCAAATCTAATGCTAAGGGCCTGTGCACATGGTTGTCAATGACGCAACTGGGGTGAACTAAATCCTTCTCCCCCTGTTTGGGTAGTTCCAAACTAAAGATGGAAACAATGACTGGGAAACACCTGGGGTTGAAAGTGGAACTTGATTGTGAGAGCCTGCGGCCTCCCTGCTTGGTTTGAGTTGAGATGTGGGCCCGAGGCCCGGGACGGTGGCCCCTCCGTGTGGCGTCAGCGAAGGTTGCTGGGTCCCCTGCAGGGTGGGTGGAACCGTGATGTTTATAGTCTCCATAAGCCCAAGTCCCACCGGAGACTCCAAGACACAGTTGCATTTCCTCCGCAATTCCGATTGGGTCGTGGAGAGAAGCTTCCTGGGTGTTTGGAAGGTGACACAGACGCAGGAAATGTGGCCTCTCCTGCGTACACCTGACTTCAGGTGCGTAGCTGAGGCTTGCTCAGCGCGTCAGCTACACTTCCCTTTGCTTCCTAACACCAGTTGGCAGGCAGGGACCTAGGGGACTAGGGGAACTAGGACACTCATCCTTAAGACCATCTTTAGTGAAGTGGAAAGTAGGGTCTGCCATTTTTCCTGGCACCTTAAAACAAGGGAAAATCTACTCCGCACAAACATCTAATTTGTGCAGTACTCAGATAGATGCCCTGAAGGCCCGGGGGGGTGGGGGGCGGGGATGAAAAGGGGGAAATGGGGGACAACTGTAATACTGTCAACAATAAATAAAAATAGTAATAATAATATAGTCAGGAAGCATGAATCACCTTGTGAAGACAACTGAGTGGTGAGGAGTTTAATTTTTCCTGAAACCGTAAAGATTAAACAGGAGAGAAAGAAAAGGGCCCTGAGCTAGGAGTTGCGTTGGCCCGGTCTGTTCCCCTCTCTGTCGCCGACAGGGATCCCAGTGAGCCACCGGGGCTCTGTCTCGTCTGCCTGTCTGTACAGAAGGCAGGTTGGGCATCGACCTATGAAGCAGGAGGTCATGGTTGGATTCCCAGTTAGGGCACATGCCCAGGTTGTGGGCTCAGTCCCCAGTAGGGGGCGTGCAGGAGGCAGCCGATTGATGATTCTCTCTCATCATTGATATTTCTATCTCCCCTGCCCTTCCTCTCTGAAATCAATAAAAATATATTAAAAAAGGAAAAAGAAAAAAAAAAAAAAGGCAGGTTGGAGGACACGGAAGATCCTCCTGCTCTGAGGATCTGTGAGCTGAGGCCAGGGTGGCTGAACCGAGGGCCTGGTTTCCAGAACCCCGGGAACATCGTGGAAGTGGAAGCCACCCCCTGGGACTTCCCCAGCGGAGACCTCCATCCCATTGTGCGCGGCACTCGGCACTCGTTCCTGCGCTGTTGCATGATGTCAGGCAGCGTTTTGCAACCGCGCTCAGGGATGAGTCAGCTAATGGCCCGGCCATCTGTCTGTGCCATCACAGCCAGCTTGTCTGCGTTCCAGGGGAAACTGCGGGCAACTGTCCATCCCAACACACTCCGTATGGTTTCTAACACGGTTGTCAACAGATTGTTTATCAGTGACTCATGTTTTCTCTCTCTCTCCTCTTCCTTTTTGTTTTTGTTTTCTAAGTGACATTTCCTAGGCCTGTTCTTTCTCTGTTCTGTGTTACACACGGGGTGGGGGAACGTGAATTTTAACCTCTGCATTTTCTGCTCATGAGATTTTCCTGTGGCCCTGGATAAAATTCTAATTTATTATTGGGGTTAAATCTCATTTATGGCAGTTGGGCACTGGGATCCCTGGCCAGGTCTGTGGGGAAGTCTGCACTTGTGCAGTTGAGGAAAGAGCTTATTAATTGGAGAAATTAATAAGATATATTATTTAGCATATTAATATAACAAGGGGAATGGTTAACTTAAAGGAATCAATAAATTCTGCTTACATTAGAAACTTCTATGTGTTTACTGATCACTTTCATGCCAATTGGAGATCTTTCTTGTATTTTAATGGGAGAACATCTCACATTGTTCCTCTCCTAGCTCAGTTTCAGGTACACGTGAAAGCAATAGAAATAGTTTTGTCAATAATTAGCAACTCAGGAGAAGCAGAGTGAGGCAGGGAGAGGGCACTAGGCTGAGAGACAGAGGCCGAAGCCCTGACCAGCCGCTGACAGCGTCTCTTAACCCAGCGGTGCAGCTTGGAGGTTGGATGGAGCCCCTCCCAAAGGCCCCCATCCAACCTTTTTGGACTCTGAGATTTCCCAAGTTCAAACTGATTTTCCCCTACTTGGTTCCAATTCATTATGTTTTTCGTACTGGCCAAAGCCCATCTTCCTCCTCGTTTTATTTTCTCCTTTTGTCAGACTGGGCTGAAAACAAGAGACATTTTGCCCAACCCATTCTCCATGGCCTGCCTCCAGAGTTTTACAGGGGCAACACTCAGAGTGCCCAACGCCTGGCGTGGGAGGGGCAGCCCCCAGCTGGCTGGGCCCATGGTGTTGAAGTCTCTTCGGTGGCTGGATTGTGGGGTGTGGGGAGCCCGAGGTGGCCCCAGGGAACCAGCAGGGGCAGCGAGGGATTCCTTTGTGGATCAGGGCAGCAATAGTCCCCAGGTTCACAACCAGCAGCAGCAGCACTCAGTCCTGCCGATGCCCAGGTCACCATCCCTGGAAGCTTTGCCCCGACGTCGCTGAAGTGGCAGGGAAACACTTTGTGTGAGGGTTATACCTCTGCCCATTCATGTTGCTCGCACGCAGCCTTTCCTGCCTCAGCGGCTGTGGGCCTAGTGGGCGATAAAGCTCTGCTTAGTTTGCCGAAGTGGGCACAGACTCCAGCATTGTCTCTGAGTTTTCATCCGTGTGTCTCCTGGCTGAGGACGGAAGGCCGCAGCTTGTCAGGGACCCTGGGGTTCAGGGGTGAGGCAGGTGCAGGAGCGCAGCCCGGCGCTGAGTCTGTAGGTACTCGCTGCTTCCCTGGGCTCTCGGGGAGTGGGGCCATCCTTGGTGGATTTTGTAGGGTGTTTTTGGAAAGCCTTTCAGGTCATAAAGTGGATTTTCCCAATTAGAGTGTCAAAAGGCAGGAACGGGATCAGCGGGGCAGTGTTGTTTGTGTTGTCAGCTGGTAACGAGGAAGAGAACGAGCAGCTCCGTTCCTCCGAGATCTCCCCGTTCTTTCGCGGGGCCCTGTGATCCCTGATGGTTTGCATCATTGCGGCTGATGTTTTCCAGCTCCCAGCCCTGACCCAGCGTGTCAGAGCCCAGCAGCGTTCTTTCAGAAGGATTCAGCAGGTTTTGAAATGCCTCTGGCGAAACTCTGTAGCCTTAGAGATCTGTTTCTGTGATCTTTTGGGTTAGAACTCAGTGCTTCTAAGGTGTTGACACTTAGGTGACGTGCTAAGCAAAACACGGAATCTGCCTGGGGGTCATTTCCTCAGTGTTTCTTAGCCCTGGGTTTTGGTGGAATAAAAACAAAATCGGAGATAGAAGAACTAGCAAGCTCCACGCTGACGTTCCTTCGTTCCTGCGTGGCTCTCCTGTGAATATTTAGCTGTGCTCTTGGCAAGTTTGCGATCCATCTGGTCCAGTATTTTGGTCACAAGTAAAAATGTGCTTGATGGAGCTCAGTTTTTTTTCTTCTTTTTTTTTTCTTTTCTTCCTGTCTTTTGTGTCAGATTTAAAAGGTACATTGTGAGGGAAAGGAAGGGAAAGAAGAAATAGCCCCAGGCAGTAGAGCTAACACAGAAATAAAATATGTGGTAGTTTTATTTCCTCTGTGGTTTTTTTTCCCCCATTTAAAAAGAAGTTCAAATATGGGCCCGATATAAATTAGAATTTCCTAGGAGAGGAGGGAAAAGGGTCATGGGGTGCTTTGGTGATTTTTCTTTTAGCTCTCACATTAAACTCTCGTAATCTCACTTAACCTAACGAACAAGGTTTTAACCATGAAAACATCTTTGGTAATTTTTCAGAAGAGTTGCAGAATGTCTGAGTCATCTCGCACTGACTGAACATCACGTGTTGGGGTAGGACGGCAACACGTACAGTGCGCTCATCGGCAGAGGCGGGTCTGGGAAACACTGTGCAATGAACCAAGCATGTTCCTTCCACTCCCTCCCTCTGCCTCCAGAATGCTCTCTTGGGGCACTTGCCCCCTCTCCCACCCTCTCCTCTACCCCAAGCTCTCACTCTGCTCACGTTTGTCAAGGACTCCAAGCTCTATCTCTGTTCCCTGGAGCCCCTCCTCTTACTCAAAACTTCCCTCTCCAGAGTCTTGTTTCCAGAGGATTCTCTGTCAGGCTCACAGAGAAAGTCGCTGACTGTATCTTTGGCCGTTTCACCAACATTACAATTAACGTGTGCTTTCCTACTGTCTGCCAGGCTCTGGGGTTATGGAGGTAAAGGAGGCCCTGTCATTTCCCTAAAGCAGTGGTCGGCAAACTCATTAGTCAACAGAGCCAAATATCAACAGTACAACGATTGAAATTTCTTTTGAGAGCCGAAAACCGACTTCTGCGCATGGGCGGCGAAGTTTCAATCGCACTGTGGTATTTTGTGGAAGAGCCACACTCAAGGGGCCAAAGAGCCGCATGTGGCTCACGAGCCGCAGTTTGCCGACCACTGCCCTAAAGGAACTTAACCTAGATGGAATTCAGATATGCTCCTTGAATGAGTTTGGACTAATGGTGTATCAATGCCCATCCAACGTTCAGAGTCTTAGAACATATAACCCCGTGGAAGGAATCTCTAGTGGCATGATTTCAGACATCCTATTTGGCTGGTCAAGAAATTGTAAAGGCGGGTGATGTCCAAGTGCCCCCAACATTGTACCCTATTTATCCTGCCTGCTCATGAGGCCAGCCACAGAACACTGCTTAGAGGAAAAAAAAAAGAAATGTATTTGGTTTTGGATTTCATAATCTGTCAAGAAGCCCGAATGAGATGATAAGATCTCTTCCTGCTATTCCCACATTCCTGCGATCTCGTTGGGCAGAGGTGAAGTATGGGGGAAGTGCTGTTAACTACTGACGGTTGTTGACAGATTGTTTTCTCGACTGTCATTTAGGGCAGTTCAAAAATTTACAGCATTTCTTTTGCAACCACTTTGTGGAATGCATTGTTTTAGGTTTTCATTTTAAAAACTAGTTCTCTGCTAAGTGAGTGATGAGCAGGATTATGCCTCTTTTCATTCTTTCCTAGTTAATAATAACCAATTTCCAGAAATGGTATTGTCTGTGCACGAGGTGGGGTAAGAATTAAAAAGGCATTTGCTTATATAATATTTTTTTTTTACATAATTTCCTTCTTTTAAATTTTATGTTTTTCCTGCTGGCTGATTAAAGCAGCAAATGCTGAGGGTTGAAATACACTTTTGTGGGAAATTAACAAAATTAGAAGACAAAAATACATGGCCAGATTTTTCTGGTCAGCGAAGGGTGTTAGTTCCATATCTTTGGTTTTTCATGATGCATATAAATTTTGCCTGCCTCAGTCATTTCTATTTTTTAAAAATTATAATCTACAAGGTGCCTAATTTAAAAAATATTCTTGGCAATCACTTATCACCCTTAGACTGGAGTGACCTTTAGAGTTGTTTGGGGGAGAAAGTATAGAACAGTTCTTGCGGTGCGGATGACGCTCGGCGTGGACATGAGATGCAGCTCATTACATTTGAAATTCCATTGTGATAACTTTCCGAGGGTGGCATTTCTTGAGGCCTCCCTCACATGTCAAGGAGACGCATAGAGATTGGAAACTATTTACTCAGGGAATCTCAAACGCTATTGAAGCTACAGCTGTAAAATGTCAAGTTATTTGCATGCCTGGTGAATCGGATGTCCTAAAAAAATGTTGTAATCCCAGATATCTGTTTGTTTCCATTACCACGGAACGGGGAAATATTGCAAATGAAGCATGTTGTATTCTTTTCCTTTCTATTTTTGTAGGGTAACGGCTATGTTGTGGATAGCTTTGTTTTATTTTTTAGATTCAATTCAGTTTCTTCATTTAAGAACCTGAGTCCAAATGGCTGTAGTATGAAACTTGTTAATTTTTATTTTTGAGATTAGTTCATCTCCTCCCCCACCCCCACCCCCCAATATATGGGTATTTAGTAATACTTAAGAGATACTTCGTGATGTTTACCAGTGATTACAAGGGAGATTCTGGGGGGGGGGAACTTTTTATCTTTCGCTGCCAGGTCTCCTTTTTCCTTCTTGTTTTTCACCTGTGTCTGGCCCTGTTCCAGTGAAGAGAAGGGAGAGCGCCTCACTCATCTCTTTGTGCCATGGCACCTGGTCTGTGATCTGTCTGATACTGAGTCCACAGACAACATTGAACAAATGGACAAATAATCCGTATTTTTAAATGCACTTTTAGTATCTTTGTGGCAAGTTGTTACTCTGGAAGTAATTAGGATTTTCAAATTCCCGTCCAATGAAAAGACTTTAGAATATGGCAAAGATCGTGTCCTCCTTGTGAAAGGAAGAACGAACAGGGTGTTAAATCCTTGGGTACGTGAGGTGCTGAGCTTGGAATTCTTTCATCTGATATAAGAATGAAATAAGCTTAAAAGACATTTCCTGGCATTATTCAAGGATTTTTAAAACATGTGAGGAGCATGCTTGGCCAATATTTTAGCTGTAATGTACATTAAAGGACCACTTTTTTTTTTTTTAAATCCTCACCCAAGGATATTTTTCCATTTATTTTATTATTATTATTATTTTTTTAGGGAGAGTGGGAGAGAGAGGGAAAGACAGAGAGAAATATTGATGTGAGAGAAACTCATCAATTGGTTGCCTCCTGCAGGAGTCATGACCAGGGCCCAGGCCAGGAGGAGCCTGCAACCGAGGCATGTGCCCTTGACCGGGATCGAACCTGGGACCCTTTGGTCCTCAGGCCAATGCTCTATCCACTGAGCCAAACCAGCTAGGGCAAGAAGACCATTTTTTTTAAATTGATAGAGGCTGTGCTGTATGAAGAGGAAAGGGTACAGCTGTATGAATTTAGAAATGAGTGTCAACCACTGTCAGTCATTCTGAATCAAGCCAGGAGACAGAAATCACACAGTTATTGTTAAGAATTATTAAGTCACGAGAGAGTAACTATAAAGATGTAACTAGAACTCTGAAGGGCCCCATAGAGCTGAAGAGGAGTACCTAAGGGAGGATGCACTGGAAGGGGGTCCTTCTTGCTGGGTTGCCTGGGCCACCACTGGCCCGCAGTTGCTGGGCTAGCAGGAAACAGCGCTCTGGGCACAGGCTCACTGAGGCTGGTGGGCAAAGGAAATAAGGTTCCATGGTGTGTGCACAGCCTGCAGCACGCAGGGTCTGTGTAGGCGGGCTGTGAGGAGCTGGTTCCAGGGCCCAGGACAGTGCTGCGTGGTCACTGAGGGACTGCATGCTTTGGACTCCTGGCTGGAGCAGAGCATCACCAGATGTTCTCATATGTGTGCAATGCCTAGGGACCAAGATGATGGTAACACTGTGTGCTGGAACCGCTGCAATGTCCCTACCGCGCCCTCTACTGGTAAATGCTAGCATTGAGCTCATTGTAAAGAAGAAATGTTTCAAGAGCCAATTTGGAGTTGAGCCACCATCAACTGATAACTGGCACAACCCCAAATTCCAGTGTAGCCAAAGATGTTCTGTTTTGTTGTTGAGAAAAATGAGAAACAAATAAAAAAAAAGAGCTGATTTCCCTTCAAGGGCTCACTCTCTCTTTTGTAACCGAAGAATCCATCAGTGCTGGCAGTGTAAACTAAGTCCGCAATTTAAAATTGAGTTCATGAGAGATGGATTTTGACAGTTTATTTTAAAAATAATCAGTTATTAAAATCAAGAAATACTAGTATTACAAAAGCCATCTCTCTGATCATTAATATTAAAGATATGCATATTGCATGCCTTTTTACATTATTTATAGCATAATAGCTTCTCACCTCTCTACAAACAGACGCTCTGGGTGTAAAAACTCTTATGCCTCTTGCTTGTAGGCTTAGTAAGAGCCAGGGGCAATCATATTTAACAAACCCCAGTCCATTCTCCCATCAGCATGCCATGGAGTTGCTCAGCTTTATACTGGATGGCAACAGCTGGATCCCTCCATTAAACATCAATAAAATTATTCTTTGGGTTTTTTAACTTACATCTTTTCACTTCATTGTGCTCCCTTTTGGTCCTAAATTATAAGAGTGGGTAAATAGAAGTGTTCAGTGAAAGTGTGTCTGCCATTCAATGTTATGCATACACTTATGTGTTTTGTGTAATTTCTTAAATAGAAGCTTCAGAAAAATGAACACACTGGCAGAAATGTTCATGGAGAATTAAAGTTGGCAGAGGTTCATTTTACAAAATGGTAATACAGGGGAGCCGTATTATTGAGCAGAAAAATCTGCATTGTAAGGTCTCATCATAGCACCACCATCTAACAGTAATGATAATAACAACTTTTTTTTTTAGTGTTGGCTATGGCCAGGCATGTCCTCAGTGCTTAGCATGTATTGTCATTTAATCCTCACAAAACCCACATATGAGGCAAGTACTAGTCATTCCCATTGTACAAGTAGGACTATGGAGGCAGAGAGTTTTAAAAACTTCTCAAGACTACCTCGGTAGTAAGTACTGTGCAGGCATTTGAACCTGGGCAGTTTGGTTTCCGAGCTCTCACTCCGAACCCCTCTATCCCATACTTCGCACGGGATGGATGGAATTGATTCTTTTGCAATGCACCAGCGACCTGACGAGACAGAAAGAAGGCTCAGAGGTTAAATACCGAGTGAAATTTGGAAACCCAGAGAAACAAGCGGGGCACTGCAAGCTGACTTTCACCTTAAACTTGCCTTTTTATAACCTCCAGGGCCACAGAAGGCAACACCCTGGACCCACCCAAGCTAGCCAGCATGATTAATGAAGACTCCTCTCACCCTGGAACTGAAACCCCTAAACTACATTCTCTTGGTAATGCTAGGGTGGAAAAAAAATACAGGTTTCTCCAAGGAAAATTTTCTGACTTAAAACTTAGAGCTATGTGGAGGAGCAAAAATAAATCTCGGAATATTTGTAACCTGAAGACAGCTCATGGATTTACAGCTAGAATTCACACTAGCTGGATAGTCCGAAAAACATTAAACTAAGAATTAAAGTGGTACCAGGTTGGTAGTCCCAGCACCTAGCAGAGAAACAAATGCAAATTTTTTTTTGTGGAGGAACCCACTTTAATTTGACCATAAAGAACCCTCACAGGGAGTTTCTAAAATATATTAGCTCCCATTCAAAGACCTCAAAACCTAAGAAAATAAATCATTGTGAACGAGAGTCAGCAGAATCAACCTGTGAACACTGCAGGTATTGAATTTATCCAGCACAACATATAAAATATGTTTTCTATGTTTAAAAATGGAGGGAGAGATTGAAAGCATGTCTAAGGAGCAAGCTATTAAAATGGCAAAGATATCCTGAGAAAGAAGAAAATATAAATTATATAGATAAAATAGTAATTGAAATTTAAAGCTCAAAAGGCAGTTTAATGGCAGATTAGACAGAATTGAAGAGAGAATTAATAAACTGGAAGATAAGATTGAATAAAGTGTTCAGAATGTATTACTATGGGACAAAAAGTTGGAAAATATAGAAGAAAGGCTAAGAGACAAGGAGAATAGTGAATTTTCCAGAAATGATGAAAGATACCAGTCCACATATTCAGAGCACCCAGCAAATCCCAAATAAGATTTAAAATTTTATAGAGATCCATACCTAGCTAGTAAAACTACAGAACACCAGGACAAATAGAAGATCTTAAGTAGTCAGAGAGAAACAATAAATGCAAGAATTGGGATTTTTTTAAAAAAAATTTACACTAACTTCCCTGGCTGGTATGGCTCAGTAGTTGGAGTGTCATCCCATACACCAAAAGGTGGTGGGTTCAATTCCCGGTCAGGGCACATACCCAGGTTTTGGGTTAGATCCCTGGTTGGGGAGGATGTTTCCCTCAGTCTCTCTCTCCCTTCCTCTCTCTAAAATCAATTTAAAAAAGAAAAGGGGGAAACAATGGACACTGCTTTTTAAAAAAAACATTTTTTTGTTGTTACGATAACCAGGATCAAAGAAGCCAAAAGTTGGTTCTTTGAAAGGGTTAATTAAGTTGACAGTCCTCTCTCAAGATTAATCAAGGAAAACAAAAAGTGACAATAAACATTATTAGTAAAGGGAAAACTGTACTGTCTACAGTTAGGGCAGACATTTAAGTATAATAAAAGAATATTTTGAACTAATTTAAGGCCAGAACATTTTAAGTCTTAGATGGAACAGACAAGCCCTTACTAAAACTGACTTTAAAAGCTACCAGGTAGCCTATCACCATTACAAACAGGAGTCAAAAACCTTTTCACCGTGAAAACAAAATACCAGGCCCAGGTGTTTTTACCGCATAGCTTGGTGAGGAGAAATGAGATCATGCATATCAGGTGCTTTGATAGGACTTGTCACAATAACCCTTAGTCAGCTTTAGCTGTCGTCATTCCCAGTGGTCGGCAAACTGGCTCTCGAGCTGCGGTTTGCCGACCACTGACCTAGACTCTCGATTCCAATAATTACAGGCTGCTGTTGTTCCTTGTGATTAAGCCCCTATCCCAGTGGTTGGCAAACTCATTAGTCAACAGAGCGGCTCGCGATCTGCATGTGGCTCGCGATCTGCATGTGGCTCGCAAGCCGCAGTGTGCCGACCACTGCCCTAGGCTTATTTGTGGGCTCTCTCTCAGCCTGTGCTGAGATCTAGAGTCTAAAAACCTCATACAGGCAGACACATAGGTTAGAGCCATGGATGTACTTGTACAATCATCAGGTTGGAATCTTCCTTTGACTACCAATTCATTTTTTCAGCGAGTGTTTTGACGTGGGTCACTGGTAAAATCCCACCTGTCCCCTGAACCCCTCTTTAACGAATGGCAATCGCTGGGCTTTACAGTCACTTCAATGAGGAGGGCCACAGACAATGATTCCCTAGGAACTAGCTTTAATTTTACTTCCTATTGTTGAGAAATTGAGAAAAATAGCCACATTAGTGTGAATTCTTTTTCAGGTGGTCCAGAACAAATTTAGTGACTTAACATTTTTGCATGTTCTAGCATAGCAGCTCAAAAATCTTATCCCTTAAAGGCACAACACATTTTTATAGGTATTTATTCATAAAATGTAGTTTAAAGTGTCCTCACGTTAGAGATGGGTGTGTTTCCGAACGTCATCGTCAGTGACTGACGGCGTCATGGAGATAAGGGGCGGCAGACTGGGGAATGTGCTTGGGGAGCACACTCCAGGGACAAGGGTGTGCGCTGGGAATTGCTAGGATGCGGAAGACAAAGAGAAGGGGAGTGCTCAGCCACCCTGGTTATTGCCAAATAGTAATCCGAGCCCCATCCGAGGTGAAAGCCGGGGACCTCTCCTTATTTCATAAGCTGTGTTTGCTTTTCACTTAATCCACTGGTTTAGCTCTTGTGACACGTGTGGACATGATTCTTATGGAGAGAAATGTTTGGAATGATTTATTCTCCTGTGAAATTTCATGCTCACATTCAGATAATGCCTTCAGTCCAGCCTACACAGGCCGTTTTTTGTGGTGTGTGGTGTTTTTTTTTCCCTCAAATAGTACAAGAAATGAAGCTGCCTTTAGTGTATTGTTGCCCTTTGCATTTTGCAGTTAATTTTTATAAGTTAAAGACATGCACTCCCAGGAGCGCCATCCACCATGGAGCTGCTCTCTACTGTCATGTACACGTGCTGGGAACTGTCTCCTTCCACTAATTAACTTGCCTCCTTTTACTAATTAGTGCTCATTTTGCTTTATTGCATGCTCCCTTTTTTTTTCTTTTTAAGAGAGACTCTCTAAATCATACTTTCTCTGCCCCTTTATCATCTGCCCTTCAGTGGCTCAGTAGGTATTTATGGAGCCCTTACTTGCAAAGCTGAGCTGGAGGCTTCCGAGGCTACTGTGATGGATGGACACCCTGCTCACACAGAATGGAAACCAGAAGGGGCGGGCGGGCTGGGCCATGACTGCACTAGCAGGCAGGGGATGCACACACAGTCGTGGTACGTCGCTTTCTGAGAATTCAAAGGGAAGCGGAGGGGACTGTCCGGAGCTGGGAGGCCTTGGGCCGGTTCATGAACATCTCTGCACTCTAGTTTCCTGGTCTAGACTGTGGGGCTGATGTTATACATATTGGAAGGGCGTTTTCAGGACTAGAAATGACTCACAGAAAGCACAGTGTGTGGGGAACAAGCGCTCGGGTGTGTGCCTACTGTGTGCCAGCACTGTGTCAAGTGCATGGGATAGGTCAGTGAGTAAAACAAAGGGCCTGCCTTGGTGGAGCTTATTCTATGCGACAAATGGTGTTAAAAGGTTATTAACAAATGCATAGCAAACAGGTGTTCGTTGGATTGCTGTTGTGTTGTCCACTTGGAGGACTCTGGAAAGGGAGAGATGGATGGATAGGGTTTTAACAGTCGGAGATGGGAATGTGAACAGGGGTGAAGGGAGGGGAGAGGAACTAACATGCCCAATAGGGACATCACAGGATGGTCTCCGGTGACCACTGAGTGTGGGGGGCCAGCCCTGGGCGCGAGGTGCAAGTGCCAGGCTGGGGTTCTCTAGACAGTCATAAACTGGAGAGCCGTCGGGGATGTGTAAGCTGGATGTGGCGTCACCAGATCTGGACTTTGGGCAGTCTTAACACGTTAGTGATGCAGAAAGGGAACTGGAGAGGTGAGGGGTTGCAATTGGGAGAGGTCGGGTCATTCATTACAAACGTTTAGTGAAGGGAATGAATTGGAGCCACCTCGTTATTCACTAAGTCTAGATTGGGAACCTTTAAAATAATTTTTAACACTCTTATTGACATAAAATGCACAAGTCCTAAGTGTACCCATTCATTTTTACAAATCTGCATTGCACGTATACCCATGTGAACACCATCTAGATCGAGATACAGAACAGGTCCAGTGCCTTTTTGGGGGCACTTCTAACCCAGAGTGCAATGTGGACACCATTCGCTGTACCTGTTCCAGGGGAGGATGGTGGACCAGCCCACAGGGTAAATCCTCCCCCATCCCCTCCCCCGCACCCCCGCAAGCCCCTTCTCAGTCTCCTTCCTTCCCCAGCAGCTGGCTGCTGCGTTACAGCTACCAACAGCAGGAAGCAAGGCAGACGGTGTCTCCGAGTCTGCACCTCCTCCTGCGCTGACTTTCTAAGTGGGCTCGGACGGAAAGCACATTGACCCTAATGGCCCCAAGCACGAGAGGATCACGTTTTATACCAAGCCCCGGGGTTCTGAAAGGGAAGCAGTGGGAATATTTACCAGTCGCTTTCGTGTGGCCAGAACATCCCCAAACAAACCACAGATAGAGATCCTGTCAGCCAGTGAACGAGGGGAGGGGTCACTGGGTGTGGGCAGGGGTCCTCCGGGTCAGTGCAGTTTGCCAAAATCGTTGAACCATGTTCCCTTTATGCACATGTTCACTTTGTTCCATTTGCTGATAACGGCATTGCTACGTGCCAGCTCAATGCTGTATGTTAGTTGTTAGAAAAGACCACTGGGGTTGATCCAATGTAAAAGGGCAGATTCTTGAGGCTGCGTTTCTTCAGCTTCTGTAACTGTTGTGCGGTCACTTTGATACCAAAGCAAATAGGACAGGCATTCCGTCTACGATAAAGGGGGTTGATTGAGCATCAAAGTGGCGTTTTGTTCTAGAGATCTGTTGCACAGTCTTGTTCATACGTTTGCATACCTACCACTACTGAACTGGACACTTCAAAGTGGTTGAGATGATAAACTTAATGAGATGTATTTTTTGCCGCAATAGAAACAAAATAGTCTCCATACTTGTCTCTGTTTCTTTGGGGGAAAAGGAGTCCTCAACTTTGGGAGTGTCCTTTATTCTAAGACTGGGAGTCTTAGCATGGTTTTTGCCCGTTTGATTTTAACATCTTGACTGATAAGCATACCATGTAATCTGAAATAACACAAGGCTACATGTTGCTTTTCTCACCTTGTGACACTGGAGAGATGATGGTTAATTTGTTAAATGCTCTTACAGTTCCTCCTGTGCCAGATGACTTTTGTCATTTCCAAAGGAGGCTGAAGAAACCACTTGTAGGCGAGGGCTTGGCGAGTAAATGACAAAGCTATATGCCACCCTCACGCTTCCTTTGCACTGATGGAAAGTGACAGTGTCAATAGGGATTACTTTCTTCCCAAAGTTTTTATAGTAGATTTTTATGCCTGCATTTCAATTATCAAATTATCAAATTGATTCCAGAAACTCAAATAAAATGAAAATGAAGTAGAGATGAAAAGGCATGCAGTTTCCTTGGTAATATTCAATTTAGGAGGGGGAGCACCCAATTTTTAATACGAGCAGTTTACAACCACTCATGGTTAAATGGTTTATAGGATTCTTTGTAACAAAAGGTGGTCTAATTACCAAGGAGGAGAGAATAATATAGCCATGTTATTTACAATGTGTGACTTACTTAAATTATGATCCTGTTAACTATACAAAAATGACAAAAAGCAGAAACATCCGAGCAAATTAAACATTTTGGCTTTTATTAATGATCTCGAATATAGGAGGTGTGCACAAGGTTAATTTTTTCCCCCTTTAAACATCACACGAGGCCTGCCCTTGGGGTGAACCTGCAGTTTCAGAGATTCAGGGAACCAACTTCTAAACAAAACAAAACAAAACAAAAATGAGAGCATATTTTCTTTTCCATTCGACCACACTAGTTTTTAGTTTCTACCACTAAACCACATGGTAGGGATTCTGATGTCCGTCTAGATCAATTTTAGGTGTGATTTCCTTCCTTGTAATTTTTGTTTTACTCTGAGTTACTGTTTGACTTTAATTGTTCTTATTTGCAGTCTTTAAATATTGATGGACTGTGTCATTTACAACACTGTTTTGTGGCATTGACCTTTGTAGGGAGCTTGTATATGAATCCTAGGACATTTTCTAAGCTGTAGAGTAGGTGGGAGGGTGAGCTTGTTGGGGAGATGTGTTAGTTAAAAGTGAAAACAGAAGGAGAGTACAGTATGCAAAGGGGGCTGGAAAAATCAGTATTCAGAAGCCAGTTTCAGGAAAAAGTGTAGAATTCTACCAAATTAGAGAAATTATTTATAGGGAGCACCTATATTCATTTCAAATATAACTAGTTTTTTTGTGTGTTTTTTTAAAAAGCAAACAAACAACACAGTTTCGGAAATTTCCCAGAGAATTAATAACAAAAGAAAGCATATATGAAATACTAGTAACTCCATTAACAAGCTTGCTTTAATGAGAGTATTGATACACAACAAAAAGAGAACACATTCTTTCAGTCTGACACAAAAATGAAGTATGGATCAGACCACAAAAAGACTACATTTCAAAACATATACATCATGAGTAGGCCAGGTTCTTCAAACAAGATGCAATGATTCTAGTTGTTAGCAACAAGGACAGCATTCCCCCAGTCTAACAACCTGGAAATTTAAAAATATTTCACCCTTGAACAATGTGGGTTTGAACTGTGTGGATCCACTTATACACAGATTTTTTTCAATAAGTACTGTAACTGAATGTTCTCTTCCTTGTGACTTTCTTAATAACTTTTTCTTTTCTCTCAATTACTTTATTGTAAGAATACAGTATATAATGCATAAGCATACAAAATATGTGCTAATCGACCGTTTATGTTATTGGTAAGGCTTCTGATCAACAGTAGGCTATTAGTAGTTAAGTTTGGGGACAGTTAAAAGTTATACATGGTTGGGCCTGGCCGGTGTGACTGAGTTGGTTGGAGATATAACCAAAGGTTCACAAGCATTTTCTATGCACCAGTCTTTTTAGTTCTGAATATGAATATTTAACAATTATAAATTATCAAAGTTGAATCAAAAAGGAACACATAAGTAGAAAATACCCATAGAGGAAAATTACTCTTCCATCCATTCATTTGTCCATCTAGCCATCCAACCTTCCATTTCCATCCTAACCAACTGTCTAATTCTTTTTGAAAAGTAGCCAACCTGTCCTCCCTGTTAAATACCAGGTACAGATTTTGTTCCTGACGATTTGTATGCCCCCAAAGCACAGAGAAAGACAGGAAGCATCCAGGTTTATTCTACAGACGAGCATAATAAGTCTCGTTACCTATACCAGACATAAATATGACAAAAAAATATAGAATCATCTCACTTATCAATATAAGTGCAAACCACATGCAGTAAAATACCAAAAGAATAACACACCATATTTTACTCTTGGCCTAGGAGGGTATGGATAGTCCAGTATTAGGAATGCAGTGTAATTCACTCAGTTAATAGGATAAAATGCTAAACGTGATAAACATCAGAAGCAATTGGTGAAAAGCAATAAAACTGCAGTAAAAGTGATTCATCATTAGAATATCAATCAACAAAAATGAGTATTTTTCCCATATGATAGCATTAGCCACATATATATACAGCATTATGGGAAATATGATAACCTCTCACAATTGCATCACAATCTATTGAAATGAACAAAAAATATGCATAAGACAAACAATAGAACTTCACTGAAGTAAAGCATAGAGATGTTGATAAACAGATTCTTTCCACTTCTGGTTAGGAACTCAATATTCTAAAATAAGTTTTCTCCAAATTAATATAACATGTACGATGGCAATAAAAACCCAATAGAATTTCTTTTTAAGTCTTGACAGGTTGCTCCTAAAAATCATACAAAAGGATAAATAAGCAACAATGGCAAAGAAATATATTTAAAAGAAATAATTTTGGGGAATTTGGAATGCTGGATTCTAAAACCTGCTATAAATAGGTCCATAAGAATATATGACAAAGATAAAACTTTCAGTAGGAAAGGATGGAATAGTTAATATATAGTGTTAAGTCAACCATCAATCCCTTTGGGAAAAATACATATTTTAGATCCCTGTTTAATGCCACACACTATATTTCAAATCTATAAAATTCTCGAAGAAAATAAAGCAATATATTTTTATAGTCATGGAGTAGGCCTTTACTAGTAAAAGCATGACAAGAAGCCCTGAAGTCTTAAAATGTTTAACAAATTCAGTTTCATGAAATTGTAGTGAAAGAAACTATAAATTATAAAATTAAAGGATGGATAGCCAACTGGGAGAATATATATGAAGCATATGTAACAAAGGGCTAATATTCAGGATTTATAGACCGTGCTCACATATTAGTATGGAAAGACAATGGAGTAGAAAAGTGTGGAGAGGATATGACCAATCACATACAAAATGCAAATAAACATCAAAATACCTTCAATGTCATTTACCGTCAGGGAAAAGCCACGATTGGATTCCACTGTCATCTACCAGGTTGCCAAAAATGGAAATGACTGAGAATGTCCAGTGTGTGGGAAGGTGTGTCAGAAAGGGCATTCTCATGCATCCTTCCTGAAGGCTACATCTCACCAAACATACAGCATGCCTACTTCTCACCTCGAAGTTCTGCTACATGAAGAAATTCAGCACAGCAATGTTTAGGATAAAACTTGAGGACAGCCTAAATCCCTCCCTAAGGGAACAGGTTAAATAAAATTTGGAGTATTCAATGTATATACTACCAGGCAGCCATTAAAACAAAACAAAACTAATTTTGTATAATTCGACGTGAATAGATGCCTTGTGTCAGCATAATGGTTAAAAGTCCAGGTCTGGAATAGACTTGTCATGTATAAGTGGGGTAACCTTGAGCAAATTATCTAACGATTTTATTTTATTTTTTATTAAACATATTTTATTGCTTTTTTACAGAGAGGAAGGGAGAAGGATAGAGAGTTAAAAACATCGATGAGAGAGAAACATCGATCAGTTGCCTCCCGCACACCCCCTACTGGGGATGTGCCCGCAACCAAGGTATATGCCCTTGACCGGAATCGAACCTGGGGCCCTTCAGTCCACAGGCTGATGCTCTATCCACTGAGGGCTATCTAAGGATTTTAAGCCTCAGTTTGCCCATCTGTAAAAATGGGTATGATTATAATACTTTCTAAGGATTTGGTGGGAAGTGGATGGGATACTTCATGCGTCATGCTGGGCGCAGTAGTAAGCACTCAATAAGAGGCAGCTATAAATGGTGGTACAGACAGCTACGAATTTGCTTGTGCGTTGAAGAAGTTAGAGAAGGTTGCTTGTCACAGCGCTTGTTGGCATTAACCTAGGAGAGGCAGCAGGAGTTCACGGATAGTCACTTTCTCACTTTACGCTTCTTTTGATTTGGGTAAATGAAAAAGTGATTTTTTTCACTTTTTAAAAATTGGCAAATGCTCTTTTGTGATTTTTAAAGCTGAGGGGGAAAAATGATTTTTAATCCACATGTACTGTGAAATGTCCCTAACAGCCTCAGTCTCACCACTGTTCCTGCTCTAATTTTACTTGTAGCAATTCAGTCTGTGCGGTGGTCACTAAGCTACTAGGTATTTCTTGTTCTGATTATCATCACTCCCCGCACCCCTAAAGGCTGGATAACCCGGCGTACAGGAATAGTAGCAGAGAAAGTTTCATCTCGGCTCAGCAGAGCTTTCCTCCAAGTCTCCCTCAGAAAGGTTTTTTTGTTTTGTTTTGTTTTGTTTTGTTTTGTTTTTTCCCTGGCAGCTTCCCCTTCATTTGTCATTCAGTCTGGGCTGACTTGCAGGGAAGTCAGATCCTGGCAGAGGAAAACATTTTGGATTTTCGGGAATATGGGCTCTGGGGCACTTAGCCAATCGGCCACATTTCTGTAGACACACTCCGGCTGGCTGGCCTCCTCCTCCCACCCCCACCAGCTGCCCCCCCACCTTCTTTAAAGAGGCAGAGCAAATGAATTTCTTTTATGTCCCCTTAATTTTCACCTTCCTCTTTATCCTCCCAGCCTTTCTCCTTCCTTCCTTTCTACCCCTTAGGCGAGGCACTGGTCTCACCTCATTCAGACTTTAAGAGGCTGGTGACCCCTGGTGTCAAAATTTCATCTCTTTCAGACAATTGAACTCCTTAAAGGAAAAGCTGAAACTAGGTTCCTGAGAACACCCCAGCCAATTGGGTTTCAAATAATGCTGGGGCAGTGCTTTGCACCCGTGTGGTTATAATGTCTCTTAATCTGTACCTCCCTCCCCCTTTCCTGGCCCCAAGAATTACGTGGTGTGTAGAGACCTAGGCATTCTGTGGTGATTATAACCTTCCTCATTGTCCTGCCACAGTTAGTATCACCAGTAAATGACATCGTTTTTCATTACCATAGCCGCCTCCAGCCATAGATTCAGAAAGGTCAATTTTAATTAAAAACCGAAGAAAAATACATTTTGTGGGCATTTTTTTCTTCTTTTTTCTTAGAGGAGGTTACTAGCTTTCTTTGTAACTCCTGCTGTCTTGCTGAACTTTCAGAGCATGCTGACAGACCTAAAATTCTCTAGCAGATCGCGCCCTCAGCTAGGACAGTGCGGACACTTTGGAGAAAGAGGCACTCTCATCCTTGTGCCCATTCTCTGCTGGGGAGTGGCCCATGCGTAGGACCGACACATCCCAGTAAATTACCCTTCAAACCTTAGAGCAGAAGAGCTGTCAGATGGTCATCTTAGTGCAACTCCAATTTTGCAAATAATGTTGAATACTAAAGGCTTTGCTTGACTTTGTCCATTTCTAGCAAACCTGGGAATGGTGCAGTATGCTAACGATATGCTAAGGCTGCTCAACCTCTCGCTATGACATGCACTGACCACCAGGGGGCAGACGCTCTGACCGGTAGGTTAGCTTGCTGCTGGAGTCTGGCCCATCAGGACTGAGCGAGATGGACCAGACACACCCTGGAGCCCTCCCTGGCCCCAATTGTGCACCGGTGGGGTCCCTCGGCCTGGCCTGCGCCCTCTTGCAATTTGGGACCCCTCGGGGAATGTTGGAGAGCTGGTTTTGGCCCAATCCCACAGGCCAGGCTGAGGGACCCCACTGGTGCACGAATTCATGCGCCAGGCCTCTAGTTTTACTAGTATATAAGTGGAATCATACAATACGTGGCCTTTTGTGTTTGCCTTCTTTCACTTAAATCTTCCAAGGTTCATCCACATTTTAGCATGTATCAGTGCTTCACTCCTGTCTATGCCTGAATAACTTCCCATTGTATGATTATACCACATTTTGTTTTTCATCAGTTGATGGACATCATCTGGGTTGTTTACACTTTGAGGCTATTGTGGAAAATGCTGCTGTGAACATTTGTGAACAGGTTTTTGTTTGCATACCTGTTTTCCATTATCTTGGGTCTATCCCTAAGAGTAGGATTGCCCGTCATATGTGAATTCTATGGCTAACTTTCTGAGGAACCTGCCAGACTGTGTTTCCCGGTAGCTGTGCAATATTTTTAAAGCAAAGTTTAACTGACACTGTTTCTTAAAACAAACACTGAGCCATGTGCCAGGCTGTGATAACACCAAGATGAGTAAAAAGCAGCCCCCATTAACAGGCAGAGATATGCCCAGAAATATTGCTGGGCTTGACCTGGTGGAGGGGGGAGGAATGGGGCTTAAGGGAGGGCAGCTCAAACTCTGACTGACTCTCAGAGGAGGTGGACTTGAGCTGAACACCGGAGGTGGTAGGTCACATAGGGAGACACAGCCTCACAACACTTGGGATTTTGCATTCAAAGAGCACACCTTGTGGGGTAAAGAGGGCTAATGGTCCACCGTTAGCAGGCAGCCATCCTTTACAGAAGGCCATCTGCTAGCCAGATTGTCAGTTTCCTAGTTTCTTCATTACCCACTTAGCTCCCCTTCTCAAGGTGAACCCTTATTCATTATCCCAATGTATTCCTAGTGATACTCTGGTCTTTTGCAGCAGTTTTATATCCCTCTTCTATTTTTGTAGGATCCTAGTACCCCAGAAGCCTCTGCCAGATAGACAAAGCACTCAAAGTACCCAGGAATCCAGCAGGAAAATGGTATTAACAAAAGACGCCTCCTACCAAGCAGCTGTGAAAGGATGGTTGTCAGTTTGGTGGGGTTTTTCACCATGCATTAGTTACGTCATCTTTCTACTCTGCTTCCAGCCTTGCCACATCCCTGGCCCCTAGTCATCCTGTCCGCTACCAGTGCTATTTCTAAAATGCAAACTTGATCATGTCAGGAACCCCACTCTGCCACATGACACGCCAAATGCACAACTCTTCTATCATCTTCATGTCCTGCGGGGTAACTGATAACCTCTAGCAGGACCTCCAGAGCCCTCTGTGCGGCACTGGCCACAGTCTCTCCTTCAGCCTCGTTCTCTCCTCTCCCCTCCGCCCACCTTATGCTGTAATTTGATGGGGCTACTTGTTTCCCAAACATCACCCTCTATCTTGCCTCCTGATCATCACACAGTGGGTTCTGTCTTGGAAATGCCGTCTCTGTCTTCCAACCTTCTTAACCTAGCTCCTATTTGTCCTTCAAAACCCATCCTGTGTGCCTTCAATGCCGCCTTCTTCTTGGTTGTCATGTTTACTCTTCTGCCCACCAAGAGGGCCGTCTCTTTCAGGCACCCAGGATGTTATTTTCGTGCAGTGACCCCATCATCTTAGACGGGACTAGTTAACATGGTTGAAGACAGCACTTCATAGGATGATCTAGATTCTTGTACCCAAGTAGAGAGGCTTTCTCTCCTCCTATAGGATGAGAGGGGGGCCATTCCTTGAAAGTCCAGCAGTTGTTAAAATTACTCCTTAGCAGTTTTCGAAGAACATGGTCAGCATTTACTGGTATAGGTGTGAGACGTACTGACTGTTTTTGAGATGCTCAGGATGAGTTTTAGGCTCTGTATTGCCAGATAGCTATGTTATAGGGGAACTCTCTCCTCTGAAGATTTGTTAATAAAGAATAAGGTGGCCCTTTCCTAAATGTTGGCAAGGACACTCAGAGTCAAAACTCTTGGCCCTTGTCTGTATTATAGTCATAATCTACAAATTCAAATAATCTGAAGTATGTGACAGTCTTGCCCTCAGGCTAATGAAGTTCAGACACAAAAATGTCTTGGAAAATGAAGAGGCACGAGATGCAGCAGTATTTTATTGGCTTCTGCAGATACTTTATTGGCTGAGGCTTGGGAAGTAGATGTGCTCATGGAATTCTGTGCTGCCTCATAATTTTACACTTTAGTAAGATGTCTAGTTTCATTTTTCCCACGTCTGCGTCACCTTTAAAAAAAAAAAAAGTCTATAATCAATCCATCAAAATTCAAGCTCAGAGAATCCCAAGTAAGGAAGTGTGGTCATTTGGGACAGTCTGACTTGGAAAGGAGGTCAACTCTCCTTCCTTCCACTGTCAGCCAACATCAACTCTCACCCGGGCAAGCGCTCACACACACATGCTCACACACACACCGACATTCATCAGCCAAACAATAATTCTTTGTCTTGTGAGGCACAACTAAATGTCTTTTGCTTCTAATTTCTACTACACAATTTCTGTTGTACATATTTTAACTTTAAAAAATGTGCCACCTATATGTAGGACACCTGCTGATTTGCATTCTGTGACAGAATTTATGTCTTTGAGAGCACACTATAGCTGTACAACAGAAATAATCTACGTGGTTCTTAAAGGACTTTCTTTCCTTCATAGATGTTTTATGACTTGCTTACCAGATTGAACTTGAGGCATATTGCATTAAATATTGCTTGATTCAATTGAGTATCTAAGGTGACTTGCATAATGGAATAAAGCTTGTTAGAAAATTGAGTGCTATGCTAAGTAAAATAAGCCAATCAGAGAAAGACAAATACCATATGATTTCACTTACATGTGGAATCTAATGAGCAAAATAAACAAACAAACAAAATAGAAACAGACTCATAGATACAGAGAACAGACTGACAGCTGTCAGAGGGGAGTGGGGTTGGAGGGCTGGGAAAAAAGGTAAAGGGATTAAGAAAAAAACCAAACTCAGGCACAAACAACCGTATGGTGATTACCAGCAGGAAAGAGGGGTGGGGGAAGGTAGAAGTAGGTAAAGGGATGATAAATGGTGACAGAAGAAAACTTGACTTGGGGTGGTGAACAATCAACACAATATACAGATGAAGTATTATAGAATTGTGCAGCTGGAACCTATATAACTTTATTAACCAATGTCACCCCCAATAAACTCAATAAAAATTTAAAAAAGAAAAGAAAAGAAAACTATGTTCTCTTACCCAACATGGCAATAGTCAGCAGAAGCCATTCTGAATTTCCCTCTTGACTCTGGGTGATGATTTAATTGCTATCATTTATTGTTTATCTATTTGAAGCATTCTTGTAAGTGGGCATCTAAAACTTGACATGTTCAAAAAAGAACCCTTAATCCCCCACACTCCTACACACACGCAAGCACACATATACACATACACACATGCACATACACATGCATATAAACATGCATGCACATGGGAGTGTGGGTACAGGTGTTCCTCTCCCAGGTTTCCCTGTCTCAGTAGATGTTGCCACCAGTTGCCGTAGGCTCAGTCACTGTGACCTTCCTGCTCCTCAAACCTGCCAATCTCAGTGTTGCCTTCTCGAAAGTGACACCAGATGATCTCTGTCTGAGACGTGTGTTTCCAGATCGGTGGCTCACTGTTATCATTTAAGACTTGACTGTTGTAAATGCTTCCATCTCAGAGGGGCCATCCCAACCACTCCTGATTACATCACCTTTTTTATTTTCTTTATTGTTCTCATCACTCATAGATATTTTCTTATTTATTTGTTATTGGTCATTTTCCCATCTAGACTGTACGCTTCACATAAAATAGGAACTTGCTTACTCCACTCAGGTTAATACCTGCCTGACATGTACTTGGCTCTCAATAGATATTTGAATTAATTAATTAATTAATTAAATGAAACTGGCTTTAGCTGTGTCTTAGGAGGAGTTTGAAGATCCCAGGTAATATATAAAATTGAAACCTTCCTAACAGTTGAATTCATTTTTACTGATATTAAGATTTTTCTTTCCTATGTAAAGAATACCCTTTAATAATACTTTAGATTTGCATTATCTGGACTCTCAGCATTTTTTAATGTGTTGGAGTCTTCAGTTCGAGGACTTTCTGAAAGGCTAACTTTAATAACATCAGACCTGCCATTTCCACAGGGCTGAGAATAGATTCCAAAATGCCAGAGAAAATTAAATGCAAAAAAGCTCCAGTTAATTAATGTTTCAGAATAAATTAATGCTTTAGTCTGACTTTAACTGACAAGAATGGTGCATTTCAAAGTTAAAACTGCCACCCTTTTCCCATGTCTGTATTTTGGGCTGTATTCGGCCATTCCAGCTATTTATCTCCTGGGGATGGGGGATAGAAGCATACACACTTACTGAATTTTAAAATAAAAAACACAATTGTACTTATTACTCTTAGGGGAATGGGTTTTAGCATTCCTTGTAACTCTATTTACTTACTGGTATGTGCTAATGCCTGGATTTTCGAAATTGGGAACAGGTCCTAACTATTTTTGTCTGTCACTGTGATGTTCTTAATGCACTGAGAAGAGAGGAAGCAACATCTATGTGTACAGCGTGTCCCAGGGGCTGGCTTGGCTTATTACATATATCTCAATAAGTTAATTATGGAAAGTTGGTTGAATGGGGGGAGGGGAGGCACATTTTTATCTGCTCTGATTTAGTTCTTGTTGAGCCTTGGATCTTAACCATAGAAAAGAATTGGCAAAAGCTTGTAGTAATTTTTTTCTGACTTTTTCTTCTTCCTCATCTTCCTTCCTTCATTTTCTGAGCCTCAGTTTCCATGTTTGAAAGATGAATATGTCTTTCACATCAGAATCTTGTGAGGTGGTGAGATGTTGTAGGTGTGTGTCCAATATGGTCCCAGTATGGATACCAAACTATTTTTAAAAGCATTAGAATGTTCTTGGAGGATTCCTGCACGAGGGAGGGCTAGATAGATCTCTAAGGTCCCTTAAAATTCTACGACCTTACATTCCAATAAACTGTACGATCACAAATCTCTTTAAACATCTTTGCCTCCAGTTTACCAGTACTTATGAATTTGCTAACACAAATATTTCAGTATAGAGGTGTAATCAATGTGCTAAGCAGTAGAGTTTCAGAGATAAATGATACTATCTACTTATAGTCTACTTTGTTGAACAAAAAGATTTGAGGCAGAGAGAAGGGTTCACCCTGAACATTAGTTCTTCTTGTGTACTGGCTCTGCGTTACGTGTGCCAAATAAAGACAATCATGCTCATCTATACTGACCTGCCAATATGTTCAGCAAGTCTTTTACTTTTTTTCATAGTTTTCAACTTTCTTATAAAAGTCGTGTGGGAAGGACAGGCTTCAGATAATCTGGAATTCTGTTTGGTTGGGTTCCAGCTCTCAGCTAATCAAGAATTTCCTGGAGTTATGAGGTGTGCACATGTTTCCTTTTTTGGAATTTCAGTTATTCAATATTTGCAAGTAAATCTTGGGAACAAGAGTTGCAAACATGGAGTGTTCACAAGAAATAACAACATTATAAAAAGCAGATGTTAAACAGTTTTGCTTTAAAAAAAAGATGATCTCCATTATTTACACATGCTTGGAGGAAAATAAATTCAATAGTAGAGTTTTTATCTTTTCTTCTTTTCTTTATCTAGTCCAGTTATAAAAAGAAAATTATATGAATCATTTGCTTAGCAAGTCCAAATCTACATAGATATGTAGTGTAAGAACCATAAAACTTTGAAAAATTAGCATGTATCTATTAGTTATGTTAATACAATCACAATAAGAAGCTATTTGCTAGGCATTGTGAAGCCAGAGTTCTTACTTAAATGAGGCCTTTTGATCTGGTGTTTAGAAGGACAGCTACAAACCCCTTGTGGAGTCTATTTGGGACCTGAATGAAACAGGGACACAAATAAAATTAGAATAATTCAGATGAAAGAAAATGTACCACACATAAACTGGGGAGGGGGGGGGGGATTGTGGCCTTGAATTGTCCAGGTGGACAATCTCCGTTGCATGGAAAATTCCCATTCTCCCCGCCCCGCGTGTGGAATTGACCTGGTGGATTCGTTCTCCTTGGTTCCCTTGCTCCTTTGCTTAGTACCTTTTGTAAGAATTGTCAACTGAGTCTCAAGCTTTTTCCATTAGAGGAAAACAACTTCTTCTTTTCCTATTTAAAATTGGGATGTTGCGACATTGGAAATGAAAATTCCAACATCTCGCTGTCCATTCCTAGTAAAGCACTTTGGACATACGTGACTAGAGGAGAGAAGGGAAGAGACAGGTAGGCATTGAAGGGGGGCGTGTTGTTGGAGGTCACCTGTGAGCATTTGCACTGTCAGAACGGCGGGACCACGGAGCGGGGTCCTGCATTGCTGGAGGGGCCCTGGATGTTCTCGAGTTCACTGTAAGAGCTGAATTAGGGAACTTCTCTGTCCCACCTAACTCTGGACACTGTATGATCCTGTGGATCAGGATTGAGAAACAGGGTTTGTTTTGACCAAATGGGCCCAGTTTATAAGGAAATTGAGATAAGAGAAGCTTACATATAAATAAAACTGGAAAATTCCTCTCTCTTCTTTCAGATAAGGAAACTGAGGCTCTGAGAAGTACCATGGCCCAGCCAAGGCCTCACAGCTAGTTTCTGAATTAGGGAATAAGAACGCAGCCCCCTTGCCGAAACTGGTTTGGCTCAGTGGATAGAGCATCGGTCTGCAGACTGAAGGGTCCCAGGTTCGATTCCGGTCAAGGGCATGTACCTTGGTTGCAGGCACATCCCCGGTGGGGGGTGTGCAGGAGGCAGCTGGTCGATGTTTCTCTCTCATCGATGTTTCTAGCTCTCTATCCCTCTCCCTTCCTCTCTATAAAAAATCAATAAAATATATTTTAAAAAAAGAAAGAATGCAGCCCTCATGATCCTTCCTTCACGTTTATCTCACCGTGTCCCCTCTCTTTCCCTGAATCACTTTCAGAAAGTTTTATATGAAAGGAAGTCAAATGTAGTATGGTCATGGATGGAGATTTGACTTTGGGTGGTGTGCACACATTGCAGTATACAGATGCTATATCATAGAATTGTATACTTGAAAACTATATAATTTTATTAACCAATGTCACACCAATAATTTTAATTTAAGAAAACTCAACCAAGCCCAGCTGGTGTGGCTCAATGGTTGAGCATCAACCTATGAACCAAGAGGTCCTGGGTTCAATTCCCAGACAGGGCACATGCCCAGGTTGCAGGCTCGATCCCCAATAGGGAACATGCAGGAGGCAGCTGATCAATGTGTCTCTCTCATCAGTGTTTCTAACTCTCCCGCTCCCTTCCTCTCTATATAAAAATAAATAAAAACATATTTTTTTAAAAACTCAACTGAGATCAAAATGTGGCCTGCTAAGCTTTTATAATACCTCACAAGTCAATCATTAAAGAACTGCTTGAGAATTAAATTGAAATTGGCTTAATTGTAACTTAAAGTAACTGATCTTTTTCTGACCAAGCAGATCTCATGGATGTTTTCTTTAAATTCCTTGTCTGTGTATCTTATTGCAGAGGACGCTTGCAAGAAAACATAATATTTATTGTAATCAGTACATCTAGTCTTGCTGCTTTGTCTTTTTCTGCAGTCAGCACTGTTTTCAGCCAGAAGTAGACAGAAGTTAAGCAAGGTCTCCATGTACCCAGACAAACTGTGAGCAGATGGATTCTCTCTGCTCCTACGAAGGATTTGCTCAGCTGTCCGCTCTTGTCCCACAGATGAGAATCTTCCTAGAGGAACCTGAGCCACCAAGCTGTGCCCATTGGAGAGTCGAACAGAAGCCCTGGTCTATTTATCTGTTTGTGCTTGAGATGCGGATGGTCGGCTATAGGGTTAACTAGATGTTTGCTGTCTCCCATCTAGCGATGTGTGTCTTTCCAGATGCTGTTCTGTGAACCCAATTATACTGCCCTGCCCTCTCCACCCCACGCCCCAGAGCACCCAGGCATTTAGAAATCTCTGGGTGTCTAATGAAGGGGATAAAGGCACTGGTCTACGTTGGGGAGGCCTCTTTCCTTCCTTCCCCTGTTTGGCCCCAGAATTGCCTGTACACCCTGAAGAAGCCCAAATGCCTTCCAGAGGTGGGCCCCCCTCCTCAAGCTTGTGTCAAGATGCTCCGTGTCCAGAGCTGCCTGCAGAGTCGGGGTGCATGAGTCTAACACTTACATTTGCATTCTGGTTATTCCCCTAAAATGAGCCGGGACTGTGGACAGCAGAGGAGAAATAAACAAAAAGAGAACTTTATGTTACTGATATTCTTGAATAATATGAATGTCCCTGATAACAGTATGAAACATAAGAAGATGTTCATGGTAGAAAGCAAGATATGTTTTAGTTATCATGCCAGCGGCTTGATAATAAATATTTATCAAGTAGACTTGAACCTGAAGTTCATCCCAGGCTGGGCTGCTGTCCCAGTGAATGTTAGTGTGTAATGGAACCGTACTTGTTGCAAAGAGCAGCATGTTAAAATGACTGGTTTGGGGAAGGTTTGATTTACTTTTATTTTCCCCCAAAGCTTCGACACACTAATGCATCAAGACAAAGAAACGGCTGTAATTGCCTGAGTAAAGTTGCAAGGGTCCTGAGCAATCAGCTCACATACATCTATAATAATAAAAGCGTAATATGCTAATTAGACCATACATCCTTCCCGATGAAGCTGGGGCTGCGAGGGAAGCCCTGGTCCTGGGTGCCTGCCGGCAGCCAGAGGAAGGCTTACTCTTGCATGAATTTCGTGCATCTGGCCTCTAGTTTACTTATAAAGAGGCTAGAGGGACTCAACTTGACTTTATATGTTGTTAGAAGAAACGATTATCTTTTTGCTAAATTGTCACAAATATACCCTTCACCTGATTAAAGATATTATATTTGACAACTATGTGTAATTTTTCCTTATGATTTTCGTGTTTATCGTCATACATGTCTCTGGTCTGTCTTCAGTGTTTCAGTTGCTGTTACTTATCCCCCTCACCCCCACCCCTGGGGCCTCATTTTATTTTCTATTTTTTCCACTTTTTAAAAAATCTTTATTGTTGAAATTATTACAAATATCCCTCTTTTTCCCCCCATTGCTCCCCTTCACCTGGTTCTACCCCATCCCATCCCAGCCCGTCGCCATCCTATTGTCTGTGTCCATAGGTAATGCATATAAGATTTATGTTTAATCTCTTCCCACCCCTCATCCCCCTTCCCTCTGAAAATTGTATTGTCAGTCTGTTCCATTTCCATGCCTGATTTTTATTATATTCACCAGTTTATTCTGTTCATTAGATTTCTTATTTGTTTATTTTGATTTTTAGATTTAATTGTTGATATGTATGTATTCGTTGCCATTTTGTTGTTCATATTTTTTATCTTTTTCTTCTACTTCCTCTTTAAAAATATCCTTCAACATTTAATATAATCCTGGTTTGGTGGTGGTGAACTCCTTTAGCGTTTTCTTGTCTGTGTTGCTTCTTATCTGACCTTCAATCTAAATGATAGCTTTGGCCCTAACCAGTTTGGCTCAGTGGATAGAGCATCAGCCTGCGGACTGAAAGGTCCCAGGTTCGATTCTGGTCAAGGGCATGTACCTTGGTTGCAGGCATATCCTCAGTAGGAGATGTGCAGGAGGCAGCTGATCGATGTTTCTCTCTCATCGATGTTTCTAACTCTCTATCCCTCTCTCTTTCTCTCTGTAAAAAAATCAATAAAATATATTTTAAAAATAAATAAATAAATGATAGCTTTGTGGGTAATCTTGGTTGTAGGTCCACACTATTCATCACTTTGAATATTTCTTGCCACTCCCTTCTGGCCTGCATAGCTTCTGTTGAGAAATCAGCTAACAGTCATATGGGCATTCCCTTATAGGTAACTGACTGCTTTTCTCTTGCTGCTTTTAAGATTCTCTCTTTATCTTTAGCCCTTGGCATTTTAATTATGATGTGTATTGGGGTGGTCTTCTTTGGGTTCTTCTTGTTTGGGGACTCTCTGTGCTTCCTAGACTTGTAAGTCTATTTCTCTCACCAGGTAGAAGTTTTTTGTCATTATTTCTTCAAATCGGTTTGTCATTATTTCTTCTCTCTCTTCTTCTGGCACCCCCATAATGCAAATGTTGGTACACTTGAAGTTGTCCCAAAGGCTCCTTACACTATCTTTACATTTTTGGATTCTTATTTCTTTTTGCTCTTCTGGTGTTTTTTTTTTTACTTCCTCGTATTTCAAATCATTGATTTGATTCTCAGAATCTTCTACTCTACTGTTGAATCCCTGTATATTATTCTATATTTCCGTCAGTGTATGCTTAATTTCTGACTGGTCCTTTTCCATTTTTTTTTTTTTTTTGGAGGTTTCTAGAAGATTTTTTAGTAACCTTGTAACCGTGGTTTTGAACTCTATATCCAGTAGTTTGCTTTCTTTCATTTGTGACATTTTTCTTTGTCTCCACATTTTGGCTGCTTCCCTGTGTTTGTTTCTATGTATTGGGTAGAGCTTCTATGTCTCCTTGAGTTGGTAGAGTGGCCTTATGTAGTAGGTGTCATAGAGAGCCCGGTAGCTCAGCCTCCCCAGTCACCTGAGCTGGGAGCTCTAGGTTCACCTCTTTGTGGGCTGTGAGCACAGTCTTGTTGTAGACTCAATGTAGAGACTTGAATGCTGTTGGTGTCACTGGGAGAAATGACCTCCAGGCCAATTGGCTGTGAGGACCAGCTGCACCTACAGTGGGAGAGCTGCTGTGCAGGAGATACCCCTGTGGAGCAGGATTTGCTTCAGTGGAGCTTTGGTGCTCACCGAGTCTGCCCCTTGAGTGTGTCAGTTGTGGATGTGTAGAGTTGTAATCTGCTATGGTCTGACATTGACCACTGGGTACACTGGCTCTTGGGTCTCCAGGAAGAGGCAAAGTCAATCACTGCCTGGGGCCACCCAGCAGGAGCTACAGAGAGATCTGCAGGTTCCTCCTCTGTGTATCGGGTTTGAAAGTGCCCAGACAAGGCCCAGCGATGAAGCAGGCTGGTGCTGGTGCTGGGTCTTGGGTCTTTTATTGATAGGTTTGGGCTCCCTGACTCAGCTGTAGCTTGTTGGAGAGACTTTACCCTGAGCAAGGACAGGCCACTCATATGCAACAGCTGTTGCATGCAGCGTGGGTGGGGTTGTAAATTGGATGAGGTGGGGTCTTAGGGAATCACATGGGAGGAGCAAACAAAAATGGCTGCCAGTCAGTCCTGCAAGGAACAATGATCATCCCAGCACAGGAACAATGATCCCTCGTAGCACCTCCATCTGGAAGAAAGCTGCCCCCGAGTTCCTGCCCTGCTGCCAGACAATCCAGTTCCTCCTCGTATGTGTCTGTGTCCCCCAGAGCCTCGCCCTGGTGCTGGAGCTCAGAGGAAGCAGGACCTTGTAAGTTCAATTCGTGGTGCCAGCCTTTTAAGGGGAACAGTGGGGTCTCCAGCAGCCTCTATGTCACTGAGCCCCAGTCCCCACTGGTTTTTACAGCCTGTAGTTATGGGGACTTCTTTTCCCAGCTCTGGGAGCCTGGGCTAGGGGTCTGGTGTGGGGTTGGGACCCCTTGCTCCTTGCTCCTCTAGGCCCTGGAGAGACGATCTCCCTCCCAATTAAAAAAGCGAGCCATGTGAGTGCCGGACCAGCCCGTTCTGTGCCTCCGCACTTCCTACCAGTCTCAGTGTGCTTTCTTCTTCTCTAGTTGTAGGACTTCCATTCAGCTTTCCAGTGGTTATGGGTGATGGAGGTTCTGTATTTTAGTTATAATTTTGATGTGGTTGTGGGAGGCGGCGAGTACAGGTGTTTACTTACCCTGCCATCTTCCGTGAATTGGTCTCAGTTGCTGTTACTTTAGAATTGAAGTTGAGAATTGCTTCGGACAACAGCTGAAAGCTGTGGTGGGCTTTGGAAGCCCAGCCAGAGGGAAATGTATCAGGTTATATATTTTCTGATTTACATTTTGTCGTTCTGTATACACTCTACAAAGCACATGCTAACAGTTCCTAAGCATGTCATAATTTCTGACTCTATCCTATCGGTTTATTCCTTCTGGTCCCTCATCCCAAAAATAAAACAAGAAACAAAATCAGTAATTAGGAAGGAAGATGCCTTATTTGAGTAGCTCATTTGCTTTAAAGAGTTTTATTTTCTCAGAAAATATTTCTAAACAAGTTATTTTTAATGATGCTCCTTTTAATCTTTGAATTTCTTATTTCTTTCTTTGTCTGCTTTTTTCACTTGATTTAAGATTAATGCCACCCTAGTCATTTTAAACTGTTCAACAGATAAACTGGACTCTCTCTCTCTTTTTTTAATACGTGTCTATAATCTTGAAATTTCAGTAATTGTTCAGCCTGTACATTTGCGTCTTCATGTTGCAAGTCCCCTGTCTCACCGGCTGTGTGAGGTTTCATACATAGGCTGGTGAAAAACTCATAGTTGGTTTGCAGAGGACATGGCATGTTTACCTTTTATTCAGTAACAAATTCCTTTCCGAGTCAATAGAGGAAACAGGATTTCTCTCTCGATATTTCATCCAGTTCCATGTTTCTGTTAAAGAGGGGCAGGGGGGAGTTTGATGGCATCATTTATGTATTGTTCTAGGACAGTGGTCGGCAAACTCATTAGTCAACAGAGCCAAATATCAACAGTACAACGATTGAAATTTCTTTTGAGAGCCAAATTTTTTAAACTACTTCTAACGCCACTTCTTCAAAATAGACTCTCCCAGGTCGTGGTATTTTGTGGAAGAGCCACACTCAAGGGGCCAAAGAGCCGCATGTGGCTCTCGAGCCGCAGTTTGCCGACCACGGTTCTAGGAAGATCATGGCATTTGAAATGAGAAGACTTGGGTTCAGATTCCAACTTGGCTACACACCTGGGTATGTGCGCATGGGCAAATCACTGTCAGGGCTGGGCCTCTATTCTTTTCATCTGTGAACGAAAGGCAAGAAGCCTCCTTTGCAAACACTTTTGGAATGGTGCAGGATTTGGTTTAATGAGAATATCTTCCCTACAAAGAGGTTGTGAATATTAAATGCTACATTACATAACTTGTAAATCGCTGTGTATATGTTAGTTATCTTCTTTCAAATCCTATTGCAGTTGTAACTGACCACACTCAAAGGCTGCTTACTAATACTCCAAAGAACAAGTAGTAAGATCTACTTATTTGGTCACAAAAGAAACTAGAAGGACTACTTTGTGCTTCCGAATCTTCTTCCCCTGGCTATTTATCTTAAAGGCATTGGGACCCCAGTGGGCAAAGTCTTATAATTCAGGAAATCAGGGCTATTTCAAAATCAGGACAGAAAGGGGTAAATTATTGCAGCCTGGCATTTAAAAAAATCCTATCAAGCCCTCCAGACAGTGTTAACCACGTAGCTGGTGTGTCCTTGACGTCCTCGGCTGAGGTCTGAGGGTGTCCTGTGGTCACATTACAGTAATTCCCCCAAATTTCAATGTTCCAAGCCTTCAAGGTTCATTAGTAAGATATCCTCTCTTTTCCAGGAATTTTGCTCCCCAAAAAATTTTGTGAGTGCCTGGAAGGCTCACACATGCAACCCCAGTGTCCCCTAGAGCCAACCAGTCCTGGGGTGTCTCATGAACAAGGAGAGCCCCCTCCTGCTCCTCCTGTGCCCCAGCACCTGCCGCTGTCACCAGCCCGTTCCCACTGTCCTCTGCCACGTTGCTCGTCTCAAGTCTGTATCCCACACCACACACCAGGCTCCGGGTGCAGAGGCTTCCTCTTCAGCTCCTTAGAAATGTTTTCGTTTTTGTGAACTTTCAGTCCCATCATGGAAGCTCTGTGCCTCTCAGAGTCTCTCCTGGACCAGAAGTGTCCAAACTTAACTATTTAAAGCCCTTAATCTTTCTGCGTTGGCTCTCAGACCTCACGTGAAATGCGTGAAGCCCAAGGCTTCGGGATGGCCTCCTCCTACTCTAAACACATTGGACACACTCTCGTTCGAGTGAAGATAAGGTTTCACTTACCACAAACAGAAGAGGCCGCCGATCCGGTGAAGAGGCAGTGGGCTTGACTCCCTCCAGCTGTTGCGAAGGGAAGCACGCTGTTTACAGACACGCCAGGGCAGGGAAGACTAGCAGCAAGGCCCAGCGGAGCTCCGTTTCTCCTTTCTCTTTCTTTAATTCCCAAACTTAGGAGATGTGTTCCATTCCGTCCAAAGAATGCCCAGTCACTTCTATTTTCAATTTCCAAATGACAGAGCTTTTTAGTTAGTTCTTGTCTAGCTTTCTCAAAGGATGCATATTTTCCTTCTTTGGTTTAGATAGAAGATATGGGGGCTCTTTTTTGATTCTGATGGAGAATGCACAGGTTAGAGAAGAGGGGAAGGAGAAGGTACAGGTGAGAGCCAACAGGAAATCGGGCCATGAGTGACATGTTTTGCGGATTTTACCTTTACATATCGAGGCCCAGCTTTTACGGAGGCCACACCTGGAACTTCCTTTTAGGTTCCTTGTAAAGATCCGTTAGAGAACCAGCCCCCAGTCTTTGCTTGTGGATATGTGGGACCCTCCGGGGTGTGCTTGGAAAAGCAAAGCCTCCACAGGCAGGAAGAGCCTCCTCATTCTTTCCCGGTGCCAGGCCCCCCATGTGGCAAAGCTTCGATGCCTGCCTCTCCCCAGAGGAGCTCCATCAGAGAAGGAAGTCCGGTTTCCTAGGGGGAAACTGACACGCCTACAGACGGTGCATATGTACAGTGCGTGTCTGCGGGCTGTATATCTGCAAATGGCGCCTGTCTACAGAACGGTGCTTGTCACCAGGGCAGGTCTCACTGGGTCCCTATTTGTCCTGCCCTTGGCTTCCCACCTTCAGAAGCAATCTGGGGCTGAGGGGTGGGGCATTGGGATAAGGGTCTTCCCACAAAATGCCTTCTCTCCCCCCCTCCCCCAACCCACTCATCATCCAAAAGTGCCTGCCTGCCAGTGTTTGCTTCCTGTGGACTTTCAGGGTGTGAACACACAGGTAGAAGTGGCACCACAAAGATCCTCCTCGACCCCTCCTGCCCATTTCATCTTCTGAACGCTGTTCTTTAGAAAGCCTGACTTCTTTTCCAGGGTCTAATGAATGAAGGTGCCATCGATACAGAAAAGATGGAGAGGACAGGTGGACCCTGGATAGGTGTCCTTATAGCTCTAGAAGTCTCAACACCTTACCCACTAGAGGGCTTTTAGGGCATGTTTATGGGCTTAGAGGTAAATACACTTAGAGCCACCGTGCTTCGCCACGAAGAGGTACGTACCTTGGGTAATGGAAACAGTGTCATCTGTGAACTCTAGTTACTTTTCATGGGCACGGTGCCCTTCTTGGTATGAATCATGACACAAGAATGAAGATGATGAATATATGTATGTGAGTATATCATAAGAAGGTTTGTATCTTCATTCCGGGAGCAGTTTAGGTCAGACTTGACAATCTTCTTAGTAAATGTTTGTGAAATACGTTTGGCCAGAACCAAAATAGAGATCAAAACTTTTATTATCCTGTCTCCCTAAAATGAAAGAGAGAGACACTATTTAAAGTTGGAGTTTCAAACCAACACAATGATAAATAAATACTACTTTAAAGTCAAGATGGTAACTGACGACCTGTATTTTACATTATAAATAGTTAGGAAGGTTCATAGTAACTCAAGCACTTTTTTTAGTGGTGCAAGTCTCAACCTGACAAATAGATGACGTGAAATTTATAAGACCTCCCCTAGTCCCTTCCAAGAAGAATGCAAGCCAAAACTTGAAAGGATTAACGGTCCTTACTTCTGCAGCCTTGCCCATAGCCAGTCACGGTCACCTTGGAGATTTACCTGCACAAGCATCGCGGCTTTTCTCGGGCAGGCACGGCTGTATCTTGTGTGGTTACACAAAGCCCTGTGATCGGAATAACCAGGCGGAAATGGTCCAAGTCTCCTTTTGGCAGTGAACCTTGCTGCAGAAACCTCTTAGTTGTACAAGATATTTAAAACTGTTTATCTCTTACCCCTGCCCACACTGATTTGTTGGTATTCCATCTCTGCCTTCTACAAGCCTATAAAATTTCGGCTGCTCCACAGTCGGGGCCGAGGCCGCATTCTGTATATGTATATTTCAACTGAACACTCTTTTACCCTTCTTTAAAAACATTCCGTCCAACATCCATGCACCACCCTCTTAAAGGGCTCTTGCTCCTTCTGCTTTGCTCGGATCTAAATCTATACTAGTAGATGCAAAACCAATAGTCTTTGTCTGTGTTCTTGAAGCTCACCTGCTCACATGCTTTTACACTCACTCTGATGGAATATATATAGCCAAGCTGTGTTATTATTAGCTTTTGCTAATTTTTCTATCTTGAAAGTAAGGGTGCTCTAAACCAGATATACCTGAGGTCAGTTCTTTAGCCAGGAAGTGCTCTGTTTGACTGCAAATGCCTGACTTTCAAGGAATATTTAGCACTTTAGTCTGAACCTTCTGCCTTATCCTTGTGGTTTGCTTTCTACTTAGAAATGAACTCTAGTCAGCACCAGGGGGAATGGATGCTCCTTCAATTTGCCAGCAGACTTGGTTCTGATGACTTCAAATGAAAATAACAAAAGTAGCATTGCGTTCCTTTTCTTTCTTTAACTCATGGGATCACCGATTTATTATAAAAGGATGTAACTCAGGAACAGCCAGATGGAAGAGATGCATGATTCCAGTGTGTTCTGTTACATGTATTTGATAGCTGATTATTCAAGAGGGGATTTTTACTTTTCATCTGTTAGTAATTCCTTACAACAAAAGAAGTGCGATATATCAGATACTCACTCTGGAGTGCATTGCCTCATCCTCACTCTCTTACCTTCATTCTTAAGATATTTCATAAGCCTTTGCCCAAGTTTTCTGAATAAAACATTGCCATCCTATGTAACGGTCTAGCACAGAAATGAACTGTTGTCTTTATAGGAAGAACTCGGACTTGGCAGGACATCCCAAGTGGGCGTCCTGTGGTGGGACCGATTTCCTCCCTGGGACCGTCCCCCTATCAGCACAGCCCCTTGAATCACTGCAATCTCTTGAAGTGAAAAAACTCACAAAAGGTATTTCAGGAACATGGATATAAACAAAAGGTATCGTCATGATTTTACTTCAAGTTGGGTATATCATTTTAAATCTTTTGCAAATATTTTCCCCTTAGTATGAAAAAATAAGAAATTTGAGCAACTCGTATGGGTTTCTCTGTACCATGAAAACTGTTCAAAAGAGCTCACCCATTGTATCTCAGTGGTTGACCCATGAACCAGGAGGTCACGGTTCAATTCCGCATCAGGGCTCGTGCCTGGGTTTCGGGCTCTATCCCCAGTAGAGGATGTGCAGAAAGCAGCCAATTGATGATTCTCTCTCATCACTGGTGTTTCTCTCTCTCTCTCCCTTTCCCTTCCTCTCTCTGAAATCAATAAAAACATGTTTTAAAAAAGAAAGAAACTTTTCAAAAGTGAAAATACTCTTTTTAAATTTAAATTTTCCATTTTAATTTTAAGAAGTAAAATTTTTACTATTCCCATCTAGAAATGAAAAGGCCATAATAGCAAGGATTTTTGTCTGTGTTTTGAATTCACTTCTGTGTACCTGTCACCCTGAACAATGGGTGATATTTAATAGACATTCAGTATGTTTTGTTGAATGAATAATTGATAGTCTAATATTATTCACCAACACTTAACAGAGTTGCTAAGTCAAAGGAGACATTCCCAACGAGATGCCCGATCCTATCATTATTTGTGACAGTTGTATACAGTCCTACCGATACTCTAACACTGAATGCCATGTGACTCTAAGGATATAGCCATGATGTGGTTTGTGCCATTTTGGAAAGTAGTGATAACATGGTTGAATTAAACCCATAGGTAAAGACTCAAGTGAACTCTTTGGCCCTCTTATTTTTAAAAATCCTCCCACTTAAACTCTGATGGTTTTTAGGGACAATTATTTTAGCCTTCCCTAACCTTTTTTGGAGTTGGCAACAAGCAATAAAACACCCAAAGGTAAAGAAAAAAAAGGGGTGATGGCTACATGGGGAACTTAGATTTGGCTGGATGGTGTGCCTTTGTGGAGTAACATCTGAGATGAGGTGGTTGTTTCGTACTGAACTTGGGTCTATTTTAATGAAGTTGATTTCCAGGGCCTTTGCAATTGCAGAGACCAAAGTTTCAAGTAAACTGATCAGCAACTACAGAGAGTAAACAAAATTCCATTGCAATGTCTTCATGACCTTGGTTTTATAATTCACTAGATCAGCTCAATTTAGAAGTGGGCTCGCTCCACAATGTGGGAGCTGTGTTGTGTTGGTTCAATAAAGAGCTTGGTCCCCTGCCTTCCCGATTCACATGCAGATGGTGGCGGGAGAAAGCAGGCATTGGGGCTGAATCCCAGCGGTCCACCAATCACGTGGTGTTACCTTGAGTCTGGTCCCATCACTGCCCCTTTATTTTTGTCCTTTAGCTGTAAAATGGAAACTACAATATCTGTTCGGCAGCATAGTGGTGAGGATGACTGAGATCGTGCCGTGGAGTAAGTAGGTGCTGAAGACTTCTCTCTTGCCTGGCCCTCTACGTATTAATGTATGTTCATGCTGCACTGAACAGAATGACGTTCTGACACGAGAGTGTTCTTCCCACTCCCTCCACCCCCATTACCATTTCTCTGCTCTTTGCAAGTCCTGGGGTCTAAAGCCATGTTCCTCAGACTTTCACTTTTCATGGACCCAGAAAATGTTAGCAACACACTGATGCTTTTTCTCTTGCCAATTACAAACTTAAAAAACATATGTACCCTATATCGTCAGCATCGTTTCACAAAAGGCGAGTTTTATAACCCAAAGAACCAGAATCTGCAAGACAGGGTGTCCTCATCAGTGTCTCACCTCCTGGCAGAGACCAGAACAGCCCAGGGCTGGCCTTTCAGATCCACTTTCCTCTTCAGTGTCACTGTGCCCTAAATGAGCCCCTCTGGGGCCGCCCATGAGGTTGGCCTGGGGATGGGGTCACCAGGCCTGTCCCCGGGGGGCGTTTCTCAGGGATGGGAGAAAAGGCCATCACCCCCACGCACACAAGCCCACTCAGCTGTTACCATTTAGAGGCCCGAGTCTGTGGTGAGCCTGGGACTTGGAGACTTTCACCAGCCCTCAATGCCCATAAATTAAAGAGTCTGTTTTTAAACATGGGAAATGGGAAAAGACGTGCTGGTGAATGGGGGAAGGTGGGAAGCCCACTTGGGACAGCAAATCAAATTAGTTCCCGATTCAATGCCGTGGAGAACTGGGGTGAGGAGGGGTGAGCTTCTCGACCCCAGCCACTCTGTGGACGTCCCTTCTTAACTGTCAGCATTAAGGAGCTGCTCGCTCCCGTTTCTGATGCTGGTGATTTGAAAAACACTTCGTTTGGTTCTCTTCAGTGGAGAGAACGTTTAGTAAGTGACTCCCAGGTGGAGTTGTGTGCTAGGGACGGGGTACTGGGTCTTTCACCTCTGGCTGGTCTCCATGAGAGTTATGTATTCTTCTTACAAATGTGCAAATGATAAAGGCCGTTTATGTTTGCACACTTGAAAAACCAGCATTTGCACGGTGCTTTGAATCATTGCACTAATGACCCTGGCGCCATCGGACGGGCTTCCTCACACCTAGGACTTCCCATGACCAGCCCGTTCGAGGAAGATCCATGTTCCACGTACACCTCCTGCACTGGAGGCAGTCAGTGTCCAGGAGGAACCTGGGGCGTGAGGGAAACGAAGCTGATAGAGCACCAGTTGAGGGCTCTTATTGGCCACAGTGCCAGGGTCTGTCACTTTGGTGCCCCAAAGTTGGAAGTTCTTGGTCTGCACTGAATTCCCTTTCTCTTACGTTCGTGTCCTTTGTTGGGGGAGGACGTTCTCTTGGCCGAGGCCTAGATGTAGGGAGATGAACAGGCTGTTTCTACTGCAACACATCCCGCTCCAGGCTTAGGGCAGCTGGTTGAGGCGAACCCTGGGTTTTAGGGAGGAATGCTTTTGTAGTTTACCGCCCCACCACCACCCCACCCCCTGGAGCTTCATCTTTAGCAGCCACTTGTTGCTATTAGCAACAGGATGAGGTTATAGGCCTGGGGACCAGACCCAGCAAGGCCTCCAGTCTTGCTATTATCTAGACCGTAAGCTAGAAGATAAAAGCTGATGACCAGATGACCACAAGTTCTGCTTTGTCCTGGCTCAGCCTGGTTTACACATTTGTCCTGGTGGCTCATGAATAGTGTCCCCATTCACCTTCAGAGGACCGTAAATTATATGATCACCACTCCTATGCGTCAGGGACACACAGACCTCCCTGACTTACCAGAGCCCTGGTGAAGTTTGGGCCCGAAGCTCTGAGTAATAACAGTGTGCATTTGGCCAGAGTAAATAACCCCAGCCCCACCGCATCTCTCAGGAACCCGTAGCCACTAGGGAAGGCTTGTCTAGAATTAGGGCTTCAGAAACCTGGCCAGAAATCTTTCCACTTCACCTCAGTCCAACATCTGGTGCTGTGAGAGCCATAGTGACAGGATTAAAATATGCCACTGAGCCAGAAATGAAGGCTGCGGAGTTGAAGGTATGGTTTCAGGGTAGAATCTTAGGCCCTGTGGGCTCCTGATCAGTCTTCTCTAGCAAACACGGCCGTCTTCCACCTTGAGAGACAGTGTATTTTCAAATGGCCTGGGTTTGGATCCTGCTCGGCCCTTATTAGCCATCGGCTGGAGGAAGTCAGTTTTAGCTTTACCAGTTTTGTCATCTGTTTTATGAGGACACCATGTTTCTTTTCCACGATGTTACCATGGTTTCTCTCCCCTAGAACTTCTAACATGCTAGTCCTTCTTCCTAGACACTTCTTGCTGCCTCACCTGACCATCTGCTATTCTTCCTTCAGCTTAGTATCAGCTCTTCTAAGAAGCCCTTCCAATTTTCCAAGCCCAGGTTGATAGAGTCCCCCTTCCCGGTGCTCATTCCTTAGCCTAGCACTTATCCATGGTATCTGTGTTCCTTAGTCCAGCATCTACCCACAACATCTGTGTTCCTTAGCCCAGCATCTACCCACAGCATCCGTGTTCCTTAGCCCAGCATCTACCCACAACATCCATGTTCCTTAGCCCAGCATCTACCCACAACATCCGTGTTCCTTAGCCCAGCACTTATCCATTGTATCCGTGTTCCTTAGTCCAGCATCTACCCACAACATCCATGTTCCTTAGCCCAGCATCTACCCACAGCATCCGTGTTCCTTAGCCCAGCATCTACCCACAGCATCCGTGTTCCTTAGCCCAGCATCTACCCACAGCATTCATGTTCCTTAGCCCAGCACTTATCCATAGTGTTTATCACACTGGGTTGTAATTGCTTGCTTCTCATCCCTCTTCTACTAAACTGTCAGCTCCATGAGGGCAGGAACACTGTCCATCTGGTTCCCTTCACCTTTGTCTCTCCAGCAACTAGCCCGGTGATTAACTCATTAACAGATACTCCGATACAAATCCGTACAGATGACCCTTGAACGTGGGGATTGGGGGTACCAACTCCCACACAGTCGAAAATCCACATGTGGCTTTTGACTTCCCCAAAACTTAACTACTAATAGCTTACTGTTGACCCAGAAGCCTTACTGATAACATACACCGAGTGGCCAGATTATTATGATCTCTGAACGCATAATAATCTGGCCACTCAGTGTATATCCTATATAATAAAAGGCTAATATGCAAATTGTCCCCTCGACCAGGAGTTCGACCAGCAGGCAGGCCGGCCAACCACCCATGTCCCCTCCCCCTGGCCAGGCTGGCCAGACCCTACCCATGCACGAATTCATGCACCAGACCTCTAATATAAATCCAGGCCTCTAATATAAATATACACACACACACACACACACACACACACACACACGCTGAGTGGCCAGATTATTATGCGTTCAGAGATCATCATAATCTGGCCACTCAGTGTATAGTTGATTAGCACATAGTTTGTATGTTATATGTACAGTGGAACATCGTTTCTCGAACTTAATTTGTTTTGGAAGGCTGTTGGAGAAGCAACTTGTTTGAAAACCAAATCATTTTTTCCCATTAGAGATAATATACATTGAATTAATCCATTCCAGACCCCCAAATGATTCCCCTGTTTAATTATTCTTATATACAGTAAATGTCTAATGTACTGTTTAATTTATAAATAAACACTTCTTAAATTTATTGAACCACCTCCTACTAGCCTTAAACGAATTTTTCATATAGCACTTCCTGGGACATGCTATCACCAGCTAACTGCTTTTCCTTTATATGATCAACAACAGTTTTTCCACCTATTCAATTGCTGTTTTGTGAGCACTTTCACTCCCTTTGCAACTTTAGCACTCTTGATGCCTCTTTATGTTTTTCAAGTATGCTAATAGTCTATTTTGCCAGAACAAAAGTATTATCTCCTCTGTTTGTTGCCTGAGAGATGCTTTTTGTTATGCTGAAGTATCAGCAAGAAAGGGTTGTCAGGTCTGAAAACTGAAGTTTTGGTCTACAACCGAGACATTTTTTTTCTGGTCAAGAACCGAGTTGTTTGAGATGGGAGATGTTCTCAAACCGAGGTTTGACTCTCTTACATACTGTATTCTTACCATAAAGTAAGTGAGAGAAAATGTTATTAAGAAAATCGTAAGGAAGAGATCATACACTTACAATACTATACGTTTTTATTGAAACAAATCTGCGTATAAGGGGGCCCACACAGTTCAAACTTATGTTGCACAGGGGTCAACTGTACTTCCTGAATGAACACATAGGCGAACACAGGCTAATCGGGAAAGTCTCTCCCCCTGAGGTAAGTGTGGTTGCTCAGTGGTTCCAAACTTCACGATGGTGTGTGGGATAGGGTTGTGTCTCCCTAACAAACTTTATTCTTGCTAATGTGTTCAGAATCCACTTATAATTCTTCAGAAAACTTCTTGACTTTCACTCAAAGTTCTGGTTTTCCTATGAATAAAAACATAATTTAAAAATTGCTTTGAATTACTTTTAGGCTCCTTTAGGGTATTTCGAGAAGCAGTTTTTTTGTTGTTGTTGTTTTCTGCAGGAGCTCAGTTTTGTCCATAATAGCAAAGGCATAGCGATGGGAATGACTTCAATGAGTCACTCATTCTGAGAAAGTTTTCCTCTTGAGAAAGGGGAGTAATTAATAGATTCGTGAGCAATTCAGAATTATCTGTGGGATTACAGTGCTCCAGGATCAGGCGTGTGTTTCTTCCTTCATGAAACGCTCTCGGGACCATTCTAGACCATTCTGGGCCGTTCTGGGCCACCTTGTTTAGGTGTGAACCCCTCATGGACATTTTCGTTGTATTCCTTTTCCTGAGTGTTGTCATGTGCCCTCGGCTCCAGCACAGCCTTCTGGAGACCACGGACTTCCTCTCACAGCCTTTCCCGTCCCCGTCATGTCAAGCGCGGCCTCATGTGCTAAATGAGTGCTCGTAATGTGTTTATGAAGAGAGAAATATTTAACCAAAACCTTTAGGTTATCAGAAGTGAATATAAGATGGGCCCATTTTAAAAAGATGATGAGGAGGAAATACAGCACACTGCACAAGCTGCACTACGTTTGGATAGTTGACAAGGGGTAACATTTATTTTCCAGACTGTTCACTGCTCCTATAGGCATAGCGATGATTTTTTATGATGACCAAAAATATCCTAAGTGCTCTTCTTTTAAACAGACGATGTTTTTTCTGCCCGGGAATCGCGGCCACACCTCTTTGGCCGGTAGAGGCGGCAGTGGGAGCGAACCGGTCTCTGCAGTGCGTTCCCCCATTTGCTAGGACGATCAGGGCGAGGTGGTGCCGGCTGCATTCTTTCGGTGGAAATTTGGAAAGATGGGTCTGGAAAAGCAGTTAAGGGCAGCGCCGCCGTGGTGTGTTCTTGGAGCGATGCTTGAGGACTGGGCAGTTACATAACGCCGAGAAACGGAGACGATAGCCCGATGTCCGTCCCGTGCCAGATGTTTTGGTGGTGAGGTTGTGCGGTCCTCCCTGATTTAACCCAGGCGTATCCTCGGGTCTCCGAGACCAGGTTTCATGGCTCTGGTCACAGCGACCCTTCAGAGCATCTGTGTTCAGAGCATCTGTGTTGTTATGTGTTCACATGTTGCTGATGAGGAACCTGTGGCCAAGAGAGAGGTTGATTCATTTGCCAGAAGCGACCGAGCCCAGAGCTCCCGAGGCTGCTATGCTGGCCCTCTGCTGGGCGCCCTGGGCTCTGTGGCCCGTGCCTTCGGGAAGCGAATAACCCCTGGGGCCTGGGATGTAGACAGATGATACAACTCAGTGATGCGGACTCTTCGGGCGGCACTTTGGGACCCAGAGGAAATCAGAGCTGTTCAAATGCCCCAGCCTGTTCGGGGCCCTCGGTGCTCCCACCCCAGCCCCCCCTCGCATGCCCTTGTCCGCCATGCACCCACCGTGCTCACACACCCTGGTTTCGGCGGGCGGTGGTGGCCTGTCCTGCTCATCTCATCCCAGCTGCCCCCCTGCGGCTGTTCACAGGGACACTGTGATTTGTGTGGCCTTCGTATGTGCTGAGCCATCCCTTTTACACAGGATTTCATTCATTCCTCGCGCCTCCAATATGAAAGCGAGGGTCCTCCCTGCTTCTCAGAGGAAGAAAGTGAGGTTTTGAGATCCTGACTCACATGCTCAGGCGTAGCTAGGAAGTGAGAGGCCTAGGAAGTGAATCCTGTTTTGTCTGGTTCCCAAGGCCTGTGACTTTAACCTCCACCCCCACCCTCGCCCCGTGCCCCTCGGTAAATGCCTTCATGCCCATCTCTGTGTGCCCCCAAAGATCAACGCTGCACTCCGTGAAAGCCTTTCCTGGCACATCCCACCCCAGGGCTCCCTGCCCACACCCGCCCCTCTCTGCCTCTCCTCGGCCGTCTGGGAGGCCCCGTACCCCCGCCTCCTGGACCATGTGATCCCTGGGGCCCGTCGGGGCCCCCAAGTGCTGTGACTGCAGAGACGCTCCATACGACGGCGGGCGTCCACTCCCAGGTGGCTCCTGAGCCTGGCTGTGAAGAGAGATTGAATATTGAAGTCCCGAAGAAGCCGCTCCTTTTCCTATTGCCTCCCTTCCTCTCTCAGACTTCCTGGGGGGAAGTTCGGTCGGTATTTGCAAGCTCCAGCTGCAGGTTTCATGTCACTTTTAAAACAACCAGCACATTTCACTAACTCTCTGACCCGAAGTCTCGGGTGCCAGCTAAGAAGGACCCGCTCAGCCAAGGGTTGCAAATGCTTGGAAACAGTGGCATTTATTAGAGGTTCCAGCCCCTTCCCGTCGGAGCACAAATACCCATGTCACAGTGAAGCCGCCGGCCAGCACGCATGTTCCTCGATGCAGCAGCCGCCTCCTCGCCTCTGTCTCCGTGGTGTGAGAACGGTGACTGTTTTCTTTACCTGCTGCAAAACTGGCAGAGGGTAGGAATAGTCTTAGGTCCACGTTGGCTATGGGGCCCCCTACGTGTCATAACACTTGTCACCACAAGATGTCAGTATGGTATCAGTCCTGGGTGCCACAGACTGACAACGGTGGCCCAGTTCCTTCTGCTGCAGGATTAGCCCACATTCTGCCTTTCTGATTCATTTCCCTGCGCAGTTTCCGTTGGGAAAACTCATCAAGAGGCTTCTCTGAGCTCTCTCTCTAAATTTACTTTCCTAGCTCCTCCTTGAGTCACAGATAACCCTAGGAATCCCCTCTTTTAGGTGTTATCTCAGCACCTTTAAAAGTTTGCAAGATAATGGTTTTATCTCTGTCTAAGGAGGGTTTTAAGTAGTTAAGGATGGGGGAAATGGTATCGCTAGTAACAGTACTGATAGGCATTTTTGGTGTGTGTGTGTGTGTGTGTGTGTTTTGTTTGTTTGTTTCATTTTCTCTCTCTCTCTCTCTCTCTCTCTCTCTCTCTCTCTCTCTCTTTCTCTCTCTTTCTCTCTCTTTCTCTCTTTCTCTCTTTCTCTCTCCTTAACCTAGAGAAAAAGAAGGAACAGCCCATATTAAGTAAAGCCAGCAAGAGAGGGAAAATGGTGCTCAGGAAAGCATTGTATTGAGGCCGGGGCGTGCTCCGGTACCCCCAAGGGAAGTGGGTATATTATGCCCACTTCTCAGTTAACTAGCAGCTAGTAAACAAGCGGCAGAGCCTGGTTTGGACCTGGATCTACTTGTCCCCAGAGCCTGCGCCCACCCCAAGGCTGGTGCCATTACTCTTGTTCGTCTGTCTGTGGAGGGATCCACAGGAGGGATCCGTGTGTGGCCTGGTCAGCAAGTACATGTTGAGTCCTGGCTATACCGAAGGTACCGTGTTGTAAACAATGCAAAGCCCTGGCAAATATCTCCTCTGCCCTCAAGAAGCAAAATCAAGTCAAGAAGGGCAAAGACATGTACGTGAAGGTCAAGGGCAAACTTTGGGGCGGTGGCCTTTCCTTGGAAGGAGGGAAGGGTGGCCAAGCCGAGAGCAGGGCCCCGGTGCGGGACATGTCCCAGCCCTCCCAAGGGCTCTTCATCAGGTTGGTCTGCAGTAAACCTGCGGGCGCACGGAGTGTAGCTAAGGCTGCTCCCACCCTGACTTTCTGTGGTTCTAAAGCGGAGGAATATGAGAAGGAGGTATAATCCCAGCTGACAGAGGTTGCCACCCATGCGTGCCTTTGTACCCCAGCTGGCAAGATTACTCCTAATCCTCTCTTTAGGTGGTCTGATCCAGGAGGACAGGTGACAGCAAGGCGGGAGGTAACGCGTGGTGTGGGGGGCTGTTTCCAGCTCCCCGCTCCAGGGCCCAGATGGGGAGGGGGACAGCCCTGAGGCTTCTGGGAAGGTCGGCCCCGGTCGCAGCAGCGGGCTTTGGAATGGGACTGGAGCAGCACTGTGTCCGAGTGCAGAACTTGGCGAGGACGCACAGGAGAGCCCCGGGGATGACGGAGCATCAGAAATAAGACCTGAGCCCTGGCCGGTGTGGCTCAGTGGATAGAGCGTCGGCCTGCGGACTAAAGGGTCCCGGGTTCGATTCCGGTCAAGGGCACGTACCTTGGTTGCAGGCTCCTCCCCAGCCCAGGCCTTGGTCAGGGCACATGCAGGAGGCAACCAATCGATGTGTTTCTCTCACATCCATGTTTCTCTCTGTCTTTCCCTCTCTCCCCCACTCTCTCTAATAATCAATGGAAAAATAGCCTCGGGTGAGGATTAACAACAACAAAAGACCCCAGGCCTTGCCCTAACCGGTGTGGCTCAGTGGATAGAGCGTCCGCCTTCGGACTGAAGGGTCCCAGGTTCGATTCGGGTCAAGGGCATGTACCTTGGTTGCGGGCACATCCCCAGTAGGGGGCGTGCAGGAGGCAGCTGATCAGTGTTTCTCTCTCATTGATGTTTCTAACTATCCCTCTCCCTTCCTCTCTGTAAAAAATCAATTAAAAAAAAAAGAAAGAAAGAAAGAAATAAGACCTGAGCGGGGAGGTTAGAGAAACAGGGTTCTGTAACCTGGGGCCCCTGGGGGTGGCCTGGGCAGGCTTCCTCGCGAACAGTGCTCAGCTGCTCAGTACTTGTCCGTAAGGAGAGAGGCCAGACCGCAGCTGAGCCACGCACACTGTCGGTGTGATCCGTGGCAAAGTTTTCCCCGCCAGCAGCTGTGAAACGTGAACTACATCACGGAGAGAACGTCATAGAATTTTCTGTCTTCCTGTCTTGAAAAACCCAGAACACAGCGGACCTTTCAGAAGTAGAGGACTGGAGGCCTGGCTCTCCCAGACACTGTAGCTGTCGTTCAGCTTCTGCTGCGTTCGGTCTGAGGGGAACGTGATTGGCAGCGAGAATCATGTTTTATATAAGACTGGATCATATTAGTTGTAATAGTGGGTTCTGAGAGGCTACCCCTACAGTTTTTCTTCTCATCTGGAAGACTTTGGAGAGTGAAATGGGGTGCTATTAATAACATGCTGGGGCAACAGGCATAAAGGAACATGGTCCCTGACAAACTGTGACATGTGGTCACCCTGATTTGGGAGTTCTCGTTAGAGGGATCTCCGTAAAGTATAAATCTCATGTTCTCTCCTGCTCTTTAGACTTCTCTGTGGCTTCCCATTGCACCAGAGTGAAACCCACACCCGATGCTGGCCCCTGTGGGGCTGGCACCTGCCCTCTGCCAGCCTCCTCCCTGCACTAACTCAGCACATTCCCACCTCCAGGCCGGGCCCTGGCCTCTACTCCACCTGGAACCTCGCTCTCACTGTCCCAACCTCACCCCAACCTGCCCTTTGCCCGGCCGGCTCCTTCTAATCTCTTGGGTCTTGGCTGGAACCTCACCTTCTCAGAGCACCCTCCCTTTCATCCCGCAGCTCATTTCTTCATAGAAATGGCCCACATTGAAGTCACTTCCTGTTTGTTACCTCTTGGCTGCCTTCTTCACCAGAATGTGCACACCTTGAGGGCAGGAATCACATCTGGCCTGTCCCCTGGTGTCTGGTCATTGCTGCACCTGCCAGGGAGACAGGGACGAGACAGATCCATGCAGAGTGAGTGAGTCACTGCTGGTGTCCAGGTCGCCTGATTCACCCCTGCCTGTCCTGTGTACCCATAAGGCCTAGGGGGTCTAAAACAGCAATCGGCTGCATCCTGTAGATTCTTTCAGGCAGCAGAATTGGTTGAACTTGGTACAATCCTGGGCTGAGAAAAGCCTGAAACAGCCCCTGTCCTTGGAAAATGTAGGGTATCTTGCAGAAGAGGCAACATGGACATTAACCAAGTTCAACAATGGTATATGCCAAGTGCCAGTGAAAGGCCCAGGAGAATGGTGGCTCTGCCCCCACCCCCCCCTAGTTTTCTTACTGATACAGTATACATGGTAGTATGTTTTTGCTTATTTCCTGCTTGACCTTTCTCTTTCCAGAATAGAAACTCCAAGACAGAAGAGCTATTTTTCTCTTCTGTGTTCGCTGCTGTATTTCTAGTGCCTAGAATGAATGGTACCTGGCCCATAGTAGGTGTTTAATGAAGATATGTTGAGTGAAAGAAGGAATGAGGTAAAAGTGAGCCCTGGGCTGCATGTAGGTCTTTAATGGGCCCTGTAGGGATGGGCTGGATTTGCGGAGGGGGAACAGTCCAGAATGAGATCATGGCACAGATAAGGGACCAGTGGGTACCAGATCTTGACTTGTTTAGTCTAGAAAACGAACCAGTAAGTTTCAGGTTCATTTACTGAACTCTGAGATAATGTCCCCGCGGCGCTCCTCCCCTCCCCCTCACTCATTTGGTCCGGGCGACACCCACGGCGGAGGTGTCAGGGGAAAGCTGGCTGCCTCTCGCATTCCTTGGTGTTGGCCTTCCAACAGCCGAGCAAAAATAAGCAGCCTCGGGCCCCTGTGGCTGGTCTGGGGATTAGCGTTGAGTTTACAGGCAGTCCAGGCCCCTGGCCCCCTTTCCTCTGCATTCCCATCCCCGCCGTTCGCCGCCTGTTTCTGACTCCTTCCGAGGCTGGAAAATGTAAGAAATCGGTGCATTAATTTCCACGACGTCAAGAGCTCTGGGCTGGCGCGGGAAGCATCACTCGTTACACCCACTGGAACGGGATGGTCTCACCTCCAATCCGGCGCGGTCCCGTCTGAAGCACGGAGGGACGGGTGCGATGTCCGTGGGCTTGGTCTGTCACGGTGCCTTGAGATTCCAGCGTGCGGTTCACCCCCCTGGGCTCAGAGGCTCTCCCTCCTTTGTCCTCGTCAAAAAGCCGCGCTGTTTGGAGGAGCAGCCTCTTGAGGCGGCTTCCAGCTGGCATGCGAGGGGCTGGCGGACCTGAAAGCTCTGTGGGGTGGCACGTCTGATGAAATGCGGAAGAACCATTGGTGGGTGTGAGTGGACAGGCAGACTCGGAGCCTGCGGTGGACATGGGATCATCTGAAGGTGGGGGGATCCCCTCTTCGTGACAGAACAGCCAAGGAGGCCTCAAACAGAAGGGGTCCCAAGCAGCTGGTGGAGGAGGGTGTCTTTCAGGCCTGCCTCCAGCACAGCATCCTTCTCTAAATACACAGTCCTTTTCGGGGGAGAGGGTTTGCAATGTATGTGTACGTGTATCACTTTTCTAGGCTCAAATCATAAAATATTTCAAACATGCAGAAAATAATGCACCCGACACGCTGTATCTGCCGTCTTGCTTTAACAAATGTCTCAGGGCATCCATTCCCTATTTTTTAAACAACCTGTTATTGTAGAATAGTTTTAGGTGTATAAAAGAATTATAGACAGAACCGAGTTATATATTCCCACACCCAGTTTTCCCTGTTACTAACATCGTATGCGGACCCAACTGATAATCAACGGAAGTTCATCCTTGACTCAGATTTCGGCAGCTTTTTCCTAACGTCCTTTTCTGTCCCAGGTCCCCATCCAGGGACCACATCATGTTTAGCCACTCTGTCATTGCACACTCACTGTGCCCAGGGGCTGCAGGTAGGTGGGAGCTGGGATCGCCCTGGGGGCGAGCCCGCCCATCCTTAGTCCCCTCTCCTCCGAAGGACAGGGTGCTTTTGCAGAAGCCACGGTTTCCTCTTACCTCTGCTCCAGAAACGCCTCGGAGAGTCACTGGCTCACAACCCAAACACATTCTGCTTTCTGACACCCAGATTTATCCCTCCCGGCCAGGATCCAGGGGACCGATTGCTAGAGAGGAAGAGAGGCCCCGCCTGGGTCTCTGCTGCGATCCCATTTGCACAGCTGCCCGTGCTCCTGGGGCCGGAGTCAGTGGGAAGGGCTGGCAGGAACCCCTCCTTCCCGGTGCTGGGACCCCATAACCACTGCACTCAGGGGAAAACCTAATGCAAGAGGCGAGTTCCTACTTCCTTACCTTGGTCTCTTAAGAAATAAACCTCTTAGCTGAGTGGTAGGAGAAGGCGTGCGTTTTCCCTGAGTAATCCCAGGGCAGCATCGATTTGGGTGGCTATTGGAGGCTTGGGTTTGAAACCGCTGTATTTTTACAGCTGTAGAATCTAGTGCTTGAGTTGCTTTAACAAGCAGCCGTGGGTTTGTTTTCTGGCCTAAGGCTGCCACTGGTGCGCTGGGAAAATTTGATCCGGGGCCCATTTCTAGGAAAGTGTTCTGTGCGTTTTAGTTCAGCGTGGATGGCAGGGTACCGTGCCTGCTGGCCACACCTTCATTCGATTGCGGTAGGCGCGTGATCTGTGATTCAGATACCTGAGCCGTGAGAGTCGAAGATGGCCAATGCGACCGGGAGCCCAGAGGGGCGGTGTCCCAGGCCCCGGTCTGTGGCCAGGATTGGTGACCTGCTCCAGTCCTCTCGGTGATGGCCCGTCCCTCTCAGGATTCTGGGCTTGGCCTCGCACTCAGAGGTGCCCGGCGCCCTGACGGACAAGCCTTTGTAACCCAGGAGGCGGTGCACGGTCCCTCTCTCCACTTCCCAGGAGAGGAAATCGACTTGCTAGATGCTGCAAGTTAGAAGCAAAGCCAGGTCTAGAACCTGTATCTTCTGGTTCCAAATCTGGAGTTCTTTGAACTCCCGCACCCGGGGAGGAACGGGAGAGAGACACGGGCCTAGAGTTACTATGTCACAGGTCCTGCTCTTCCTCACAGTTGCCCCGGTGCTTCCATGACACAGCGGTGCTTCTATCCACGAAACACCGTTTTAGTACAACAAAAGCCACTTGGCACTTGGGAGCATTGATATGAAATGCAGGATAGGACCAGGCCGCGGTCAGCGTCCAGCAGCATGCACTTGGCAGTCAGACCCGGAGCTGAGGCCTTCTCTCCCAGTCCTGTCCTTTGGGGCTTTTCTGAGCCCCACAGTGTCCTTTGGGAAAGAGCTGGGGGAGAGAGCTTCCCGGAGGGTTTTCATGGGGACTGTCCACTCACATTCTGTATTGACTCCTCCTGGGCACTTGGTACTGGCAGTGAAATCTGTATTATTAGCAGTGCTATTTAAGAACAATCCATCACAAACGTAGTCCCACAGTGTAGACCCTAAACGTTTTCAGACCTGACCACCTGAAATAATGACAGTCAGAGCGACAGTACACGACGTGTCTACCGGGTACCAGCCTCTGAGTCCTGTGCTGCATGTGGCTTGTCTCTTTTCGTCCTCGTGATAACCTCACAATGTGTAGCGACTATGAATGACGACCAGAAAACAGTGACTTAGGCTGAGAAACTTGCTCCAGTCACACAGTAAGTAGCAGATTGTGACCATAACTAACTACCATATTATGTTGCCTGTCTAAAGAAAGTAAAGCCTTACTTAAAAAAAAAAAAAAAAAAAAAAAAAAGGCAACAAGGTCCAGAGAGCTTCCCAGAACTCCTCCACAAAAGCCAAGACTGCCAGGAGCCATCTGCCTGGTGCCAGGGCCTTCCCAGATGCCCAGATTCACACCATCAGCAAGATGGATCTGAGTTGCAGCCCAGCATGCGCCCCTGCTCATTAGCAAGTGAAATGAAGGCTCAACCCGCACAGGATGGGGAGAGATGAATCCCCAACCACTGCATAACCTCTGTGGCCCATGAGCCTGCGCGTGGCGCTCCTGGCTGCTGTCTGGGCCTGGAGAGGGTGGGTGTGGGTGATCCCGGGGCCCGCCAGGCAGAGCTCCGCAGACCAGACCTTGACCCCAGTAAGCTGTGACCGATGTGCGCGCTCATGCTTGATGACTCGTTTAGAATACTCGGGTCACTCTCCGTCCAGATGTTCAGCTATTTCTCTCTGTGCCTTTTTTTTTTTTTTTTACTTTTTCTTATTTTAAAGCAATGATTCAGCTTCCCTGGGAGATGAGAGGTAATACGGGTGATTTCCTTTTGCCAAATCCTTGACCTGCTTCCAAAATGCAAAACTAATATGCCTGGTTATGACCTGATTTGTAACTGAGGTGAATAATAACAGCACAGGAAAACCACACTGGTTCCAGCCAATATGAATTACAGAAAATTCCGAGCCACAGAATACTTGAAGTGATGCGGTCTTATTAATTTTAGGAACACACTGGAAAGAAAGAAAATCAATGACCAAAGAGGTTCCTAGTCGGAGGTCTTGTCAGAACGCCCTTGTGAGTAGATGGAAACAGCTCACAATGCGAGGCTTGCTGGTGCCGGTTGTTTGTGACTTGGTTTTAAAAATACACGAAGACACTAACCTCTCTACATAATGATTAAGCTTGACACTTTCTGTATAGAAAGTAAAAGGCAGGGCTGCGTCTCAAGTGAAGTCTGAATTTAAAAGGTTTTATTGGATGTTAGATTTACTTATAAAACCTTCAAGTTACTTGGAATAATTCACTTCCAGTTTCACAATTGCCCCTTTAGTTTGGAGAAAAACGCAAGCTGTTTGGTTTGAATTTCCCAATCAGTTCGATCCCTTTTCCGGTTTCTGAGCCTTCCCAGAGTCTGTGTGAGTGATGGTCCCCTGCAGTTACATATTGGAATCTTTGGAGACGGGTCCTGGCACCGGATTGTTGTAAAACTGCCAGGTGACACTAACAGGCCCTTCTGACTGAGAACCATTGGTCTCGAGGTACCTGGTGCTATAGAAATGGCTGAAACCAAGTGAAATACAACTTGCTTCTAGGACCCAGAGGCATCAGGTCTTAGGACTCAGCACAGAGGCTTCTTCTCAGCTTGGAATGACCTATTCCAACCGGCTCACCTTTGTGTTTATCCCTGCCATTTCTCTGAGCCCTTCCAAGCGTTTAAATCACAACCAGAGGCAAGCAGTGAGGGATTCCTGCACTTCAGAAAAGCAGATATTTTTTTACACTAGATCATTTAAATCCTCTAGAGTCTGGTCTTCTTGAGAACAGAACCTTCTTGGTGGGGGGAAGGGGCCTTCGGGGTCTATCACCCAATACCTGACATGTATATTGAGCTTTCTGTAAATATTAGTTGATTACTTTAATCTTGATTTTGTTTTCCCAGTTGGGACTTACGTCCTTGCTAATCTTTTTCTCCTCTAGAATCCAAGCTTGTGCTACATTTATATTTTGGTCAAGGGACAGGGATGGAAATTTGTTTAGGTGCAGATGGGAGAGATGCCACGGTTGTATGTAGATTTCAGGTGAATGCAATTCAAGGTGTCAGAACTGCCCTTTAAAGAAAAGAATTGTTGGCAGATGGGGGTGGGATGCGTTACAGGGGGAAAAAGAGGAACAAATGGGAACAGATCTGCATTAATAAATATTCAGACGGAGTCCCACTCTCATGTCAGTGTTTGTAGGTGGTGTTATTACATGTAGTATTGGGTGATGGAAGTTGTGTGCACTCTCATTTTTCACTTTAATTGCTTGCCTGAAAAGATCCTGACAGCTTCAAAGGTTACTGCTGGTTGTATTGTTCATAACTCAGAAATAATATGCATGTGCAATTTGCTTCATTATTGCCCACTAATAACCAATTCTAGAGCAAGTCCTAAAGCCACCAAAGGATCCATAATTTGACACGATGATTTCCTCCCTCACCCCTCTCTCATTTTTTAACTATCCCAATTTTAAGAGTGAGCCACAAATGCGTGGTGATGTGGGTCTGATTTTCTTTTCATGAGCTTAGTATGATAAATTCTTAAACAAACAGAGTTGTGTGTGTGTGTATGTGTGTGTGTGCACGCGCGTGTTTGTGTTTAATCCAGAAAAAGCAAGACACAAATATTATATATTTCAGGTCCAACTAAATAAACTAGCAATCTGGGTGTTCTGGACTTTGGGTAAGATTCAGTTCAGATTGCATAACTGAAAACCCTGCAAATAGCAACGGCTTAGGTAGTAGAGTTTATATCTTTCATTTTCAAAAACTCTACATCAGTCCAGGAGGGGTGGGACTTCACAGGATCAGGGATCCAGACTCCTATTGTGTTGCTTTTCCATGTATGACTTCCATTCTCAAAATTATCTCATATCCAGAGTAGATGCAGAAACTCCAGTCACCCTTTCATCTAGTAAGAGAAATATACCACAAAGAAAGGCACATGACTTTTAAGGGGGCTTCTCAGAAGCCTTAGATCTTATTGGCCAAGAGTTAGTCACATGGCTGTACCTGGCTCAAGGAATACTGGGAAATGTAGTCTTTATATAAGACAGCCATGTTCCTAAGCACTGTGGAAATAGAAAGGGAAAATGACTATAGGGACTCCTCACTTTATTGCACGTCCCAGTTGTTTTGTTTTTTTTTTTTTTCAAATTAAAGTTAAGACCCTCCACCAGCAAAAAGATGATAACTCGCTAAAGGTTCAGATGATGGTTAGCATTTTTTAGCAATGGAGTATTTTTTTCATATTTAAAATTTTTCAATTAAAGTTGACATTCCATATTAATTTCAGGTGTACAACACAGTGATTAGACATTTATATAACTTACAAAGTGATCAACCCAATGAATCTAGTACCTTCCTGACACCATACAGTTATTACAATATTGTTGACTATATCCCACAACAATAAAGGTATGTATATTGGTTTTTATATACTTTATATTGTTTTTTAATTAGGGTTTTCTTGACATAATGCTGTGGTACACTTCATAGTCGGCAGTATAGTGTAAACATAACTTTTATATGCACTGGGAAACCAAAAAATGTGTGACGCGCTTTATTGCTATATTTGCTTTATTGTGATGGTCTGGCACCAAACCCACTGTGTCTCCCAACTATGCCCGTATCTGATGGCAGCCAGCATTCTCTGCCACATTATGTGAATGCCGAGTTTCTAGATTTTCTGTGTGTCATTGTGTCACCGACTATAAAATGGAGATAATCCACAACAGTGCAGAGTTGAATTTCAAAACATTTTATGGGCTAAAGAACTGAGTAGTAGCCACAGCTAACACATTGCTGAGCTAATCCTCATTTCAGCCCTAGGGCCAAAGCACTATCCTTATCGACATTTTACAGGTGAAAAAGAAAAAAACCACACCCTTTAATACTTAAACAGGTTATACTGCTAGTGTTGGCTGAGGCAGTTTGACTGGTGTGGAGCTGCATTATTACCTTAAGCAACACCAAGAGGGGAGCAGCTTTTCCAAGGAGAGGCTCTTCACAGTGGTGAGTGCGAGAGGCTCGGGTACCAGGTCATGTAAAATACTGTCCTCGGGATTAGTTGTGACTCAGTTCCCTTCCCCACCCCCACCCCCACTCTTTTATATGCACGCCCTTGTGAAATTCACTAATTACTTGGTTTCAAATGGGGTGCAACCTCTGGCTTTTCTTTATCTCTGCTAGAATTCTAGTAGACTTAGTCGGCCCTCAAGCAATGCCTACTGATTACTCGGCTGAGCTATATGATAACCAGGGTTTCAGTCCGAGTACTCGGGTTTATACTGTGCAGCGTTGTTTCGTTCGGAGGGGCACTTGGTTTCAGGGCCTGCTGGGATGGGTGGCGCTGGGATGGGATTCTCAGCCCTTCGTTCCTATCTGTACCACGAGTCCTTTATCTCGCTTTGAGGCCCAGACTCCTTGGTTCTGCAAACCATCTCACCACACATCCGAAGCAGACCTCCTTTTCTTGTCTATCAAACCCCTTGACTTTCCACTCACTGCCTTCCTTTTGGTAATGAGGCCCTCAGATGTATAACATCGGAAAGAATCTTGTCTTTCCATTCCTCCTCTCACCAAATCTTACATCTCCAATTCCAGTTTCTCCACCACTCTCCACACCAACACCGGTTATTTTTCTAAAACATGGGCCGTATCAGTTTCTACCTTCCGCGGCCCTCCACTGTCTACAGAATGAAGTCAGCGCTTGGGGAGCATTTCCAATCGTCCGGGACACGGGCCCAGTCTCAGCTGCAGGACTCACACCGGCCTCTTCCCAGTCCCTGCCCGTTTCTGCTGCTGCTCATCTGCTCACACCGTTCTCTGTTCTGACTCTCCATTTCCTCACCTTTTGTGTCTGGAGGTCTGGGTTCAGGCACATGTAAAATCTTCTTTCAAGAAGTTTCTCTGATTCTCACAGAGAACCATGCTTGCTTCCTACATCACTTAGTATCTTTTTCTGAACTCATGCATCATCAGTCTGTCTGAGGCCGTCAGCTGTGAAGTGGGTTGTCTGTCTCGCTCAGTTGTGAATCTGCTGGCTTAGAATTTCCCTTGAGCAAGTAACACACAAGAATTCAGTTTGTCTCTCTGAGGATGAATTCAGTTTCTTTGTCTCCGTTCAGAAGGTCCGAGCTTTTATCTAAGTTCAAACAACCTCTCCTATCATTCTTCTTTTGTAGCTTCCTAACCTGCCCTCTGGCCTCTTGATTTAGACCAGAGCAAACAACAGAAATTGTCATCCACAGCTGTCTAGGAACAAGAGCTCCGTTTCTCATAACATTCACGTGGCTCCAAAGCAGGGTTTCTCGACATTGACCTTTTTAGGCCAGACAGTTCATAGTCGGGGGGTGGGGCAGGGTTGGGAACTGTTCTGTGTGTGTGCTGTGGGATGCTTAGCAGTATCCTGGCTTCTACCCACTGGATTCCAGCAGGATTCTCCCCCAGTTGCCTCCAGACATTGCCAAACATCCTGGGGTAGGGCTGGGGGGGTTGCCCATGGGGTGGGGAGGTGTGCCCATGGCTCAGAACCACTGATTTAAAGTATCTCTAAAAATATTCTGGCCCGGCCGGCATGGTTCAGTGTTTGAGCCTCAACCTATGAACCAGGAAGTCATGGTTTGATTCCTGGTCAGGGCACATGCCTGGGTTGCAGGCTTCATCCTTAGTGGGGGATGCAGGAGGCAGCCCATCAATGATTCTCTCTCATCATTGATGTTTCTGTCTCTTTCTCCCTCTTCTTACCTCTGAAATCAATAAAAATATTTTTTAAAATATATATTTTAAAAATAAATATATTCTGTTACTAATGAATATTGGCTCTTCAGCTCTACTACCCATAGTACCCACAGACTTCTCTCGTGTGCTTTCTGCCTCAAATTTAATGCCATTTTTATGTAATCCAGTGGTCGGCAAACTCATTAGTCAACAGAGCGGCAAACCGCGGCTCATGAGCCACATGTGGCTCACAAGCTGCAGTTTGCCGACCACTGCCCTAATCTCACCTATGAATGACTCCCTATGTCTCACTCCATTTCTTCAAAACCCAACTCAGTTCAAATTAGACCTTCCCAAATTAGACCTATCTGAGCCCTTTCCATTATTCTGAATTTTGCATTATTTTGTAGCCCTCTGAACATCTGTGCTTAACGGGATCTGTTTTTTCATGTAAATGTAGATGCTGGTACAGTCATTTAGACGTGGGTCTGTTTTCCTCTCCTACCTGAACTGTCTGAGCTGGGTGCTTTTCTTTGTGTCTCTTGTGTTACGCATATCCAGGGCCTTCATTTACTCGGCATACATCACAGTGAGCCCTGGCTGAGCATTTGTGGCCTCTAAGATCTGTCCCTTAGGCAGCTTCCATTTTGGTGGGGTGTTGAGAGAGATTAGCAAATATATGTAGTACAACACGCGGTAGAGGTGGTATGCAGGCCAGCACCTTGGAGGATGGGGAGGATTTCCTTGGGCAAGCAGTTGTAGGCAGAAGGGATGAAAGGTCTCTTTCCATAAACAAATACTCCCCTCCAGCCTTGGAGAGGACTTCAGGAGCCTCATTTCCCCGCCTTCCCTTTTGGCCCTTAGTGTCACCCACCAGCATCGATCTCCTCTTGCGGGTACCTGCTATTCCCACAGGAGGGGGAACATGGAAACTCCTATGGTCTTTATATTACATGCTACTTGGTTCCACCATCAGGCTCATTCCTGGGGAAGCAGACATGTAAATGTCTGTGTGCATGCACACATGCATGTTGGATTAAATGGAGCCACATTTTGGCCTTACTCCTGTTTGAAAGAATTTTATTGTTGTATAATCCCAGCACCCCAGTCTCCAGGGCTGCTGTATACGGGTGTGCAGATTTGTGCTTCACAAGCACATCTGGCAGCCACGATGGTCTCTGGCAGGCTCTCTTGTCATAGGTAACAAGGTGAGAGAGAGCTTGAGTGGATAGATTGCTCCCTGTCGCCACTAAAGAGGATGGACTGAGAGTGTCTTAGACACAGGGTTCCACATCTTATACTTAGGGAAAAATAGTCACCCCTCTCAAGCAGTCAATGACTCTAGGAATTTGATCGGTTGGTAAAGAGTTAGAAAGCACTCTAGTAAGAACTGTCTATTTCTAGTAACTTTAAATATATTTTTATTGATTTCAGAGAGGAAAGGGAGGAGGGAGAGAGATAAAAACATCAGTGATGAGAGAGAATCATTGATTGGCTGCCTCCTGCATACCCCACACTGGGGATCAAGCCCGCAACCTGGGCATGTGCCCTGACTGGGAATTGAACACTGACCTCCTGGTTCATAGGTTGATGCTCAACCACGGAGCCACGCCAACCAGGCCATTTCTAATAACTCTAAACTTCTGGCCAGGCCAGATACCGCAGGGCTGCAACGTGCCGTGTTTGTTTATAAATCAGCCTCCCCGCATATTGTCGACAGGGGTCTCGGTTGACTAATGTTTATTCATTCACTTGTGGAGCAAAACTTGGGCTATGAATGTGAACACAAATGCTTTTTTTAATAGATGGTGTTATTGGGCTGCACAGTGTCCCTGACTTTCAGATATTTAACTCGTAAAGTTTACAGCAACACTTAACTGCGTCTGGATTCCACATTGAATTTGGGAAGGCAAGGATCTCACTGTAATTTGCACTGACTGCCCTGTAATGGAAATTATGGCTTGGGAAAAGTTTCAAATGACGTGTCTATAAACGAAGGAAAAGTTGATCCATTTAAAGGCTGGTTATGTGCAATTGTGGGATTTTTTTATTTTATTTTTTTGAAAGGGCCATTGCCAACAAGAAATACGTATTTCAGCAGCTGAAGTAAACTAGCCATGAATTAAAAGTTGGTCTTTGTAAATTGTTGGTTCATCAAATTCAGCCCTGAACATGGAGGGAGTTTAGCAGAGCTGTGCTGGGCTCTTAAGAGAGCTATAAAGGTTGTGTGAGTCCAGTGCTGCGATTGGACGGTGGCCCTGAGCTGGCCTGAGAGGACAAGCAGCTTTTTTATTGGTCAGAACGCTGGCCCAGCGGGACTCGGGACACAGGGCTTGCTGGTCCTAGCCCTGCAGTGAAGTGGGTTTGTGTCAGCAGGTATGTCACTTACCCTTCCCAGCATCCACTTGTCTGTTTCTTGGCTCCTGTCCCCCTCCTCCCCTCCCCACCATTTGTTTGTTTTAGTATCTCCCATTCCTGTTCATGACTTTCCCTCAAATGTCTAATGACCATTCCTTGACTGTTCTTGGCTCATATTTAAGACCGAGGCAATAAAAAGCTGATGAGAGGCTCTGGGTGGAGGCGCGGATGGGGCCTGCTGACCGGGGGCTTAACTGCAGGGAGATCATTTAATTAGGGGAGAGCCAGATGTCCACATCTGGAACTCTCTTCTCCGAGCCCACTTCACTTAATCAGCGAGGAGTCTCCCTGACAGGCTGCCCGTGTCCCTGGGAACGGCGGAGTAGGCGTATTTCCACTGCCACCCCTGTTTCAGCACCGCACAGGCAGGCCGGGAGGTGGCGTGGCTTCGCCCCCACCCGCCGCAATAAAAGGAGTAGCGCAATAGTGAGCGGTAACCTTTTTGCTAGTGGAAGGTCTTGCCTTCAGTTTGTAAAAACCCACTTCTGGGGAGAGCAGTAAAACGAGGTAGGCCTGTACTCTCCCAGTCTACCTCACCTGTGCTTCGTCCCCTGGTTCAGGGTCTCTGGATAATGAACCTTTTCAACAACCCTTCTGTTTTCAGCCCTGATCCTTCCCTTCCTTGCCTGTTGCCGCACATGCCACCTTCAAGTCCACGGCCTCCCTGGGGCTTCGGCAAGCGGGTTCCCCTCCTTCATCATGGGTCTCCCCTGCGGCGGGCACTGGAGATTGTAGCTTCCTCTACTCTCCAGGGGGATCCGTCTTTCAAAGCACTGGTCCGAATACTTACCTGCTGATGTCTCCCTTCCTTCTATCCCTGGGAGTTTATTCCTTTACGTTAGCAGGACTTGGATGGTGAGGGAAACAAATGCCCTTGACCCATCTGCCATGTTTGACCAAAGTCTTCCATTTTCTCATCCTAAAATTAATTTGCATATCCACTCAGTAATTATTGTGCATCTCCTAATGCTGGGCCCTGAGCTGAGTGCCGGAGAGCTGAGGAAGGCCCAGACAGGGCCTCACCGCTGAGAAGCAGGGAAAGGAAATGGTGTGCGGGGACAGAGCCTGTGCAGTGACATACGTACAGGGACAGTGCCAGCCTGAAGTGGTGCGGAGACAGGAGGGGGATGTGACGAGCTGGGCCGGGACGTTGGGGAAGGCCATGCTGAATAAACGAAAACCCTGTGGCTTCGTGAATCCCACTGTTGGGGGAAGGCTGCGACCAGACCGCGCCCATTAATTAGTACCGAGTGAGTCCAAGGAAAAGTGGTGTATCCAGCCCAGATCTTCAAAATCACTCTGCTGGCTGGGTGGGCCTTGGCCTCTCCAGGGTCTTCCAGCTGTAAATGGCCCGCTGCTCCCCACCCACGGCCTCCCAGACTTCCCACGGTTGCCATGCACACTTAGAAAGGAGTCTGGCCTTGGGAAGATCAGAAATTGCAGGCCTTCCCAGGGTGCGTGACATCGCATCTGCCCCTCACTGCTGCCTCCCAGCCTGCGAATAGCTCACTGCTGACAGAGACCTCGTCAGTGTTGTTGAGAGGTGCTACTGCTAATCTCTCTAACTTTTTTTTTTTATATATTGATTTCAGAGAGAGGAAGGGAGAGGGAGAGATAGAAACAGCAATGATGAGAGAGAATCATTGATTGGCTGCCTTCTGCACACCCAACATCAGGGATCCAGCCTGCAATCAGACAAGTGCCCTGACCAGGATTGAACAGTGACCTCCTGGCTCATGGGTCATGCTCAACCACTGAGCCACACCAGCTGGGCTCGACTTCTTTATTATAAGGAATTTCACGTATTTGAAATTCCAGCAATGTGGACCAGCTAGAGCCGTGGTCAGCAAACCACGGCTCGCGAGCCACATGCGGCTCTTTGGCCCCTTGAGTGTGGCTCTTCCACAAAATACCACGGCCTGGGCGAGTCTATTTTGAAGAAGTGGCGTTAGAGGAAGTTTAAGTTTAAAATATTTGGCTCTCAAAAGAAATTTCAATCGTTGTACTGTTGATATTTGGCTCTGTTGACTAATGAGTTTGCCGACCACTGAGCTAGAGCATAGCCAAAGCCCATGAGCCCATCAATTAACCTGTTAACCCAGCAAACAACCTTGATAGTGTTTTCATTGAGGCTTGAAGATCGCACCACAAAAGGCTCAATATGTCATACATTCAGACCCTCAGTTGCCACTGGCTCCCAACACCAGGGACAGCAGGGCTGGTTAACAGGGCCCTACTGATGGACAGGTGGTCTGCGTGGTTTGCCCTCCTTGGTCCTGTTGCAATTCGAATTCCCATTGAGAAGGGGAGGAAGGAGGAGAAGGGTCCAAATGTCCACCTTTCTTATTTCTGTCACCTGCCTGGCTTTTTTCTTCGCCACTGGAAGTTATGGGAGCTTCCATTCATCGCCTGAGTCGGTCCTTACTTTATAGCAGCGTGTCTGTGCGAGGCTGGAACGATAGATGAGGCTTAGCCCTGCAGTAAGGACTCTTCACTGAGAGGACACTGTGTTTTAGACACTTTAAAGCAAGCCCATAGGTTTTTATCGCTTGGGTGTCTTCAAATCCATGTTAATATTTGAATTCTCTTAGCCCTCGGTGAACTTGAACTCTGTGAGTGTGCAAGAGGTGGTATGAGACAGAAAACAGTAACCTCTCAGTGTGGTTTTGGCGATACCCCGCCCTGCTGAAAAGGTTGGTTTCTCTGCCTCTTTTCAGTGATAGAAAAGTGGCAGAGCCGATGTGTGGCTGAAGACAGCAGCCACGTTATAGAAACGCTTGCATCCTTGCCAGTTGCCAGCCTAAGGAGCATCACGTGGCCATGGGAATCCAAGTGTTTCTATCCCATAGCCCATCTACGGAGACGGATTCTATCTCTGGGCAATAGCAGCCAATGTTCCAGTTTCATATTTTTATTGGCATCGTAAACAAACAAGCGGGAGAACTATCTGGGAGGTTGTGGGTGGCAGCCCGCACAATTCATATCGCATTTCTTTTTGTAGCAACTTAAAGTGAAAAAATGCTCAGTGCTGCGGCCCATGGCATATGGATGTCCTTATTGAATTTGGTCATATCCAGTGGGTAGCGCTATTCTCAGTTCATGCTGATAACGTGCGTAATGTAGTCCATGAAGTGGTGAGTCAGGGTCACCACGAACCAGCCAGCCAGGAAGCGTGTGAGGAGGCTCCGATGCTGTGCCCTCCGTAGCGCCAGGCAGCTGCTCCTTATGGGCACCGAGGACCTCCTTTCGTTTTAAGAACTCAAAGCTTTAATGGATGCTCGAAAGGTCGCCCAAGGAAGTATCGAATGTGGACAAGATGTTTTAGGCCTGATGGACGTCTCTCTGCAAGTTGTGCTTTCCTGTCAGGTACCAGAGTCTGCATCCTAGACAAAGAGGAGAATCCTGCCTGAGGTGGTTCCAGACGGTCTTTTTGTCATGGAGAGGGTGGCATTGAGAAGCTTCTGGAAATCCATTTCACCGTTCATAATTTCAGGGCGTGTGAGCCTAAGTCCAGGGAATGGAAGGTGGTGAAACAGAGTAAGAAAACACTTCAAAACCTTGCTTTGCAAATAGAAGGCAAACATCCTTGATTCTTTGTGAAGCAATATTACAAGTTTGTGTGAATGTCAATGGTCAACAGCATTTTTTGGGGCATAAGATACTTTCTTCCCCTTTTCCAGAGAGGTACTGGATCTTGAAGAAGAAGAGAAGAATACAGCCCAGTTCAGTGGTTGAACATTGACCCATGAATCAAGTCACTGGTTCGATTCCTGGTTAGGGCAGATGCCCAGATTGCTGGCTCGATCCCCAGTAGGGGGCGTGTAGGAGGCAGTGATTGATGTTTCTATCTCTCTGTCCCGCTCCCTTCCTCTCTAAGAAAAAGCTAATAAAAATTTTTTTAAAAGAGGGTAATACAAATTGTGTGTGTACATCTATACATACAAACTAATAAAAACTAAAAGTAAAGGTAGCTAAGAAGGTAATATTGAAACTATTTCAAAAATTATATAATTTGGAAGCAAAGGAAAGCTTTACAAGAGGGTTTGTGGGAGTACTGTTTGTTATACTGGGCATCAGTTACAAAAATAAAGGCAAAAGTGGAGGACATAAAAATGTCAATTGGCCTCTTAACTCTTTCCCCTTTGTACACACATTTTAGATTCAGAAAGGAGTTCTTTTCTTTTGAAATAACACACCTTATGCAATCATGCATTCTCTCTGAAGGAATGCGTTTCAATGAATCAGATTCAGGCCCTGTCTCAAAAGCTAAGCGCCTCGAGCATCTATTCCTAAACTTGAAGCAAAATGGTTTTGTGAGGTTTTGAGATGTTTTCCACACAGACATTTGCAATCATCACCCTGTTCTTTCTCATCTTTCTCCTTTCTGTTCGTTTTCCTGGCTTCTGTCTCCACTCTCTCGTGCCTCACTTCGTTAAGCACCTAGGAAGACCTTGCAGGATTGGTCTGTCAGTCACCATTTGCGCACGTGGCCTGCCCAGCATTCCACTGGACCGTTTTTAGGAATAAAACACCTTTCCCCGGTGAGCATTGTTCCACTGCCTCCTCTCCAGTGAGCACGAGTGAAGTGCACAAAGCGTTCCTCTCTGAAATGGGGACATACTTTGGGGCTACAGCAAACTTAGATGAGTGTGAGTATGGGATACGTTTGAAAACCAGGTTTCCCTTGAAGAGTGGTTGGTGTCCATGCGTTTGGAGAAACACGGGGGTAGTTCTAGGCCAATGACCTCAGACCGTCTCAGCTGCAGCGTGATCGTTGTAGGAGAGCAAATGCTGGCCTACTCTCTGTCCTCACTTGTGCTGTCAAACCCTTGAGACCCGACTTGAGGGAGTCATTCAGAGAATCTTCGTCTCTTGTTTCAGAAGTTGGCTTTCAAGGAGCTACAATGGCAAAGACCCAGGAAGCAGGGTTTGTGAATAAAAAGTCCCTGAAATTCTTGGCAGAGGAGAAAGAGGGAAGTGAACATGACGTGATGAACACACCAGGAATAAGTTTGCCACGACTGTCCAGTTTTAATCTGCCAGTGGGAAGCCCTGTCGATGGATTTTCGTGCTGTCGTTTTGCCCCCGTGCTCCTCGCCACTGTGTCTGCACCCCTGCCCATCCCCTGTTAATGCCTTTTGGAGTTAGTGGGTGGATCTTCCTTCTACCACATGCAGGAAGCACTTCCTGTACCAAGGTGCTGGGAACAACATCTGTCATTACATCAAAGCAGGTGTGACTGCCAAGTGCAGCTGGAAGAGTCCTAACAATGAGATGGTTTTAAAGGAGGTTAAAGTGAGAAGAAATCTGTGTGCAGCGTCTGAACCTTTTTCTGAGAAAACAGAAATGTGCTCCTTTTCCTCCAATCTCACTGCATCAACAGTTGTTTTTGCATATTTAGCAGTGCGGGGTTTTCTTTGGTGCTGTGAGAAGCAGCCTTACAGAGGTCGCTATGGTGTTGAATTCTGTCATTTGGAGAGGGAAAACCCCTCTGAAAAACGTGTTATTTGTGTATTCCAAACCAGTATGAGGATTTCTGATCGAGAGTCTAGAAAAGTTATAATAAACTCATTCTACAATTAGAAAGTTGAAGAGCTGCCCTCCGGGACGTGAATCCCAATCCAGAAACGTGCTCAGCAAACAAGAACAATGCCCCGTAGATTTTCAAATTGATGGCTCTTTCCAATGGCAACTAATTTGTTCCAGCCTTGAAGTGAGCATAATTAACAGAGACTTTCTTTCTTAGGCCGATTAACCACCGAAAACCATGCCAACATTGTAACTGTAAGCAGTGAAAACCAATATTTATGAGGGGGATTGTGCAAGAGTTTGCGTGACAGATGGACATTTTATCACTGTTGATGTTTGGAATTCCCTTGAAAAGTAATGCAATATCTTGTTATTTGCGAATGAATGGACAAACGATTGTGCTTTGCTGAGTTTTCTTTAAAAAGAGGTATACTAAATTAATTTTTCTCTCTGTCTAGCCTTTATTACTTTACGTTAGGTAGGCTCATATATTCTGATGCAAAAGCTGAAAATCATAATTGTGTTTTTTATTACAGATACAGATCCACGTGTTTTAGAAAAACAAGAATTACAGCAGCCAACCTATGTTGCCCTCAGTTATATTAATAGGTAAGCCGTTTACAGAATTTATAGCAACCTCATATCTGCCACATGCTTACTTTTTTCAATGTAACTTTTGACAGAGTAGAAAAAAATGTCTTCAGTTTTAAAATATTTACGGGAGATAATTGAAAATCAACCTTTATATGGAATGTTCTTGTGTCTCTGTTGGGGAGATGCAGGGGGTAGTTAGTTCTCTGTGCATGTGGCTGAAAAACGACTGATTTATAAGCTCATTCGGGAACTACTTTGTATGCAGAGTTCGAATAGACTCTTTGGACTTCATAGGGCAGTTTGGGAGATTAATGGATTTATGTTTGAGTGAAACTTTTAAACGCTGAGGTGAAGAGGCATTTTATGAATTAGTGCATTGTTGGAGTATCAGAATATAACACATTGAAATAATTCAGTATCAGAAAGCTATTTAGTAGAAGCTCATCTTTGAGTTAAAACATTGTCAGCAACTGAACTATTGTGAGTTTTTACTGAAAGTGAACATGTGAGCACAAGTTTAGAGAACAGTTAGAACTTGATCTATCAAGTCTGAAAGAGGATGTGGTGTTTCAGCCAACTCAGATAATTTAAGGAGACAGTGATTTTTGGAGAGAACCTGAAATCGGCTTACGGTAAGAAAACTCACAACCCTGAAGAGAGAAAAGCAAAGCACAGCAAACTAGCTTTTTTTGTTTGTTTGTTTAGAGAAATTTTTTCTTTATTGATTAAGGTATTGCATATGTGTTCTTATCCCCCCATTGCCCCCCACCCCCTATCCCCCACCCCACACTCATGCCCTCACCTCCCTGGTGTCTGTGTCCATTGGTTGGTTAGGCTTATACTCATGCACACAAGTCCTTTGGTTGAACTAGTTTTTAATGGGAGCGACAAACCCTGCTCATAATTCAATGCATGACTTTCTATTGACTCTCCCTTGTTTATATACAACGAAGCGTGTGTTTTTAGTCATTGGTACCAGAGCTGAGGTTCAGGGTCTGAAGTGGAAAGTTGGGAATGAGTTACTTGTACTGTTTCATTTTAATGCCTTTTTAGAAAACTTGCTTCAGTCTTGTCTAGAGAGAGCTTTGGAGTTGGCTGTGCTGCATCAAGTTCTTTTATGAAGCGTGTTTTTAAAGGATTCATTAGCATAAGCATTTATTTGCATATCTGTTTTGTGTTTCCTACTTATCAGCCTTTCCTGAAAGTGAGAGAAAAGATCTATAGTTTATCATGACCCATAATTTTTGAGATGTTTAAAGTAGAACACCTTCAAAATCACATCAGATACAAATAAAGATGTATATGTGTTATTTCCAGTGATTAGCATGGGTTTGGAAAAGTCTTTAATTATACATTAGAATTATGTGAATGTTAATTAGCCTAGTTATAGTGAAGGATGGGATAAATAGGCTTGTAGATTAACTGTGGTATTAAGTAGAACTTTTTAATGGTGTGGCTATTGTGTTTTGGGTAAAATATGTTACCTGGATATATACAAATTCATGTGACACCAAGCCTTGTTCTAGTAAGAGTCTATGAGGTTTTCATGTTCATTCTTCCTGATTAAATTGTCAGCCATGATGGCAGCAAGGATCTATTCATTACTCAGGTGTTATACTCACTAAAGAAATACATACTCTGGCCCTAGCCGGTTTGGCTCAGTGGATAGAGCATCAACCTGCAGACTGAAGGGTCCTGGGTTTGATTCCAGTCAACGGCACATGCCAGGTTGTGGGCTCGGTCCCCAGTAGGGGGCGTGCAGGAGGCAGCTGATCAATGATTCTCTTATCATTGATGTTTCTATTTCTCTCTCCCTCTCCCTTCCTCTCTGAAATCAATAAAAATATATTTTAAAAAATATTTTAAAAATAAATACTCTGCCAGGTGTGATTTGGGATACACAAGAAGACGAATAGGGACAAGGGCCACACACAAACACTACCAGAGAACTTGATTCAAGGATGATAATTTAGCATCAACTGCGCAGTGGGATATGCCTGAATCCTAGAGAGTTAGCGTAGTTAGTTGGTGTGAGATTTCTTGGATGAGTCTTCTGGGAGAAAATGAGTCATTTTTAAAAATAATCTTTTATTACTACAGCATTGTAGGCAATTATAAAGTGTAATCAAACAAAAAAATTGTTTAATTAAAATGTCACATTCCTACCACCCAGCTGTCACTACTGATAACACCTTAACACATTTTCAGGTTATAAGAAAACAAACAAACAAACAAACAAAAAAACAGCATGGTTCAGTGGTTGAGCGTTGACCTATGAACCAGGAAGTCACAGTTCGAGTCCCTGTCAGGGCACATGCCTGGGTTGCAGGCTCGACCCCCAGTAAGAGGCATGTAGGAGTCAGCCAATCAATGATTCTCTCTCATTATTGATGTTTCTATCTCTCTCCATCTCTGAAATCAATAAAAATATATTTGTCCTTAGCTGGTTTGGCTCAGTGGATAGAGCATCAGCCTGTGGACTGAAGGGTCCCAGGTTCAATTCCGGTCAAGGGCACATGCCCAGGTTGCAGGCTTGACCCGCAGTAGGGGGTGTGGAGGAGGCAGCCAGTCAATGATCCTCTCTCATCATTGATGTTTCTATCTCTCTTCTCTTTCCCTTCCTCTCTGAAATCAATAAAAATATATTTAAAAAAAAACACGCAACAATAAACATTCACACATTTTATATATATATATATTTGGGGGGAAAACTGTTTTGCAACCTACTCTGTAGTCATTGATCTCTGCTTTTCCATTTCAGCACACTTGAATGTAATCTATATCTAACCCAGATCATATTTAGATTTTCCCAGATAAAACAAACAAATCCTTTAGAGTTGTCTGTCTCATCCAGTGTCGAACCCAGAACACTGCATTGCACCTACATGTTTTTCCCTCGTTTCTTTTAATCTGTCTGGCACAGTCCCTTCTGTTGACAGTGACCAGAGAAGGGCCAGGTGTCCCACAGGAGGCTCCTTCCTCCGGGTTTCCTTTTGGTTGTCTTCCCGAAGAGGTCATTTAGTGAGTTCCTCCATTTTCTGTGTTTGCTATAAACTAGAATTTGGGTCTGGAGAAGACACATCTTGAACCCGTCACATCATTGTATTTAGAGGCCTGAGAAATCAGAGGACTTACCACATGTCATCTTAGCTGGTAAAGTAGACTTGTGTATGGGGATTGACACTTTTACTAGTGATTTCTAGGTGAAGGGGACGGTGTATGGAAGGTTGCCCAGGTTACTAACAACCCTCCTCTCTCGGGATCCCTTTCTAAACAGTGCCACATTCATAACATGGTACTTAACACATGGTAGACCCTCTGGATGTTTGTTTGTAGATGGTAAATAAACACCTAGTAAATGGAAGAGGGCAGAGCAACGGGCAGCAGCATGGAGGAAGCCACGTCTGGCCATGGGGAAAATCTGCTAAAAGGAATCATTAGGGCCTTCATTACAAAAGGGATGCATTGGAAGTCACGAAGCCAGTGCGGATTCAAGGAGAGACCAATGTGGGTTAAAATGTGAAAGAAAGTCTGCTTAACAGCAATATCCTGACTACAGCAGAAAAGAGGACTATAAAAAAAAAAATTGAACAAATAAAATTTTTTTTTTCTTAAACCTCAGGGGAAAGTAAAGTCTAATTTTGCTGAGCAGTGAAGGCAGGAAAAGAATATTTTGCTGCTCGTATATCCATTTATCCAACTCTAATGGACTTTGGGGTGTGTCAAAATTGAGATGAAACTTTCTTTGGCAATAACATTGATTGAAATCAACAGAGTTTGGATCCTTAAAATGGAGCTACCTTTTTGGATTGTGAAAAGAATTGAGTAGAAATTGGATCCTTTATTTATATCTATTTAATGTTGCTTCACTCTCTTGAACATAATGTGTCAAACAAACCTTTAATTCTTTTAAAAATAGATCTGTTACAATACCTGCACAAATTTAAAATAGAAATAGTTTAATGAGAATGAGGGAGCCTGAATGAATTAGTGAAGGTTGTGGGAATAATTCTGCAGAAAAAAAAAGATGGGTATAAATTGTAAGGATAGGAAGTTCTGCTAATTTTGTGATGTGAGGAACAATGACAAGTCTATGTAATGAGAAATTTAATTGTTTAGTCTGTATATTATTTATGCATCTGGAAAATAAAGTGTAAAAGGCAAGAATAAAAACTAGAAGATTTTGAATGAGAGAATATAGAAGAAATAACACTAGAAAAAGCGAAAATAATACTTTTACACCTTGTGCTATGATGATCTCCATTTTACAGGTGCAGAAGTTGAGACTCAAGTTAAATAACTTGACCTAGTTCCCGGGGCGGGGGGGGGAGGGGGAGGGGGGGAGGACCTGGGGAGTCCTGGGTTCAAATCTGCCCCATCAGGCTCTAGGATCTGTGCTCCTAATCATTGTGTAGCCTGACTTGTTGGGCTATCAGAGAGGAAAGTACTAGTTTAGAAAAGTAAGAAGGGAATTTGGAAAACTAATGGAAAAATTGGATAGGACGGTTGGGCAGAGGGAACACATACAAAAATAAGAGTAATTCCCAGGCTGTAAATAATTGGAGGGTAGCAGCCTAGTAAAATGAAACAGTAGGAGACAGCAGAAGCTAAAAATGTTATGAGAGGTGAGCAATAGCTCCTAAATGACATAATGCCACCAGGAAATGAGTGTGCAAGGCACATCCCAGCTTAGCAGGCCTCGGCTGTAGAGGGAAAGGACGCCTTAGCACCTTAGATCGGGAGGAAAGGAAGGGAAAACCCCGGGGCACGCGGGAAACTGCCCTCCACCTCTTCTCAAGGGGGCAGGGGAGCTGCAGGGTGAAGTCAGCTGAGTCTCCATAAGAAAGCTGATGCGAAGCCCTCGGTTGCATCTGGATATTTCCTTCAGGTTATTATGATGTAGTTCAGGTGACAAGATAGAGTATTAATAGCTTGTGGTGCCCCAGAAATGAATAACTGCGATAACTTAAAGATATAACATACATTGTCATGGCTATCAATTATACTATCTTCTCTACAAACTGTTTTTATTAAAATAATATAAATCGAAGTTTCCAAATTAACTTTAAATTTTGTTAATATGTATAGCATTTTTGGGTAAGCTGTGAAGGAATATCATGCCTAGGCACAAGTCGGTACCTTCTTGTACCCAATCCTTGTCATTTACTGGCTAACAAAAACGTAATATTCTTTATACCTAAACGACAGCTCTACTCAAATTCCCTGCACTGCTTGGCACAGTAGCAGTTAGGTCTGACCTCCTAGAAATGGATTTTTATTTAGTCTGGTGTTTGCTATTAAGGTTAAACGGCAAATTCTAAAATGGATTTCATAGAACAGTAATTCCAAGGGGTATTTGCCAGTTTCACATACGCGCTCATGCACACACACACACAACTGAGGTACTCACAGAGGGTTCTTTGGTCGATTAAGTTTGGGAAGTCCAGGGTTAAGTAAAAAGGGTTTCTTTACCACGGGATTATCAGATCCTCTCCTATGCTGATCTCCAGAAGGGACGATGTAATTCTAATATGTACCTGATCTCAGAGCACTTCTTCCTGAAGCATCTGATGGGACTAGTTGCCCACATACGTGTCGGGCATTGCTAGAACTATCATTTCCACCTACATCCTCGGCTCCCCCGAGGGACCCCGGAGCCTTTTGTTCAGGACAGCTTTCCATGCTGTTTCTGATCCAGATACAGAATGCTCTCTTTTTATTCTCATGGTCAATGGGGGAGGAGGAGGACAAAATTGTGCCTTTGCTAACGCCATTAACTTCTACACTTTTTTTTTTTTTTAAACAAGAACAACTTTTTTTATTTTATTGATTTTTTACAGAGAGGAAGGGAGAGGGATAGAGAGCTAGAAACATCGATGAGAGAGAATCATCAACCAGCCGCCTCCTGCACACCCCCTTACCAGGGATATGCCCGCAGCCAATGTACATGCCCTTGCCTTGACCGGAATCGAACTTGGGACCCTTCAGTCTGCAGACCGACGCTATATCCACTGAGCCAAACCGGTTTCGGCAACTTCTACACTTTTAATAAGGATCCATTTACTTCTCATGACTTGCCCGGACACCTAGCTGGCTTTTTTTTTTTTGGCTTAGAAACTGTCACTGTTTACCCCCCAACTGCAATGTAATTCTCTCCTCTCTTTGGGAAAGAGGGCAATAGTATGGCCGCGGGAGTCAGCCAGTTTAGCTGAGTCTTGTCTCTGCTCTTCACAAACTATGTGAGCAAGTTGGCAAGTCTCGGCCTCTGCTTCTTCATCTCTGTTAATAGCAATACCTTCCTTACTGTATCAGGTCAATTAGTGCATATAGAGCACCTATAACAGTGCCTCTGGCACAATGGTATAGAAGAAATAGGTCTTTTTATTCTTCCTATTCCGCTCAAGCTAAGTCACCCTTTTCTCTATCAAGCCATACTGCAAAGGAAGCATTGCTCTGGAGCGGGGCCACAACAGTTCCCACCAGGAAGTAAACTCCGGGAGGCAGAGACATTTCCCGTCTCCCACAACTGTGTCCCCACCCCCAGAACAGTGTCTGGCACATAGTAGACTCAATAAATATACATGGAGTAAATGAATGCGTGTAAATTTGTGTGACAGTGATTCTAGGAACTCTAGGGACACTTCTATGAGAATCCAGGAGCCTCTACTATCCAAGTGCATTGAGAGGGCTGTGTGATGAAAATGGAATGGTAAGCTAGTACAACTTTTATTCAGCATTTATCTGGAATCCAGCATAAAAATATACTAAAGGGTCCCGGGTCCGGGTGAGGCCGTGGGCCCCTGGATCCGGGTGAGCCTGGCCCCAGGTCCGGGTGAGGCCGTGGGCCCCTGGATCCGGGTGAGCCTGGGTCCCGGGTCCGGGTGAGGCCGTGGGCCCCTGGATCCGGGTGAGCCTGGGTCCCGGGTCCGGGTGAGGCCGTGGGCCCCTGGATCCGGGTGAAGCCATGCCCCTGGGTCCGGCCGAGACCAAACCAGAGGGAGTCGGACCTGCATTACCACCATTTGTCCACCATCCAGAGCTGAGGGGTCAGTGCCGACATGTACTCATAAGGAACTGGTGGACATTGATATTGGGTCTCAAAAGAACTGTTGGTCCAGAAAGAAACTCACTACAGACTGATTCATTTGCCTGTCAGCATAACTATTATTGCTCGTCGCACATTCAATTCTTATAAGTAAATCTCTAGTGACACATGATTTCGCTCATCTAGGGGAAATGATGAACAACATAGACTGATGAACAAGAACAGAACCAGAAACAAGGAGGCATCGATCGGACTATCGGGCCTCAGAGGGAGGATAGGGGAGGGTGGGGGGAGGGGGGAGAGATCAACCAAAGGTCTTGTGTGCATGCATATGAGCCTAACCAATGGTTAAGTTCAACAGGGGGTTGGGGCATCCATGGGGAGGGGTGTGGGATGGGAATGGGGGGATGAGGACAAATATGTGACACCTTAATCAATAAAGAAATTAAAAAAAAAAAAATATATATATATATATATATATATATATATATACTAAAGGGTGGCCATCACTGGTTCTTCCACCATAAAGGACTGGACAGAAGTATGAGATAATGGGTTTCAGGCTCAGGATACGAAGCAGGCAGCACAAGACTGAGCTCCCCAAAACAAAGGAAGCGTAGGAGGTGAGTTCTGTGGTCACCGGGCTCACTCCCTGAGGACAGTTTCCTTATTGCAGGAGAGTGAGCTGGAGCTCAGGCAGAGCAGTCCCCCTGAGCTGAGAGAGAGACGGCAGAGCAGTCCCACTGAGCTGAGAGAGAGACGGCGGAGTTGGAGCAAGTAAAGTAGCACAGGGGCATTGGAGATGAGGCATCTGTGCAGAAAGGGGCCATAAAAGTTTGTATGGGGGTCCTTCATGAGTCCATGGCTGAGGGTGGACTATACCTGTTCAGGGTAAGGCTGAGTCTTACCAAAGAGCAGTGGCAACAGGGGTGAGGATGAAACAGTGAGACCATTGGTCAAGCAGTGCTGGTAGGCATTGCATTCCAGCTCAGCCTGCATGAAAACAACTTGTTAATACCCTAATCTTCCAAATGAGATACTAGAAAGACCAAATTAGAAATAAGAACTCTGTCCTACAGGGTTGCCTGCTCTAGAGACACCCTAACAACACCTAAAACCAAGGCCTCATAAGATTTTCAGAGAAAAGACAGAGTTTGGAGGTGAATCCTAACAGAGTTTGGGCTTTCCACAGATTTGACCGAATAAAGTATAAATCTAGGCCAACACAGGTTCAACATGATCAGCCTGCTAGAACAAAAATCACTAGTCTTCATAGGAATGAATCCGATAAAAATATGTCTAATGTACAGTAAAAAATTACTAGACATGAAAGACACAGGAAAATCTAACCCTTAAACGAGAGGGGGGAAAAAATAGTCAATAGAGACCCTCCCCGATGTTAGATTTAGGAAACAAAGACTTTAAAGCAGTCATTATAAGTGTGTTCAAGAACCTAAAGGAAAAATATGCTAAAGAAGAGGTTGTTTTGAATGAAAATAAAATCAGTCTGGATGCTGGGGTGTGTGTTTTTTTGTTTTGGTTTTTTTTTTTTTTTCAATCCTCTTACCAAAATGTGAACTGCTTAATGAAAGCTTTCTTCCTCTTTCCCACTTTTATTCCCACTCCAAAACCTCAGCTAATTCCCCCAAACCCTCATTCTTGCTGTTTCAGTTGGACTCATTTCTGCCAGATTATAGTCTGTCATAGCCTCGTAAAAAATGCTGTAATTAGCCAAGTGTGCACTGGCCTTTTATTTATTTTATACAAACAAACATTTGATTTTTTATTTTTTAATCTAAAGGCAGTAAGCTTTTTTTTTTCTTTTTTCTTTTTTTTTTCATGAAACCACCTGTTTGTGGTCTTCGGAGAGCAGTCATATTTATTACAGTACAAGACATGCGTTTCTCTTTCCCTCCTTTGTCCACCAGATCTGAAGTTCTGCTGTGTGCCCCAGCCCCAGACTGAAGGCTGTGGCCTAATGCATGCCATAAACATGTTGCATGCTGTTAGATCTCAAACACCAGACATCACGCTACCATTTTCTTAGCCTGTGTTTTTATGGACATCGGTTGAAACAAAGCCGAGATGGCTGCCTGCCAGGTTTCCTGGGTAATGTCTCTAACCTGATTTGGCTTGCTCGTTGTGTTCTGCAAAAAACATGCACATTCGAGGGACACTGGGAAGCTAGAGGGAGCCCTTACGTGGCATTCTGGCTTGCTCCGACAAGTAGCTTGTGCTGCTGGCGTAAAACACAAGGTAGAAGAGGGGAGTCTTGGCAGAGCTGGGGATCTGATTCGCTTGTTAGGCCTCCTGGAATAATTTACTTTGTCATCTACAGTTTGTTCTCAGGGCAGTTATTGTTTTAAGACAAGTTGCTTCTACAACTCAACATCAGACCATCTTTTTAGTCTTTCTTATCGCCACCCATCAGTATTTATGGCATCTTCATGTTATGCATCTTCCCATCCAGTTCAAAGCTGCATTACTCTCTTTTCTTTTTCTTTTTTTTCCAAAATCTTCCCACTTATTACAGGCCAGTAGAGATTCAGTGATACTGAAACTATCTAAAATTAGACTTCTATTTCCTTTGCCCTGCTTTGTAGAAAGCCATTGATTAGACTTTGTCCTAAGCAAGAGCTGCTCTACTTTCAGTGTCTCCACCTGGAACATTTCCCTGTTGACCAGAGTCTCCATGGCCTCCTCCTTTTCTGCCACATTTGCCTTGAGACTTCTAAGGTCTCAGCCCTTCTTCCTTGCCTCCACATGCAGGCTGGTTGCTAGATACTAACCTTGAATTTACCATTTTAGATTAATTCCCGTGCTCCAATGTCCTTGCCCACCCATTGCCTCCAATCTCAGCCTCAGATGCATTTGTCTCTCTCTTCGGGCTAGCAGCTGGGAGGCACTACAGAAAAGCACCTAGCAGTGTGATTCATCCCATCTCAGCTGGACCCTCAAGACTGTCCTGTAAACCTTCATCCCTAGTTAAACCTTGCTGAATTGATCAGTTTCCAGTGTTTTCCATTTCCAGGTTCAGTCTCAACTTCCCTCCCTCATCTTCGAATTCATCTGGGTCTTTCATCCATGTTCGCTTCATTTCTCTCCCTTGTTCAAAGCTGGCACCATGGCCTGTCCTCCACAGCCATCTCTGGTCTCTGTGGCCTCAAACCCCCTCTCCTCTGGCTCCTGTAAGTCACACCACAATGTTAATGTAATAGCGAGTACCCATCTACATTCTTCCTCAATGCAGGCATCCTACATAATAAAAGGGAAGTATGCAAATACATCACTCCGCTACGCCCACGATTGGGCCAGCAGGAGGCGCGGGGGCGGGACTTGGGGTGCCAATCGCGCTGGCAGGAGGAGCTGGGAGCGGAGACTCGCAAGTGATCCCTGGCAAGCCGAGCTGGCTTGGGCTGGGGGATCTCAGGCCGCCAGGCCTTGCCCCCAAGCCGAGCCAGCTTGGGCTGGGGGTGCCTCAGGCTGCCAGGGCCTGCCCCCAAGCGCGATGGCTCTCAAGCCAGGCCGGTTTGGGCTGGGGTCTCAGGCCTCCAGGCCTTGCCCCCAAGCCGCGCGATGGCTCTCAAGCCCCGCCGGTTTGGGCTGGGGTTTCAGGCCGCCAGGCCTCGCCCCCAAGCCGAGACATCTTGGGCTGGGGGTGTCTCAGGCTGCCAGGGCATGGCCCCCAAGCGCGATGGCTCTCAAGCCCCGCCGGTTTGGGCTGGGGTCTCAGGCTGCCAGGGCCACGCCCCCAAGCCGCACAGGCTTGGGCTGGGGTCTCAGGGCGCCAGGCCTCACCCCCAAGCCGAGCCAGCTTGGGCTGGGGGTGTCTCAGGCTGCCAGGGCCTGGCCCCCAAGCGCGATGGCTCTCAAGCCCTGCTGGTTTGGGCTGGGGTCTCAGGCTGCCAGGGCCACGCCCCCAAGCCGCGGGATGGCTGGCAAGCCACACAGGCTTGGGCTGGGGGAACTCAGGCCTCCAGGCCTCGCCCCCTAGCCGCTTGATGGCTCGCAAGCCCCGCCGGTTTGGGCTGGGGTCTCAGGGCGCCAGGCCTCGCCCCCAAGCCGAGCCAGCTTGGGCTGGGGGTGTCTCAGGCTGCCAGGGCATGGCCCCCAAGCGCGATGGCTCTCAAGCCCCCCCGGTTTGGGCTGGGGTCTCAGGCTGCCAGGGCCATGCCCCCAAGCCGCGGGATGGCTGGCAAGCCACACAGGCTTGGGCTGGGGTCTCAGGCCGCCAGGGCCACGCCCCCAAGCCGAGCTGCTTGGGCTGGGGTCTCAGACCGCCAGGGCCTGGCACCCAAGCCGCATGATCCCTGGCCGAGGCGGCTGCCTGGGCTGGGGTCTCATTCCTGCAGGGCCGGGCACCCAACTGCATGATCACCCAGCCAGCAGCAACGGCAGGGTGGTGCACCCCCACCAAGCTATCTTCAGGCCAGTGAAGGCAGCCTGGGCTGGAGACGCACACCCCCACCGGACTATCCACAGACAGGCTGAGATGGCAGCCTGGGCAGGGGTCTCAGCTTGGCTGGACTGAGGCAGCAGCCTGGGCTGGGGTCTCAGCCTGGCCAGGGCCCCATCCCCTGCCAGCGGTGGCAGCCTGGGGTCCCAACCATTGAGTCACATCAGCCAGGCAGATATGGAGGAACCTTAAATGTTTCTTTTTTTTATAATATATATTTTATTGATTTTTTACAGAGAGGAAGGGAAAGGGATAGAGAGCTAGAAACATCTATGAGAGAGAAACATTGATCAGCTGCCTCCTGCACACACCCCACTGGGTATGTGCCCCCAACCAAGGTACATGCCCTTGACCAGAATCGAACCTGGGACCCTTGATTCTGCAGGCCAATGCTTCATCCATCCGCTGAGCCAAAACAGGACTGTCCAATATGCTAAAGAAAAAACCCTATCTAATAAAGAGGGAATATGCAAGGGAGGGCATTTGGGGGTGACCGGGGTATCAGGGACTGGCAGGGAAGTGGTTAGGGGGTGATCAGGCTGTCAGGCATAGTGGTTAGGGGCAATCAGGAAGGCAGGCAGGCGAGTAGTTGGGAGCCAGCAGTCCTACATTGTGAAAGGGATGTCCGACTGCCTGTTTAGGCCCGATCCTATGGATCGGGCCTAAACAGGCAGTCGGACATCCCCCAAGGAGTCCCAGATTGGAGAGGGTGCAGGTTGGGCTGAGACACACACACACACACACACACACACACACACACAAACACACACACGTGCACGAATTTCGTGCACCGGGCCTCTAGTATGTATATATAGGGGTTTGGTTGTTTCTAACATTTGTTTGTATAAAACTGTGAGAGATGGAGAGAGGAAAAGAAATATATAATATACAAATATACAGATCTCTCTCTACATATAATATACACACTTCTCTCTTTTTTATTTAATATCTGTCTAGGTCAAAGTGGGAGATAGCTCTAATTCATTCTTTAATGGCTATGTAAATTTCTAAGATATGAATGTATAACAATTCAGCTCTTCCACTACTAATTGGTGGACATTCAGGTTGTTTCCAGATCTGTTTGCATGTGCATGTGTGTATTAAAACAGTGCTGGAGACCAGCTGGAGTGGCTCAGTTGGTTGAGCATCGCCCTGTGCATCAAAAGGTTGCTAGTTCCATTCCCGGTCAGGACACATGCCTGGGTAGCGGGTTCAATCCCAGGTTGGGGCATGTATGGCAGGCAACTGATGGATGTTTCTCTCTCTCATCAATTTTCCTCTCTCTCCCTTCCTCTCTCTGTAAGCGTGTCCTTGGGCGAGAATTAAAAGTAAATAAATAATAACAGTGGTGTAGTGTGGGTTGACCCCTGGTTTGTTCTGCAGGCCAGCATTTCTTTGGATTCCTACATTAGTGGAATCCAGGTTAGGTTGCCTCCCTTTCCGGCCAGTGCCTTTCCTGTCACACTTGGAATGAAAGGGAAACTCCTCACCATGGCCAGGAAGGCTTCTGTGATCGGGGCCCTCACCTCTACAGCCTCCCCACCTCGCCTCCCACCCTCACCACAGATCCTACTCTTGAGCACACCCAGCTCATCCTCATCCCAGTTCTTCTCCTTGCTGGTCCCACTGCTGGGATGCTGTTTATTCCATCCGAGCTTCACGCAGTTCACTTTCTCACCTCCTTCAGGTGTCTGGTCAGATGTCACCTGCACTGCAGGTCTTCCCTGAGCACCAATGAAACAGTTCCCATCCGCCCATCTCTGTGCCCTTACTCTGCTTTCATGTTCTTCTTGGCACTTAGCACCTGAAAGTGTTTTGTTGTTGAGTGCCTGCCTCCCTTGGAGAATGTGAGCTCTGTGGGGGCAAGGACTCTGTCATCGTGGTCATCACTGTGTCCTCAGCTTCTAGAGCAGGGCCTCGAACTCCTTGGGTGTTCAGTCCGTGTTTGAATAAATGCATGAATAACAGACACAGTTTTACATGTACCGCGCATTCTCTGTTTTATGCAGCTTTCTATTTCCTGCCTCTTCACACCGACAAGTACAGGGAATACCGTGTATAGTGGCAAATTTCAACAAAAGGTATGACCTTGGAGATCCCCCTCTACCGCCACCGTACACATTTACAGAATGGCTCGAGGCGCTACACCTCTCTTATTTCATTTGGAAATTCAGATCGCTGGCAGTAATTCACTTGATTTATCATTTTCCCCTTATGCACAACACCTCGGAGTTAATTAAGGAGGCCATGAATCTTCCCTTTGTAGCTCTCACGCACTCCCATTTGCAGGATACTCTCATATTGCTGAGCCTGTTGGTTTGGGACTCGAGTTGAAACATTAGTTTTCTAACATTGAGGGTCATTATGCTGAGCCCACGTACTAGTCTTGCCTTTGAAGGCCCTCCACGCACAAGCTTCACAAGAGCTCCATGTATTCAGTTTCTGGTAATGTGTTTTCATCTCTGACACCAGGGCTAAGACCTGGCCTGTTGGCTGGAAGCAGTGCAGCTCGGTCAGCCCCGTGTCCCCAGAAACACCTCTCCAGCCTCAGCCCCCGGGTAGACTCTCACCTCTGGGCTTAGAAAGGACAGCCGCACAGCCATTCATCCCAAACAGCACAGGTCCATCCAGTCTGAACAAACAAAGATAGTCAAGGCACCAGAAAGCATTAACCTTAAATCCTTAAAAGACCAAAACTACTTTTTATCAAAATGGTCATATTGCGGTAGAATGGAACGTGTAATACAGAGAGTTACTTCCTGTTTAATCATTTTCAGCACAGGTTAGATTCTGTTGGTTGAACACCTACTGTGTGCAGGGCACTGGGCAGTACACTTCACGGTGTCCTCTGTAATCTCACAATGACCCTGCAACAGCTCTTGTCGCCCTTTTACACCAAAGAGAAGGAACCCGGGACAGTTGTGGGAGCACTTAACTTTTTTAGTGCCCTGGACCCCTTGTGAGCTGTTGAGGCCCACGGATTATTTCCAAAAATAATGTTTTTAAGTTCATAAACTAAAATATATAGTATTACAAAGAAAACCAACTATATTAAAATGTATTGTCAAGTATTAAAATAACAAATTTGTGGTATGGTAGCATGTGCTTCTTTATTAAGGCCTTAAGTAAAAGAAACTTAGGTGCCAGGTTAATAGCTCCCTAATTTCAAATTAGTGGTAAGTATAAACAATATTTTGAGATCTGTTACAGTTTTGCTGTGACTTCTATGGGTGCAAAGTCATAGATACTGTGAAAATACTGTGATTGGCTGCCTATATTCAAAGTTGAAAGAAAGGCTACATTTTAGTAGTGATTAACAGAGTTGAAGATATAAATTTTTTTAATCTAAGTTCACAGATCTCCTGAATTCTACCCCTGGCCCCTTAGGGTCCACAGACCCCAGGTTAAGACACCTCAGATGTCCGAGTTATTAAGTAGCTTTAAGACGTGGGCTCATACCCAAATTTATGTGATTCCAAAGTCTTTATGTTTTCTTGTACGTCATAGTGCTTCCCCATACTATTACCTTGCTTTCCATACGAACTTCATTTACTTAACATGTCATCATACTGCCCTGTGGAGTATAAGGTAGAAGCAAATAATAACAATTAAAGTGTATATCATAACCCATTTTACTTTACAAAGAACTTTCACAAATAACCCAAATATCCTAATTTCTTATGCAATCACACATTTTCTCCATTGAGCCATGATTCTACTATAAAAGATGGCTCTTACCTCATTTTTCACAAGGATCAGAGAAATTCAGTGACTTGCCCAAGTTCACACAGCTAGTAAATGACAGACTTGGGATTTGAATTACCGTATCTTCTAGTTGTGTATCCCTGTTCTGTCATTCTTCTGGATCACCCAGAGAGTAACATGAAAAGATGTCAGATGGTTTCTCTCAAAACCGCACAGAACCCAGGCAGGTCCGGGATGCGGCCCAGGTCTCCTCATTTCCAACACCATCGTCTTGCCTCCTACACACTGCCTCTAAAAACCTACAGCTCAGGCCTTACTCTCATCTCATTCTTTAATTGAACATGAAGATCACGTGGGGTTACCAGACTAGACTATTGAAGTGTTAGCTTGTATTTTATGTCATCGTCTCCAGTTGCTGGTAAAACCAAACAACAAGTGAGGAGGATTGTTCGTTCAGCCCCAAGCAGGTGGCAATTTGGTCTCTGGTCATTGCATTCGTGTCGGTCCTGTCCCAGGGGTTTTCCCCTTGTTTGATGCGAGTTAGTGCGTTGTCCTCGATGATGCGTTCACTCTGCACCTTTGCTATGGCTGTAAACATGATGTTCGACAAGCAGGATTTGCAGAGAAGCCTTCCTGGCAGCTTCCACCTTGTGATCATTGAAATGTCCCTGCAGATTTAGGTGACAACATGGACCCATGTAATTTCCAGATGGTGGGGCCCCCATACAATCAGTTCCTGCCAACTCCCCTCTCCCCTAATGAGGTAGGATTCAGCATGCCAAGACCAGAAATGAGAGCTGGCTTTTGGAATCGTCCCTGCCTTCTCGGCAGTGTCTGCATACATCTTCCCTCGACTGTGCCTGGCTTAGCCGACTCAGTCTTTCATTTCAAGTTGAGAGAGTCTAACGATAGTCTAGCTCTCAGAAAGCACAGCACCACCTTGGCACGTCGTGTGCTCACCTCTGTGTGTCAGATACTGCCCAAGTTGCCTTTTGCCCAAGCAAAGGGTAGCAGGGAGGCTGTGGTGTCCTCGTCCTTACACCTCGAGGACGATGTCACGGTGCTTCCTCTCTAGACGTGTGTGACAGGCTCCCAGGAAACATCGAATCCACTGCTCGTTCAGGGGTGATTTAAGTTTCCATTATTGGGGCAGATTCATTTGGAGCAAATAAGCTGGGAAGTTGCTTGGATCTGTTCTTCATTGTGCCCATGCAAACACTCTCTTTTCGTTTCCTGCTTGTTTTATCGTTGTGTTCAGCACCAACCAGATTCAGTGATGTACAGTTCTCTTGGGCCAAACAAGTGAGATGAAAAGCCGATTCTATATTGCATTAATCTTTGCTAGACAGCAGCCGTATATTTTAAAACTCAGAGCCGGAATGTGTTTAGTCATAAAGGCACATTATGCTGTTAGCTCATTGACCCATTAAAAAAAGATTATTTCTGGTCTTTGGCATAGATTTCTCTATGGCTAAGGCCAGCAAGTGCTTATTTTCTAGAGTTTTAAAGAGGCAAGAACATATTTGTATATGATATTGAAGAAACCTGAAACGTGAAAAACTATTGTAACCCTACAATTTCTGATCCCCTAGGTCACACGACACCTGTAGCTCCTAAAATATGTCAAATACAAAAAGTCAGACCCTGGCTCTGGAATTCCATCTTCAGAATAACAGAGCTTTGCCCTGGCTGTCATTTCTCCCATCTGTTAATGAGTTTACTATGTGAACTGTGAATTATGGGACTCATTCTATTATGTATAGAACTAGAAGCCCAGCGCGCGAAATCACGTGGCCCTGCCCAACCACACCCACCCACCCGCCCTGTTGGCCACCAGGCACCCGGGACCTGGGCTGCTTCGCTCTGACCACTGCCAGGCACCCACCCAGGACCCAGGCTGCTTCGCTCCGGCCACCACCACCACCCACCCGGTTCCCTGTGTTTCCCCGTCTGGTCGTTGGTCGTTACAGGGTTACGGCCACAGGCCTTTTATTATAAAGATGATACAGCTTACAGCAAAGCTAATCAGTCAGGAATTTCAGGTGGTCTTCCATTTAATTCCCATTCGGATCTGGTTTTTCCTGCTCTACATGTGTTTTTTAGAGTCATCCATATTATTACATGTATTGGTACATGTTTTGTTTTTGTTTTATATGTAGTGTTCATGGTGTGTGGCTATTATAGAGAATCTGTGGACATTCTTGTACCAGTCTTTTGTGAGCATAGCATTCGTTTCCCTGTCTGTTACTAGAGGTGGGATTGCTGAGGTATGGGACAGGGGTGTATGTTAGAAACAGCTGCACAGGTTTTGAAGGGAGTTGAACTACACTACTCTCCTATAAGCACGAGATTGCTGGCTGTTCCGCATACTCACTGACACTCTGCATTGTCTGTCTTTTCAAGTTTAGTTATCCAGTGGTTTGTAGTGGTATTTAGAGCAATTTATTTTTGATCCATCATTCCTCTTTATTTTTGTTACGTAAAAATGCCAAAATAATAATAAGAATAAAAAAGGGAAAGAAGTGGCATTTAGATTTCATCAGATAAGATGCTTTTGTGTGTCCTGTCAAGTGTTTAATCCACACATGCTTAAAAATGATGCTAGAGAAACTGTTTTTAAATGTTGCTTTTTCATTTATGTGTTTTCTGGATTGCTGTGCAATAATAGGTAGTTAGGCCAATGTGCGTCCACAAATATGGCTGGTGAGAAGACGTGAGTCCATCTCTTTACTGATAAAAGAGTGAGTCTGTTGAATCCCTCCCTTTGCCACCGTAAGAAGGAGCAGGCAATCAGAAAACTGGGATGTCCCTGCATTCCATTTCTTCTTCCTGTGCCCAAGCAGAGAACCCCACAGGGTTCAGGGTGGGATGTGGCCAGACAGGGTGCAGGTGGGCCTAGAGGGCCTGCCCTGCTGCTCTCCAGGTGCCCTGCGTGCTGATGTCCGTTCCTCTCTGTTTTCAACAGCCCCTCAGTCTAGCCCCCCATTTTCCTCCCCGCCCCCTTCCAAAATGAGCAGAAGTCTTAGGTGGGAAACTGTGATAAGAAATGGTCATTGGGCCTTTTTGAATCTCTTAGATTAGAAGTGATGTGGCCCCGGACCCGCCCAGTTCCTCAGATCTGTGGGGAGCAGCCCCATCTCCTCCAGCTCGCAGTTAACCTGGATGTCCCAGCCCGTTTTCTTGTCAGAACTTAAGCCCCTTTATCTTTGCTGCTCGCACTGCTTCTTTGCAAGTTACCTGATCGGAATCCCAGACCTCCAAAGGAATTCGGAACTTTCCAAGCAGGTTTCCACGGGAGGGTCAGCCGGGACCATCCCTGGAGGGTTTCCTAAGAATTCCGTTGATTCGAAAGCTTCACCTAATATGAGTGAGAAAAACGAGCCCGGCTTTCCCACGAGAGGCTGGGCCCGAGGGAACGATCGTGACAGACTGTGTCCTCCTGCCTCTCGTCCGTACACAGAGGGGCGCAGAGAGGGGGTAATGCCATTTATGGGCATCAGCTCATGACAGGTGCGGCCACACCCACACGCCACTGTCTGTCCGTGTCCTTGCCTCGCAGGAGTCCCCACCCCCGTGAGCACGACCGGGTGCGGGGTCAGCCTTGAACTGCGTTTTCCTCACTTGCAGCAGGAATAGAATTCTGCAACTCGCTCTTCACCTCCATCCACCGCCAAACCACACCAATTCCCTCTTCGCTGCTTCAGTCTGCACAAAGCGAGGTTTCATGACTATGTTTGCAATAAAAATACTGTAAATCATGTCGGGCTGGTGTAAGAAAGGCGGGGTGGGGATAAAAGAAAAACAGCCCTCTCTTCCCAAGTTAAACTCACACCCGGCACCTTCTCGGAAGACGCTGGCGTGGTGTGAGCAGGAGCCTTGTGGCGTTGTGAGCGCATTGTACCGTGCTAATGTGTCGAGCACCCTTTCTTTTAGCAAACCTTCTAGAACCGGGAAGTGATGCCGTCATGCCGCTCACAGACCATTAGCTTCTCCTGATTCTACCTTCTTGTTTTGCAATAGCCAGGGAAGGAGAATTCCGATACTTCCAGTAGCTTTCCCAGTGAACACTCATGACGAAGTACAGAAGCACATGTATCCAAGTGACATGTCACTTGGCAGTTCATATTTTTCTGTCTCGTCTTGTTTTCGTGTGTGCAGTGGCCTCAGTGGTCATGTGTTTTTATTCATGTAGTCATATCTTTATACCCTGCCGCCTGACGTGTTCTAGAGATGGAACAAGACGAACCTCAGAAGTTAAATGCAAACAAGATGTGCAGGAATGGGCTTCTTTTAGGGATAAGGGAGGAATGCCTTGGAGTCAGGGAGGATTTATGATTTTTGGCTTTGTTTTCCTCTTTTGTTTTTCATTAGTCTTTCGACTTCGCAAATTCTAATGCGCTCGAGATTTATAAAATATAAGGGGCTGTCATTCCTTGTCAGGAGGAAAGATCAAGAAGGATTAATCAGCACTTTACTGAATATAGCCAAATGTCCAGCAAAAAAGATGTCACCTAAAAATACAGCTGTTCTTAGATGGGGAGACACTCGCCAGCCTTCTGAATGTTGTCAAATTTGGGGAAATTTAAGGACACTGCGGTCCACAGCCCGTATTCATCTCATGCAGTAATTTTGAGATGTCAGAAACCCGGGTGATAGACATTGGTGCGTTAATATCAGCTATAAGAAAAGCATATGGATCTCTGCCGCGTGAGACAACTTGACCATAAAAATAAACATATTCACGTCTTCCTTTCATGCTGCCCCCAGTTCTACTTGAGCGTGGATTCTTGCAAATAGAATGGATGCGTGTTTTTTTATTGGATGCCTGACTTTTTGTTTGCTTATTTGTGTTCTTAAAAAAAAAATCATGGAACAAAGTTGCACTGGGCATAGACAACTTGAAAAAAAAAAAAAAGAAATGCAACATTTTAGCCCTGTCAAGAGTGATGGTCTTTGCCTCAATTTCATGCTGACGAACAGTATGTACATATTTTGACCTTTGGGTCTGATCTGTACTGAAATGTGCAGTGTCGGTGTCTGTAAGTGAAACCCTGTAGCTGTCACAGCTGTCTTGACTTCTTCTGGGAAATCTACAGCGTACTGCTAGTTGTTCTCATGCTGATAATGTTAGAAAAAGAAACACATGCGCACATACTCACACACTCAGTCACAGATACCACGATAAATTCCAGACCACAAACTATGGCAGGAAAGTCTCTCTCAACCTCTCTCTCTCTTCCCCCCCCTGCTCTCTCTCTCCCTCTTCCTCTCTCTCTCATACAGTTAACCTTAAATCTACTTCAGTTTGTTAAAAATGGAGTCATTTACAAACATCAGTTCGTGTGCTATCACTTGTGCGGTTATTTGTGTGTGAGAGCCCAGGACTGGAAGCTGCTCCCTTGCCACCATTTTAACTTACTATTAACCACCCGGACGGGGACCGACCATTCAGAATGTGAAACAAAATAAAGACTTAAGTCTTTGTTTTCTCCTCCAAAAATTAGCTCTGATCCTCTTCACAGGTGGAAATATAACCCTAAAAGCGACATTGGTTCCAATTTAGAATTAATAGAAATTTAACTGTGACATGGAGAAAGGTGATTTCTTGTACTTCTAAAATTGCCATTGACTTAACAAATAGAAAATAAGTTTGCAGAATACTGTATGCCAAAGTGTACATAATGTATATGAGGATAGAGTCCCCAGAAAATTTGCAGTCTTAGTATGTGTTCACCTTGATTTACAGAAATTCGGCCCCTGAAAAGTTCCACTCCCAAAAGCAGTACACTTCAGAGTGTGAATTCCCTAATTCTAAAAGCTGGCTGTGTTCCGTTTGCTTCGTTTATTCAATTCAAGAGGTGGCTGTGACCCCCATATAGGGGTGTTCTAACAGAAACGGTGGTGGGAGAATCATTTCTGTTAATCACTTTCGCCTATTGATTTAGAGGGGACGCAAAAGATTTGCAGTGTATTCCAGACAGGCATGTGTAGGATTATTCTACAACCAGGGCCAAAGTTCAAATTCCCTGCACTATCAGGGGACATGCTCTCTCCAGCGTGTTGCTGTTTTAAAAGCAACTGCCTGTCTTGCTGATTAAAAGTGATTTTAACTCCAGTGCTAAATACCAAAATGAAAGCAGCAGATAGGGGAGCACTTGGGTGTCTATTTGCTTTTACCCTGAGCCTGGCCATTAAAGGTAATTAATTTATGGCCCGGCAGAGCCTGCTGCCTTTCTTCTGTGGATCTGTTAGTTCTGGATTCCGTGTGGGATTCCAAATATCGCTCGTAGCCGCCATTTCTGATCCCCTTGTTCCCCCTTTCCCTTGGAGAGTCCAGGATTAGCAGGAAAGCCTTCTGTGCTTAGAAATCCAAGTCTTGACCCGCATGGATTGGGACGGCTGTGAATCACCCAATCATTACAGCCAGCTGGATCAACCTTTCATAAGTGATGCATGTGTCCTGTGAGCTTGGCCTTCCCCACACTGAAGGCTGTTGATCTCAGGACATTTCCAAGTATCTCTATGAGCGTTTTCACCCTCTTCTAACAGAAAGTCAGCAAAGTTAAGCATATCTACCATCAGAAAATGTTGAAGAAGAATTATTTGATACTTCTTATCAATGTGTATATTTCCTTTTCTGTGCAGCTAGTGTGGGATCTGGTAAATTCTCAGTAAATTGAGTGAGAATGTCCATTTTGTGGTGAGTCAGGATATTGTACATAAAGGACTGCTGGGGATTCATAACAACAAAAAGTTGATGTGCAGAAAGCAGGAAGGTTTGAAATTAGTGTCGAATCAGATGCCACGTCCATTTTACTAGCATAGATGGGGAAGCTGAAGCGAGGTGAGCTGAGATTTGAACTTGGGTCTGTTAGGTCCCAAGCACTGAACCAGCCTCTGTGGGTGATCACAGCAAGCCTTTGATACCCATGATGGAAAGACCCTGAGAGCACTCTGAGCCCCTAGATTCTCAAATACTCTCTCATGGGCGCACAAGGAAAATGCGGAACCCCCGGGGTGGGGGGGTGGGGGAGAACGCTCCTGCTGAAACTGTTTTAAGGATAATATTTCCCTGTTTCATAAAAAATGTCTAGTGAACAAAGTGTAGAGCTGGTCAAAGTCGGCATTCCGTTTTCATTTATCCAGGAACGATTCAGGCAAATCCCATCTTTCCTGCCATCTCTAGCTCCTGCGGTCAGCTTTCTTTGGGGGCCCTATTTTCCTGAAAAATAAACTCTTGAATGTCGTCACCAGTGTTCCTAGGCGTGTGTACAATGATGAGTGGAGTGTCCCACAGCACCGTTATCATTTGTCCTCCTTCCCCCTCGACTTGGAGCTGGTTGTGTGGCATTTTAAAAGGTGTTTACAGCATTGGAACTGCTATTAATAGAGACAGTGCATCCACCACCTTAGTGAGGTGTATTCTGAGCATTTTCTTGAGTATCAAGTGCATCTTTTGGGGAACAGGAAAAGATGTTAAAAGATACAAAATTGGTAAAAAAAAAAAAAAAAAAGTTATGTTTTAAATAAGCCTTTATGCCACTGCAGGGAGCTGAATCTGTAAAGGTGGAGGACGAGTAAGGAATGAGTAAATTAACAAAGGTGGCCCTATTCCTCCCACCTGCTCTCTGTGTGATAAATAATAATCATTTCCTCTCCTCACTCCTGACGTATTAGGCTGCTCACAAGGTTTCTATGTGGTGACCTATTCTCTCATTTCTTATTTCATTGACCGAGGTCTCCAATTGCATAGATACGTAGTACTTGTCTGGTAGGTATGTTGGGTTGGTGTTTTATTGCTGTACCTAGAGGTCTGGGATATTTTACATGCTCTTCTTAGAATTTTCAATTAGCAAGTTTTAATTAACTAATTGAGGTTTCTTATTAAAAAGCTTTTATGATTTGTCATAGCAGTCTAGCTGTGTGTGCACCCTCTTCTATTAAGAAGCCATTAAATCCGTGGAAACCGCCTGTGAATCCATTAATCTTACTGTGTAATGCAGTCGCCCGGGTGTGGAGCAGGGCATCTGTAAAGGAGTTCCTTAAAATACGAGGACCTTCTAGCTGGAGAGGGTTACAGCGGCGGCGCTGGGCTCGGGAAGGCAGTGCAGGGCCCCGGGTCACCGAAGCACTCTGTTTGGATTGATTTTTCAGTCCGTTTTCAGTCAGCCATTTTTTATGCGTCTGTGTCTGATGTTCTGGAAATTTACACTTCTTACCAGCTGCACAACTTGCAATCCTGCAGAAACGTCCCCATGACGTGAACCAGCCTAACACGTCACTTCCTCTGAGACCACCTTGCACATCATCCAAGTATCACCATTTCTTAGAAAATAAAAGTCACAAAATATGTTTATTTTATACGTGAAATAAGCACTGAAGACCACTTCTGAAGCACTAGGTGAGGCCTAATGTCTGGGATACAAAAGCTAGCAAGTTAGGAAATCAGTGTGGCCAACGACACAGTGTCCTACCAGTGTGCCCGTACGCAGGTCACCGGGGAGCGTTTTGAGCATGTGAATACTGTCACCCAGGAGAGACCCGAGGGAGGTTCGTATGGCAGGGCCACACAGGCCTTTGTCGCTAGAGGGAAAGGAGGAGGAAATGCAGGGTCAGGGCAGAATAGAACTGAATCAGCAGCACAAACTTTAATGTTTCTATTAAAACTCAAAGGTAGGGCCCAGCTGGCGTGGCTCAGTGGTTGAGCATAGACCTGTGAACCAGGAGGTCACGTTTCGATTCCTGGTCAGGGCACATGCCTGGGGTTTCAGGCTCAATCCCCAGTGTGGGGTGGGCAGGAGGCAGCCAATCAGCGATTCTCTCATCATTGATGTTTCTCTCTCTCTCTCAAAATCAATAAAAACATATTTAAAACCAAACCAAAACGAAAATTCTCAAAGGTATGATTGGCCATTATTCACGTGCAGCCTGGATTCTGTGGGATCTCAGGTGAATAGACTCTTACTTCAGCGATAGCACTTTAACAGACTTACAGCTCCTCTGGCTTCCCAGTCCCCCAGTGGTTGAATTAACAATTTGCAGATATTCTTCTCGTACGCACTGGCCCTGTGACATGGAGGCAGGTGTCCACAGCAGCTAGGCCTGGTTTTAGCCAAAATAGGTTAAGTTTGGCATGACTGTGTTTTCATCCCATCCTCCTTTTTGGCCGTTGGGTGACTTTCCCGGTGATCTCTGGACCTATCAGCCTTCCACATAGGGCCTTCTCAGTAGCTTTGAGAGTCATGGTTGGGGGTAAAGAATGGGGGCAATAGACGACAATTCCAGTAGAGAGCCATTAGATGGAGAGTAACAGGGAGCTCTTCATGAGGTTCAAGGGCATTGGCTCATCACAGCTAATACATTACCATCTCTGGTAGCATCCCCGTGACAAAATATTTTTGAATGTTTGAGTCATAACCCCAAAGAGCGTGATCTTGTCAATAGGGGTCTTTGGACACATGGCAGAACCAGAGAGAGAAGTAATTGAGTTCAGGATCTCTTGTTTTATGTAACTAGTTGGTCACCTGCTCTCATGGAAACGCGAAGGGTAAAGGGTATATCCAAATTAGATGGGTCCCGTGTTAGCCCATATGTCACCTTCTACTCTGTACTTGAAGCTCTTGGAGCTGAATCAAGGTTCTGATCCTTGTGCAAAACCTTTAAGATCTCTGCACCCCACTCCAGGACTTTCTTGTCCCTCCTTCCCCTGCGGCATCCACACTACACCCACCCACCCCCATCAAAACACACGCTCATCTGCTCATCTCTCCAGTGTCGGATAATTCAGTAAGTGAAGTCAGCATATCCCAGAGAGAGTTCTTCAGAACACACATTCCACCAGATGCTCTTCACAGGATCTTATGGTCAACTAAGTTTGGAAAGTGCTGTATGTCATAGGTAACGATGCATGATGCAAATTTTAAAGATTCACAATACAAATGAAAACTGCTGAGGTTTTTTTTGTTTGTTTTTTTACTGAAGATGTCTGATTAACCTTGCTTAGAGTAGGGCTTTCCACATTTGACTGTAGAACCCTTTAGGAAGTGCTTCATTAAGTCAAGGTCATGCCTAATGTGGTCTCAGATGTTATTACCTCTTCCAGCTGACATTTTTGTGTAAAAACACACCTTTCCCCACCATCCCCATCAGTTGTAAAATTTAAAAATGTAGCCAAATCGCTGAGTGGGTTTGGGTTTGGGGTGAGAGGGCGGAGAATGAAGCCTGTCTCCATGAGTCCCTAGGAGTCACACCCAATTTCGCAAAACAGCAATTTGGTCCTGACCCACAGAAAGCCTGAAACTGGAAGAATCTGAGTCAACTTCTTGTTCTCTTTTAGAAGCCAGGAAACTTACAAGGCTTTGGGGAGGTGATGTCCATCAGGAGAACACTCTCGAAAGCTAATTAAAAGTCCTTGAGTACAGAAAGTGTTTCAGGGAAACAAATCATGTCAGTCCGATTGGAAAGGTCTCTGTCAAAAGCAGCCAAGAGCATTAACTTAGCACCATTATAAATGAAACGATATAAATTACACTTCTTTTTCTAAAAACACACTGAATTCAGGGAATGCATGCTGGCTTGATTTTCATGAGTTACAAAGGATGTGTTTCACATATTACTGCTTTTTTCTATTACTTCACAAATCTGGCAGAAACCGACACTGAATATGTAAAAGACTAATATGTACTTTAAGAAGTATATGTAGGCCAAACCACAGGAATTTATTGGCCAGGTTCCTTAATTGTCATGGAGTAAGAAGAAGTCAATTAAGAGTCCTGTTTGAGCTTGGAGAGTTCAGTGGGGTGCCTAGAGAGGGGTCTTGTCCACCAGTTGGAGCCCAGCTTGCCTTGTCCTCCACCCCTGGACCTCGACTTTCATTTGATTTTCACGGTCATCACTTTTACACTTACAGGTCAGTCCCCTAAACCACCATTCTTAGTTAATCCTCACCTGAGGATATTTTTTCCCTTTTTTTTTTTTTCAGAGAGAGAGTAGAAGGGAGGGAGGGAAAGGAGAGGGAGAAGGGAACATCGATGTGAGAGAGACACATTGATTGGTTGCCTCTGTATGCATCTTGACCCGGGCCTGGGATGGACCTGCAACCCAGGTATATGCCCTTGACCGAGAATCAAACCTGTGACCCTTTGGTGCCCTGGTAGACACTCTACCACTGAGCCACACTGGCCAAGGCTAAGCCACCTTTCTTTGAGTTGATGAATTTGGCTGTCATTTATGGGCTGATCAGTCATGATAACAAAAGCCATCATCCTAAGCAAGTGCTCCCAGACTCGGTGGTTCCATAGCTGGGCATCTCTCTGCAGGTGACGACAGGCACTGAGCTTCCCGAGGGCCATCTTCGTCCACACTGCATAATCGCTGGGACCTCACCCATCCCCAGCCAGGCTGGCAGAGTAGTTGGGGAGGAAATTAAGTGAAGGGAAGCATGGAAAAGAAAACATTAGGGCACTTATGAACCGATGTGTTTACCTATAGGACCTATTATGGGTGGGGTCCCTGAGGGGCTGCCTAACACAGATGAGCAAAAAGACATCTGTCAGAGGCTCTAGGATGTCTGCAGTTAGAAATGGAAAGCCTCACCTTCGCTGGTTCCTGGACAGACTGCGTGGGAGGGACTGGCTGAGGGATGAGCGTGCACACAGAGGGGGGAGGTCTAGCAAGACATTGTGGTGGGACAGAGGTTGGAAGTCCAGTGAGTCACCTGTCACAGCCTGCAGCACCTTTGCACCACGCTGGAGGGGTGTTTGTACTACTGCTCTGGCTTCTCAGATGAAATCTCTAATATCAACTGGCTGCATTATGATTGTCTAGGACAGTGGTCGGCAAACTCATTAGTCAACAGAGCGGCAAACCGAAGCTCGCGATCCGCATGTGGCTCGTGAGCCACCGATTGCCGACCACTGGTCTAGGACAAACAGCCCATCTTTTCCCCAGGGCATTGGAGAAGCGGGTCGCCTTCTCATAGACCCAGCCCATAGCTTATGATGGATATGTCTTTTAGGATCTTTGGTCTGATCTGTAAAGGGGTTTAAACATCCATTTCAGCCTATTTTCCCGTTGTTCAGGTTAAATTCATCTTTTTTATCCACCTTTGCTCCCGCTCAGCAAAACACTGCATCATCGGAGGTCTATTTAGAGGTTCTGAGGGCCTGGACCTGTCAGGTCAGGTCAGTTCTGAGGTCAGGCACCCAGGCCGAACCCCGGGGCCTTTGGACCTGCTCCCTCCCCTCCTCCCCTCAAAGCTGAGCTTGCAATAAAGTCAGGCACTTAAGCTAAGTGCGGTGTCCAAGGGCTGGATTTGTCATTTGCCTTGGTGACTGAAACTGCACATTTTAAGTTCCGCATGAAGTTTGTAAATCCTTTTTATACCCATAAATTTTAAAATCAAATGTTACCTTTTCAATAAATGCCAGAATTTGGTTTGGATAGCTTTTGCCTCTTGGCTGTAGTTAACAAAAAAGCCCACACCTTAAAATGTTGTTTAAGCTTAAAATTTATCCACCTACATTTAGGATTAGAGGGGCTCGAAAAAGCACCCGTTGGTGGAGAATATTTTTAGGATGGCGATATAGCCTTATGCGACTTAAATTCTTAGCCTGTGGTTTGCCAGCTGGAAAAACTTGAGCTTGGTAGAACTTGAAGCATCATCAAATATTTGTTCCATGCTTTTAAAATAAAGTAGGCTCAGGATTGTGCTAACACTGTAACTAGTATCCCAAGCTACTGCCCTTCGACCAAAAGAAACTATCCTTTTTTCTCTGTGCTAAAGATGATTTTGTTTCTTATGAAGCTCTTTGTTGATCAGGATGTGGTTCCATTTGGTAACATTTAAGGGATCAAATAGGTAAAGACTTTTTATAATGAATATTGATAGCAGGTGCCTTCAAATCCCTCCATGCTTGCACTCTCGTAAGAATAAAAATATCTTAATGTGTTTTTTCCTGAACATGTTTTAAACGCATTTCTTCGTCTGTGCTTATAAAGAGAAGAGCACAGGCGAATGTGGATGACATCTGATTTTAATAACGAAGGGACATGCTGGTTGCTCAGCTCGCAGCCCTGTGGCTGGTTACGGTCCTCTTGCTTCCCTTTTCCTCAGTGATTCACCACCCAGAGGACAACTCCACTCCACGCTGAAGCTCCGCCACTTTGGGAAGGTCCAAGGGGTTGCTAGCTTTTCGCTAGAGCTGCGTTTCAGCTGTTGGTTTTACTTCTGGGACCTAGGGTGGAATGGAACCAAATCCGTGGATTGGAATGTAATTTTGTACTCATGGGCTGTGTCTGCAGTACCAAAGCCTCTCGTGGAAGGTGGGAAAAGACCCTCAGTTTGGAATGGTAGCACAAGTGAAGCATAGGAACCATCTCACTGGGTGCCAGGAACACTGCCCTCGTCCCCTTTTCTATCTGGATAAACTCCAACTGACCCTTCAAAACCCACCTTCAGAAAGGCTTCCCTGACCTCTCCCCACCCCTAGAGTTAGTTACTCCTGTGTGCTACGTGCTGTGTAGGCAGTTATGTTTATCTGTCTTTCTGCAGACCTGCCTTCCCTACCAGACACGGGGCTCCTTGAAGGAAGGGGCCGTTTCTTACCCACATTTATACCCTAGAATTGAACACAAACTCATTGTTATAGTGAAGTGAATTGTTGGCAATGAAGCTGCTCTGAGCGCCCACCCCACCAACCTTGACATTAATCAGTTTTTCATTCTACAAGTATTTATTGAGAATCCTGAGTATCAGAATCCTGAATGTTCTCTGAATGAGTTAATTCATCATGCGTGAATGGGCACACTTAGACTCTTATAGCTACAAAGCAAGTGTGGTTGTCCATGAAAATCAGACAACTAAGCACAAGGCTTATGCTTTCACATCTCAAATGCATGCTTTTCCTTTGTAGTGGCATACACTGTGGTAGCAAATGCTTTAGGACCCGGTTTTTTAAAATGCATTATTAAATAGAGACCTATACATTTCAGTAGGGTAATAGAACTATTCTTTTTGTCTTAGCCGACTTAATGCATCAAGGACTGTCAAGGTGAGGAGCATTATAAAACATCAAAGGGTGAGCCAGAATAGTATTCCTAAAGGGAAGTTATCACACCCAGATTAAAATGAAAGAGCATACTTAAATAGGGGAAATGCCTTAATAATAATAACTGTTTATTGAGCCCTTTCTATGTGGCAGGCGCTGAGCCAAGCTTCCTGAGTAAGATGGGTAAATGGAAGTAATTAAGTCCGATTTAAGCCTTTTCCTATCATAAAAGAATGGGCACAGTTGTGGAACTCAAACAAGCATTTAAATATCATTTAAAAAGGAAACGGTAGTGGCCTAATTTTGTATTTGCAGATAGAGAAAAAAGGATAAACCATCTTGCATGCAAGGGATGTCTTTTTTGTGAGTGGAATTCAGATTGTTTTAGTGCATTTTTAATAGAAACTTATTGCATTGATTTGTAATTATCGTGTCCTACATTTGGCCTTGGAGGACCCATTAATAGATGCTGTGACAACTACTTGGTGTGGTTCTATGCAGCACATTGCAGGCCAAGTATTGGGTTAAATATCTAGCTCATAGCATACACTGCGTGGCCAGATTATTATGGTCTTTGAACACATAATAATCTGGCCACTCAGTGTATATCCTATATAATAAAAGGCTAATATGCAAATTGTCCCCTCGACCAGCAGTTCCACCAGCAGGCAGGCCGGCCAACCACCCATGTACCCTCCCCCTGGCCAGGCTGGCCAGACCCCACCCATTCACAAATTCATGCACTGGGCCTCTAATATATATATTAGTAGGACAATGTAGAATTTAGCTTTTGTTACCTAAGTTTGGTTCAAAGTTAGAATGACTTCATAAATACCAGCCCAATGTTTGATCTACAGTATTTAATTACTATAGGTCAATGATTATTGGGACCATTTTCATAAAAAGCCCATATTTTAGTAAAATGGGTGCCTTATATAGACTTACTCAAAGGTCCCATGAGCATGATAGTGGCCATTTATGGATAGTTTTCCATAGATCTATTTTCATCACGCTAGATGGGGCCACTGGACAATCCCTGCCCCTCTTGGGAAGGATGGAGTTTCAGGGAGATGGCTCCAAATATACCTAAGGACACTTGGACCATCTTGCAAATGAAGTAGCTTTGCATATTGAGGCCTTCAAATGATTCACTGTCAACTGTCTAGAGTGGCCACTGGTGTCCCACTGTGACTTCAGACTGCATAGACTCAACAACTCTGCAAAGAAAAGGGGATCCACCATCCGGAACTGAAATATCATTGCTGACATGTACACATAAGGAGCTGTTTGGCATTGAAATTGGGACTCAAAAGAACTGTTGGCCCAGAAAGAAACTCACTACAGACTGAAAAAAAGAAAAAGAAAAGGGGAAGTCTCACTCTCTGAGATCTAGCTGAACCAAGTAACCACTTCTGTAGTATGTTATAGATTACAACACATGTAGGTATATGTAACCTCATTGGTTATGCTCATGACAGTACTACGAAAGCTTGAACCTTGAAAATGTTAACAGATATGTGTGAAACTCAAATGGACACCTGTGTGTAACAAAGGGGAGTGGATTGGGCTGAGGTTGTGTCCAAACTCTAATAAAAAAGCAAGGAAATCTCTCTGATATAGGTCTGGCTCTTAACTATTCAATAAAAGGGAATAAAAAAAAAAAAGGAAGGGAATCCCATGGTCATGAATCCTAGGAAGTTTCTAAATTGGAATTAGGAGACTACAGGGAGGTAGTTTTATCTGAATCTGAAAGGGCAAATTGAGGATCCTGACATAAACCCTGCAAACTGGCCTAGCCATGAGGTAGTACTTCTTAAAGACTGGCATTGGCGAGGGGGAAGAATTTTAACTGACCACAAGAGCCCATTTTATGGGCCAGGACCCATGCAGCAAAGGTGGGCACCATATCATGAGCATGGTGGCATTTCTTGCATGTAATTTGATCCTGGGACTACACATGCATCCTAAAAGCTGGCAGTGTGGGGACCTCGGGTACCAAAGAGAAAAAGAATACTGCCACACATTCTGCCAGATGGGCACCACTATGGAGAAGATCATGGAAACCAAATGGTGCCTGAGGATCAGCAAGATAAGCCAGGATACTTCTGTTGAGAATTGCCTTTTATCAAAAACCCTTCTCTTCCCAACTCTTTTATTTTGCCCCAACTCTCCTTGGCCCCCCAAAATCCTGACATGGAGGAATATTGTTCTGAAGAATTTATCTGACTGACTGTGAATTGAAGGATCCTACAGGTAAACAGCAAAAAGGAACAATCTAAATAATGGTGCAAAGGATGTAGCTAATGGAGGGAGCAGCTTTTATAGGCTATATGTGCAGCTGATAGGCAATAGGGCCTGTTGAATGCAGCCTCTTATTGAGCCTTGTAAATTTGTGGGTGCACATTTTAGTTTATGTCATAGCCTCCCAGTATTCAGAAAATGGGTCTCCTCTAAGGGCAGGTAGTAGTTAATGGCATTAGTTACCAAGTATTCTAATCGCTGGCCTGGGGTAGAACACACATCATGTGCTATGAGTATAGGTGAGAAAGCTTCAAAAATAGAGCTCTAAAACTCCACCACTGCCTTCAAGTATGATGACTTAAATCCAGGAGTCTTCGTTCTTTCTTTAGTCACCAAAAAAAAAGGGATATATCTCATAGCAAGGACTCTTGCTTGTTTAATATCACTGTTGTGAGAACTGATGAATAACCCTGAGCTAGATTCCTTCATATTTTGAAAGTCATGGAAATCTGCCTACAAACCCTTGTACATTACCAACATAAACAAACCATCGCTGTGTCCCTGTTGCTTATACCTTGGTCATAAATGCTCTCACGTGCCTAAAGTGATCTTCAAAATATGAGGCTATTGGGATTATTCCAACTCTTGGAAAGTCACAATTGTACAAATGCTAAGTTATCACTGTGAGGTAATTAGAGGTTATTACTAAGATTTCCATTTGGGTTCTTTTTCCATAGGCATGGTAGAGGACTGGGAAAAATTAATGTAGAAATAATGTTCACTTGGACCTTAAAGTCTCTAATATTTATTGCTAGATTTGTTTGATTAGATGGGACTTATGTGAGAGGGAAAAATAAAATAGCTGCCTCCTGTATAAATTTTATCCAGTACCGGCATGTAGTTTTTATTTGACCATCCTTTGGTGATAGCTGGATCACCATGGCATGAGAATAGGAGTAAATACGATGCTCAGATGCAAGCACCCATGGGTCTTATAAATCTCCCGGGAAAGCCTCTCAGAGAGTTTCTCTGCCTGGGTTCCCTGAGTTGCAAACTATCCTCGTTACCTCCCAGCTGAGCAGCATGCATTACCCTTGTTAACACATGGGCCTCTGCGCCTTTGCCCCCAGCATCCTCTCTAGCTTTTTGGCATCCATGTCAGCCTCTGCTACAAGTTGACCAAAGATGTAGGTAAGATGAGGAAAGAGAAATAGGAAAGCAAGTGGAGGCCAGCCCTGGAGGATGGAGGCCAGGTTGGCTGGCTGAGATGCCCAGCTGTTAGTCATCAGAGTCTTCGTCTCCATCTCCAGCCAGCCTAAGGCAATGCTGGCGGCAGGTACTGTGAGCAGCCAGGTGGGAATCAGTGGGCAGAGGCCTAATAAATTTTCATCAAGTATTCCAAGGCTTTGATCCACAGTGAGGAGTGGATGTGATGGCAGTTTATTACCATATGTGACTGGTGATGTAAATAACCAAATAGAAGGAGAGAAAGAAGAGTAAATTTGCTACATTTCAAATTTTATAGTTGGTTGGTTTATAGATCATCATGGATCAAAGGGGGAAATTTAAGGAGTATGGACTTGACTAAATTATGTGAAATGTCAAGAAATAAATGTTTTTTAAAAAGAAATAAAGGTTATATTAAAGCAGATTCATTTGAAAGAAGCAAATGCTCTTATGAGTCACAAATAGCAAACACAGCAAACGAAATTATTGTCTGGTAGATTCCTGATATACTAATTGTTCCTATTGTATTGTTCTTTATAGATGGCTACTATTACATAGTGATTATAAATCCATTAGAGAAAAAGTACATCCAGTGATAAAATTGAACTGTCAGCAGAGAGCAAAACACAAAAGACAATTATTTTAATCTTGGAACCATTTTAAATTCAAACGCATTTAAAACTATTTTGCAAACATATGACATAGAAGTGTTCTCATGGAATAGTGATTAAATAATCTATCCTACTAGCAAACAACAAAAGCAGATACTCTCTGAAAGTAATCAAAATACACATGCTTTATTAGGTATAATGGCACATGTAATAGACATAAACTTTTTATTTTCACCTGAGAGGGGCAAAACAAATTGCTTCATAATTCCACTCTAAAATGATCTAGACTTTAACCAAGTTTTCCTAAAACCAAATAATACACCATTTCTGATTAACTGCAATGATCAGAACATTTCCCCCTTAGGGGGAAACCCAGCAAGGCTATCATTCAAAATAGATGGTGAAATAAAGTTTTCCAAACAAACAAACAAAAAAAGACTAAAGGAGTTTATTATCACCAAACAAGCATTGCAAGAAATGTTAAAGAGACTGCTGTAAAAATAAAAATTAGAGAGAAAACCATAGGCATAAATAATTAAAATGGCAATAAATAAATACCTACCAATAATAACCTTAAATGTGAATGGATTAAGGGTAGCTGAATGGATAAGAAAACATGACTCAAATATATGCTGTCTATAAGAGATCCACCTCAGAACAAAAGACTACACAGGATGAGATTGAAGAGATGCAAAAAAATAATTTCCATTCAAATGAAAAAAAAAAAGCTGGGGTAGCAATACTCATAACTGACAAAATAGACTTCAAAATGAAGGCCATAGCAAGAGACAATAAATATTACTACATAATACTAAATGTATTGATCTGATAAGAGAATATAACCCTAATAAACATATATGCACCTAATATAGGAGCACTTAAATATATAAAAACCTTATGGAGGATTTTAAGGGAGAGATTGGCAGCAATACAGTCATAGAATGGGACTTTAACACCCCACTGACTTCAATGGATAGATATTCCAGACAAAAAATCAACAAGGAAACTAACTCTAAATGACACACTAGATCAGATTGATTTAATTGACATGTACAGAACATTTCACCCCAAAGTTACAGAATATACTTTCTTCTCAAGTGCACAGGAGTCATTCTCAAAGATAGACCACATGTTAGGACACAAAACAAGTCTCTACAAGTTCAAGACAATTGAAATCATCGCAAGTATTTTTCTTGGCTCATAATGGCATGAAATTAGAAATCGACTACAATAAAAACACTCAAATCATTCAAACACATGGAGGCTAAAAAGCATGTTATTAAACAATGAATGGGTTACCGATGAGATCAAGAAAGAAATAAAAAAACTTCTTGGAAACAAATGAAAATGAACACACAATAACCCCAAATCGATGGGACACAGCTAAAGCAGTTCTGAGAGGGAAATTCATAGTACTATAAACCTATCTCAAAAAAACAAGAAAACCCAGGCAGTGTGGGTCAGTGGTTGAGTGTCAATGCATGAACCAGTAGGTTACTGGTTCAGTTCCTGGTCAGGGTGCATACCCAAGTTGCAGGCTTGATCCCCAGTGGGGTAGTTGCAAGAGGTCATTGATCAATGTTTCTAATGGATGTTTCTATCTCCCTTCTCTCTCTAAAATCAATAAAAACATATTTAAAAAAGAAAAATATTTAATAAATTATCTAACCCTATAACTTAAAGAATTAGAAAGAGAACAACAAGAAAATCTCAGAGTAAGTAGAAGGAAAGAAATAATAAAGATCAGAACAGAAATAAATGACATAGAGAGTTAAAAAATAAATAAGATCAAGGAAACCAAGAACTGGTTCTTTTTAAAGATAAAAAAGATTGATGAAGCTTTAGACAGACTCTCCAAAAAACAAAGAGAGAGGACCCAAATAAATACAATCAGAAACAAAAGAGGTGAAGTAACTAATGACACCATAGAAATAGAAAGGATTGTAAGAAAATGCTATGAAAACTATATGCCAACAAGCTGGACAATGTGGATGAAATGGAAAAATTCCTATAAAAATACAATCTTCCAAAACTGAATCAGGAAGAATCAGAGAATCTGAATAGGTCAATTACAACTAATGAAATAGAAGCAAAAAAAAAAACAAAAAAAAACTTTCAGCAAACAAAAGCCCTGGTCCAGATGACTTCACAGGGAAGTTTTACCAAATACTCAAAGAAGAATTAACACCTATCCTTCTCAAACTATTCCAAAAAAAATCTAAGAGGAAGGAACACTTCCAATCTCTTTTAATGAGGCCAGCATTATCCTAATTCCAAAACCAGATAAAGATACTACTAAGAAAGAGAATCACAGGCCAATATCCCTGATGAACATAGATGCTAAAATATTAGCAAATTGTATCCAGCAATATATTAAAAAGATCATGCACCATGACCAAGTGGGATTTATTCCAGGGAGGCAAGGCTAGTACAATATTTGCAAATCAATAAATATGATACATCACATAAAAAAATTAAAAGACAAAAATCACATGATCAGTAGATGCAGAAAAAACATTTCACAAAATCCAACATCCATCCTATATAATAAATGGCTAACATGCAAATAGATCAAATGGTGGAACAACCGAACAACCAGTCGCTGTGACATGCACTGACCACCAGGGGGCATACGTGGAACATGGCGGATGTCAGCTGTGGTGGGCTGGTGAAGCAGGTGAGCAGGGGCACCAGACCAAGGTGGGGCACCAGCACTGTCATTGGGCCAAGCTTCTGGTGGTTACTGAAAATTCTTTGCTCCCACGTGCCTCAGTCCCACCAGTGGGCACTCGTACCTGCTGCCGGCCCCAATTGCCTCTCAGGGCTTCTACACCTCCCCCTGCACCTGAGCGGCGATTGGGGCAGCAGCTGCCGCTCGCACCCACTCACTGCGCCAGCCCCACTTGCAGCCCCTGCTGGCGCCAGCCCCAATTGCTCCATGCCATCAGCGGATGTGAGCAGGACTGGTGCTATCAGCATGTGGGAGCGGCGGCATTGAGAGTGGAGCTGCCAGCAGACAGGGGACCGGGGCCCCAGTGGAGGGGCCAGGGTCGGGGGCACGGAGGATGGGCTGAGACCGGCCCTTGTGCCCACCGCAGCCTCGCAGCCCACAGTTCCTTTCAAGGTGCACAAATTCATGCACTGGGCCCCTAGTTTTTTATAAAACTCTCATCAAAGTGGGAATAGAGGGATCATACCTCAATATAATGAAGGCCATATATGACAAACCTACAGCCAACATCATTCTCAATGGGCAAAAACTAAAACCATTTCTCCTAAAAACAGGAACAAGACAGGGATGTTTGCTTTCACCACTTTTATTCAACATAGTACTGGAAGCCTTAGCAACAGCAATCAGACAAGAAGAAAATATAAAAGGCATCCAAATTAGAAAGGAGGAAGTAAAACTGCCATTATTCGCAGATGACATGATATTGTACATAGAATACCCTAAAGACTCCATCAAATATAAGTGTAGCAGGATACAAAATTAACACCCAGAAATTGATGGCATTTTTATACACCAATAATGAATTCTCAGAAAGAGAAACTAAAAAAAAAAAAATCCCATTTACCATTGTAAGAAAAAAATTAAAATATTTAGGAATACACTTAACTACATGACATTGAAAAAAAAAGTCAGAGAATGATATAAACAAGTGGAAGAAGATACCATGGATTGGTAGAATTAGCATCATTAAAATGTCCATTCTACCCAAGGCAATCTACAGATTCAATGCAATCCCTATTAAAATACCCATGACATATTTCACAGATCTAGAACAAGTACTCCAAAAATTTATATGGAACCAAAAAAGGCCCCGAATAACCACAGCAATCTTGAGAAAAGAGAACAAAGTTGGAGGGATCACAATACCCAATATGAAGTTATGCTACAAAGCCACTGTGATCCAAAAAGCCTGATTCTGGCACAAGAACAGGCATATAAATCAACTAGAGGCCCAGTGCACGAAATTCTTGCACGGGTGGGGTCCCTAGAGGCTGCTGGCTGCCCGCCAGTGCCTCCTTTCCCTGGCTGCTGGCAGGGATCTTCTTCTGTTCTGTGCCGCTCCCTGGTGGTCAGTGCACGTCATAGTGAGCGATCGAACTCCCAGTCGGTCGAACTCCCAAGGGAACACTTTGCATATTAGGCTTTTATATATATTGATAGAACAGGACCCAGGAATCAACCCAAGCCATTACCCTCAACTAATATTTGACAAAGGAGCCCTAGCTGGGTTGGCTCAGTAGATAAAGCATCAGCCTGAGAACTGAAGGGTCCCAAGTTGGATTCCAGTTGGGCAAATGCCCGGGTTGCAGGCTCGATGCCCAGTAGGGGGCGTGCAGGAGGCAGCTGATCAATGATTCTCTCTCATCATTGATGTTCCTAACTCTCTCTCCCTTTCCCTTCCTCTCTTAAATCAATAAAAAAATATATTTTTAAAAAAATATTTGACAAAGGCAAGAGCATACAATGGAGTCAAGACAGTCTCTTCAACATGGAAGCATTAAACAGAGTAAGGAATCTGGGACGGAAGGTGGTGGATGGTGGGTGGGAGGTAATAAATAAATAGGAATGAAAACAAAACAAACAAAAATACAGTCCCTTCATTAGTGCTGTTGGAAAATTGGACATGTACATGCCAAAAAAATGAAACCAGACTGCCAACTTGCACCACACAAGAATAAATTCAAAATGGATAAAAGACTTAAATGTAAGTCATGAAATCATAAAAATCCCAGAAGAAAATCTAGGTAGTAAAATCTCAGAGATCCCTCATAGCAATATGTTTGCTGATACATCTCCTAGAGCAGTGGTTGGCAAACCGCGGCTCGCGAGCCACATGCGGCTCTTTGGCCCCGTGAGTTTTTAGCAAAGGCCAGCTTAGGAGTACCCTAATTAAGTTAATAACAATGTACCTACCTACATAGTTTAAGTTTAAAAAATTTGGCTCTCAAAAGAAATTTCAATCGTTGTACTGTTGATATTTGGCTCTGTTGACTAATGAGTTTGCTGACCACTGTCCTAGGGCAAGGGAAACAAAGGAGAAAATAAACAAATGGGACTACATCAAAATAAAAAGTTTGCACAGCAAAATAAACCATCAGCAAAATGAAAAGGGAGCCCAATGTATGGGAGAACATATTTGCCAGTGATACATCTGATAAGGGGTTAATATCCAAAATATATAAGGAACTCATGCTACTTAACAAAAGGAAGACAATCCAATAAAAAAGTGGGCAAAGGACCTAAGTAGACACTTCTCCAAAGTGGACATACAAATGGTCAAGAGACATATGAAAAAATGCTCAAAGTCACTAATCATCAGAGAGATGCAAATTCAAATGACAATGAGGTATCACTCACACCTGTAAGAATGGCTGCCATCAACAAATCAACAAATGACAAGTGCTTGAGAATGTGGAGAAAAGGGAACCTTAATATACTGCTGGCGAAAAATGCAGGCTGGTGCAGCCATTATGAAAAAGAGTATTGAGTTTCCTCAAAATTAAATATGGAACTGCCATTTGACCCAGCGATCCCACTTCTAGGAATATAGCCTTAAGAAACTCGAAAGAATATATGCACCCTTATATTCATAGCAGTGCAATTTACAATAGCTAAGATCTGGTAAGAGCCCTAGTGCCCATCAGTAGATGAGTGGATAAAAAAAGCCGTGGACCCTTTACACCATGGAATACTATGTGAGAGAACATGGATAGACCTGGAGAGTATTATACTAAACGAAATAAGCCAGTCAGAGAAAGACCTCACTCATATGTGGAATCTAAAGAACCAAATAAACTGATGAACAAAATAGATTTAGAGACATAAAAACGTGGAACAGATTGATGAATCTCAAGGGAAGGCGGGGGAGGGAGTGGATGGGAAGAGATTAACCGAAGAACTTATAAGCATACTAGAGGCCCAGTGCACAAAATTCGTGCACTGCGGGTGGGTGGGGAGGATGTCCCTCAGCCCAGCCTGCACCCTCTCCAATCTGGGACCCCTCGGCGGATGTCTGACTGCCAGCTTAAACCAGCAGTCAGACATCCCTCTCACAATCCGGGACTGCTGGCTCCCAACCACTCGCCTGCCTGCCAGCCTGATCACCCCCTAACCACTCCCCTGCCAGCCTGATCAATGCCTAACTGCTCCCCTGCCGGCCCGATCGCCCCCAACTGCCCTCCCCTGCTAGCCCAGTAACCCCCAACTGCCCTCCCCTGCCGGCCTAGTCGCCCCTAACTGCCCTCCCCTGCTGGCCCGGTTGCCCCTAACTGCCCTCCCTGCAGGCCTGGTCGCCCCCAACTGCCCTCCCCTGTTGGCCATCTTGTGGCGGCCATATTTGTGAGGGTGTGAGGGTCAATTTGCATATTACCTCTTTATTAGATAGAATGTGCATAACCCATGGACACAGACAATAGTGTGCTGAAGGCCTGAGGTGGTGGGGGGGAGGGACACATCTATAATACTTTCAACAATAAAGATAATTGTTTTTTAAAATTGACCTGCTGCCCTCCCATATTGGAGTAATGAATAGACCAACCATTTACTAAGCATATAGACAACCATTTACAACCTCAAGGACTGACACAGCCAAAACCCTCCTTTGCTTTAGAGTCAAAATTCTACTTAGTCAATATAAGTGTGATTGAGGCTAAATAGCAACTATAATACTTTCAACAATAAAGATAATTGTTTTTTAAAATTGACCTGCTGCCCTCCCATATTGGAGTAATGAATAGACCAACCATTTACTAAGCATATAGACAACCATTTACAACCTCAAGGACTGACACAGCCAAAACCCTCCTTTGCTTTAGAGTCAAAATTCTACTTAGTCAATATAAGTGTGATTGAGGCTAAATAGCAACTTTGGAGCCACTCAGTGGCTAGAACAGTGGCTCCCATGTATGGCCCTTCCTCAGTCACTTAGGGAGATCTTTTTATTTTTTTAATACTTGACAATTTTATTGGTAAAAAAAAAAAAATGTCCTCTGGAGTGACAGCAGTGTTTGTCCTCAGCCTCCCCCTACCCAGAGTTCCCCACACACATACACACACATGCATACACACACACAGCTACAGCCACCAAAATAACCAGCAAAGGAGCCGACACACATGGGAACATGCTATCAAAGAGGGCAGAATTCCATGTGGCGACCTGGATGAGGCGTGGAGGATGCTACTTCTCCATCTTGCTGTTTCCTAACCTTGGGTGGGGGCAGGAGTTGAGGACCTGGGAGATTGGGGGAGACATTCATACCCACATATACATATATCCCAGTAGCAAGGCCTCCCAGATTTGGGGTTGGGGAGAGGTAGGTTGGGAAGGGAGGCTGGGGCCTTTGGCTCCCCAAAGTTTATGGGCAGGGCTGCCAGAGAACAAGTTTGTCCATTGATCCCTCTCTCGTGATTTGAATGTCCCAAGTGCCCCATTAGGGCAGGGAAGGTCTGACTGAGTTCTTCTTGAAGTTGTTAATATCTTTAGAAGGTCTGGAATAGCGTTTGAGGATCGGCATTGTAACCACGGTGCTGTCACTCTTCACCTGGACCAACTCGGGCACTGAGCCACTGACCTTTCTCCGATCCACCAAATGTTGGAGGATTCCCGCCCCAAAGGCATCGCCTTCCACGTTGATGACCGTACAGGTCCGGTCCACTAGCCAGTCCACAGCCAGGATCAAGGAGAGGTCAACTGGCAGGTTGACTGCCTCGAGGATGATGGCCAGAGTGAGGACCCCTCCAGCAGGGACGCCCGCGGTGCCCACGCTGGAGGCGGTGGCCGTGATCAGGATGGTGATGATCATCGCTACATCCAAGGGCCTCCGGTTGACCTGGGCAATGAACACGGCGGCCACACACTGGAAGAGGGCGGCTCCGTCCATGTTGACAGTGGCCCCGATGGGCAGGATGAAGCGACAGATGTTCTTAGAGATGCCGTTCCTCTCCTCCACGCACTGTATGGTCAGCGGCAAAGTGGCGGAGCTGGAGGACGTGGCGAAGGCAGCGGCCAGCGCTGTCAGGATGCCCCACAGGAAGCGGTAGGGGTTCTTCCCGGTGACGATGAAGTACAAGAAGGGCAGCATCAGGAGCCCGTGGATGAGGTGGCCCAGCACGATGCAGAGGACGTATATGCCGACACTGGTGAAGAGCTGCTTCACGTCGTGCATCTCAACGATCTTGCTGGCCACCAGGAACAGGATGCCCACGGGGGCGTACCACATGATCCAGGAGACCATCACCATGGTGGCGTCGTTGAAGGAGCCGAAGAAGTTGATGAGCATCTCCCCATCCGGCCCCAGCTTCCGCAGGCACACGCCAAAGGCGATGGAGAACACCACCAGGCCCAGGATGTTCATGCCTTCCACCTGGCGCCCCACCGGCACCTTCGTCATGGTTCCGTAGAAATCTCCGTCTTCGTAGTAGGTCGCATACGAGCGGAAGGTGGCAGTCACCAGGTTGGAGGGGAAGAAATTCCTCAGAAGATCCAGGATAGAATCCAGCACGGACTTGCTGGTGTCCTGCACGGGGGAGGGGCCCGTGTTGTTTTGGGCCTCGGCGAGGGCGGCGCCGGGCTGCAGAGCCACCGTCAGGATGATGCCGATGGTACTCCCCAGCAGCGTGGAGACCAGGAAGAAGAGCAGCGCCCAGGAGCCCAGGCGCCCGAGCACGCCCGGGTCCAGGCTGGCGCTGCCGTTGATGAGGCTGCACACCACCAGCGGCAGGATGACCAGGCGCAGCATGCGGAGCAGCAGCTCCCCGGGGAAGGCGAAGGCCGCCAGGCGCGAGGGGCCCAGCATGGCCGCGCCCCCGGCGCTGGACAGCCCCAGCCCCAGCAGCACGCCCCCCAGCACGAACAGCATGGTCATCAGCAGCAGCAGGTTGGTGCGGAGGCAGCTCAGCACCGGGTTCGAGGGAGGGCCGCCTTCTGCCTGGCCTGGTTTCGGTTGGGAGGTGTGCTCCACCGCTCTGGACCCTGTGGGGTCTTCCTGCGGCGGGTCGGCCAACATGGTGACCGCCCCGGGGTTTCTCAGCGCCTGGAAGCAGGGAGAGCTGGGGGCGCCAGCCTAGGATGCCGAGGTCCCTTAGAGCCGAGAGTGGCGGAGCAGCCCGGGGCTGGACCGCTGAGGTTCCGGGGACTGTGAGCTCACGGCGCCCGCGTTCCAGGCCCTTGGAGATGGAGTGTCCGGGTCCCCTGTGCTCCCAAGGGTGGGTCCGCAGCCCGAAAGCGGGGAATTGGGAGCGCCTGGGTTTCTTGGTCCTGGGAGTAAGAATACAGGAGTTTCTCACGCTGGGACCTGGGGTCCTGGGCTCGGGAAGCTGTTCCAGGGAGGAGTTGCTGGTGGCGCAGATCCCGGACGCCTGGATCCTGGATCCGGGAGGCGGGACCTGGGGTGCCTGGGTCCTGGAAGCGGAGGGCTCGGGAGTCTAAGTGTGGGGGCTTTAAAGGGAGCTCCGGGAAGAGGGGAGCCAGGCCACTGAGCGAGGAAGGCGGTCCTGGATCCCGGGAGATAAGGGCCCTTAGCCCAGAGGCGCCCTCCCGCTTGGGCCGTGTGGCTCCAAGCCTGAGTCACTGAGGGAGATCTTAAAGGCACAGGTCCCTGGCTCCAGCCTCGAGAGATTCCGGTGGAGAAGGGGTGACGTGCAGCGAGGCGTCTGCTTTCTGGTCTTCCCAGTTGGCTTTGGAAGGCACAGCCCTGTGAGCATTGTACTCCGTGTTCTCGAGGCCCTAGGAATGGTTATGGAGGGAACCATGGGGGAACCATGCAAACTTGGACTCTCTTTCAAGTAAAACAGAAGCTGCTTCCTCCCTAGTCCCTGTCAGCGGGGACGTGGGGCACTGCAAGATCCCAAAGTGCCTTCGGTTTGCCGTACTAAGTAGATGGTCTTTAGGTTCAGTCTTCAAAACTGTGTGTGCTCACATGGTGTATAGTAACTAGAATATTGCATTCCCCTTCTAGACTTACTAACGAAATTTACTTAGACAAAGCTTTACCTGTGAGATGTTGGAAGGCGGCTGTGGTTGCCAATATTCTGAGGACTGTCCCAGATTCCAGGATCACTCATGAGCTCTCCGGACTTTGTTACTTTCAAGAAAGGTCTCTTAGTTCCAGGCCAGTGCTTCTCAAAGTCAAACTACATACAAATCACATAGGACTGGGTGGAATCCAAGAGTCGTTATATGACAAGTACCCAGGCTGTGCTGATACAGCTCATCCTGACAACTGCTGATGAACCAGACCCCTGATGTGTGTTGCTTATTGCTCAGGAGAGCAGTGAGTAGCCCTAAGAAAGGGACAGGTGTACGCAGACGTGGTTGCAATGGTAACTTTCAGAGAGGAAGAGGAAAAAGTGCTGAAAAGATCTGACCTGTCAGGGGCCCTTGAGCAGAGAGGGGAGTTCAGAGGGCTCTGCTAGTCTACATCAAGGTCAGAAGTCGGGAGGAGCCGCACAGAAGGATTCTCAGTGGGGATAATCAGGAGAGCTTTTCACATTCTGGAAAGTTCGTGCTGGGCGTGGCTTACTGGACTTCCCTGGATACTTTATGCACTAGCACTGACATAATTTTGTATAAAGCCAGGACCCACACCCTCAATTCTGTTAAGAGTAGTATCTTCTTGTTTTACTTGGTTTTTCTAACTGTGAGCCCAGCAGCTGAATGTTTAAACTCTGGCCCTGGAAGATTTTTTAAAAGCTTTTTTTTTGCCAGGGAAGTGTGGCTCAGTGGTTGAGTGTCGACCTATGAACCAGGAGGTCATGGTTCGATGCCCGGGTTGTAGGGCGTGCAGGAGGCAGCCCATCAATGATTCTCTCTCATCATTGATGTTTCTATGTCCCTCTCCTTTCCTCTCTGAAATCAAGAAAAATATATTAAAAGGGGAAAAAAAGCTTTTTTTCAGTACCCCAGAAGTACCAAACTGGATTCTCAAATATATTCCCAAAGATTTGAGATGGAAGGACTGTAGTCTTGTAGGTCTTATGATAGTTTTAGGATGACATTGTTGACAACGCATAGTGGGGAGGTGTCAAATATTACTTCCTGAAATGCAAAATGTAACAGTCCCATCACAGTTGATGGTAGGGTTCCAAAAAGGGTGTAGAGAAACAGAAATTAGGCAAGGGTTTCCTGCAGAGCCCAGGGATCCAAAATCTTTTTCAGCCCCTTGAAAAGACAGCGAGGACCCAAAATAGAAATGAAGCTCTCTGGGGCTGACTTTACTCACAGTGCTGGAGGGCTAACTGCTGACATGTGTTTTTACGGATATGGCTGCTAATGGAAACAGCTTCGGGCAAATGACAGCACCCAAGGTTCTCATGTGACCCCTGCACGATATTTGGAGGAACGTGACTTTACCAAAAACAATAAATGAAATCCTGCAGATATCCATATGCTTCAGGCAAGTTCAAGGAACTATTTTGTTGGCCTGAGACCAGGAGTGGAAAATAAATAGCAGGCGTAATTAATTTTTAAGATGTGGTCAACATTATAAAATGAAAATTGATAATAGCTGCTCAAATCTGGCATCTGCATACAAAACAAATTATAGTTCACCATTCAAGTCACAGTTTGTATTTCAGATTACTTAATTTTTCAGTAGAAGTGTGTCGACAGGCATATTCTTCATAATAGGCAGTCAAATGGCAAACGGTTGATACCCGGAGAAATAAGGGATCCGTCTGCAGGCAAGCACAGGCCTGTGACTACCCAATGCCCTGTTGATTCAGCCTTAGAGCCACACTTTCCGATGAAGGGGGCTCATGCATAGAGATGGATACAGAGGATGCAAGCATGGCTCTCATAGCTCATCGGGTACATACATTGTGTTCCTTGTTACTAAGTGTTTGGAAAGATTTAGTTCCCCCTGTAGTGTTCAGAGAGAGTTAAATGCTGTCGGACCATTAAGCTCTGCCCAGTGGGGCAATAATTTTCACACGAAGCTTGTCTGTAGAGGATGTGTTTCCATAGTTCCCTGGAAACCTTGTGTGGAATTTAAATGCATGCTTAAGGACACACCAAGGAGGGAAGTGGTACCAAGTAATTTCCACATCAACATGGCATGGTGTCTTAGGAATCAAAGGGAGTGTGAAAGTCAGGAGACAGACATAAGCCCTCGGGGTTTTATTCCCAGCTGAACTCCGGGTTCACCATGCCGGAACAAGGTGGTGAGAAGCTCGGGGTGTGGAAAACTGGGCCGCAGTGGGCCTCTGTGGGCCACGATCAGTCTCAGCTCCTACCCTAGGGAAAGTGCTGTGTGCCGCACCCCAAATGACACTTGGCAGCACTCATCAAAGAAAACGTAGGCGCACTTACTTTACGGGGAAACAGCGAGGCCTCGTGAGGGGAGCTGGCTGACCTCAGCGCTGGAAGGAGAACTAGCCCACACACTGTTTATGAAGCACGTGATTTACGCCCGCGTGGCACTGACTTGGCATCCTCTCGAGGGAAAGACTTGCTTCCTGATTTGCGATCATCTGTGAAGGAAGTCATAATGGGCCAGGCTCGAGGTGTCGGGGAAGAGGGGACACATGATTTGAGGAGGAAACGCTCGTGATCCTTTCTTCCATCTCCCCTCGCATCTCCCCGCGTCTGTTGCCTGGGGACCCTCATCTGGGCCTCGTTAGCCATCCAGCCACACAGCGTCTGGCTTAGTTAGCCGTGGAGGTGCTGCACTGCCTTCCTTCCCCTGCATGGTTCCCCCGAATCCTCATTGCAAGCTGTCCTGGGCGTGGCCACTGGGGACACATCGTTTGGCCGTCACCAAACAGGATGGAGTCTCTGTCCTTGGCACATAGGCCACATGATCCGGATGCAAGAAACGTGAACGTGTGTATTTTAGGCATTCGCCTGAGATGGTGCCCTTCTGGGAAAATTCAGAACCATTTCTGAGGAGGTTGCTTCAAGCGATGCTTGGAACCCATGTACAACTCTGGGTTATCCACAGGTCAGCCTGCGGAGGGCGGGCAGGTGAGGCAGTGATGGTGTTTTCACTTAAATCCTGTGACAACATAGAGCTCTCCTCGCGTCACTCCCCATGAAAAGACCGAGGCTTGTTTCAGACTTAGCCCCTGCTCTTGGACTCTGTGGTTTGTCACAGCAGGGAGCCAAAAGACACTTGTTATTTATTGTTCCTTATAATTAAAATGCCACATAGTGGTGACATTCTCAGGCCAGTGTCAACCTCTCCGGCCCTTTCTACTAAAAGCATCTGTCGTAAAATACATCATGAGGGGTCCCTCCTATTTTGGGAAGTGGGGGCATTGGCTCTCAACTCAAGCCTGGGGGCTGAAACCTACTAGCTGTGGGATGTTGGGCAAGCCCTTTCACCTCCCTGCACCTATCTCCTGGTCTCCAGGGGGAAGGTGAGAAGAGGGTTGGTGTTGGATTAAACAATGTAAAGCACTCCCACAGTGACTGGCCTGGAGTCAATGCTCAATTCAATCAACACTCCTTTTACTGTTACCATGGTAGGGTGCACAGTGTGTGCTTCGGATAACCTTTGAGAAGAGTCTCATCCTTGGCTTTGCGTCATTTAAGGCATTTGCACCTATAAGCCTGAGGCTGTGCTAAATGGTCTCCAGCTCAGCTATTCTCTTCAGTTCTGACCATGGATGGCAAAGGAGGCGGGATTCATGGAAGACATTGATCAGGGCACATAGCCAGAGCTTCATGAATGTTGCTGGTGGCATGTTACCTGCTCTCTTGGTCCTAGGAACAGAAATAGGCAAAGGGGGAGAAAGTTAACATATTCATCACCCACTATGTGATGGCACCATGCTGAGTGTTTCTACACTTGGTGCCTCTTAATCCTCACCCCCGCCCCCCAAAACCCTTCAGTGAGGTGCACAGGGCCGGCTCCATTTTCCAGTTGAAGTGATTTATTCAAGTCACAGCAAGGAAGTGACAGAGCTGAAATTGAACTCAGATTTGATCCCAGACGCCCTGAAATATTGTAGACTTGTGCAATTCCGTGTCTCCACCTCTCCCGCCCCCGCGTTCCCTCCTGTGGGTCATGCATACGCTGGCGTAAATTTCAAAAACAGCTCCTTCTTCCTGCTGGACAGGCCATAAGTAAGATGCATCATAATTAGCCATGTCTGATTGACCTCCTGTTGTCCTAAGCTGTAGCCCCTAATTGTACGGTGGTGGGGGTTTTGCTGTGGCTAGTTTCATCATTTTGACAGCTTGCTAATAAAAGGTCACCCCAGGTACAGAAGCGCTCTGATTTACATATGGCGAGTAAAAGGGCATTATGGGAAGTCAGCATCTAAGGTAGGCCTGCGCATTTGTTGCTATCGACACCCATGCTGAGATTCCATAATTGACAAGAAATGCTATTATTAAGCAGATCTGTTGAGATAATTAGCACTCAGGGTTGCATTTTTAATCGGACTTGAATCGGATAATTTATCACAGCAGTAGCAAGCTGTCAGGGCCACACAATAAATACTCATTAAGGCTGAATAAAGATTAACGGCAGGCTGAAAGAAAATTAGGCCAAATGGTAACATTTGATTGTAATATTTACAGTGCTAATTTGGACTGATATTGGCAAAAAGATCAGATCCCCAAATCGAGCTCATTTAAGAAGGAAGAGGTGAAGAGATGCTATGTTGAGATGGCCTGAGTGGGAATTTTTTTAAAACTTGAAATCTTACTCCTAATTGATGCCTCCCCCCACCACCAATAAAAAAAAAATTTTTTTTTGGAGGGCTCATTTGGCACGGCTGTTCCAGGAGCCTTGGTACTCTGCATGAAGAAGATGACAACTCTAAACAGAGAAATGTGCCTCTGGAAGGCGCGCCTAATTTGCTAACATTAGTCAGAGACTGTACTTTTAATTTCATGCAACTCGCTTGTCTCTGGTTCATACATGGGCAGTTTATGGCACTTCAAGTTAATTAGAAACACCTACCATTAAAAACATGCAACGTCTTTAAAGGGAAAGGGAAGTCATTTCAGCCCACTGTATTCCCAGGCCAAGACATTTATGTACTTGCTGATAATTTACAGTACACTAAAGATAGGGAAGCAAATGAGAACATTAGTATTTATGAATACAGTAAATTATGTTGACAAAACCAGTGTGAAAGGTCAGATCCAGAACCCACAGCAAATGTGCAGTTTGTTTATCAAACTGAGAGGCTTGGGTTTTCATGGAAAATGAATTCCAAGGGCTGCCACATTGGGGTGAAACCCCTCCGAAGACCCATGGCCCAGGCAGCTGCTGGAGCCCGGCCCGCCCCGGAACCAGCAGTCAGTGCTGGTGTGGGCCATCCTGGCCACTGGGTGCTGTCATCAGACTTGAGGGACTTCAGCCACATTGCTGCCATCATCAGAGAGCCTTTGTTAAAAGCCTGCTTGTGCTTTGCTGTCATTCTCTGTAGGAAGATGTAGGTGAACCCCAACAGCAGAGAGAGCTCATGTGCTGTGCACAGGAACGCACGCTGCCAAAGTCAAATGAACTCGACTGAAGCAGGGAATCGGAGGTGGGTCTAGGTCACCAAGGGCATGTAAGGTAGTGGCGGGACCAGGCGAAGGGTGTTTGAGGCATCGGAAGGTCAGGGGCAGCTGGGGGAGCTGGTCCGGAGGGCAGGCAGAGGAGAGGCGAGAGGTGTGAAGGCGTTGGGTGGCCATGGCAGGAAGGTGTCGCCTCTTTCATCAGCCTTCACAAGGAGCTTAACCAAATAAACACTGAAGGGGACTTTGTGTTCCTGGGTTCATTTCGAATGGCACAGACAAGGGGCACTCAGAACTGGGGCAGTGTTCCGTGACAAGCCGGTGAGAGGCAGACAGGGGGACCGGGGCAGGGCTCAGCCTTCCTTCCCCCTCACCCGCCCCCCCCCGGGACCCTGGGAGCTGCTCGCTGCCATCGCACTGGAGGTCCTGACCTGCCCTGCAGTGTGACCCACCACCTGCCTCGGTCCTCAGACCCGTCCTCATTGGTGGCCACAGAATAAGCTTTCACCCTCAGCTAGAAAGTGATGGGGTAATTACAGGCAGAAAGGAAAACAGCCCCCAATTCTGATGTACTCATCTCAGCAAACATAGCATGTAGACTTGTGATGGGGACGCAGGGATGAAAACCGATCTGAGTCCTCAGCAAAGGTTCTCATGAAGTTGGGAGACAGCCCAATCAGTCGCTGTATAACAGGTCCTGTGGCGAGTGCCAGATGTAAGAAAGTCAACATCAGGGTTGCTGCTGGCAAGGGGGCAGCAGCCTGTGGCCTCACCCACAGGGCCACCCCACCTCTAAAAGGCCGCCCTAGTGCTTTGCCTAAGCCTGCTCGCTGCTGAAACTGCCATAAGAAGGACGTGGAGGGGAACGAAAGGCCGAGGTGAACTGGCCGCGAGGACAGGGCACAGGGCCATCTGCTACAGGGACGCACAGCCCGCCCCCTCTCTCAGATCCAGCGCCCTCGAGCCTGGCTGGCCGCTCTCTGAGTCCTGGGGCCAAGGCAGTTCCTGGGAACTGGACCCTGGAAATAAGTGAGGCTTTCTCTCCTCTCCTGCTCTCCTCCGTCTCACTATTTCCCCCCGGTTCTCGGTCCTCACCCAGCCCCCACGCCACTCTTCCCACCTCCTTTGGCTCAGCTCCCTCTCAGCTCACCTTTGCTAAGCGGGGGGCTGATAACGGAAGAGTTTTCTTCCTCCCAGGAATCTTGGTGGTTTTCAAGCACTGGATTCCTGATAGCCAAACGGCTCCCCAGGTCCCCACGCAATGAATCTCCAACTGTAGCATTTCGTTGGTGTATTTTGGAGTGGAAAGGTCTGCTCTGTGCTCCTCAAACCACACGGCACGGCCAGCTGCTGCTTGGCTCTGCAGCACTGGGGTGTTTGGGAGACATGGCCCAACGTCTGGTTTTTAGCTAAACAGTGATGGGGGTGAAAGAGGCAGCATGCCATGGTGGAAACGAGTGAGACGCACTCCCCGCGCAGGGGCAGAAATTGGTTTTTCAGGTCTTTAAAAAAGAATCGTTAAAAGCAACCACACAGCTATTAACAATAACAGCTGCTGTTTATTGAGCACTTACTGCCAGGCCCTGTTCAAAGCACTGTGTGTTGTATTAATCCGTGTAATCCTCACATCTGTATTAACCCCATTTCACAGGTGAGGTAACTAAGGCACAGAGATGTATAGCATGCCCAAGGCTGTAGCTCCAGTGAGAGGCAAAGCAGAGATTAACATGCTCTGAATCTCCTTGGAGGTTCAGTAGCAAAGAGCTGCTGTATATATAGACCAAGGAGCCAGGACAGAGAAACGAGTTTTCAGAGGATTTTAACATGAACACAGCTGCCTTGGTGTTGGGTTTCAGGAAAGAGTTAATGTTGAAAAGTTAAGAGCAAAATGAGCCATGCTCCTATGTACAATGTCACCTAGACTTCCTAAAGAGAAAAAGGTATAAAATAGTAAGGTTCAGTCCTGGCCAGTTTGGTTCAGTGGCTAGAGCATCGGCCTGTAAATCAAAGGGTCATGGGTTCAATTCCTTGTCAAGAGCACATACCTCTGTTGCAGGCTCCATCCCCTGCCCTGGTCAGAGTGCAAATGGGAGGCAACCAATCAATATATGTGTCTCTCTCACCCCCACTTCCCCTTTCCCCTTCACTCTCTCTAAAAAATCAATGGAAAAATATGTTTAGGAATAGTGCCTTGGGTGAGGATTAATATATATATATATATATATATATATATATATATATATATATATATATATATATCAAGGTTCACTTGAGGATGCATACCGCCTTTCATTCCGACAAATAAAAATGAAACTTGGGCCCTGGCCAGATGGTTTAGTTGGTCGGAGCATTGTCCAAACAGTAAAAGGTTGCAGGTTTGATTCCTGGTCAGAGCACAGACCTAGGTTGCAGGTTTGGCACCTGGTCTGGGCATGTGGGAGAGGCAACTGATTGATGGTTCTCTCTCTCTCCCTCCCCCCTTCCTCTCTCTCTCTAAAAAATCGGTAAAGGAACATATCATCAGGTGAGGATTTAAAAACAAACAAACACAAGTTTTAATGGACAGTCCTATTCAGTCAGGTGTGTGAGATTTCCTAATGGAGGATACAAAGCTTTTTCATAGCATATTGATTCTATTGTTATATACCCATAAAAACAAGAGGGAATACTGATTACCTAATTTTGTTTCTTATTTGTAAGCAATAAACCTATTCTACTGATTTTTTTAGTGTTTTCAAGGCAGTAATTTATTTTCTAATTAGTACATATGCTCTTGGAAGAGAAGGATCATATTTTGTTTGCCTCTGAGCAGACCGGAACCAGAGTCTGTCACGGAAGCATCCTAAAGGCAGACATTCAACAGCAGCAAAAGTAGTTGCTGCCTTTATTGAGTATCGACTTTACACCTCATTTAACCCTCACAACAGCCCAATGGAGTAGGCATTCTGTTGGTCCCATTTTTCAGTTAAGGGAAGCAGGCCAGGCTAGGCTGAGCAGTGTGCACAGGGCTGTCAGGGGCAGAGTGGGGTTTTAAACTTTGCCTGAAGTTCCTCTCCTGGAGTCCTTAACCATTAAGCTCGCCTGCTTCCTTGTGGAGTCAATGGCTTGGGTACAAGAGCTTTCTTGCTAATGCCCAGGTCTTTGGGTCTGTAGGACGTATACCCAGAAAGGGAAGTTGGCCAAGCTTTAGCAACTCTAGTTGACCCAACAATAAGTGCATGAAGACAGCCTGACACCATTGGCAAAGCCTCCCATTGAGATTTAGGAATGAGTCACATGCTCGTCTAGGAAAACAAACAGAGCAAAACTGAACGTTGGGACAGGAAAGCCGGGCACCTCTGTAACTTGCTGTGTAATGGGATCCGTGAACTCAGAGTTACCAGGCGTGACGTGATTACAAATATTTGGCTATGATGAAAGCCGGGAATGGTATGAACATATGTTTAGCTAAAGCACGCGGTTCATTCTGGAGGGGATAGTAAACAGGGGCTCTTCCATAAGAGCAAATGAGAACACGTGAACAGCAAGGCTGGGCTTTGGGGCCGTCCTAGACCATCAGCAAGCGTAATAGGTCATCAGGGTGGGCATGGGAATGCGTTTTACTCTTTACCGCCTTCCCCTGTCATCAGTCTCGGGAGAAGTAAACAAGTGGACACAGTAAAGATGAAAGCCTCCATAAGCTTTCAGGAAAACTTGGTACCTGAGTCTGTGCATTGGCTATAAACCAAGCAACATGCAAAGGGTCCGTGCTGAGCTTTCTTTAGAGAGTGCATAAATGTGCAAATAAAACATAAAGCACTGTTGAGTAGCAGTAACTCAACATTTATACTGTAACATTAGACTGTGTCCACTGATAAGCTGTGTTTTCCATAATGGAAACTTGTATTCATTGACCTCACAAGGAAAGCCGGCCAATGGAAATGAAGCGTGTTGGTATAGACGCAGGTGAGTAAGAGGGTTGGCAAATTACTGGTCGCACTGGCGGCTGGAGGAGCCATGTTGTGAAGACCATGCTAAATGAAATAGTTAAAATAAGCAGCGCTGTTACTCTGGTCACCAGAGAAAACATGTCCTCTTGGCAAGCGTGTATTTTTTCTCACTTGCTTTTCCTTCCAAACTCTGCTTAACCCCTCGTTCTTTGGGTCATCTCTCTTTTCCCTAAAGTGAAAGCAAAGGGGGAAAAAACCCTTTTTTGATGACATGTGTAGGAAAAACAAATGAGGAATGATGGTTGAAGCTTGAACAATCATTAAAGTGTTCCTGTTTACAGATGGTCTTGTTTTGCACATCCCGGGGAGGTCCCATTCACAGGGAACCAGGTCTGGGCCAGGCAAGCAAGGCACTGAGAGTGGCACCTCCTTAAACATTTGCTCTTGCCACACCCTAGCCCCAGGTCTGCATGGAACTCTGACCCCCACCCAGGTTCTGGTCCCACTTCTGCTGCTGACAGCCAGGTGACCTCACCCAGGAGTAACTGATTCCTCCTCCAACATGGTGGTAGGGGCTTGGAACCTGCAGGATCACAAAGGCTATGGAAATTTTATAATTTTCATATAGATAATATCTTACTTTGCCAGTGAGGAGCAGTTGAAAACTCTTCATTTGGATCTTTTTAACAGCTTTATTGAGATATAATTTATGGAGCCTATATTTCACCTATTGGAAGCATACACTTCAATGGTTTTAATATATTCAGAGTTGTGTGCCCATTGCCACAATCTAGTTCTGTAATATTTTCACCTTAAAAGAAACCACATACACATTCGTTTTCACTCTATTCCCCCACTTTCCCAGCCCAAGGCAACCACTAATCAACTTTCTGTCTCTATAGATTTGTCTGTTCTGGACTTTGCATATAAATGGAGTCATGTGTGACCTTTTGTGACTGGCTGCTTTCACTTAGTATAATATTTCCAAGGTTTACCCATGTTAATAGCATGTATAGATATATTGTTTTATTGCCAAATAATATTCTCATGTTTAGATATACCATATTTTGATTATCCATTCACAAGTTAAGGTACATAGAGTTCTATGTTGAAGATCTCCAAACTCCCAAAAGCAACTCCATAATTCTATACATTTTCACTAGAAGTGCCTGAGGATTCCCATTTCTCTACATCCTCACCAACACTTATGATTGTCTGTCTGTCTGATCATAGCCATCCTAGTGGGTGAGAAGTGGAATCTCACTCAAGTTTGGATTTGCAGTTCCCTCATGGCTAATTATGCTGAGCCTTTTTTTATGCTTATTGGCCATTTATATATTTTCTTTGGAGAAATGTCTATTTAAATCCTTTGCCCGTTTTTAAAATTGGATTATTTATCTTATTTTATTGAGTTCTAAGAATTCTTTAAATGTTCCTTATCAGATATTTAATTTGCAAATGTTTTCTCCCATTCTGTGGCTTGCCTTTTCATTTCCTTGATCTGTCATTTCCAACACAGACGCTTTCAGTTTTAATGAAGTCCAATTATCTATTTTCTTTCGTCGCTTTGGTGTTGTGTCTAAGGAACCATTGCTAACCCAAGGTCGGGAGGATTGACTCCTAAGGGTTTTATAGTTTTAGCTCTGACATTTAGGTCTGTGATCCATTTGAGTTTATTCAACTGAGTTTTGAACTTGACAAAATGACCTTTTCTGTGGATTGGATTAATTTTGTCCAATTTTTCAGGCAGGATGTGCAGCCGGAATGTAGCTGCTCTAGCGACTGCCCCCCAATGTGCCATCCGTGAACTGTATTTATCACAGGGAGCATCGTCCACCGGGCCTCCAGGCCACAGGAAAAGTCCTTGCTGCTTTGTAACCTCTGCTTCGTTTTTTATGGCTGTGAAGTGCCCTTTAGGTGGTGCTGTTGCATTTCTTCTCTTTTCTATCATTTTGGCGAGGAGAGGATTTATATTCTGCTTTGGTAAGCCACATTAGTTACTGGAGGGAAAACATTACACCGAAACAGAAAACTCAAATACTGCATTTAGGTGCCATTTACCTGACGCTCCTCGTCTAATTTACATTCTTTAGGATATTACTCGTTGCACATAACTCTCTCCCACTTGGTTACTTTGAACATGCGCCTTAACTATCAAGTGAGCACGCCGAGATCTGGGAGCGCAACTGGTTAAGATCTCCATGTGGAATTAATGATGCTTCGCAGCTCTTTCAACTTCCATGTGGCTAATTAAAAAGTAAAACTTTCAAGTGGTTGACTTCCTAGAGAAACGCATTCTTCGTGTTGGCTCTTTGCAAAATGCCCTTTCTGTTAAGGAACCTGTGTACAGTTTTTACATCTCATTTCCTGGATTATCTTCCCCATGCCAACTCACAGTATGGGACATGAGGAAACGGCCTGCCCCCCTCCCTTTTTTAACCACTTAAAAAATTCCCAGGAAGGTTTTTTTCCACTCCAACTGCCTTCCCATTATGCTCTGCAGCCTGCCAAGCTTGCCAGAACTCAGCAGGTAGCCCACATGGTATGCGTGTCTGTGTGAGAAAGCTCCCCTGATGTGGACAAGATGTTGGTTGTAAAATGAAGTCAACATCTTGTCCACAAGTGTGCAAAAATACAGTATATCCGCAAGCACCACGCCATAAAGGATCTGTAGTTAACTATGGCTCTATTGTCATAAATGTGACTCAGAGATCAAACCTTCTCCCTCTCGGGAAGAAAATCTATAGCCAGACTACCTCTTTTTCTTGGTACTTTTCCCTAAACATCCAGCATCATAATATTCATGTGTTGTTGTTTTTAGTAAACTGGAGAGTCCCAAAAGGAGGGTTGGGGAGAGATTTTACGGTCGATTTTTTCCAAATTTAGAAGCAGTTCTTCTGGTTTTCTGGAGCTTACATGTCAGTCAGTTCTCAGCCCTCAGAGGATCGTTTTGGAAAAACATTGTTCGTAGCTATCAGTCAGCTAATGATTATTTCCTATCTTTGCCTTCTCTGTCGGAATTCAGAGTTAGGCTGCACTGCATGCCTCTTGGGCCGTGGATTGGATGGCACCAGACTGGAGAGCATTCTAATGAGCATTTGCTCCTCTTTGGCCGACTTTGACCAGGAGCATTTGGGGCCACGTGTAAAGACAACTCATAGGAGTGAGAATGTGCGTATGTTTACTGAAAGAAAAGGGTGGAATTTCAAATTTTGACATGTTTGAAGGGGACATTTAATTGCTTTGCTATATTTACACTTGCCTCAAATTAGATTCAGTTTTGTATGTATTTCTCTCCCCCATTGGACTGTAAACTCCTTGAGGTGAGAGACTCAGGTTTGTTTTAATCCCTAACCTGTGATTACCCCCGGTGCCAGCCCAAGTAGAACTCACTCGATGTTTGTGGACTCACATCGAGTTCATAGTTCCTGGAGCAGAAGCTAGAGCCAAGGACAAACAGACAAGAGGATCGTGATGGTTTTTCCTTTTTTTTTTTTTTTTAAATATATTTCTTTATTGATTTCAGAGAGGAAAGGAGAAGGAGAGAGAGAGAGAGAGAAACATCAATGATGAGAATCATTGATCAGCTGCCTCCTGCACGCCCCCCACTGGGGACCGAGCCCGCAACCCAGGCATGTGCCCTTGGCCGGAATCGAACCTGGGACCCTTCAGTCCGCAGGCTGACGCTCTATCCACTGAGCCAAGCCGGCTAGGGCGGCTTTTCCTTTAGTATGTTATGGAGGAGCTTTGCGATGAAGTTTTCCACTGTAATTCTTCCGTCTGAGGGTCTTCCTTGGAATTATAGCAGAAACTTTGTAGACAGCTGCCACCACCCAGTGCAAAATAAGGTGTCATGTGAAAGAAGGTAGAGTTTCAAGGGGTGGAGATGGTGTTTTTGGAAAGGTGCTTATTTGGTCTCAGTTCTGCTTCTGTGTTCCTGCTTTTTACCAAATTGAAGTGGAAGTGTGGACTCCTCTTGGCTCATGCGTGTCTTGGGCCTTTCGGTGCCTGTGAATCCACTGACTGGCCCCGTTACCCGCAGGTCCGGGAGGAGCTCTTTGTTAGCACATAGGAACAAGACCAGGACCAGCCCAGTGACTTTCGAGCATGTGAGAAGTCTTTGAATAGCATAGCCACAGAATGCTAAACCAGTCAGAAATGGCCACTTCTACTTCAGGCACTTCCCATTTGCAGGCAGCGCCTCACTTACTAATGGGTTGGATTCCAAACGTCCATTTATGAATCAGTTGGTTGGAAAATAGTGCACTTTCCAAAGAAACAGTGTTCTACATGGTGAACAGAGCCCCCGGTTGGCCCCTAAAGCTCATTTCTCTGTAATGTGGCTGGGATCTTGAACACGCGTGATAGACAAATGAAGGAAAAAATGCCATAGTGATAGGTAACTGGGGACTTGAATTTCAGTAGTTGATTGCAAGGAGAGATTCTGAATAGTCCAATTCGGAAGCAAGAGGAAAGGCATAAAAAGGGATACAAGTCTAAGCATTAAAAATAAGACTCTCCCCAGAGAAGTTATCTGAGCTGAGATGAATACGAGACAATACAGGGAAGTTTTTGAATCATCGCCTGGTGATAAGTGAATAAAGGTATTCCTTCCTAAGATTTCAAAGGCCCCACAGTATTCCTTTATTCAGATCAGAATGGGTGTGGGAGTTTTTGAAGGTTTCTAAGTGTGAAGAGCATAGTATTATGAACTTAGAAAAAAATAATTCTACCAAATGATTGGATGTTTGCCTCTTTTTTTTATTGATATTCACTTTAGAATTTTTTACATCCGTAGAAGGATGAGGAATGTCTTAATGGATTTTGGAGTTAGACGGGCCCAGATTTGAATCCCAGATTACTATACAGGACCTAGATCATTGTTGGACATCTTGACATCTCTGATCCCCCTTTCCTTTATTGGAACATAGAAGTAATAATACCTGCATCCCTGGGTTGTTAAGAGTGTCTATCCTGGTAACATGCCCAGTGAATGAAAGTCATTATTGCCAGATATTATAGATCAGATTTCCACATCTCTGACTCAAGATGTTCTTATTTATACAGAATATTAAAAATATCAGCATAACAAAAAGTAAAAAAAAAAAATTAATGTAGGTTAGTATGTAAACTTCAAAGCTAGAAGAAAATAATCTTTTTTCTCAGTAGCCTCTCAGATCACCACCTTTAAATGGTGCTAAATTCATCAGCTATAAGGTTTGCAGGAGAGCGAGGGAGGAAGCTCGTTAAATATATCATCCCCAAGTTCATTGTGACATCTTGAAAGACTTCGTTTTTCGTCGTTGGTCGTGATTTAGTTCTAGCTGTAGTTATTTAAAGAAAAGATGAGTTTGCAGTAAATGGATACACAGTAAAATGGTTTGGGATAAACCATGTGTGGCCAAAACCTTCACTTTGAGTCTTTTTTTTTTTTTTACCTGTCTAATTCAAATTGGGAATCTTAAATTTCATTTAGCGTCTCCAGCTGATTTCAGAGACGAGGAAGACTGTAACCTGTGCCACTTGCCACCTGCATTAAGGAAGCTCGTGTCTGATCTTACGTAGCAAGACTTGTCATCAAGTACTGCATCACAATGGCTTATCAAGCACCAGTGGTTTTCTCAGCTCTGTCTCGCCATAGACATAAGATTATGCTACTTCAGACAGCATTCTAACTACCCGTGGGCTGACGCAACCCACACATCATTTTATCCAGGGTGGTAGTCACCTAAGGCACTTTCCCCAACTGTTCTCAAACATCAGAAAAAAACGGTCATTTCTTTTCTCATGAAGACAAGTTTGATCTTCCCTTTTTCTTTAAATATATCTCAACCACCAGAATTATCAAAAATGAACATATATATGTTGTACTGCCATTTCTGTATCACTGCAAACGTGCCCTTTTTAATTAACATCACTGTGGCCACCTGCAACACGTTCCTCTTGGGAGAAAGGGAGGACAGGCAGAGTGTGCCCGAGGCCACCCAGGAGGACACACGTCAGGCTCGCAGGAACATTTTCTCATCTTGTTCTTCTTCGGAGCCATCTCTTTATTATTTTCATGTAAGATGCCCTTTAGTATTATAATACCTTTATACTGATCAAAAAGTAATTCAGGTGGCCCGGCCATATGAATACTCAGTGGTTGAGTGTAAACCTATGAACCAGGAGATCACGGTTCGATTCTGGTCAGGGCACATGCCCAGGTTGTGGGCTCCATGCCCAGTAGGGGGTGTGCAGGAGGCAGCCAGTCAATGATTCTCTCCCCTCATTAATGTTTCTATCACTCTCCCTCCCTCCTCCTTCCTCTGTGAAATAAACAAAAAAATATTTTAAGTAATACATATGTTCATTATAGAAAATAAAGAAAAAAGCAAATAGAAGGAATATTTTCTATAACCTCATCGCCCAGAGATTACCACTGTTGGTATTTTGGTGTCCATCTTCACAGGCTTTTAAAAAATCATATGCTGTATATTTTTTAAAAATTTCTATTACACTGCGTTATGAATAATAATAATGCTGCCATTTATTGAATATTGGATTTGATGTACACTTTGCTAACAGCTTTATATGCCTGATCTCATTTAATTCTTAACAGTAGCCCTCTGGTATGCAGGTATCACAAACCTCAAAAAGTAAGACCCAAGAGGTTAAAATCATTTGCCCAAGATCACACAGCTCGCGCCTGAACTCACTCTTAGGCACAGTAGTCTCCTCCTTGCAAACCTTTGCTTAGAGTCAAGAAGCTGGAGTTTGAGCTCAGGAACATTCGTGGTTACTATTCTAAGTAGTGATCGGCAGCACACCCTGTAGTGAGTGTCTTCATTGAAGTTTGCAGAATAACCCTCACCTCCTGCTGTCTGCATCTCCTGCTGCTGCTGCTGCTGGAGAGGCTCCTGCCACTTCTGCCCCTCCCCCTGCTGGCCAGAGCACACAATAGGCTGGGTGTCCCACAGGCCACTGGGCATTGCCTGGCTGCCCACTGGAGCCACCTGACCCTAAATCACAGGGCAATATTTTAACCACCAAATAAATCATAAAGCAGAATGTAGTGGCTCCTCCGAAGGAGTTGGCTTTATTACAGGTTTTGAAGAAGGGATCGGAGGGAGGAGTTTAAGAAAACTGAGCGGCCAGATTACCCCACCCCACTCCTTGCCCATGCTTAGACTCAGAGCCTCCAGGGGCACACTGGCCCTGCCCTCGTGTTGCCGACTGCCATGTGCTCCATCTGTTCAGAGGTCATGACTCAAGGACGGCTAAGGCAGAGAGCTGCACAGCACGGGGGGGGAGGGCCAGCAAAGATAGAAGGAAAGAATTAGTGGACGTCAGAACATACCAAATTAGACCTGAGCAAAAGCAAGCTTTCAGCAATCCTGTCTTCTTCTGTGTTAGAAGGCAAATCTAAAATCAACTGCGGCGTTCTTTAGTGATAGTTATAAAAGCCCTTGCCTGCAACTGGCTTTCCACTGGGAAAGCTAATAAAAATTTGTTAATGCATTGTGATTCAACATGACTATGAAAGTTAAGAATAATAAAGCAGAACCTAAATAAAGTGCTCTTAACTGTGTTTATATCTGCATTAGGCTTAAGCGGCCCTGGCAATTACGTGTTTTTACTTTTCATTGTTCAACAGTTTCAAATGTACCAGAAAATGCTGGCCAAAGACTTGCCTAACTGAAACCAGATAGGTCCAGACTCCCAAAAGCTATGAGAAGAAAATAAATCCCTCTGTTCAAAATAATCTGAACATTTTAAGTGTAGCAGTCACATGCCATCTGACACAGTTTGGTGCAAGTCTGTGTTGCTTTTCAGTAAATATATGACTACATAAACACAAGTGAACGGTTCAGATAGTACATAAACATGTTGACATGAAGTTATATGACCTCATGTTGCATGTGGGCCTTGTAGATCCAATTATTATTTCATTTTATCAATAGCATGTAACATGAGAAGTTTTCATTGTAGGGTCCCTGAAAATTGATTCTGGGAAGAAACTCTTACTTCCAGAATTGGTTCTGACGTTCTTATAGAATACTTGTTAGCATTAGGAATGATTTAAAAGGTGCTGAGGACCTTTTACCCAAATAGAGTTCCCAAATTCACTGCTGTGGATTATTTCTTTTCGTAACCTCTCTCTATAGTTCTTTTTTAAAAAATACAGATAGTCTTGCGAGGGTGTTATTCTTACAAGAAATATGGATTGATGACTCTATGTAAGACACCATGGTGCCTACCCCTCAGTAGGCTTATAGTTTAGTTGGGGGTTGGAGGGAAAGTGCATTAAAATTTCACTACTTGTAGAAGGCAAAATGTGGTACTATGATAATAAAACTACTGTAGTACATTTGTTGAGCACATATTTATAAATAGGTAGGTGTGTGCATATGCCAGACACTGTTTCAAGTACTTTATATCATATCATGTATTGCTTACAGCAATCCTACTAATCCCATTGCACAAATGAAGACGCTAAGGCACAGAGATGTTGAGAAACTTGCCCATGGTCACACAGGGAGTAGGTCAAGCTGGGATTCGGAACACAGCAGCATGATTCCGGAGTCCATGCACCGTTTACTGTGTCTCTAAAGGGCCCTCCTAATAATGGGAGCTTGGCATTCATTTCCATACTAAACAGTAGAAACAGAAGCTCTGGGGAGAGCACTGGGGTAGGGACTCCACGAGGAATTCTTGACAGGAGAGGGTTGTGTCTGCTGTCTTGGGGAACCTTGGGGAACTTGTGGAGCAACCTCAGCTACTCACCACAGACCCCACACGTGGGAGTAGCGTGGGTATCAGACTCCCTATTTCTCCCTTACCCTGTCTCCCTCAACTTCTAGGAGACCCGGGCATTATCTGGTTCAATTCACAGAAAAATCCACCCAAGTCTTTGACCTGGAAACACCATGAAAATGTCAAAGACGACCAAGTGTCTGCCTAGCATAAAGATGATCTGCATCTAGGGGACCTCTACTGAGTTCACCCAGACATAGGAGAGGTCTCACACACACACACCAGAATGTGTACATCCAAATGACTGTTGTCCCCTGAAGTGTCACCCGGGGTGATGTTTGAAGGTCCATTTCAATGAGTCTCCCATTGCTCACACCACATTGCGGCTGCCCTTTCAGAATGGCCTCCACAGGCAATCTCCAAGCCGCATAAGAGATTCAGCCTCCCCATCAGCCTCCCTGGTTTGCTCTGGGTGAGTTCCCCTTGTACGTTTTCCTCTTCGAGGTCTTGGAGGCTGAATCCTCCGCCTTTTTCTCCAAACGCGATGGCAAATGGCCTTCGGCGCCTCCGTGATACTGAGTTTTCCCCCTCAGTGATATCCCCAGTGTTTTCTAAAGTTGTGTTCAAGAGGAAGGCTAAAATAGTTCTGAGTAATGAGATGGCAGCACCGTGGAGAGGTGCCCGTGGCCCCGGGAGGTGGCGGCGGTGAGGAGGGGAGCCCGCCTTTTTAGTGGTGTCCTGGCATTTGTCTTAAACGCCGTCTGCTCACTTTCTAGTTAGCCCTGCTGTGTCTGTAAGGCGCTGTGTCCGTGGTGGCCGGGGGTGTTTGTGTCCAGAGTGATTCTGGGATCGTTTACCTAGAGCTGAGCTCGTCCCTGTCTTAGCAGAAAGCAGGTTAAACCTGCAGGTTTGCCCGGAGGATGCACATGGCACTTACTGGCTCCGTGAAGGTGAAAAGACACTTTATATATATATAGAGAGAGAGCGTCGGCCTGCGGACTGAAGGGTCCTGCATTCAATTCTGGTCAAGGGCACATGCCTGGGTTGTGGGCTCGATCCCCAATAGGGGGCATGCAGGAGGCAGCCGATCAATGATTCCCTCTCATCATTGATGTCTGTCTGTCTCTCTCTCTCTCTTTCTCTCTCTCTCTCTCTCTCTCTCTCTCTCCCCCTCCCTCCCTCCCTCTCTCCCTCTCCCTTCCTCTCTGAAATCAATAAAAAGACATTATATATATAATGAAGGGAGAGAGAGAGAGAGACATCAATGATGAGAGGGAATCATTGACCGGCTGCCTCCTGCATGCCCCCTATTGGGGATCGAGCCCACAACCCAGGCATGTGCCCTTGACCAGAATTGAACGTGGGACCCTTCAGTCCGCAGGCCGACGCTCTATCCACTGAGCCAAGCCAGCTAGGGTGAGAAGACACTTTTAACGGCACCTGTTTTCCTCGGTACTATGACAGCAAATAGAAATAACATTTATCACCTTCTTGCCTCTTTCCATTGTCAGATGACATAGTTGTCTAAATAATCGTTGAAAATATGACCTCTCTTTCTGGCTTCTCCAAAGGAAAAGCTAATTCATTCTGTTCTCATTCTCTTACCTTTCACAAGAGATTTTTTTAAAAAAAAAAAAATCTTTATACTTTATAGTGAAAAATCCAGAAAATGTTTCATTTCTGAATACCTAATTGTCAGACCACTTCGACTGCAAGCAAATGGTGGGCAGTGTGATTTCGGGCCCAGGAGGCTGAGAAACAGCTACTGGACAGACCGTGGGAGTGACCAGAACAGCCCAGCCCGCCCACTCCATCCCACAAGAATGAGGTGAAGGAGCACTTCCCGCGCCCAGAATGACGCCCAGCACAATTTGTGGGTGAACTTTAAGTGGCACTTTGGACCCAAACTGATTCATTTCACCCTGTTTCTCCCATGAGCCCCGATGAGCCCGTCCCGCCCGGGTGGGTTGCGTTTGCATCTCCTTCCCTCAGTCTCCTGATGTTCAGAATTCGGCCTAGCGCTTTCTCGGGTGTAAGTTCAGCCACTACATCATGCCAGCGCGGTGTCCGTTTCCTTCCCTGCGCTGAGGAGATGCAGTGCCTTCGGCTTCATCCTCATCACCTGTCCCCTCCCGGTGGGCCCAGTGTGCGCGCAGGCCAGGTTTGGGGGCCTGGGCGTGGGGGCTGCGGGGAGGAGGGGCGCCAGGAATGGCTGTAAATGTTGGGGCGCCAGGCCCACACCTGCTGAGAAGCGTGTAGTTCCCAGGGCCTCCCCCTCCCCGTGGGGATGAGCCCAGGGAAGGAGGCTGAGGCTGGCAGCCGATGCCAGGCGGGTAGAGGAGTGTCTGACGCTGGGCTCTGTGAGGCTGGGACGGGGTGTGGAGAGCATCCCACAGGCGCCAGCAACTGCCCCGGTTCCTTTGGCTGTCAACAGTTCCTGCTGAGAGCAAGTCTCTGAACTTGGACAGAGCTGGAGACGCACCGTTTTGATTTGGGGTTTTTGTTTGGAAGGGGCGTTTTACTGGAACCCAAACTTGATTGACATGACGTTATGAACCTGCTGGTTTTGTCTACACCGCTGAGTAGAGGAGATGAGGAAAACCTCCAACACTCAATGCATGTCCTTGGGAAAAGCAGCCGTCGGCTGTAGTGAATGACCATAGAGCATACTACACGGTTCGTCAGTCAGGGTCCCCAGGGAACCCCTGAGAATCCTCTAGAGATTTGCAGAAAACGGCAGCCTTCGTCCTTGCCCCAGACCACTGCCTCCCCTCAACTCCCTACAGGTCTTTCGGAAGACCCCGTTGACTGGTTAAAAGTCCTAAGGAAAGAACCTGTATCATAGGGAACATCAGCTTCTGTTTCATCATCATATCATCTTCCTACGATTCCACTTGTCCTGGCTTCCGGCGGCTGGCGGCCAGGCTGTTTCCTGTCTGGGAGAGAACCTTGGAGGGGACAGCCCCGGCCCCTTTGAGCCGTTACAAGCGTGTATCTCTGGGTTCTCTAGACACAAATTAAACTCAGTAAAAAGGAAATATTTTGGCCAAATACTTCCTCTTTTAAATTAATACTCCCTTGACTACTAATGAAAAAATAAAATCGCCCACTATTAAAAGCTGTTAGTACTTTTGCAGACTTGAAAATATGATGAAAAAATTTCCCATTAAAAGTTGGTTATTTTGCTGACTTTAGGAATATTTTATAACCAGCATAAAATGTGGTTTGAAAAATACCGCCCAAATGAAAACAAAATCATGTTTTATTTCGTTCTGTCTTCAGCATGCTTCCTCACATTTCTTTACGTGTAGATTTCTGTCGGTCTGATTTCCATTCGCTCCATCCAAAAAAGCTGAAAACGCAACATAAAACGCCCTGTGAAAATTCACACTAACACCCCTGAAACACTTGAGAAAGTCACTGAATTTTGTTAGGCGTACACTTCATTCATTAGAATGCAAACTTGGCCGAGAAGTCATGGCGTTTGTCCACATAGCTCACTTCCAGTTCCTCCTTCCCAGTATCCTGGCCTCCAAGCCCACATGTGCAAGGAATTGAAGTTCCTAAGCCAACTATTCCGAGCCCCATGTGCCTCATGGATAATCTTCAGGATCACTGTGATGACAGTGATTACAGTACTGTCCCCGACGCTCTGCAGTGTGGTGCACGTGCGCTATGCTCCCAGGGGCCGGTAGAAACTTTTTCATCGAGGCAGCGTGCCTTAAATGAGTTGTCAAACGTGTCGTGTTTTCAGTGAGTCTTTAGGCAGAATCAGTGTCAGCCTGCGCTTGTGACAAACACCTTTCCCGGGAGATGTGATGAGTGCCGTTTGTGACTCCCACTTTCCTGCCACTCGGAGAGGCGCTGGGCTGGGAAGCGCCTACAAAACTTGCGGCCTGCAGAGGGCTCCATAAGACCGCGTTTTCCTAGCCCTCACTCAAAAGGCAAGCAGTGCAGCTGGAAGGGGGACGGGGCAGCCCAGAGGCCTCTTGGTGCCTCCGCAGCCCTCTGCTCGCAGTCCGGTACACAGAGCGGGAATTGGGGGCCAGGTCCTTTTCCTTGGGTTTTGGACCCAGCCTGAGATCGGGTGACTGTCGGGACTCGTTTACTGGCGTACAGCTAGTTCACACAGCAGTGGGAGTCCCCCAAAAGGCATTTCATGATAGAAACCGAAACCGGTACCTTGTGACTGCTGGTTAGTCGTCGTCCGATATTTTTTTTTCCTGTTTCAAGTAATTTATAAAGCGTGTACACACATACATAGAAAGCTTTAAATGCTGATAGTCCATAAAAAAGGAAATAAGATATTTTTCTGTGCATGAAGACTTAATTAAGTGGCATGATTTCACGTGACAAGTCTAAAACGGGCGGGGGAGACTTGCCAACGTTACTGCAGCTGTGTTTTACATTAGGAAATTAATTAAAGCGGTCATTTCTGTTTTTCCCCACTTACAGGTATTTAGACCACTCTGTATTAAACCATATATTTCCCCTTCCATCATTATATTATGGTAATCTACCTTAGCAGGCTGTGTCTTTTTTGTTATGGTAGAAGAATTGGGGGCAGGGGGACATTAATGAAAAATGTGTCCTGTGATACTGAGACACTTCCCGTGGACGGCAAGAGAGCAGGTACCTTCGTGTTTATACATGTGCCCCCTCCCTTTTTCCTATCTTAGCAGAATTTCATTTTAGCTCAGAATAGGTTTGGGGTGTTTTGAGGGGGAGAGAAGCAGAGGAAAGCAGAAAAATATTTGACATGCCATGTGACACATCATCATTCAGACGTAGCTGTTATGTGAGACGTTCTTTGCGAAACAGACCTGCTTATATATTCAGCTCTGGAATGTGCTAACCCTAAAGCAAATTAAAACACACCCAAGTGGGTAGTTGATATGCCGTTTGCCATTCAAATAAATAGTTGTCCCAGTTTTATAGATCAGAGCTAAATCATTACTCCCTCGAGATATCAGGAACAAATCGATCACACCGCACTTGGTTCCTGCCATTATTTATGTCAACAACGGTAATAAAATTATTACTTGATGAAGTTTTAATGATGGAAGTGATTTTGCTCCCCACGAGGCATCAGTTGCCAAATGAGGCTGAAGTTTTTTAAACACTAAGGACTCGGTATAAGAACACATGACCAGAATGTCTTCACTCTTGGTTATAATTTACAATCCTGTGGGCAAGTCTTAGGTCGGGGCCAGGGGGTTTTGGTGAGGAGGTGCTCACTTCCCCTAAGGCATTCACACCTGGGATGCATCCACTTGCTTGGCTTTCTTGGGGCGGCATCAAGGCGGCCTGGAAGGGGCAGGCAGCTACACAAAGGCTCAGAAAGTAAGCTCGACTGTGGGAAACAAGGAGTACGTTTTCCTCTATGTGCAATGCCATTCGTGGTCTTAGAGTTAGAGCCTGTTTCCAGCATATATCTCTCCAGCTGATGAGCTACTTTTAATTATTTACTGAAAACATGGGTAAGATTGGAGCGCTGGCAGCGCTGGCCTCCTGAGTCTCTGGAGTCTGAGGCCTCCTGAGTGCTCCCGTAGACAGTCAGCACGAAGGTGAGCCCTCTCCTTCCTGTGGAACCCTAAGTCACCCCTCTTTTCTGAGACTTCACCCAAACCTGCGTGTGCTTTCAGCAAAGTTGGTGTTACTTCAGCTGTTATCATGGAACATGTCCTCATACTTGCTCTTTCTAGTGCTGACAGTTACGGTTTTTTTTGTTTTTTGTTTTTTTAAAAATATATTTTATTGATTTTTTTACAGAGAGGAAGAGAGAGGGATAGAGAGTTAGAAACATCGATGAGAGAGAAACATCGATCAGCTGCCTCTTGCACACCCCCTACTGGGGATATGCCCGCAACCAAGGTACATGCCCTTGACCGGAATCGAACCTGGGACCCTTGAGTCCGCAGGCCGACGCTCTATCCACTGAGCCAAACCGGTTTCGGCGACAGTTACGTTTTGGACAACAAAATAGGCAGCCACAGCACTCTGGGGCACTATTGATATGTTTGCCTCTAAGCTCAGTGGTTCTCAAACCAACCGCATCTCCATCACCTGGGAACTTGGAAGAAATGCAGATTCTTAGATGCCCCCAACCTACTAAATACATTTACCTTTGAAAAATGAAGTGATAGGGTTTTTTAAAACTCTCATCACAGGTGTGAGTATGATTGACTAAAGGTCTTTATTTCGTATTGGTTTATCCCAAATGCAAACTCTTCCATTTCAATTTCTAGTCGCAGCTTGAAGCAAGGTCCAAATTATTTCTCTCTCCTGAGAGCTCCAAAGTTGTAATTCTGCAAAGTATAATTGTACAGCCCATCTCATAGGATGGTGCACCTACCCATGTTGAATATTTAAAGTGGCCCGTGACCGGGTCTGTGTGTATTATTACGTCCATCTGCTTTTAAGACCTATGACACTGTGCATACTTGAAAGCAAACATCTAAGGCAGGGTGGGGGCAGGGCCAGGCGAGTTCACAAAGTCCCAGATTCCGATTATTGAGATTCGTGAAACGCAAAACATGCTTGAGCAATCCTTTTCAACAATTAATGCCATTGCCCGCCTGTAAGCAGAAATTTAATGTGAGCTTAGCACATTTCATTTTAAATCCCACTAGTTTAATTTCTCCCCCTAAATTATCACCACTGTTTTCCACTCCTTAGTCCATTTGGAGAAGATGTCATGAACAGGCCAATAGAGAGTCCAGTTGTTCAGCGAAATGGAAATTTCCAGAGGTGCTAAAAACTACAGCAATTAATTAAGCAACCCTGTGGCTGCTTGCAACTCTGCTCTTAAATTTCGAATATAACTCTGTGCAGGCAAAATACACTCCATAACTATAAATAATAAATAGAAAAGTTCAAATACTGTAGAATATTGACAGTGCCCTTCTTCAGCTAGATTCTATCTGTAAGCTGCTAATTTCCTTCCTTTTCACAAGAGGATACAAAAGATGCTGGGACGTGATCTCTGATGTCCAAGACTGTGATCTAATCAGTGAAGTGATATTAATATATACGGCCTGTTATAAAATCACCAAGTACTGAGCCTTGTGATTTTCTTATAGTTGGAATTGGCGTCCACACAAGGTAAATGTTGGCTGGAGTGATGATGAAAATGTAATAGCCAGGGCTTGAGGATTATTAGTATTTTTTTAAACGGGGGGTATTTGGCCCAGCCGGCATGGCTCAATGGTTGAGCATCAACCTATGGTCAGGAGGTCATAGTTGTATTCCCCGTCAGGGCTCCATCGCAGTGCGGGGCGTGCAGGAGGCACAATGATTCTCTCATCATTGATGTTTCTATCTCTCTCTCCCTCTCCCTTTCTCTCTGAAATCAATAAAAATATATTTTTAAAGGGGAGGGGGATTTGGGCTAAAAGAAAAAAAGAATATAAATGTGGTATAAAAATTTTACATACTTCTATTAGTCAGGATGGGCTTGATTATACTGCTTTAACAAATAACCTCCAGATCTCAGTGACTTAGCAAAAGTTTATTTTTTGCTTATTGGGAGTGCTCTGCTCATTTTAGTAACACAGGCACCTCGACTGAGAAAGGCTTCATCTTGGTTCACATTCTAGAATCACTTCAGCCGAAACCGGTTTGGCTCAATGGATAGAGCGTCGGCCTTCGGACTCAAGGGTCCCGGGTTCGATTCCGGTGAAGGGCATGTACCTTGGTTGCGGGCACATCCCCAGTAGGGGGTGTGCAAGAGGCAGCTGATCGATGTTTCTAGCTCTCTATCCCTCTCTCTTCCTCTCTGTAAAAAATCAATAAAATATATTTAAAAAAAAAAAGATAGAATCACTTCAGCAAGACAAAATGTCGCTGTGCATCATTGCCACGTATATTTCACTGGCCACACCAAGTCATGTGGCCGTGCCCTATTGTGTGACCAGAAACTGGAGAGCCAGAGATTCTTAGGGACAGCATCAGTGACTGACACAATTTTTAGTAGGAATACACCGCTTGGCGTACTCAGTAAATAAAACTCTCTCCTATACAAGCTGATCATAGCTTAACCCTTTGCACTCGCTTGCTTTTTTCTCGATTCCTTTATTCTACTCGGGATTTAATTTTTTAAATACCCCAGATTTTACAAAGTGCGGTAGTAGAATAAAAAACTGGAGTTTCTTTTCATACAAACTTATTTTTTATATTTCAAATTATTGATACATTCAAAGAGTATAAAAAGAGTTGCTACCGATGCTAGCCGTGTCAAGTCACACTCGACATCCGAGTGCAAAAGGTTAAAAATCTCTAGTTTAGCTTCTGGCGATTTTAAGTAGTTTACTTGGTTTCAGCTTCCAGCTAGAAACCTGGGAATGCAAGTTGCTAGTCTCCTTCAAGCACTCCACTTGCAAATACCCTAAGCAGTGTTTCAACAGACATCATTCGTGCTATAAAGATCTTGCTGGTTTCCACCCAAAAGTCTCCTCCCCTTTTCATTTGCTGGAAGGGCCCTAAGTTTGTTCAGCTCACACATCTTGAATAGTCCAAGCTCCATGGTTCTCAGACCAACAGCTTTAGTAACACTTGAGATCTCGCTAGCAATGCAGACTCTTAGGTTTCACCCCCAGACCTGAATCAGACACTGTGGTGTAGCTAAGGGTGGAAATCCATTCTCCTTGCCACTGATTGATGTAAAGTTAATAATGTGATGCAGGTATAGCAATAAAGCGTGAAGGGAAACATGCTTGTTTGCAGGGGGAAGGAAGGCATTTTGGGGAATGTCCTCTTTTTTATTTTTATCTTTTTTAAGCCTGTGGCCCCGTGAAAAGCTGTGATAATGGGAAATGCTGCAGCCTTTTTGTAACCAGGAGATGAGCATCCAACGTACGAGGGATGATAGAAGAGAAAGATAGATGGAGCGGAGTCCTGGGTGCTATTGAGTTCACTAACCATCCTGACACTACCTCTATCCAGCACTTCCGTAGATCACACAGACTGTGTTAATGAGATGACTCCCAGCCAAAAGCATCCAGCTGTAGGAACATAGTTCCACTCTCTCCTCCAGCAGTGCGTGTTCTCCATGCTTTGCCACAATTCCCAGGAAGCGGCTTCTTCTTTGGGGATCAGACAGGCCTGGAACACTGCTCCCCGCTAGTTGGTTCTACTCTAAGACCCCTTTGGCTGTGCAATAGCCCTTTCTGCTAACTCATGGCTTCTCCAGCTCTACCCAGCTCACATACCAAAGCTCCACTTTTGCACTCTAGTCAGCTCAGTGTCAGGGAGGGCTCCAGATTCAGGAAAGGATATGAAACAAGCTCAGGTTCATTGTCCATTCCTGAGCATCAATGGATAGGTCTGTGCTCACGCCCCTGCATAGCCAGGCCCTCCTTAGAACAGAACATGTCAACCAAGTCAGTTATGAAACCCAGGAAAATGACACATCAGCCCATAAACTGGCCCCTCTGCAGATGGATCTATACATGTTCCACGGGGCAGATGATCCTTGAAGGACAACTTAAGGCCATTCACAAACCATCACAGGATCTTTTTTTTTTTTTTTATCATCACTTGAGGATATGTGGGTGTGTGTTTTTTAAAACTGATTTTAGAGGGAGGGAGGTAGAGAGAGAGAGAGGGAGAGAGAGAGAGAGGGAGGGAGGGAGGGGGGAGGGAGGGGGGAGGAAGGGAGGGAGAGAGGGAAGAAGGGAGAAAGGAAGGAAGGAAGGAATGAGGGAAGGGAAGGGAAGGGAAGGGAAGGGAAGGGAAGGGAAGGGAAGGGAAGGGAAGGGAAGGGAAGGAGGAAAGGAAAGGAGGAAAGGAAAGGAGGAAAGGAAAGAAGAAAAACATCGATAGGTTGCCCTACCCCAACCGGGGATCAAACCCACAACCTAGTATGTGGTATGTGCCCTGATTGAACCCACAGCCTTTTGGTGTATGGGACAATGCTACAACCAAATGAGCCACTCAACCAGGGCATCATGGGATCTTTAAAAGAAGGCATGTAGCAAAGCAAGAGGCCCTCTATATCCAACTTAATACAAGAAAAAAACCTTCCCAAAGTGAATCCACTTCTTCCTATCCAAGTAGTTAAAGTGACATTCTCACAGTCAGCACATCCTACACATGCCATCGAACATTGTGGCTCTTTACTTTATGTCTGCTCATGAATGGGGGCAACTCCCACATGGAGGAATTCGATTCTTACAGTTCATTGCCAACCAAAATCCTTTCGATACATTTTTATAAAATATATTTTTATTTATTTCAGAGAGGAAAGGAGAGGGAGAGCGAGATGGAAACATCAGTGATGAGAGAGAATCATTGATCGCTGCCTCTTGTATGCCCCACACTGGGGATCAAGCCCACAACCCGGGCATGTGCCCTGACCAGGAATCGAACTGTGACCTCCTGGTTCACGGGTCGACACTCAACCACTGAGCCATGCTGGCCGGGCCTTTTGGTACATTTTAAAGCTTCATCTCATCCCTTCCCCAGCTGAGAATCATTCATCTCCTTGTTGCTCCTATGTTTGTTGAGATACTGGTTTTTCTACCTAGTTCAGGTTCTCCAAATTGGGTGGAGGCTTATTTGGCTATTCTCAGAAAGTAAGACCATCTGGCACATAGTAGGCATCTAATAAACATTTGCTGAATAAGTGTTGCTGAAGTCTTGTATTTCTAGGCCAAGGAGCAGGAAATTCAAGTGCTTAGGAATGTCAGACAAATGATTTCCGTGAGTGGAGCTGGCAGGGTGCTAGAAATATAGGGAGTGAATTTGAAAGCCTGCATGGCCCTTGTGTGGGAATCAGATTCTGTACTTGCAGCTCATCGTTGCTGTGGAAGAACGTGGGCCCAGTGATGCCACGTTTCCAAAGGGACCTGGGAGTCCGGGTTGCCATGGGAAACGTTTTTTAATCTTGGGTCAGCATTCTTTAAGGCCATCAGTTTGTGCTCTTTGGCTCAGATCCCAATGCAACGACTAAAAAATTTTAATTGACTCTTAACTCTCCTAGAAAGAGGTATTACACATTACCCTATGATTACATTGTGAATATCCTTCCCATGACGGTAACAGGCAAGAAATCTTTCCTGAAATCGTTTATATCAAAAATGTCATTAATGATTTGGAGCTATACAAACCCAGGATGTTCCTTAATGTCTCTTAGCATGAAATGAAGCCCTTCTTTGAAATATGTAGATACATAAGGAAATGTCTGACAAGAACTTGAAATGTCCCCAAAATATATATTACTTGAAGCTCTAATTACTTTCCCAATTCTTCTGAAAGTTAGTAATTCCCAGAAATGTCTCAGGCTTGACCAAATAAAGTATGTGTGCTCGGGACCATGCCATTGCCTGAAGGGCCTGTGAGAGGGTGAGATTGTCTTCTAAGTGAAGAAGAATTAGAGGAGATAAGCAAATGGAATACATGAGTGAATGAGCAGCATAAGCCTCTAGTATAAGGTACAGTCCTCATTATTTGTGGATTCAGCACTTGTGAATTCGCCATTTCACTAAATGTCTTTGCAAACCCAGTACTTGCTACCACGGTGGTTCAGTATTCATTGATTCCGTGTTTTCAGCAACTTTATGGAACATAACTACTGTGAATAACTGAAGAATCCACTGCAACCCTACTTATAGGAGGGGGAAATTCCATTAGTCGCCTTTACATTTAATGGGTTGAGTGTGTTTTTTTCCCCTGAACCATCACTAAATTGTTGTATTTGAGACTTAGGCTACCGACCACCTATTAGGTGTGACTAATGCCCTCATGGTATTTTATTACAAACTCCTTTTAGAAAGAGTCTAAGAATGACCAAACCAATACCAGAGAATTCCAGTTCACCAGTGTGCAGAGTGATGTGGGAAGCTCTAGTCAGTTCCTCCCCAACTTCCTCACTCAGATGTGTGTGTGTGTGTGTGTGTGTGCGCGCGCACACGCGCGCGCGCACACACACACACACACGTTAGACACACATATGAACTCTTTTAAGGAACATGTGAGGCACAAATAGTTCTAAAAATGTGGACTGAAATGTCAGTTGAATTCCACATTGTTTTATGATCATATCTCCTCTTGCAAGAACCCTGGTATTCACTAGATAATATTTCCCTGTTCTCTTGAATAATCCATAAATCAAGTCCATCATTTTTCAAATTTAATAGCTGCCTTATTAACCAAAATTGAGTATTAATAATAAAGTCAACATATTTACTGCCTTTTCAGTGGGGTGATTTTCATTATTCATTACTCAATTACTTTTGCAGCAAAAAGAAATGAGTTATGATTTGTTTGGGGTGAGCATGTTATTAAATTAATGGCTTGTTTCAAATGTTTTTAACCTAAATGTTGTAGTTGAAAAACATTAGTCAAACTTTGCACCTTACCTTATCCAGAATAATAAACCTATTCTAATCAAAGCATTTAAACTCCTTCCATTTTTTAATAACTCTACAATAATACCATATTGTTAGATGATACATAGAATATGAATTTTTTTAAAAGTTGTAGTGATCACATTATGCACCTCAATTAATTAGGCAATAAGCCATGAAAGATCTATTGTTACCAGTGGGTGAAAACTAGCTTGCTACTTAATGACCCAAGCAGAAGCCAGGCTGAGCTAAGCTGAAAGAAGGCACTCGTTAACCACAGGAAGGATGAATTTTGAGAATTATAATTACCATATTAAATGGAATCGGGTGGTTTATTACAGCGCCCTTTTGAAATGTAGCATTATAGAGAGTTCCTGCCCTCAGCAAGGCAGGAAGCTTGGTATCCTCCCCTGTTTATTTTATAATTACTCAATAAAATCCAGACAAAATTAGTTGTTACCAGTAATTAATGACCTGTTTAATAAAAAAAAAAAAAAAGAGGGTGACTAGCAGATGGTAATTATTTTTTTAATAGGGCCTGCTTGGAGGGATCATCTTGAGAGTAAACTCTCACCAGGAATGTGTAGCTGAAATGGCTGGCTGTTGCCATCTTGCTGGTTACTGGCGCTGTGTCTAATCCTTGCTTTAGAACTAGGGCTCATGTCTTCCCCTGGCTCTTGGGTCTCCAGGAAGAGGCAAAGTCAGCCACTGCCTGGGGCCACCCAGCAGGAGCTACAGAGAGATCTGCAGGTTCCTCCTCTGCGTATCAGGTTTGGAAGTGCCCAGATGAGGCCCAGCTGTGAAGCAAGGCAGGCTGGTGCTGGTGCTGGTGCTGGGTCTTGGGCCTTTTGTTGACAGGTGTGGGCTCCCTGACTCAGCTGCAGCTTGTTGGAGAGACTTTACCCTGAGTAAGGACAGGCCATTCATATGCAACAGCTGCTGCATGCAGCTTGGGTGAGGTTATAAATTGGATGAGGCGGGGTCTTAGGGAATCACGTGGGAGGAGCAAACAGAAATGGCTGCCAGTCAGTCCTGCGACTGGGGAGGTCCCAGCACAGGAACAATGATCCCTAGGAGCACCTCCACCTGGAAGAAAGCTGCCCCCGAGTTCCTGCCCTGCTGCCAGACAATCCAGCTCCTCCTCGTATGTGTCTGTGTCCCCCAGAGCCTCGCCCTGGTGCTGGAGCTCAGAGGAAGCAGGACCTTGTAAGTTCAATTCGTGGTGCCGGCTTTTTAAGAGGAACAGCGGGGTCTCCAGCAGCCTCTGTGTCACTGAGCCCCAATCCCCGCTGGTTTTTACAGCCTGTAGTTACGGGGACTTCTTTTCCCAGCTCTGGGAGCCTGGGCTGGGGGTTGGTGTGGGGCTGGGACCCCTTGCTCCTTGCTCCTCCGGGTGGCCTCCGCAGGGATGGGATGATCTCCCTCTTGATTAAAAAAGTGCCAGACCAGCCCGTTCCGTGCCTCCGCACCTCCTACCAGCCTCTGTGTGCTTTCTCCCTTACCTCTCTAGCTGTCGGCCTTCCATTCAGCCAGCTTTCCGGTGGTTGTGGGTGATGGTTGTTCTGTATTGTCGTCGTAATTCTGATGTGGTGGTGGGAGGAGGCGAGTGCAGGCTTTTACTGACGCCACCATCTTGGTTCCTCTCTCCTGGCTGAAATCCTTAAAGTAAATGGCGCTCCGGTTGCTGCCACAAGTAGAAGGTTCCATGGCATCCAGAGGGAGGTTCTGAATGACAGAGAAGCCCTGTGCTTGTCGTGGGAGATTCAGAGGCCCCTTTTCGGTGGGACCGTTTTGCATGAGATGGAGTCAAGGTTGAACAGGCAGCTAGGATTCGACAGGAACCCCGTGGGAAAGTGAAAGTTACTACCATGCAGTCCTTTTGAAGAAGCAGCCCATCGCTACGGGAGAATGGCGAGGTCAGCGTTGGCCACGCGCCCCTCAGGTCCTTGGCTGGTGAGCAGGATTTCCCGTTTTTAGTAAGGGACGTGAGGCTGTTTTCCTGGCCGGGGAGTCAGACATGGGCTGGAAGCAGGGGCACGCAGGACTCCTGCAGACATCAACTACGGAGGCGGGGTTCTTAATGTCCAAGCCCCGGGCCCAGCCATACCCGGCCGCCTCCTGCCTCCCTCACACTCCCCACCTTTCACTTTAGGGTCACCTGTGCCTCCCTGCTGCTGCCAGGACGCAGAGGGGAGGGACCCTGTCTCGCTCCTGCCTGTGTCTTGCTCAGCCGCACCCCCCCCCCCCCCCCGTGAAGACGTGGTGAATGGAATCACAGCACACAGTCCTCCACTCCACAGCCACTCCAGTTCCTCACATTCGTTCCGAACTCCCCAGTGTACAAGGATTGTCAGGAACATTCGACCCACACAGCAACGACGTCATGGGGCAATCTCATTCCAACTTGTCCCGGCCCCATTCTGCCTCCATGCTCTGTCCCCAGCCTCAGACGGTTTCGCCTTGCTTCTCCTGCCCTTTCTATTACTCATTCTGGTTTATCTCACTTCGCATATCCTGGAAAGCCACTTTTCATTCTTCTAGAACCAATGGAAATAAATGAGTAAATAAAATGCCCATTTTACAGACAAGAAAACTGAAGACCGGAGAGATAGGAAATTGGATCGCCGGCATATAATTAGCACGTGTTCGAGCCGGACACCCATCCTCCTCACTGCCCCAACCAAGCTGCCCAGGCCCGGCCCCCCAGCTCTGTCCGCGAGAGGGCGATAAGTCAGGTCTCGGAAAACACAACTTTCTCCTCACCTGTCCTACTGGTCCAAAAGCTATGGCCACCTTCTGTTGTTCTTTTCTGTTTTGTTTTGTTAGCAACGTATTGCATTGTGGTGGTAGAAATTTTAAAGTGAAAAGATCAGAAAAAGTCAATTTGCTTACTAAGAAAAAAAAAAGAAGAAAATCATATATAAGTTATTCGGTAATGACCTCCCTTTGGTCCCATTAGGCCTGATGAGTCATGTTCTCGGTCACCCCCAGGAGGTGAATTCACTCCTTCAAAAGCACTGGGGTTCCATTCGGTGAATCGCCCGCTAAATGGCTCCCCGGTATCCTGAAAGATATAATGTGTCCCCACAAATTCCTCATGTTCTCCCAGGGAAGGAGGCAGACGCAGGGAAAGTGTGGTTAATTGCATCACCGAGGCAGGCGCTGGCTGTATGTCATTTAAGGGCCGATTGCATCCATCAGGAGAGAGGATGGGGAGACTGGGCGCTTCACGGCCGCACCCTCCGTCTCTCCCCGGTTCAGTGGGCAGCGCTGGCACTGTTTGCACGCTTCGTGCATTTTAATTCCAAGAATTCCTCTCTCACAAATTCTGCTTTGTGCATTTTCGTGCTGTTTGCACTGTGAGTAGTTACCAAAGCCCCGTGTAAAAAAAAAAAAAAAGGAAATGTTTTAATGGCTTTCAGAACACTAACCTCCAAGGTTTTTGTTTTAACTGGATTTATCGCCTTGCTGGTATCTTTCTCTCTACCCCTCCTCCAGCCTCCCTCTCTGCCTCACCCATCTCCATCTATGGGGTCGGGGAGATTTGTCCTTTTGAAGTCAGTGGGAGTTCCAGACCCTCTCAATTCAAAGATAAAGAACATGGGAGTAAACTGGACCAAGATTTTTCTCACCCTCACTAAGGAAAAACATTCCGGCCTGAGTTCTTGCTAAAGTGGAATTCCTCATGGCAAAGGCATGGTGAGCGGACTTTTCACTCCCAATAAGGAAAAGGGTAGACTTTTCCTCTGGGTGACTTTGGTGACGGTAAGGAATACAGAATCAGATAACTTCAGGAAGACGTTTTTTCACCCGGGGCAACCCCCCTGCCCCCATCACACCCACCAGCAACTGCTGGGGACATTGGAGTGAAAATCATTGTCAGGTGCCCCTCACCGCAGGGACCTGCATCCGAGCTTTTATTCAGCAATTCTTGGGACCTCATTATTAAGGGGCTTTGCGGACAGTTTGAAATTGAATTTGAACCACTTCCTGCACATTGCATCCAAGCCACGTGATGCTGCGTCCCGTGGGAACCTTTTTCTGTACACAGTGTGCCCGGCGCTGGAGGGCGTAGACGCTGTGCCTTTCACAAAGGGAGGATGTCTTCGGGCCAAACAGTCCCAGGAATAAATCAGTGTGCTTTTTCATTACGAAAGGAAGATGTTCTGTCTCAAGCAATGTATTTGTTCTCCAAATGCTCACCTAAAAGTATAAGAGAAATAAATTAGTAAGCCTGAAAAAAAAAAACTATAAACCAAGAAACTGTAGAAAAGAACTAGACACCAAGAATTCTGTTTCTCAGTAACTTTTGGAGGCTCCTCTTCCTCCAGGGTTACTGTCTGCAATGTAGGCAGTTCCCCCACGTCTCCCCACGTCCCCCCACACCTCCCCACGCCTCTCTTCTCAGCCCTTGTCCCTCTGGCTCTTCCTGTCCTCTCTCCTCTTTTCCCCTTTGGGTGGCTCCTGGGACGACTCCCAAATCTAGATTGCTGACCTGCCCGTTCACACCCCTTGAACCACCACGGCTCCAAGCCCAGGGTACCGGGTGTGACCAAGTGCCTCTCAGCTGTCACAGCACTGGCCAATAGAGCTTTCTGTGGAGATGAACTCTTGTTTCTGCACTGCCCGATACGATAGCTCTTTACATTTAAATTAATCAACATGAAATACCATTCGAAATTCAGTCCCTCGGTCCCGTTAGCCACATTTCAGGTGCTCCGTAGCCTCACAGGGCTGGTGGCTGTTGGATTGGACATCACAGAGCTTGAGCATTTTTGCTTTGTTACCTTTCCTATGGCATTTTATTAGCTGCGGGTCCCTGGGCAAACTATCCAATGTCTCTGAGGCTCAATTTTGTCATCTGTAAAATGGGACTGAGAACAACTCCTGACAATTCGGCAAGTAGTAGTTACAAGACAGTTAGCATAGCACATACTGAACAGGCTTTAAAAAAAAGTATTGGCCCTGGCAGTGTGGCTCAATGGTTAAGAGCATCATCCAGGCACTGCAGGGATTTCCAGTCAGGGCACATGCCCAGGTTGTGGGTTTGATCCCTGGTCAGGCCCTTATAGGAAGTAATCGATCGATGTTTCTCTCTCTCCCTGCCCCCACCCCTCTCTGTAGAAGCAATGAAAATTTCATATCCTTGGGTTAGGATTTAAAAAAAATTATGGATATGTTTCCCTTATCTCTTCTCTAATATTAACTTCTAGATATCTGTCTGAAGCTTAGGGCATGTGAACACTCATTAAGGAGTGGGACAGTTGCCACTTTGTAGGGACACCTAAGAATACTGGGGTCTAAGCGGTAGGCCAGTGGGGTTTGGTTATTGGAAAAGCACTGAGCACTCCTCTCTCAGGAGGGTTCATACAAGAGAGCTCTGCAAGCTCTAACAAGGGTCTCCTGGGGTGCTTGGAATTATTTTCGTTAGGGCGTCGGCCTGTTCCTTCCCAGGACGTAATGAGGGGAGGAGAATCCCCACAAGGCTAGCACCCATAGGGGCATTGAGAGGTGTCGTGTCTGCTTCTGCTTCTCTGTAGATACTGGGCGGGGAGGGGGTGGCTTGGTTTGCATGCATGACCCTGATGAGGCTTCGTGGGCGTTAGAAATGGCTTGGCTTTGGGGTGCAGAGGTGTCTAGGGCTTTCAGTCCATCAACAGGAAGCCCTCTGGCGTGGACCAGTCCTGCACACTCATCAAGCACCGAGTTTAAAGGGGGCTTTGCATGGTTTATATCCTGGCTGCAATCCATTAAAGCTTTAATTACACTAATTAGGGATTTGGGATAATCAGGTTGGCCAGACTGGAACGGGGGCCTGCACTCTCTGTGAAAAAAGCTCTGCTAAATAAACCAGCAGGATAAACAGAATTGAGGGGCACATGCATTTCTGGGAAACAGCTGATGCTCAGGATTAGTGCCTGCTTTTGGCGTACAAATGAAGGCTGCTCGTTGTAAATCAGCAGAAGGCCTGGAAGCCCCTCCAAGAAACACTTCATTAGCAGTTAAGTACAGTGACATTCTTCAGAATTTTAAACACACGTACATACACACACCCTGAGTTTGTGTGTGTGCGCGTGTGCGTGTGTGTGCACGCGTGTGTGTGTGTGTGTGTGTGTGTGTGTGTGTCAAATAACCTGTAAATTTCCAGTTTGCGGTGGAACCTGTTTGGGAAGGGTACGTAGGGACCTTGTAAAACACAAATTCATTTCAAAGCCATATTGAACAGTAGTTTTGTGTTATTCCTTCTTCTCCCCTAATTTTAAGGACACCAGAGGTACCATAATAACATTCAAAGCAGTACACCATTCGACATTATAACAGCCCCGTAGCTGAAAGAGTCGGGAAGTATCAGCTCAGACCTTCCAAATTAATAAATCTCTACTGTGTCATTCAATAATATACATTCTGATTGATAGCACTCACATATTTACAGCATTGTAGTTTAGCTCTGTGTGTGTGCGTGTTTGTGTGTGTGTCAGAGAGAGAAAGAGATGCTACAGTTAATGTTAATAACCAAATTAGTCGATTTTGGCTCTACTAGGCATTTCCCAGGATTTATGATGAAAATTTTCCCCTTACTCTTCTTCCATTTTTTATTCCTACGTATATTTCAAGTGATTGTGGGAACACAGGATGAGAAACACATGAACAACCATGGCCTAAAGAGGGAGGTGGGGAGAAAGTTGAAACAAAATGGCAAAAGGTTGATAACATGGCAATTCAACATACTAATCTCTCTAGCTCTGTGTGCTTCGGAAATTGTCTCTGCATGAAATTTAAATGCTCACCTCCTCAGTGCCCTCTTCTCTCACCCCAACATTTACACCCAGTTTACAGTTTTCCAGATATCTTTAGAATCCACAAACTCGTGGGGTTAACTCAGGAAGAAGTTCACATCCCTTTGATTAAAAAAAAAAAAAAAATTACTCGGCCCTCAGATGTGTGTGCCAAATACCAGAACACGTTTACCAGGTGCCAGCCTCCTGGGAAACAGAGAACACCAAACCCTTTAGTCCAGAGGCAGCTTAATTGAATTCCTGTTGAGGGAAAATCGCTTTGAATAAAATCAGTTTCCAAGGCCCATGAAACCTGAAGGCTGTAAGCTTGTGACATGTATTTTGTGAAGAGACAGCCCATGTATAGATTGGCTTTGCCCCCAAAAGAGTTTCACTGCCTAAATGGATGAATCATTGAACGGAAAACACTGTTGGCTCCACTCAGTTCCTAAACGGTGCTAATCTACTGGCTGCTACTCTGTGTACAAGTGAGTCACATATACACCAAAATAAATTTGAATGAGCAGGTAGCCTTGTAATTGTATTGATGAATACATGCAGCTATTGGAATGTGTTTAGTGGGGACAGCCCTTGCCTTGGACATAGCGTTCTCTCTGGGACCATGTGTATTATCCGCCATCTTTGCTCCCTAATTCTCTGAAAATGGACAAAGCATGTACCAGTTGAGTTAGGAAATGGCTACCCTGGGATATTTGTAGAGGTATCAGTGGATTGGTGGGGGGTAGGCATCGGGGGGGTGGGAGTGGTGCATCTCTAAGTCAGGGATGACAACTTTCAGCTATGTATCACCTTAGTCAGTGGGTGTGGCATTGTAGGGTGTGGTGATGAGGAGGGTCCTAAGGCTGAATCCATAAGCACCACAGCGAGTGCCGTGACCGATTTGTGATGGCTGTCTCGAGCAGAGTGGATTATAAGTGGCTCTAGAGATACTATGTGTGCCATCTATGGCATAAACAAACCCTACCTGTTTGAGATCTCCTCTGACATCGAGTCCTCCAACATTAACCAGAGCCCTCCAGTGTGCCCCGTACCCCATGGTAGATTCACTGGGAGCCACTTGTCCTTCCTAAACGTTGGCCGCCACCCAGCCCACCTGGTCAGAAGAGCTCGCCTCAGTAGACCGTCGTGGCAGCATCCGAGGAGTGCTTTTCTCTGGGAACAGAGGCTTTGATCCCAGGCGTAGATATCTGTCTAAGTCGGTGGTTCCCAGCGTGGGGCACACGCCCCACGGGGGGGAGGGGGGCAATTTGATTTTTAAGGGGGGCAATTCGAGAATGAGTTATTAACAGTGAATTTTTTGCATTTCTTATGGTCCTAGGGCAGTGTTTCTCAACCTTTCTAATGCCGTGACCCACGACCCACAGGTTGAGAACCGCTGCTAGAGCCTAAGACCATCGGAAAACACAGATATTTACATTATGATTCATAACAGTAGCAAAATGACAGTTATGAAGTAGCAACGAAAATAATTTTATGGTTGGAGGTCACCACAACATGAGGAACTGTATTAAAGGGTCACGGCATTAGGAAGGTTGAGAACCACTGGCCTAGGGCCTCATATACAGTATATAAATATATATTGTGACGTTTAAGCATTTCAGTTCTCTATTATATGTTTTGAAACTTTATTTGCTATTTTTTCATACCACTTAATGTAATTATTATTTTTTAAACAATTTCTTAGTGGTTTCTTCCTCGGTACTTCAACTGTCCTTTGGTTCTTCTATTTTCTCTTTCATGGGCGCCATGTTCTTTGGAAGCTTGATTAGACCAAGTTAATGGCCTTTTAGGCTTCCTCCACATGAATAGTTTACTTTTTGAATAATAAGAATTATATGTCATGGAATCGGGGAGGGGATTTTAGAGATACTTAGGTGGGGCATGGCAAAAAAAGGTTGGGAACCACTGATCTAAGTCCATCTGTGGACTGCATAGGTTTCACCCACAAGTAACATCTTATGTAGGAATTACCAGTCAGATGGCTGTTGCATATTTAACCTAGGTGGGAGTCAGGAGCATAGAGCCAACACCAGTGGAAATACCAAGACTCTGAGTGGCCTCCTGACATATGTGGGAATATTGCTGAGCCAACTGCTTTTCATGTGTTTATCTAATAAGATCTTGACAAATCCCCACGGAAGTAGGTGTTAGGGTTACCTCTGTTTTGTAAATGAGAATCCCTAGACTATAGAGGGTAAACAATTTGTTCGAGCTCGAATACCTCGTAAGTCAGATGAGGAGTTTGTCTCTAGAACCTAGACTTTTAACTGCCAGACTGTGTTCAGAGCCACTAATGATACTGGCACAAGAACTCCAGAGACTCTCAGTCTAATTTTTTTTCTTGCGTTTTTAAACTTCTCCCAGCTTATGGGGAGAGTTAAGCATCATCTCATTAGCAGTTTACATGGAAACCTCAAATAACTCATTTCATTTACTTCCAGAGGAGGCAAAACAAGAAAAACTCAAAAGCTATTTGTAGGCTTGTACCACAAAACCTCATAAAATGCAACTTCTTTGCTTTGTTCATTGGTTTTTACACGGATGTCAAATTAGCAATGAAAACCATGTGTAAGAAATGGCCAGCGTTATTCCTAATTAGATGAGAGCAGAAAGGGAATGGAAAGGATGGTAGAGAGTTGCCAGAAGAGGGCTATTTCAGTTGGCCTCCAAACCAAAGATTTGTGGGTGTAGTTTTCAGAAGTGGTTTTTCTTCTTGGCATTGAGCATGAAAAAAGACCCTGGTTTACTCTAGCCAGGCTAAAGTAAATCAAAATTAATTGCCTCACTGATAATTTATGCTGACCTGCGGCTTGAAATAGTGGTTGCTGGCATCTGAACCAGAGCTTTCATTAGGATAGATTAACTATATGATTCCTTTGCTGTGAGAAAATGCCCGGTATTTATTGGGAATACACAAAGTCGTGATGTTCAGGAATGGGATTTTGTTCTTTATTGCAGTTATTCCACTCCATGCACGAATTTCATAGGAGTGCTAAAATTCTGGAAAAGAGATTATTGGGTTAAAAAAAAAAAAGTTATTCCAAAGTACTATTCACAGAATAGTTGCTAGTCTTTGAATGGTGCTGTTCATGAGCGTGTTTCTGTTGGTCTGCAGTCCCCAAGTGGCCTGGGGGTTGTGAGGCCAGGGAGCAGGAAGCACCCAGCACCCACCCTGCTGTGTGCGCTTCCCTCGGGAGGATCCTGGCTCCTCTCACCTCCCCCAGCTCTTGGAAAGAAGCAGCTACTGGATGTGGGTGCTTTCGTATTTGCCGTCTTTCAGTCGGCCCAGAACATTGCAAGTGATTCCTCCTAAACGTAATAGTTCCATTTTGGTCAATGTTCTTAAAACTCAATTTTTAGCCATGGCAATGATAGGAAATAAAGTTGGATATTTTTAATAACTTGGAACTGGAGAATAATTATAAGCAATATATTATGATAAATATTTTACAATGTACAGAGGTGATTACAAAATAATGATAAAATTCTATATTTTAGTTTCTCTGCACCTCAAAACTAATTTAAGTAAAATGCTTCCTGTCTTGTGCTATCTATATATATATAAAAGCCTAAGTGACCATTACAACCAGATGACTGGACAACCAGCCGGTAGCTATGACACGCACTGACCACCAGAGGGCAGACAGTCAACGCAGGAGCTGCCCCTGGTGGTCAGTGCGCTTCCACAGCCAACCTCCCACAGCCGGCCAACCTCCCACGGTCCCTCCCCCTGGCCCATCTGCCCCAATCAGCCCCAATCACTGGCCAGGCTGAGGGACCTCACCCATGTACGAATTCATGCATCGGGCCTCTAGTTATTATCATAATCTCAGAATGAAGAAGTCTTTCTCAAGAAAGGATTATTTTACTCCAAGATTATGTCTATCCCATATTTTTTTATCTTAATTGTTGGAAGTATTACATATGTCCCCATCTTTCCCCCATTGAGCTTTTTTAGCCCGACCATACCCCCTGCCAAATGGTTTTCTTTTTAGTGAGAGACTAGTAATGGAAGATAGTGAGTAACCCAAAATTAATACTGTGTTCCTGGAGGAATTGATAAGCTTTGCTCCACCATCAAAGACGTGAAAGGTGTAGGAACAGTGATTCTTATCACATCCTCACTCAGTTTGTCTCTTTGGACTGTGCAGATGACAGGTGGGTCTTGGAGAATGACAGAGGATTATCATAAAGGTAGTTAGGTGGTGGGAGACTCCATCTGTAGCCTGTTCCAGATGTGGTTCCTTCACTGGATCTAAAGAACACATCCCCTAGAATCAGTATGCAGCTAGTAACCTGGGTGAATGTCTTTATACCTGTCAGTAAAGACCACCAGAGGTTCGATAAGGTGCACCACTAGGCAATAAAAATTGGCAATCCAATGTTAGTTATTAAATAAGCATTTTTAAGAGTTTTAGAATATCCAAGCTATAGTATACTATAAAGAATGTAAATTAACTGTAGCTCCCCTTAAAAAAAGAAAAAATAAAATATGATTGTCAAGAGAGTAGATAAGACAAAGATCACCTCTTATCTTTTTTTCTTACCCTCTTCTCTTTTCTCGTCTCCCTGTCCCCAAAATAAAGTGAACATTTACAAGCAACCTTAGCTACAAGATTTGATGTGAAATTGGCTTGCCCTCATGTTCGTTTATTCTGAGCAAATTAGACCAGAACTCCTGTAAGTCCAGGAAATATATCCTTTTGGGAAGGGGACGGGGGGGGGGGGGTCATATATAAACTTAGTAAGGAAAGGCTAAAAGAAAACAAAAATAATGTCTCAAGGCAAGAAATCTGTCAGTTTTGGTTTGGTACCCAAGCACAACATTCAGTTCATTGGCTGGGTACTTCACAAGTTATGCCCACAGCCCATGTGAATATCATGAAACTCACACAACATAAAATCCCTTCCAAGCTAAGTGCCAAGCTGATCTGATCAGGCGGTGTGGGTTTTTCCTGGTGCTGCTTTTGGTTTTATTATTTAGCATTAAAATTTTAACAGCAACATGTTGAAAGAGGCTCAGCGTTCCGGTGACACTGCAAAGATTTGTATGGAGCTTCCAAACCCACCCCACAGGCCTCAGACCATGAAGTCAAAAATAGCTCCGGACGAGCAGTGAAACGTGATTGTTCGAAACATTACTACAAACTTTCTGGAATCAGTGCTATCTTTTCTTCTGTCTCCTGAAAAGAGGAGCACTTATGAAGTTCCCACATCACCAGACAAGGCCCCCACTGTCAACAACGGGGCGCAGACACGGGGTTCCTCCCCTGGCCCTCTCAGGTGACGTTTCCCTGGCGAGCTGTTTTCACCAGATACCCCCTCAGCTTCACTGTGGCTTTAAGTTGCTGCTAAAACAAGGAGACCCGCCCCATGAATTTATTAGCAGGTGCGCGTTCTGAAAGCCACCATTACTTTGAGACCTAGAGCAGCCAGACACTCTGACATGTGGGCCACACATGAGCGCACGCTGAAATGGACCCATGATTCCCACGGCCGTTCCCACAGCCTCTGTTCCAATGATCCGCGAGTTGTTTTGCTTCCTCGCTGGCTTTCTGTCCGTCCTCGTCCTGGGTTGCACGTAGTAGTAGTCGGAGGAGAGAGCGATCCATCATGCACAGGTTGGTCTCTACCAGGAAGATGATTGTGTTCTGGAGCGAGGCGTTACCAGGTCTGGGAGTGCCCGGAATCTCACGGTCTACCGGCCAGCTCCCGGCAGCTTCCTTCAAAGGCCGTGTGGGTTGCACAAACTTGTTTTCACTGAAAAATGGCAATGCCCAAAGGGCCACTGAAAAGGCAGAACCAAGCCTTTGAACTTGAGATGAAGCCGTAGGATGTGGAGCTTTGTGCAGAGGTCTGGCTGTGGACCACGTGGGAACCTGAGCAGCCTGGGGGTCTCTCCAGTCGGGGCCAGGCCTGAACTGCACAGAGAGACCGCTTTCTGTCAGCTTGCTGCGTGGACCATCGCCCGTGGTCCACCCTGCCCTAAAGGCCTTCTACACTTTGGTTCTTCTTCCAAGAGTCAAGGCAAAGAAGTAAAGAAGAGGAGGCGTGTGGGTTTACAGGTGGCCCCCAGCATGCTGTCCCCAAGGAGAGAACCTTCTGTCCGTATTCTAGCTGCCTTCTTGGGTTTACTTTGCTTACAGTGGGAGTTAATAAATGCACACAGAAGCACGAAAGGCGGCTCTTTGCTTTCTGAACAGCCAAACTCCTGAGGGCAGTACTTACCCTGCTACCCAGTGATTCAGCTCCGAAGAAACCAAATGGCGGATGTCAGTCAGTGTTGGAGATGAAACATTTGTGATTTAGGATTTCCAGAACAAGTATTGTGGGTATCCATCATGTAATAGGAACCTTACATTTGTCAAGCAGGACGTGCCAGGCCCTGTTCCAGGTGCTTCATGTGCATCGACTCAGTCTTCCCCACAGCTCCAAGTCCGGCCCCGAGGTTGTCATCATGGAGAAGTGAGAAAGCTGAGGCACAGAAAGGTCAATCACATACCCAAGCTCACACAGCTGGAGAGCATAGAGCAGAGATGACAATTTATAAAATCTACCTCGAAAAACCACTGTCTCAACTGCTACTCGACTATTTCCATTCTGCAGGCCATGTCCTGTTAGCTGGTCAAGAAATCAGTGCGATGGTCATGACCAGGAGAGTTTGTGAAAATGAAATAGACTAGGAAACTATCAGCTTCTATCACATGCAGTGAGGATTGTTTCATGACATTTTGTTCCAGACGTTTCCATAAAATTCATCTTATCTTTGTGTCCAGATAGGTTTTGTAATTCACAATTTGTCTGATTTCAGAAAGGTAATATGATACAAATACTTCACGTTACGAAACACTCCCTGTAGGACCGGAGGCGTCCTCTGTAATCAAACACATTAATATCTGTGCGTGAAGCACATAAATAGTCACAGTAAATGCAATAAATAAAGTTGAAAGTCCTTTGTAAGTAATTCATGTCAGGGTCTGTCTCCCAATGAGTTTTACTGCCAAACTTGTAAGAAAATAAGTTTAGTTTTAGAGCTTTGGAGATGTCAGAATTGCAAATGCAGACCTGACTCTACATAGGTGTGTACAGCCTCCCAATAGGGAAACATTTCTTATAATGGGTTGAGGTTAAAAAAAAAAAAAGTCTGGAAAACACTGCATGATACTATTGCTGGAATCATTTTCCGTTGGCGGTGGGGAGGAATAGGGGTGATACATTCCCTATATCCATAAACCCAAAGTTTTAACAAGCAGAAACCCAGGGCCAGAATGGGGAGGGGGTGTTCCGGAGGCCACCACCTCTCCCTCCCAGAGCGAGGCCTGCCTCACAGCACAGGCCCGGGCACCACACGCCCTCTCGGAGTCCCGTAACAGCCACCCAGCTTCGCCACGCATCTCAGAGTCTGGATTCTTTTCAGGTGTTTGTGAGCGAGACTCAGGTTGCGAGTGGTCACTTCCATCAGCGGCTTCCCCCCCCCCCCACCCCCGCGGGACACAGGCCCCGGGCGCCTGGCCGCAGCGTGCGGTGCCCGCGGGGGCTCTGCCCAGGCTTCCGCGGGTCCCGTCCGTTTCCCGAGGCTGTGGTCGAAGCTGGGCCCCCCGGAGCGGCGGTTGACATTTCCCCCCCCCCCCCCCCCCCCCGCGGTGTTACATTCGCGTTTCCACGTTTAACCTGTCAGACTGAATGAGCGTTGCGGTCTGAGGATTTCGGAGATTTATAACCGAGTCTTGAAAATTTACTTAAGGAATATGTACTTCCCCAAGCAATAACAAATATTACTACAAATGACCATATTAAGTTAAAGTGACTTAGGCATTTCTGATTTGTAGGAAAGTTCAAATTAATCCTCGGCAGTCTCAGTTTCCAAACGAAAACACGGCTTTGCCCGGCCACAGCTTTCCCAGCGGTTAGTCAGCAGTGAACGAACCCTCAGGTGACGGGTTTTTCCTTAAGAATATTCAGTTTTCCCCTTTTGTGGGAAAGTAATACTGGAAGGAAGAGACTCTGAAAAACCAGCCATCGTTGTATGTGGGAACCAGGAAAACTTCAAAGTTCTTTTATTCTATAAACTGAGATGGATTATTTTTATAATTTTTAAAAAGCAAAGAAGTTTTCTTATCCATTCTTGATTCCGCCCCCGATGAGTGAGTAGGCAAGGAGCCTGGCTCAAATGCTTTTCTTCTTCGGTAAGAAAATAATAACTACAAAGTTAAAGTACTGGTGAGTGTTTGATAACTGGCTCTTGGGGAGAGGGAAAGCCCTGATTTGTAATATTTGCCGATTTCCCTAACCTCAGCCCCGTGAGGTCAGCACTCCCATTGCCCTGGTCCCCAGCAGGTGGTCCTCTCACATCGTGAGCACTGAGACTCACAAGACGACCAGGGCCATGGTGGGCACTGGGTCTGTTCAGAGGGGTGGTGGGCTAGCCACAGCTGACAGCCAGGCAGTGTCCACCTCCGCGGAGTCCTGTGCAGGCAGTCTGTTCAGATGCAGAGTCAGATACCCTGGGGCAGGGGTGGGAGCTGCCCGGGTGGGATGGGGGGTCGGGCTCTGTAACATTCCAGGGGCGTGCTCACAGTTCCCCACCGGGACATGTCTGGGACAAGGTCCCCATGCTGGAAGCCCAGGGTTCTGTCTTCCTATCATTTGCATGGACTTCTCCTTCCTCCCAGTCTAGGTGCGATGGACCAGTCTTGGGTCGGTCTCACCCTGAGCAGCAGAGTTGACATACGAGTGTCTTAGCAGGTACCCGATTAACCAAGGATCAGATTCTTCTGCAGAAAGGGAACAGATGTATGTCAACCCTTCACCTATAATTGTTAGTCCCATTTCACAGAAAATAACGCTGAGGTTTAGAGAGGTTTCTCAGCTTGCCTCAATCACATAGTCAGTAACCCAGCTGGGACTTGAACCCTGGCCCACTCCAAGTCCCATATTTTTCACCAAAATGTGAGATGTAGGTTTTTCGTCCTCTCCCACAGCATATCTGTGTTTATCTGACTATTTGAAAAGGAACTTGAACTCCTACACTGATAACTGCTGGTCCTCCTGGAAGAGGCATACGCTCGGCCTGTGGTTTTGCCCACATGCTAGCCCCACGTTGAGAAGCTCAGCACCAGCCGCTAGTAGAATAATAAAAGACAGCACTAGCTCCTTGCTCTTCTCTGAGAGCCCACATTTTGAGTAGAAGTTTATGGAGAGGGGATAAAAAGGCAGTTTTAAGAGCAGCAGAGCCATCTGAAAAGAAACCAGTACCTGCTACCGGGTGCAAACAATTCTGCTTTGCATTGTGCCTTTCCTTTTAAATCACCGCCATCCTGGAGCACCAATCCTAAGCGCTCAAGGCGAAGCATGTAGCTTTTACTGCAGTTCAGTTCTGCATATAAAATGCAGTTTATATATCTAGATTGTATTGCAGAAGCCATTCAAGAAATGTGCCATTCATGCTCCAGGTACAAAAGTAGGCGCTTTAAGACACCGTAACGATACTGTAATATTGTTTCATTGGGTGTTTGATCGACTCTCAGCTTTTACCAGGCATCGGAACTATCTGTTGATGTCCCAAAGTTCAGAACGTGAGGAAGACAAATGCTAGGGAGTTTTGTGGGCAGGATGTGAAATGGGTTGAGTGAAACAGCATGTTTAAGTGCAGTGGAATTTATGATGAATTGTATTGAAATAGTCAAAACACAATTGATGGAGGGGGCATGGTACGTAGAGGACTTGAGGGGGTTGGTTATGTTCTGTTTTTAGCCTGGGCAGTGGGCACAGGTGCCTGTTTTATTACCCAGATGCTTTCAAACACTCAGTACACTAGGCTTTCCATTGCAGTTTTCAAAAACGCAGTTGATAAAGTCTGCCTGCCACTAATACAGCCCGGCTGGCAGGGCTCAGTGGTTGAGCATCGACCTATGAACCAGGAGGTCACAGTTTGATTCCCGGTCAGGACACATGCCCAGGTTGTGGCCTCAATCACCAGTGTGGGGCATGTAGGAGGCAGCCGATCAATGATTCCCATCATTGATGTTTCTATCTCTCTCTTTCCCTTCCTCTCTGAAATCAATAAAAATATATTTTTTAAAATAATAATACAAAAAAGATACTTGCTCTTTAGGTAAGAGATATTTCATAGATTGTTTTGAATCTCATATTACATGAATTTATGAAATGTTAAGTTATGCAGTGAGGAAAGAACAGTTTAAATATTACTGTCCTAAGAGGAGTGTTGAAAGAATAATTTTGAAGTTCCCAAGATGAGATTGTCGGGAAAGGCCACCTTTGCCTTTATGGGCAATAAAATCTCAGCAGGAACAGATCATCAGCGTGCTCTTCCTCCTCGCACTGAGCTCGTCCCTTCCTCTTGAATGCGCCTGGGCTGGCTGATTCTGTCGTTCCGTAAATGCTTGCTGACATGGGCCTGCAGGGTGCTAGCAACCACCGTGGGGACTGGGTCCTTCCCTTCAGCTAATGGCTGTGGAAACAAGGCCTCCCGTCAGTTAAAAACATTAAAAAGCCCGAAGGACAATATGAGAACCCGGAGTCAGACACAAGAATCCCGTTTTCATGTGACCATGATGCTAACCTACCTACCAAGAGAGCCCTCTCTCCCTGGGAGCGGCTGGGAGCTTGGGGGTGGGCGGGCTTTCTGAGGCTGAAGGAGAGAGAGGACCTCCCCAGAGAGGACAGGGCTTGTCGCTGACGCACTGCTGTGGGTGCAGGTGGGATCGGTAGGTGAGTTCCCCACAAGGAGGGTTTGCCTGGGGAAGAAATGGGCCTGACTTGGAGGGGCCTTAAACCAGCCAGCTAGCAGATGCTTTCATCGTGTCGGAAAACGGGTTCTGTTGTGAGCTTTGAGGGGGGGACAGACCTGTGAACAAGCCCCTTTCCCAGGAGGGGGCATCTGTCAGACTCGGGGTCACTGTCGTAGTCCTCCTGCTCTGTAAATGGCCCAGTCACTCACCCGCCGTTGTCCCTTCAGATTCATGACCGACGCTGCCCGCCGGGAGCAGGAGTCCCTCAAGAAGAAGATCCAGCCGAAGCTCTCGCTGACCTTGTCCAGCTCCGTGTCTCGGGGGAATGTGTCCACGCCGCCGCGCCACAGCAGTGGAAGCCTTACTCCCCCCGTGACCCCGCCCATCACGCCCTCCTCTTCATTCCGCAGCAGCACCCCGACCGGTGAGTGGCTTGGCTCTACCCCCTGGTGAAGAGTGAGTGTGAGTGTGAGTCTGTGTGTGTGTGTGTGTGTGATGTGTGTGTGTGTGATGTGTGATGTGTGCTGGGGGCCAGGGATAGGTGGTGATTTAGAACCACCTGTTTTACCCTTTAGTAGTCCGGGTAGAGTTTGTTGGTTCATTCATCTACTTATGATTGAAGAAATATTTGCGAATCACTGTTTATCATATGTATGCGGTAATGGATTTATACTTTTTATGCCCTTACCGTGTCCTATGTGCAAGGGGTTGGATGGCTTGGGTTTGTGCAGGTGGAGGAGTAGACAAACAAGATGGCCATGTGTTGGTTATTGTTGAAGCTGCATGATGAGTGCGTAGGGGTTCAGGACATTAGTCTCCCAGTCTTTGCTTCTGGAAAATAGTTCCCACAATAAAATGAGTATTATAAGAATATCTAGAGAGCCTCCCCCGCGCCGGCAAAGGAGACCCGTTCCTGTCCCGAAGAGCTTGGGCCTCGTGGAAGATGTTGGCCTTCTAGGGGGCCCACAAGCACACTCTTGTCTTCCCTTCCCCAAAGTGCAAGTCTCTGAAAAATAAAACAGCAGTCAGAGGTGAAGTTCAAAATCAAGTTTATTAGTGCAAAAAGCTAACCTACTGGACGGAGCGTGGATTCGTAGCCATTGGGCTTCGTAGTAGGTCTCCCTGGGGTTTAACTTATTTCCTCAGTCACCCTTCTGAGCTTACCTCACAGATCCGTGTGCACCCGGCCCTCCACTGAGCATGCGCCGTACTTCTCCCAATTCAGAGATCCACTGAGTCACTGCTCCCTGGGGGCAGGAGTGGGGACAGATGGTAGAAAGAAGCTGGAAAGGTCTCGCCTTTTCTTTTTCCCATCTGAGAAGCAGGGAATATATCTTCCTTCTCCCCAGTTGGAGTATAGGCGCAGGTATTAACCAAATAAATGCACCAGTAACTATGACACTGTGACCATGGCAAGCGCTCTGTGGAGGAACTCAGTGCTGTGAGAGCATCCAGAGAGAAGTCCGGCGGACCAGGGAAGGCTCCTCTTGAATGATGAGTGGGAGGCAAGACGGTGACCAGGGAGAGGAGGAGCAGCTGGGGGAAGGGACTCCCTAATGCGTGTGGGGAGATGCTGGGTTGAACGAAGGAAAACTGGTTTCCTTAAGGCAGGGCCTTCATATACATTGTTATTCTCCAGGGGGGGAATTTAGTAAAATCTCCCAAACTTAGTTGACTCTGATTCTGGGACCTCTTTTCCTAGGGGCATCTCGGGGGCTCATGGTGGACCGACACCCCATGTTCTGTCAGGGTTGGGCATTGTGGAGACAGGATCGGTGTTGGAGGCAGAGAGGCCAGAGTTCCTACCTGAACAGCTCCCTTCACAAGTTACTCAGTACACGTTCCATAGAGTTCTGTGTTCGAGTCTAACGTGAGAGCCCCTGTACGCACCCGGCGTCCAATAAATGTTTGTCTGTGCCATCCGGTGGCTTCAGGAACAGATCAGGGTCGTTCTTCCATAGAAGATGAGTCGGTTCCTTTGTGCTGGGCGTTTGTCCGTTTCCTTACATCGGCCGCCATGCTTCCCTTGTACTTCATTCTGCGAAGATTTCCTTTCCAGCATGTTGTGTAACGTCTACTGTGTGAATGTAAGGCATGCTGTGAGAATGTAATTCTGTGATCGTCTTTTCTGAGTATTTCTATGGAGATTTAGTCATACCGAATATAAATGAAGGGGCAGTTATGCACCTGGGTGTGCTTTATGCATGACTTAATATTGACTGACTTGTGGCCAGCACCAGATAACCATGGCTGCCTCAGTTAGTAAGTTTCCTTAGAGCCCCAGGAAAATCAAGACAGTTTAAAAGTGAGAGTTTATTATTCTTCATGTAAGAATGTTCGGGCGCAATGGAATCATTCATTTCCTTTCCCTCCGCCCGAAAGAAATCTTTCTGACACCTTGCCTATTTTAGCCATTTCCCACCGCGAGGATTAATTTATGTTGTGGTAAAGATGTATCACTTTCAATCTGTCAAGATCATTGGTAAGTTATTTGCTGCTTGAAGAATGTTCCATGTAAACATCAAAAATTAGCAGGGGAAATGGTTTCTTAAACCCCTACCCCAGACAGTTTTGATTGTGTACATTTTTCAATGTTCGAAATGTTATTTTACCTGTAGTTAGAGAGATCAGCTTCTTTTTCCTGACTAATGTGGTTTCAGTCACTTTTGCTGCCAGGTTATAAATAATATTCCATGTTTCTGCCTTTTGCATTCACTCTCCCAAGGTCCATAGTCAAGGCATAGTCCTGGTCCAGAAGTAGGTCATCTTTGGAACATTTCATTTACAAAACATTCTTTACAGCTCACTGTCGTGACGAGACGGGATCCGAGCTCGGCTTCATCTGGAGTCTTGGGTATTGCTGAGGTATTCTTGGAACCAAGATGTAGTTTGGAATTTCTAAATCCTAGGAGGGTCTTCTCATCTCTTCCTTTTCATTTCCTCTCCTTATTTGCTTGGTTTCATACATATATATATATTCTAACCTTTGCTTAAGTGAATACTTTTAAATTATACACACACACACACACACACACACACACATATATATATATTACACACACACACACACACACACACATATATGTGTGTGTGTGTGTGTGTGTGTGTGTGTATAATTTAAAAGTATTCACTTAAGCAAAGGTTAGAATGGTTAAAAATCATGGGTCAGCACACTTTCTATGAAGGACCAGATGGTAAATACCTCATGCTCTGCGGGCCATCGAGTCTCTGTTTCAGCTATTCAGCTATAGAATTACACACACAAATGGGCATGGTGTGTTCCATTAAAAGTTTTTGTACAACTTCATGTACAAACACAGGCATGATTGGGCCCACAGGCCATGGTTTGCAGATCCCTTATTTAAATCATAAAGATACAGAATTGAAAGATAAACATAATTGAATTCCCTAAAAATAAAATGTTAAAACAATTCATACCTTTCTCCTTTCTCCTGATAATATCTGGAGTATAATTACTAAGGAGGAGTGGCAGTTGGCATTTGTAGAGTGTTTACTGGCTGTGCTTACCATATACTTTATGTATGATGCTGTTTTTAATCCTCACACCAGTCCCATTGAGATAACACCATTATTTCCATGTACAGATCAAAGAAATAGAGGCTTAGGAAGGTCAGCTTGCACTAAGCCCCATGTTTACCTGTTCAAAAAGGTGGTCTTTCCAGTGGACACTCACTTGCTCTCCACATTCATACCTTTTTACAACTATTGGACCTTTAGTCCTCTCGCTGCCCCAATTACTACTTGTCAGCTCCAAACCCCCGAAATACAGCAACCTGCTAGGACAGTGGGACTGTGGGTGACCCGCACTCACAGGAACTATGCTACCACCAGCTTGTCAGAACTGGAGAATTTGCTGGTTTCATTGAGTCAGAGTCTTCCTTAAGCGTGAGCTGGAGCTGACTCCAGACAGCCAATCTATACTAATAAAAGGGTAATATGCAAATTGGTCAGGACGCCCTCACAGTAATGACCAAACAGCAGGCTGTGTGGGGTGACCAGGCCGGCAGGGGGGTGAGTGAGGGATGACCAAATGACTGAACAGCAGGCTGTGTGGGGCGACCAGACCGGCAGGGGGATCAGTGAGGGGTGACCAAACGACCAAACAGCAGACTGCGTGGGGCAACCAGGCCAGCAGGAGGGGCAGTGAGGGGCGACCAGGCCAGCAGGGTAGGGCAGTTGGGGGTGACCAGGCCAGCAGGTAGAGGCATTTAGGGGTGATCAGGCTGGCAGCGAGGGGGGGTGGGGGGAGAATAGGGGCAATCAGGCAGGCAGGCAGGCAGGTGAGCAGTTAGGAGCCAGCAGTCCCAGATTGTGAGAGGAGTGTCCGACTGCCCCTGGGATCGGGTCTAAACCAGCAGTTGGACATCCCCCAAGGGGTTCCAGATTGGAGAGGGTGCAGGCTGGGCTGAGGGGACCCCCCCCCCCCATGCACAAATTTCGTGCACTGGGCCTCTAGTTGTTAAATATTCAGGTTTGCAAACTACTTAAAGGAGTAGCTTGAAATTGGCCAGGGGGAGAGCATTTATACCAGTGAAATTAGCAAATGCTACCTGTCAGGACTTCCGCACGCCCCACTTTATCTTTATACCACTCTCTTTTCCTTTTAATACTTATCAGATTAATCTTTCTTAGTTTGTAGTTCAAGTGATCAGGGGCCTAAATATGTCTGTGAATCAGCCTAAAGCAAAAATCAATCACTAATAAATAAATATTGGCCACTGCAAACAATGGATTGCTCCACAGCCATTCACAACAAAGGTATGGGTCACTATGTAATGACATTATCCTGTTATAAAACTACATATGCAGTATGATCCCAATCTTTTTTTTTTTTTTTACTTCAAAAAAGTTAATTGTGGTTACTTTAATGTGATGGGAAAAATAGATGCTCTTTTCTTTTCCCTATTTTCTAAAATGAGCCTGTATTATTTTTGCAACTAAAACAACTGTTCAGTACATATAACCAGAAGATCCAGACAAAATGGCGCTAACCCTGCTTCCCCTGTCCCCTCAAAAAGAGAAATTAATTTCTTTCAAATTAATTCCATGGCCTTTCAGGGTTAGGGGGAGGGAGGTCATTCTCTAGGAAGGGCCTTTAGCCAGCAGATTGTTTTGGTTATTAGTGCCTGTAGTTTAGTTGAGAAAGTAACTTCTTTTTTTCCTGTTCCCATATTTGCCCACTGGACCTCTTCAAGGAGTGACTCTCAGTCAGGCTGAGATGGAAATCACCTGGAGAATTTTCCAACCCTTTGCCTGGGCTCTACCCCGAGACTCTGACTTGATTGGTGGGCGGGACTTTGGCACTGGTGGTTCTAAATAGTTCTTGTGGGTTAACTCTCACCTGTAGCTAGAGTTGGGAAACCACTGCTTTGCAATGTGACCGTCCAGTTGTCCTAACTGGGTTTTCTTGCCTGGGTTAACATATCCCCACCTTGCCTGGAGAAAGGTGACTGCAGCCACTCGCCTAGCCTCGGAAGTGAGTCCAAGGGGACTGAACAGATGCGTGTTTGTGTCTTAATGGGGAAGCCATGGAAAGAGTTGCCCAGGTTTCGGGTTATAATAGCGTTGCATAGTCTCTCCTGGAAAATACTTGTATATATATTTTGGCTGACTCGGGGGGGGGGGGGGGAATTCAAGTATTAAACCAGAAAATGGCACCCAAGGAAATGAAACCTGTGTGTGTGTGTGTGTGTGTGCGCGCGCGCGCGTGCTTTCTAGTTCAGGCTACCTATAATAACAGTGAAGTCACAGCTTATATCTATTAATGTATAATTTAAGTTTCTATATTGTGTTATTTCATGTCATATTCCTGTGTCTCTTGCTATTTAGCCTTAGAGTACACCTTTAACATTCTTTTATGGCTTTTTGCAATACATTGTTCAAATTATAAGGATTTTGAAATTTTCAGGAGATACTGACATACAGCAAGTCATTTTAGAAAGTAAATGTTCCTCTCAGGGAGGAAATTACTGTGTAACAGAGACTTTTAGAACTGGTGGAATTATGCTTGACATTTAGAAGCGTATGCCTTTGTTTTTAGAAGGCAAAATAAACTTAAATAGGCTTAATGAAGGCAGAAAATCTCAGAGAAGAAAAAGATAAATTAAGGTAAGATCTAAAATAGCATACCTCCCCCACTCATCCAAAAGAAGAGATGAAATAGGAAAAATCGTGGAGAGATCAATCCTATCCAGTTTAATGGTGGAAAATGAGAAAAGAAAAGCAAACTATTTCAGCCTTACTGAACTTTGTGACCTATTTATGAAATCCCTTTGGCCACAGTTTGGTATTTCTACCAGGTTCTGCCCTGAAGAGTTGAATGTCTGCACGAGGTCTAGGACACATTTCTAAAACCTTCCTATTCAAAAGCTGGCCTGATTTATGTTTCCCTGTTCAGCAGTTGCTGTATTATCTGGCTTAGTTAGGGTCAGGGTCTCTAACACACCCTTTCCTGGCCTGAGGTTTGTTTGCTTGTTTGTTTATATTCCACTTTGTCCTAATCATTGTTCTTTCATCTTCTTTGTTGATTGACTTGTAAAACGTTATCCTGCTTCCTGAGTGTCTTGTGGTTAATTTGGCTTCCTTCCCCACCATCTCAGGTGGCTACTTGTGTTTAATCTCCACTTGCTACTCAAGAGTGTTGGTAGAGTAAGGATGGCAACCTCGAAATAGTATTTCAATGACTGTTTCACTTGTAAGAGCTTCCAAACAAAATGTGTTGTGATTTTACGTGAAGAAAACAATCAAATGCTGATTTGTAATAATAATAATAATATTATAGATTATAGCCCTTTATAGTGCACAGAAGCATTCACATTTACCGTCTAATCTGATCCTTTTTAACACTGATGGGACTCAGGGCAAGCATTATTGTTAGCCCACTTTAAAGACTCAGAAACTGCCCAGTCGACCTATGAACCAGAAGGTTCGATTCCCAGTAGGGCACATGCCTGGTTTTTGTGGGCTCGATCCCCAGTGTGGTGGATGCTGAGGCAGCCGATCAGTGATTCTCTGTCATCATTGGTGTTTCTCTCTCTCTGAAATCAATTAAAACATTTTTTTTTTTAAAAAGACACTGAAATTAAGCTTCATTGAAGTGATAAGTTGCCTCAGTCCATGTGGTGCCCAGCTGGAGTTGATCCTGTTTTCCACGCCACCAGGACTTGGCAGCTTTTCCTTTGGCATAATTTACTGAGCATCTATTTTGTTAGAGGCACTGTGCCAGCTCTCAGGAACACAGAAAAGCAGAAGTCTTTTCTCTAATCCTTGTAGATTAGAATTTACATCTCTCGGTAGAAGCATTTTATACACGTGTAGGACAGGCACCTCATGAATGTGACCTGCACACAGATGGACTAAATGATCAGCATGGATGATTCGTAAGGCAAGACAGACACACACGGGGTCAGTCTCTCTCTGCTGTCTTAGTGCGGCGATAAGCGGTATATTCACACCCAGAAAATGTCTAGATCTTGTAAGACAAATGTACATTCCAAGGGAGAAGAAAGAAAGTGAGAGCAGTGGGGAAGTGGTTTGGGGCCCAGTTTTATAGCCCACGATCATTTGGGCATGTCAGCTTGGGGAGTGGTACGCAGCCCTGGATATGTTGACAGCGGGGGGGAATGTAAACCTGGGCCGCCTTCCAGCACTTGGGAGCACGGAGGTAAAGTGGCGAGAGCCTCTGGCCTCAGCGGGACCTGGATCCAGATCTTGGTCCTGCTGCTTGAGAGATAGACGGCCTCACACCCTGGTGCCTGTCTTTTGTGGATGTATGGTTTCATTCCTCCTGGGTCAATGCCTGGAGGGGAATTACCAGGCCAACATCATTTTGGTCTTGGGGCCTGAAGAAGCCGTGTGACCTCTGTGGGTCGCAGCCTTCTCCGCTGGGAGGAGGAACGGTGTGGTCTGATGCCTCTCCTCTCAGAGCTGCCTGGAGGGAGCTGTTCCCCCAGCTGCTCCAAGGCAGGTGCAAGGATGTATGCAGCAGCTCTGTTCCCAGGAGCCCACCCTACTCAGTAGTCCGCCTGCTGGTAAATGGAGAAACAAATGGGATCTAGTTGTACAATGGAATACTATTTAGCAGTAAAAAGGAATAAAGTGCTGTATTTTCCGGCGTATAAGACGACTGGGCGTATAGAAGATTTTCCTGGGTTAAAAAGTCGTCTTATACGCCGGAAAATACGGTACTGATACACAGAAAAATGGGTGAATCTCCAAAACACGATGCTGAGTGAAAGAAGCAGACACGAGGGCACATGTGAAATTCCAGTACAGGCCGACCGACCTGTGACCATAGACATCACAGCAGTGGACTCGAGGGGAGGGGGGTGGGAAAAGTGTACACGAGAGCTCCCTGGAGTGCTGGCTGCAGTCCAGGCCTTGACTGGGGTCTTGGTTACACAAAGGCATACATTGATCAGACCCATCACATTATACTAGTGCCGTAGTCGGCAAACTGCGGCTCGCGAGCCACATGCGGCTCTTTGGCCCCTTGAGTATGGCTCTTCCACAAAATACCTCGGCCTGGGAGAGTCTATTTTGAAGAAGTGGCATTAGAAGAAGTTTAAGTTTAAAAAATTTGGCTCTCAAAAGAAATTTCAATCGTACTGTTGATATTTGGCTCTGTTGACTAATGAGTTTGCCGACCACAGTACTGGTGTAACTAAGATCCATGCATTGTACTGTATGGATTTACCTCAGTTGGAAAGAAGGAATTGGTGGCCCAGGCAGAAATGAGGGACCAGAGCCCACAGCTTCCACCCATTCCTTGACCCGGCAAGTACATTTCCTCTGCTGTAAACAGTCATTAAGAACAAAGGAAGTAAATAAATGCAGTAGTTAGAGAAGGCAAATCTCTGGAATTTCCTCCCCATTAAAGAAAGACCGTAAACGGAATCCTTTAGTGTCCGCTTTCTTAGCTTAGGAACATGCAGGAAACAGCCGTGCAGCCACATAAAACAATTGCAAAACATACACATATGAGAGAGAGAGAGAGAGAGAGAGAGAGAGAGAGAGAGAGAGAGAGAGAGAGGAATAGAGGAGGAGGAGGAGGAAGAGGAGGAGAAGCAGCCAGTTGCCAGACCCTGGGTCTTAGGTCCCAGTTAGAATTGGTTAATGACTGATAGAAAGTCATAACATCTGGGCCGCCCAATATCCAAAATGTAGAGAATGCTTCACAGTGTTGAGAATGTTAAACATCGAGCGCAGGTTCTGTAACAGGCAGCCACTTGATAGCAGCTTATCTTCCGATTCAATATTTGCAGTAAGAGAAAGGTGTCAATAATTTACCTTCTGATGAAGATATTTTTGAGGCCTGCCATTTTAGCAATACCACACTTAACCATTTACATTTAGTTATAAACCTACATTTCGTGTATACTATTCACAGTTATGGTTTCATCAAACTCAGTAAAAATAATGAGTCCAGTGTTAAGAATTCCCACCGGGAGTCTTGAAGGTCTTTCCCGTCATGTTTCACCTGGTGCTGGAAACACCGTGAATGGCAAGGCTTTAGCCCTCGAACCTTGTTGCCGTGTGTGTGTGTGTGTGTGTGTGTGTGTGTGTGTGTGTCCCAGCAGGGGTCTCTGCACTGGCCAAAGAAATATCAACAGCCATCACAAGACAAAGTTAATTTAAAGGGCACACATAAAGATGGTGCCGCTCACTCCCCCTGCGAAAACAGAATGCAGTCTCTTTAAGCCGAGGCCCAGCACTCGCTTGCATGCCAACAGCCATCAGCGCACACTTCTCAGTCATTCTCCTTTGAACGTGAGAACCAGCACCAAAATGGGAGCGCTAAAGAGAGCGGCCTATTGTTGGCCTGGGAAATGGTGCGATGCCACTGAAAACGCCCACAGATGCTCGGGCCCCAGCACACCTCTGCTGGGAAGGTGATGGAGATGTAACACCTGCTGGATTCGTCGCTGGACCAAATGTGTGTGTCTCCAAAGAACCTTTTCTCTCCCCCTCCCCTCTGAAACGCAGCATATTAAAAGCGGAGGAGCCCTTTCAACTTGGTGGGTATCACGGCCGTGAGCGTATTTAATGTCTTTTCCATGTGGGTCTGGTTTTAACAATGGAATGATCCCCAGGCACACCCAGCTGCACAGCATTAAAGAAAGACTCTGCAGAGAACTGGGAAGCTCTGAGCTCGTTTGTTCTTGCTGAAAAAGACAATCAAGGTACAGAACCGACCTGCTTCTGCTTCTCCCCAAGGCTTTGTTCAGGCTTCTCGGAAGCGCGCTCAAAGGGAAGGGGTGGTGCGTGCCGGGACGGGGAGACGGGCTGCTGGTGCCAGGGAAGGCAGGGTTGCTGGTAGTGCCACCAAAATCTGTTAATGTCTATTCATCCAACCAGCACCGAGTCGGCTTGATCTCATCAGATCCAAGATGTGTTGTTTCATACTCTGATGGGCTGAATTAGTAATTTTTTTAAACCTAACCAGTTCATGCTCTCTTTGGTGTGGAAATACACATAGGAAATCACCCCCAAGAAATCAAATGGGGGGACACCTGGAGTTTGACATCTGATAATCCACAGAGTGCTATCTTTTCTATCGACACATCCCGTTTTTTCCTAAAGACAGAAAGGGCAGCCAGGGTGTTCCAGGCCCCAGAGCAGGCTTATCAGGATAACTTATCAGGATAACTTGGGGTAAAGTAGCTAAATAGTGCCTGCCATTGTCTATGCCCTAAGGCAGTGGTCGGCAAACTCCTTAGTCAACAGAGCCAAATATCAACAGTACAACGATTGAAATTTCTTTTGAGAGACAAATTTTTTAAACTTAAACTTCTTCTAACGCCACTTCTTCAAAATAGACTCGCCCAGGCCGTGGTATTTTGTGGAAGAGCCACACTCAAAGGGGCCAAAGAGCCGCATGTGGCTCGCGAGCCGCAGTTTGCCGACCACGGCCCTAAGGTGTCTCTTTGCAGCCTGGTTCTCGGGGAAAGTTTTAGTTTTCAAATAGATACTTTTTTTTTTTTTTCAAGATTAGCATAGCCCTAGCTGGTTTGGCTCAGTGGATAGAGCGTCGGTCTGTGGACTGAAGGGTCCCAGGTTGGATTCTGGTCAAGGGCACATGCCCGGGTTGCTGGCTTCATCCCCAGTGTGGGGCATGCAGGAGGCAGCTGATTAATGATTCTCTCTCGTCGTTGATGTTTCTATCTTTCTCTCCCTCTCTGAAATCAATAAAAATATATTTTAAAAAACAAAATTAGCATAATTTTCAAATAAGAAAAATACATGTAGAGCAGATTTCTTTTGTAGCAAATAGTGAACACCATGCTTTCCAGTGAGCGATTCGGAGCTCTCTGAGATATGCTGTAACACTTACTGTTAAAGTTCTAGCCACAGTGTCTGGAAAGCAGTTGCGCAGAATCTTCAGTCCAGGGGCGGAGGGACCTGGACGAGCTCGGCCCCTTGGCTTGTCCGGGGCTCTGTCTGCAGGCAGTGTGCAGCCTTCCAAGTCTAATGCACTAGCAATTATGGGGACAATGCCGGGCAGCCGATTTAGGGTGATGTTTGGGGACATGATCGAGATCCGGTACCTTAACTAGGCCCCAAACCACCCCCTTAAATGGTCACTTTCTCATATTACACAATGTTCTAAACCTCGATTGTGCGGAAAGTCGCCCTGAAAGTCACCCGACGAAGTGGGTTTTGGCAGAACTGGATGCGGTGACCGGTGTTTCCCTGCCATGAGAGGGAAGCAGTCTTTGAAAAAAGTGTTTAATTAAAGCCGCTTGGTTTCAGTAATGGAAGTGTGCAATTTAGAATAGGCGATGTGGTACCAGAAGGAAAGCTATTTTCTTAAGACTAACAAAACTTGACAAATGGTTAACTTTCAAAAGCAGAAAATGAAAACGTTGCCGCTCCGTTGGGAGCGAGCTGCCAGGGCTCTGGCTGGGGGTCGGTTGTGACAGGCTGGAGAGGGTCCCGCCGCCACCTGTGGGCACACACCTCAGCCCCGGGGCTTTTCCCCAGCAGATGAATGAGCCCCTTTTGGAAACTAAAACCATAAAATTGAAATTATGAAGTAACTGCAAATATAAAATTTGGGATTTAAAAAAACTTTTTTTTAATAAGTCAGAGTTTCTGGAATAACTATGTAATGAGTATGCATTACAGACACATAAATACATCCTTGGTTACTAATACATGCTACTTGGCAAGTAAATAGCAAATTAAAAGTTTAACAGAACCCAGTTAACACATTTGTAAATAAGCTAGAGGGCCGTGTTTCCTAAAATGAATAAGGAGTAAATATTCCAGAAAGGATTTTTCCCTTTCCTTTTTTGCTTCTCAACAAAGATCTGTTTCCTGGCATCCTCAGGAGTGGAAGGTTTGCCAAGACTAGATAGCTTGTCCTTTGCCCCGAGGGAGCCCTTTTGGCTGAAGGTGGCGTTCTGATGTCCACGGCCATTGTCATCCTGTCAGGCAAGCAGGGCAAACTGGAAAGTAATGATGCTGACCATAAACTTGAAGGAGCTTCATCTTCGCGGTCGTTGTGCCTCTTTAAAAATAGCATCGCACGGCCTCCTGGAACTTCTGTTCACACTGTCTGTGTTTCCTGTCATACGCTAGTATATTTTGGAAAAGGGACAGGACTGAAAAGCGAATGGACATTTTCCCAGAACACTTAGCCTCATTTTCCAGCTTCCAGAAGATGGGAGTCCGAGGCTTCTTCAGAGCGATATCAGGTTCCTGTCTAGAAGGTGTTCTGAGAGGCCTGAACTCGTTAGCCTCCTAAACCACGTTGTTATGTAGGTGCCCACCTAATGGTTGTTATAGGTTCTTCTGGTCAGAGAAAGATGCTCCAGTCTGTTCCGCACAACTGTTCTTTGAGGCTTGTAGTCAGTCATCTTCCCTCTGCGTTCATGGTGCTCGCCAACCCAAAGGCCAGGACCTGAAGTTCGCTCAGGTGACCTGAGCATGGTGTTAATAAGTCTGAGGTCGTGGGTTTAATTCCCATGTGAGCCAGTTCACTTGCTCCATTCTAGGCCATGAACCATGCCCTTGATGATAGTTGAATGTCAAGCACCAGGTAGGATGGTCCCTTGAAATCTCTAAGAAAAGGATCGCGGCGATATGGGAAACACACAAAGGGCCAATCCGGTTCTCAGAGATGTGCCTCACCCTCTGGCTTAACCCACGGGATCAAGGTCAGTGTGAGATCAAGGTCAGTGTGAGAATATCAAGAGTATGAAAGAAACAACTCAAAGCCACATGTCCGTGAAGCGCTCTGAATGGCCTCAATTTATTCCGTGACAAAGCAGCAGTATTGCTGTAACATGTGTATCTTCATGGCCTTTTGTGTTCAGTGCACATGTCGTTAGAATATTCAGGAAAAATGGGAGACTAATACAAATTGGTAAAAGTAATTGTCTTATGACTGGGAGGCCTCAAACCACTTTGTTGCCTAGAAAGGACAGAGATTCGATGACTGGGATGGAAGGGGGCCAGTTCCACTCACTGCTCTCTTTAAAATGACAGAGATGAAAGAGAGCTGCTCCCGCCCCTCCTCCACCCGTGGGAAAGACTTCCTGGAAGAGTAGCAGGTGGGTGAGACAGTGGCTTTATTATGTAAGTTGTCATTTCTTAACACCCCTGAATTTAGGAGGTGCATTACTGCCCCAAGTCCTTCCAATTAAAGAAAGCAAAGGAGGAAAAACACATGGCAGGTAGCATCAGAGCTAGGTAGAGATCATCTTGGCTCTTGTAATTTGTAAGTTGTGACCAGCATTCTTTTTTTAAGAAGTAGAGCCCAGCCGATGTGCTCAATGGTTGAGCATCAACCCATGAACCAAGAGGTTCCCGTTCGATTCCGGTTCAGGGCACGTTTTGGGCTGGACCCCCAATAGGGGGCGTACAGGAGGCAATTAATGTTTCTCATTGATGTTTCCATCTCTCTATCCCTCTCCCTCTCTCTCTCTCTCTCTAAAAAAAGAAAACATTTTTTATTTAAAGAAAAAGTAGAAAATAGATGCTTCACATTTGGCAAAGATAAGTATTATCTGGAGAAACCTTTAGTTTTGTGTGTGGTTTTCTGAGTTGTGATGTAAAATGTTAGTTTTTTACTGGGTCATGGTCAGATATTTGAAAGCCAATGATCTAGACTCCCTTCCTCATACGAGGGTAGTGTCAAGCCCAAAGTCATGTAGCCAAATTGGTCAATACAATACTCAAGTCCACTGACACTGAGTGTGCTTTAATAATCAGTTGTGTTATGTGCCTAGTTCTCCATTCATGAGACTTCATTAGACCAGACCCGTACAGTTTCTTCTGGGCCTGAGGACCCTGGGATGTCCCCAGACTCCCCATGCCCAGAATGAGCACAAGGTCCCTCACTAGAGCTGAACCACAAGGAGGCGGGAAATGCCTTTTCTCCATAGGCCTTTCTTGGTAGAAATTTCTCCTTCGTGAAATTAGCTATTGATCTGAGGCACTTAGCATGCTGGACCGTCACTGGGTCCATCAAATGGAGTAAAAGTGGGAGAAGACACTGTGGCGCAGCAGCAAGACCAGTGAGAACGCTGCCTGTGTTTGTGCCAGGAGATGAGAGCAAGGCAGGGAGGAGAGAAGGCGGCTGAGGAGAAGACAGTCTCCTACCAGAACGTGTTTGGCATTTGGATGTGAAACTTGGGGTGCAGGCCCTGCTTTCTCTCCACAGGCGGCCTTTTTTTCCCTCCCAGAGAGTCAGCTGACCAGAATCCAAGGTTTTCTACGTGAGTGTGTTCTCTGGGGTTGGTGAAAATTATTTCTTGTAAGTATGGAAGGCACGTGTACAGCCACCTACCTCTCCTGGTCCCGTAAACCGGAGGTGAAAATGGCTGTGAGTTCCTCTGGGTTTTAGCACCACGAGCCTCTGATATTTTGGAAGCATTTCCCCATAGCAGCTTAAACCAGTGTATCTTTACATGCTTCTAACGAGCTACGGTTGCTGAGAAAGCTGAACTCTTTTATGTAGGAGACATGGAGCGAGAAGATGGCCGGTTTCCTCATTTCTCAGAGGGACTGGCCCTCAGTCGGAGCTGGGGCAGCCTGCAGAGTTTGTTCGCCCTGAGCATCTCGAGTTGGTATTTCTCGCCATCGCTCTTCTTCCCTTTCCTGTCCTTGTTTTGACGGGGAAGAAATAAACGGAGTTGGTGATGAAGCGGAGAGTACTGATTGGCCAACCGCAGCCTCTGCCAAAGCCCCAAAGCCTAGCGCCCTCTGGGAGCCCGCCCTTCGCAATGGTAATGACTTGTGTGGGAATTTGCGCAGCAACCTCCCCAAGGACCGATTTCACCAAGGAGCAACCCCCTTGTCCAGACTGTATGAACCCGTAAAGTCATCACTCGCTGGGGTTTCCGAGCTACAAAGCAGCAATAGAAACCACTGCCTCTCGTCTTGAAGGGCTTCCAAGTACAGAGCGCCCATTGTGGGAGCCTGCGCTCCTCACCTGAGCCCCACCCTCTCTCTGGGAAAAGCGGTGGAAATTCCTACGACTCCACACCCCAGGACCCACACCCCATCTCGACTTCTGCACAGCCTTCTATACACTCCCTGCTCTCAACTTCTACACAGCCTCTGTCTCCTGCGTCTCACACCCGGGACTACCTGGGATTTTATTCTTACAATTTATCTTGAGAATGGTCCAACTTCTTGCTTGCCAAATTATTAAGGAGATAAAAGCAGTTTAATGTGTGATATTTTAAGAAACTAGGCTTGCAGCCCAGCCGGTGTGGCTCAGTGGTTGAGCACTGAACTATGAACCAAGAGGTCACTGGTTTGATTCCTGGTCAGGGCACATGCCTAGGATCAATCCCTAATAGGGGGTGTGCAGGAGGCAGCCAATTGATGTTTCTCTCTATCCCTCTCCCTTCCTCCCTCTCTAAAAAATAGATATATATCAATAAAAACATACTTTTTTAAAAAAAAGAAAGCAAAATAAAAGAAACTAGGCTGGCAACTTACTCAGTGAGAGATTAAAAGGATTCGGACTTCTAACCCAGTGCTCCTTCCTCTCGAGGTACTTAGCAGTGTTGGCCGTTGTCATGGTGATAGCACGGATGGGACTGGAAAATGGAACCGTGTGAACCCTGGAGGGAACGGGCGGACAGGGCAAGGCCTGCCCTGAGTCTCCTAAGGGTAGAGGCAAAATCAGGTGACTGAACTCTACTGGGTCCAGTAGAGTAAACTTTTCAGAAATTATGTGAAAATAGAGATTATCTCCAGAGCCAAATACATCGGGAGTTAGGATTTATGGAAGAGTTACTGAAATCGGTTGAAGAGAGACCCTCTGCCCTCTGCCCCACCTTGGCAAGGGATGCTGAAGCTAGCCTGTGGTGTGCTCGCCTAGAGGAGTGAGAGTGACAGCGTCAGTCCCCATGTGGGGACAGCTAGAGCATGCTGGGTGCTTTGCTAACATGCTATTCACATCCCCGTTTCATATGTGAATGGAAATGGGGGGGGAGGGGGGACGGGTCAGAGAGGCTGAGTAACTGGCCCAAGGCCACACTGCTCCATTAGTAAGTTCAGGTGCCTGGACCTTAAGCCAGGTCTGCCTTCTCCAAAGCATACTCCTCCCTGACTACCGAGAAAGGGAAACGTGAAATGCGATTGCTCCGTGTGCCCTTCAGGGGCACGCAGGACACCCGATGTTCCTGGGACGATGACTTTCCAGGCATGACCAGGAGGGGTGGTCTTGTTAACACACAGGACAGACGCTCGAATGCCTGCTACACGTCAAATGAATGTGCAGAGAGAGGAGACATAACCCTGGTCCTCCAGGAGCTCAGAGACGAGCGGGGGAGGCAGATGATGAAATCCACACAGGACGCCGGGTTCCCCCATAGAGACAAGCTCTGCGCGTACATAGAAGGGAGGGGCACCTCGCCCAGCCTGGGGGTGCGGAGTCAGAGGCCTCGAGGCAGTGGTGGCCAACTGAGTTTTAAGAATGAGTACATCTTAGGGGAAGGGGAAGAAGGGGATATGCGAGTCTGGCCGGCTCAGATGGGCGGCGAGGGGGGAATGCCCAGAGGACAAGAGTGTGCCCTGCTTTCTAAGTGAAGCCGGAAGCTGTTAGAGGATTTTAACCAGGAATGTGGTGGGTTGCCTACATTGTAAAGTGATGGTTCTGCCTGATGCGTGAATGTTGCTGGGCGGTGGGACTGAGAACGGCTGATGGGTTGGGGACCCATGCAGCAGTCCAGGGGTGACGGCAGTGGCACTGGGACCGCAGGGTGCAGATGTGGGTGGACTCGGATACTCGGAGGAAGAGCCTGCAGGATGCGAGGGGGATCTGGAGGGAAAGAGCGGTGCCTCCTGGGTTCCCTGCGGAGCCGCTGAGGGGGTGGTGGGGCCATTTCCTGAGCGTGAAGGGGCAGGAGCAGGTTTTTAGGGCGATATACAAACAAGGACGCTCTTAGAGCCCTGACCTTGAACCTCCTCTGTCATGAGAAGCTGTAGTTCAGTAGAACCCCAACTTTTCCCAGTGACCTGGGGGCATCTTAAAAGTACGGCCCCCGGGACGCACCCTAGATTTGGTGAGTCAGAGTCCAGGAGTGGAAGTGGGCACCGGGGGCTGGCAGCAGCTCCCAGGCGATGCCGGCACCGCCAGCCCCGCACCAGTCCAAGGCCGGCCGCGATGACCTGAGCCCGAGCAGCACTCCTCCCAGGTGCTGACCAGCGCCACCCCGGCATCTCGCCCTGGGTCACTGCCCAGGAACCCCGAGCAGTTTTCCCAGGCAAGTCACTGAAGGTGAAGTGAAGGGGGGCCGCCTGCCCTCATTCAGGCCCTGCCGCTTTGATGCTTTTCCCTTGATGCCCGGCGTATCCTAACAAGTGCGGAGCCTGAAAGAATAGCTTCCCCCTAAATGGCAGGAAGGCTCCCACACAGCACCGTCTTTCATAAGCACCTAAGCTCAGAGGTCTGTCTCAATGATCGGATCCTCGTAAATTGGAGGATTGGTTCTGGAAATCCCATGAGCCTCGGCTTTCTTGAGAGATTTATGGCACTTTCCGCTCACATGCGGGCCAGGAATAACATCGCAGCTCCCTCCGCATTTCTGGCTTTTGTTCCTGGGGGGTGGGGGTTGGAGGCGGGGGTAGTAAGGGAAGGGCGAGGTGGGCAGAACCAGTACCACGTTGAAAGGAAACTGTCCAGACTTATTTTCCAAAACCTCAGAAAAAGCCTCACGTTCCGCTGAGGGTCTAACGGTTTGTTGTCCCATCTCCTCTCCGAGGGGGTTTTCCAGCCTCATCCCCTGTGCCCGGGGGAAGCCCCTGGGGTGGGAAGGGACCCGGGGGAAGCCCCTGGGGTGGGCAGGGACCCGGGGGAAGCCCCTGGGGTGGGCAGGGACCCGGGGGAAGCCCCTGGGGTGGGAAGGGGCCCGGGGGAAGCCCCTGGGGTGGGAAGGGACCCGGGGGAAGCCCCTGGGGTGGGAAGGGACCCGGGGGAAGCCCCTGGGGTGGGAAGGGACCCGGGGGAAGCCCCTGGGGTGGGAAGGGGCCCGGGGAAGCCCCTGGGGTGGGAAGGGACCCGGGGGAAGCCCCTGGGGTGGGAAGGGGCCAGCGCTGGCTGGAGCTCAGGGACACATTCCCGGTGGGCTGGCCGCCTCGGGCAGTGGCCTCAGACCTCTAGCAGACAAGGCGGTGCTGGACTTCATTCCGTAAGCTCATTTACACTGTGTTTTCAGATGTTTCCAAAACCACGTTAAGTAATGAGCAGCAATGAATTCCCTTTTGCCCTGGCCAAGAAAAGGGTCCGGTTAAGATGGCCATTCCAGTTGGAATCCACGCCTGGCGAACCCGTTCAGCCAAATCACACATTATATTGATGGCAGTGGGCATGACTGGTGTTAGTCCACATGTAACTGCTTCAGAGTACCTGCATCTACCTTGGCAGCAGCGTTTCGGACAAGCATCAGACAGTGTTCTACCAAGTCTAGAGGAGAGACAAGCAAGGCCCGGGTCTGATGAACGATGTTGCAAGACCCAGTGCTGATGCTGCGGGCCCCAAAGATGCACGGAAAAGCACCACCACCCTCACCGACACGAGGCTCTAGCTGCGGAGGAAGCCAAGTGTGCAAATAAAGCTCCTATCAGACGCTGAACCTGAGAGCCTTCAGTGTTACAATAGGCAGCGGAAGGAGAAGTCCCTTCTACTGGGGAAAGTAGCATTTGAGAGGGTCTCCAAGGATGTGCGGGTTAGGGGAGCGGGTGACGTGGGTGTCATGTTGTGCATTCCAAGCCCCCAGGCCTAGCCGACAGCAGGGAGGTGGTTTGGGGACCCGTGAGGCCGTGCACACCAGTGAGGTTGGTGTATTGGATTCAGGAAGCGCTCACATAGATACAAGAACCTAAAATGCTGGGCTAAGGAGTTTGCGCTTAATAGAGTTGGCAGTAGGGAGCCCCTTTTAATAAGAGGAGGAACTAATGTGATCAGAGAAGAGCGATCTTGTGGATAAAAGCTCTTGGGGGCATGTTCATTTGGCAGCGGGAGGAGGATGGATGGGAGCAGAGAGGCCGGGGTGAACCCGTGGCAATAGATTGGCTTTCTTGATGACATTTCTGCATGTGGGACAGGAAATGACTTGATGTGGAAGGCTTTTCAGCGCTGCTCTCTGCGTAACACCCCAGCCCCGCCCAGGCCGGAGGAGCCTGCCCAGCTCACCCCGCAGGCGTGAACCTTGCAGACACAGGAATGTTTATGTTTGGCCCGGTATGGCTCTGGGTTTTTTTTACACAGCTGTAAAGTGTATTTAACTCCCAAATATAAAACACTTCTCGACTACTGTTTCATAGCTGCATAAAACGAGGCTCGATTGCGTAGGTGCTCTCGGCAGTCAGCGCCTATCTTTCCCCGCAAGCCCGTTTCCTCGCATTGTTCCCCCAACGGAAGAAAGCGGGGCCCGCGTAAGCCCCGTTTTACAAGCCGCCGGCAGAAGACAAGCCCCGAAGACAATACGCAGCGTCCGCAGTGGTATTTTTAACCCACGATCACAGGGCTCACCAGCGAGGAAGCACAATCACTTTAATTATGAATGTTTCTCATTGTGGCGGCGAGTGTAAGTCAGTAACAGATGTTCCTCTTCCCCGGCTCGACTGTTTCTAATTCTTTCTTGAACACGGAGGACGAGATCTTTAAACGTTTGCCAGCGTTCAATGAACGTCGCCGGCCGAGGTGGAAAAGGCCCCACTTTGTGTGCTGTGGCCGCAGACCTGCCTGGCCGCGGGGCCAGGGCGCGGGCGGCTGCAGCGGGCACGGCGGGCGTTCACGGCCGGCCGCGGAGTTAATTTGCAGACCCGGCCTTGGGCGGGAGGGGTCTGTTCGCTGGTTAATACATTTATTTATTTACTCTTTCCTTCTAAATAAAATGGCGCTGTAAAACCCCGCGGCTTAACTGCAGGAAACCCCGTGCGTTTTGGTTGTTGTTGTTCTGCAAGTGGCTGAGGCCGGTGCTCTGTGCATGCGGCGATGGGGGGGGGGGGGGGGGAGATGTTTACGGCCCGGCCGCGGGACTCGGTTTATCAGGGTTTCCCTGTGCTCGGCGGAACAGACGGCTGTTCATTACGGAAAGGCCTTTTTTCCTGTGGGGAACGGAGTCCTTTCCGAGGGGCGGGGGAGAGAGCGTTCATGTAAGAATTCGGAATGGCTTCCAGAGACCGCGGGCGCTGGGCGGCTGTAAAGCTGCCCCGCACTTTACTCGGCGACAGGACAAAGTTTGCTTTAACACCTCCGAAGGGTTCTGGCTGCGCTTCCCAGCCCCAGTCCTGCTGGAGGGAGCGCACGCGGCAGGCAGCCTGTGCCTGACAGGTGGCCAAGGGACAGCCCCATCATCTTCCCGTCCTTCTCATCTGAGGGCCCGCCCCCAAATTTGGGGTTTGGCTTTTTAAATGTCCACTTTTTTTAATGTATTTTTTATTTTTTAAGACATTTTTAAATGCATATATTTTTATTGATTTCAGAGAGGAAGGGAGAGGGAGGGAGAGAAACATCAGTGATGAGAGAGAATCACCCATCAGCTGCCTCCTGCACACCCCCCACTGAGGACTGAGCCCCCAACCTGGGCAGGTGCCCTTGCGGGGAATCGAACCTGGGACCCTTCAGTCTGCAGGCTGATGCTCTAACCACTGAGCAAAACCAGCTAGGACTAAACGTCCACTTTTTAGAAAAATGTCATCACATAAAACATTTCTCGTGGATGCCAAACCTTGCAAGTGATGCCTCCAAAGTAGTCTGAAACGGCCACTGACAAATGCAAGCCGTGCGGGTTGCTTGGGCTTTGTGGACATGGCCCATTCCAGAAGTTTTCTGTGTCCCCTGATGGCTTGCTGGATGCCTGCTCATTTATCCTCATTTAGGCAGCTGGAACATGCTTCTTACAGTCCGTGACACGGGGATTGTCCCATTAGGAAAACTGCGGATGACTTAACGGCACTCACAAAGGGTCGCTGTTTGTCTTTGGATAAAAAGGAATGTTCTCCTTACAAAGCAAAACAAAAGCAAGGGGAAAGCTAGTGAGGAGAACCAGGCTGGTAAACGGAGCAGAACGGGCTGGTGAACGGAGGAGAGCCGGCTGGTGAACGGAGGAGAAGCGGCTGGTGAACGGAGGAGAACCGGCTGGTGAACGGAGGAGAACCGGCTGGTGAACGGAGGAGAACCGGCTGGTGAACGGAGGAGAACCGGGCTGGTGAACGGAGGAGAACCGGGCTGGTGAACGGAGGAGAACCGGCTGGTGAACGGAGGAGAACCGGGCTGGTGAACGGAGGAGAACCGGGCTGGTGAACGGAGGAGAACCGGCTGGTGAACGGAGGAGAACCGGCTGGTGAACGGAGGAGAACCGGCTGGTGAACGGAGGAGAACCGGCTGGTAAACGGAGGAGAACCGGCTGGTGAACGGAGGAGAACCGGCTGGTGAACGGAGCAGAACCGGCTGGTGAACGGAGGAGGAGAACCGGCTGGTAAACGGAGGAGAACCGGCTGGTGAACGGAGGAGAACCGGCTGGTGAACGGAGCAGAACCGGCTGGTGAACGGAGCAGAACCGGCTGGTGAACGGAGCAGAACCGGCTGGTGAACGGAGGTTGGCTAAGGTTGTCATAGTCGCATCACAAACACCAAGCCCTTCGGCACGCAGGACCGACTGTTGCTTCAAGGTCGACCTTTCCACCCCGGGCCGCACTGATGTGAGAAATGGACCGTGTGGATTTAGTGTTGGCCACAGATCAAACTCGAAACCACAGCGGAGGAGGGGGCTGGGGCAGGAAAGTCTTTCAGTGATGTGGTAACTTAGGATTGAAACTTCACACCTTCGTTTTCCCCTCCTACCTTGACATAGAGGGACAGCTGAGATGTGATTAAACCTCTTATTCCTGTATATTCATGAAGCTGGGCTTGTATGTACAGATCACAGCTGGGGATACACAGACGCAGTCAGAACGGCGTAGGAAAAACCTGCCGTGTTTCAAAACAAGTGCGCTTTCACGGCACATTCTGAAAAGTACATAGGCCTCTTGTTTGGACGGACTCGACCTTGGAGGAGTGGGTGTGACCCTGAGCCACTCCTTCATGTGCCACATGTGTGAAATGTGGGGGGGGGGTCCCTTCACGTGGCTGGCAAATGCCTGGCGTCCCATTTACCTGGCCCAGGAAGCCCTTGGCAGGACATTGACAGGGGAGGGGCATTCAGAACTGGGGTGCCAGGCTTCCACCCCAGCCTGGACCTTCGCTGAGTGACCAGGGACGGTCACCTCCCTAAGCCTCAGCCTCACCCCCTGTGCCTGGGGTGTGGGCTCGATCCCCAGTGGGGGGCTTGCAGGAAGCAGCCGATCAATGGTTCTCTCCCATTGATGTTTCTATCTCTCTCTCCCTTCCTTTCTGAAATCAATTATACTTTTTTTAAAAAGTGCCCAGGTTTGACTTTGCTGTGGTGTCATCACTGGGTCATAAGATAACAGAAGTGCAAGGCCGGAAAGAACCTGTCTTCTGTCCACCTCCCCTCCTACAGAGGATGAGACCGAGCCCTGGGAGCTCATGGCGGGGAGGGCTTTTTAAATGAAGTCAGAGAGCTGGGGCCAGTTAGGAGGGTCTCAGAAAATGAGCACAGAAATCCAAAATAAAGTCTCCCTTGACTTGGCTCAGAGAGTCAGACCTTGGTAGAAATACCATTTCCTAACTCTCAGGGGAGGGAAAATGGTGCCCGGGCGGCGACTTCTGTTGTTGTTTATGGACAAAGCCTACTTCCTTCCCACGTCTTTCTGGCCTGTCCTCTCCCAGATAAGATTCTGGAAAGCAGGCAGAGCCGCCCCTCCTGCCTCCCACGGGAGACCTGATCATCTGTCTTGGGAACATGCGGGAGGAAGTACGGGGAGAGGGGGAAGCCGAGCTGACGCTGTGACGCGTGCACCTCCGGGTTGGTGCCATCAAGACCCAGCTGTCTAAAGCCTCCGAAACATCTGGTGGTCCTCACTCATTGTAACAAACATCCATCCAGACTGGCCGCGGGCAGTTCAGGTAGGACAGACTTGAAGCGCCTGATGATTTGGGAGTCCGACCCGTAAAGTGATCACCGTCCATTTCCACGTGAGGGTTTGGGCTGAGTGACGGTGTTCGGTGATTTCCGTTGCAGCTCATCTGCGGACCGATAGCCCACGACTGTCATTATGTCAGCCTTCAGTAGATGTCCAATCATGACCCTTAGTCTTCTTCCTGCGCCCTGGGAAGGCCTCGTTAGCGCCATGTGGCATTTATAGGGCAGGGTTGATGCTTGTAAGTCGCGGCAGTGGGGAACGCTCAACCCCCTTTTGAAATCACCCGTGCGCATCTCAAAGACGAACGCAGTCTTCCCGGGAAGGGCCACCATGTCTTTGTCACAGAACAGGTGCCAGGACGGGCTGGGACGGGGAGTTGAGGGAGCGGGGCCAGGCCAGAGAGCCACTCGGAGTTGCTCTGGGTGGAAGGAGAGGACCCCAGTGAGGGTGGCCAAGAAGAGGCGTGGGCGGATGAGTCCGGAGGAGCTGGAGCGAAGCACAGGCGGGCCAGGCAAGCCGAGAGGCAGGTGGGAGTGCCGAGCCAGCTAGCACGGAGCACCCAGCTGCCCGGGGACAGGCACCTACGGGGCAGGAACCAGCCACGCCGACCTGAGTGCCCGGAGCAGGGGAAACTGGGCATCTTTGTTGACCTTTATTGCTCCTGGGGGTCGTCACTGACCCATGGCCTTAAAAAGGCCACTGAGGCCAGGCCAGGGCAGCTCAGTGGTTGAGCATCGACCTATGAACCAGGAGGTTCCAGTTGGATTCCCTGTCAGGGCACATGCCTGGGCTCCATCCCCAGGGGAGGGTGTGAAGGAGGCAGCCTATTAATGATTCCCTCTCATCATCAGTGTTTCTATCTGGACCTTTGCTGAGGGACCAGGGATGGTCACCTCCCCAGGCCTCGGCCTCACCCTCTGTGAGAGGGGAGGTGGGCACGCCTCTTCTTTCCTCTCCAAAATCAATAAAAATATATTTAATTTTTTTTTTAAATGGGGACACTGAGTAACATCTGTCGTCCTGGTTGACTCTAATATGTGCGGTCACGTGTGGCTCAGCCAGCGAAGTGACGTAACAGCTGACAGTGCTGCGTGGCAGACCCAGGGGGGAGCCCTCCCCTGCGAATTAGCTCACTCAACCCTCGGCCGGTTCCTCGGCACAGGGAACTTGAGTGAGTTGCCCAAGGTCATGGAGTGAGTCGTTAGGGGCCGGTGTTAGGACTCAGGCCTTCAGGCTAGAAGTGTCCTCTGCGATAGTGTGAGACGTTGCTGAAGAAGCAGAAAGAATAGGGAAAGTGTCCTCAAGGTCACTGCAAGGTCACACGGAGGCCCTGCCTTCCAAAACCTGCCGCAGGGGCGGCCGCAGGAAATGAATCCACTTGGCGCCCACTTCTCACCGGAGCCTTTACATCACGCCGCCGAGCCTAGAAGTCGGCCCGTTTTTCTAACCTGCTTAAAACGAGCTCTTTGACGGGGGTCCCTGCACCGGCAGTTTCTCCCTGTCACCCTGGGCAAGGTTTGCCACGCGGCATGCCCCGCGGGCTCTCCGGGCGGCGATGGCACAGGGCGTGCCCACCGCGTGCCCGCCGCTTCCAGGAAGCCGCGCTGCGGGGGGCCACCAGCCCGGACAGGCCAGAAGGATCTCATAAAACTGGTTTTCCATGCGGCGCAGGCTCAGCTTCCACCTGGGACGAAGTGAGCCCCAGCCTTTCCGGGGGCTCTCCGCTATTGGGGTGAACTTTCCGTGACTCTCAGGACGCGCACGCCCGTGGCGGTGCCTCTGCGGCAGAAACTGGCTTTGGCTGGCGGTCCGCAGTGATCCCTCATCTTGATTATGGCCACTTTTTCCTCCGGATCGATCGCCCTCCGTGTGCCAGCCCTCCTCCCTGCACTTGGCCTTGGCAGGACAGTCTTCACTCTGTTGCACCCCGTCAATATAGCCCGTTATATGTCACAGTCAGACGGGAAACGCACACCGGAACCAGCCCTGGCAGGCTGCCTCGAGGCTGCCCAGAAAAGCCGCACTTGTTTCAGAAAGACAGGCCTCCACTCCTGCTGTTTCCGGAGTCCCCGTTATCAAAGGCGGGGCGCCCCCAGTGGAGGGGTCGCGATGTGGCCATGAAGCGTCCGGGCGCCGGCGTCCCCACCGCCCACCGCCCATGTGCCTCTCATCCCCTGCTCTCTGTGAATGCATTAGTGAGAGTAAGTTCAGTGACGCATCCTAATCAACATTTTCTCTTTCCCGACAGGACTAGCAACCCATATCCTAATCCATTGTATAGAAAATGGAAGCTAATTTTGCACAATTTCGTCGGTGCATTTTAGGCAGGTGACTAACCGGGCAATTTCTGGTGAGGTTTTGTAGATCCCTGGTCATTTCCTTCAAGTCCAGACCACTTTAAATTACCGATTAAAATAATACCAAGCAGGGCTGATATGGTACATTAGGGTGTGCCAGAAATTAAACTTTTACGTATCAGCTCATGCCATCTTCACAGCAGCCCTGTGAGGTTAGCTCTAGTGTGGCTTCCACTTCGCAGGTGCAACGTGGAGCATAAAGAGGTAACATCGCTGGTCTGAGGCACCCGGTGTAAGAGCACAGCAGAGCCCTAACCCCGGCAGCCTGCTCCCAGCCTGAGGTACCCGCCGGGGCGCGGCCTGGCAGGGTTGTGGGGGGTATAGCTATGCTGACCGGCTTCCAATGGAGGATGAAGCTGCTGGGTGCACATCGCACAGATTGGGACCCCTAACGTTGGCATCGTATTAAGTTAGTGTAACTCCTGCGTACACAATACGTATATTACACACAGATACTGGTAATTATTACAGTATTATTGACTCTGTTCCCTACGCTGTACTGTATATCCACGTGACTGTTTTGTAACTGTCAGTTTGTACTTCTCAATCCTTCACCTTTTTTACCCATCCCCCCCCCCAAACCTTATCCCGTCTGCCCTCCGTCAGTACGTTTTCTGTATCTAAGTTTGTTTCTGTTTTGTTTGTTTTTTTAGATTCCACATATAAGTGAAATCATATAGCACTTGTCTTTGTCTGACTTATTTCACTCAGCATCACACTCTCTGGATCCACCCAGGTTGTCACAAATCAGAAAGAATGAAATCTTGCCAACAGGCGCACTCTGGAGTCATCTTGTTCTGACTGTCCTGACCAAGAGTCAGTTGGTCAGTCACCCAGAGCCCCGCCTTCCCAAGACCACAATCACCTCATTTCTTTTAGGTCTCGCCAGAGTCTTGTAACCCCAGGAAGGTCAAAGCTAAGAACAGAAATAATGAAAAAATAATTCAGCTATAGGACCAACTTGTGCAATAGTTTGTAATGATCTATCTGGTCTTTTGGGGTTTTTTTAAATAATTTTTTTAATTTATTGATTTTAGAGAGAGCGAAACATTGATTTGTTGTTCCACTTATTTATGGATTCATTGGCTGATTCTTGTATGCACCCTGAACGGGGATGCAAGGTGCAGCCTTGGAGAATCAGACAGATGCTCTAACTAACTGAGCTGTCAGCCAGGGCTATTTTTCTATTTTTAAGGTATTTTTTAAAGCTTAACTACCTAAATGGGTAAAGTTGACATAATTTTGTTGAAATCTGTATAAGAGCATTTTATTTTATTCTGCCAGTCAGAGAAAGACAAATACCATTATCATTTCACTTATATGTGTGGAGTCTAATGAACAAAGTAAACAAAATAGAAACAGACTCATAGATACAGAGAACAGACTAACAACTATCAGAAGGGAGGGGTTGGGGGGACTGGTGAAAAAGGTGAAGGGATTAAGCAAACAAAACACACAAAAATTCATACACACAGGCAACAGTATTGTGATTACCAGAGGGAAAGGGAGGTAGGGGGAGGTAGAAGGGGATAAAGGGGGGACAGAGACTGAAGGAGACTTGACTTGGGATGGTGAACACACAATACAATATACAGATGGTGCATTATAGAATTGTACACCTGAAACCTATATGATTTTATTAACCAACTAGGGGCCCAGTGCACGAATTCATGCACCTTGAAAGGAACTGTGGACTGCAAAGGCTGCAGTGGGCACAGGGGTGGGTCTTGGCCCATCCTCCGCACCCCCGTCCTGCCCCCCCACTGCGGCCCCCCGGTCCCCCGGCAGCCCTGCTCCCACTGAAGGCGTGGAACGATTTAGGCCGGCACCAGCAGCGGGTGCGAGCGGCAGCTGCCAGCCCCAATCACCCCTCAGCAGCAAGGGAAGGTGGAGAAACCCTGAGGGGCGATTGGGGCCGGCAGTCGCCGCTTGCACCAGCTGACAGCGCCATGTGAGTGCTGGCACCGAGTGCAACTGATGGCTCCGGCACTGGTGTGAGTGCCGGGCGGGACTGCAGCGCGCAGAAGCAAAGAGTTTTCAGTAACCACCAGAGGCTCGCCCAGATGACAGGGACCAGCGCCCCGCCTTGGTCTGGCACCCTCGCTCACCTGCTCCACCATCCCGCCAAGGCCCACACCTGCCATGTTGCGCACTCTGCCACCTGCTGCCAACTCCCACCATGTTTCACGCGCGCCCTTGGTGGTCAGCGCACATCATAGCAACCAGTTGTTCACTTGTTCCACGGTTCAGTCTATTTGCATATTAGCCTTTTATTATATAGGATATCATCCCAGTAAACGCAATAAAAAATTTTTAAACTACATTTTTATTTAATAGGATCTGAATGTTTAGAAATATTCGTTATATTTATAAGTGTGAAATTTTAGCACTAAACCAAGTATAAGCAGTTCTTAAGTTTTCTTATCAAAAAACAAAGTCCTGCCCTGACCAGTTTGGCTCATGGATAGGGCGTTGGCCTGCGGACTCAAGGGTCCCAGGCTTGATTCCGGTCAAGGGCATGTACCTTGGTTGTGGGCACATCCCCAGTAGGCAGCTGATCGATGTTTCTCTCTCATCGATGTTTCTAACTCTCTATCCCTCTCCCTTCCTCTCTGTAAAAAAATCAATAAAATATATTTTTTAAAAAGACAACAAAGTCCTCCAGATATTAAAGATCCAAGCAACTGTGACTGAAATGAGGTCATGAGGGAACGTTGGGCTGCTCCGTGCTATGGGAAGCCATTGGGGGTTGAAGCAGGCAAGTGAGATAATCTAGTTTTCTTTTCTTTAGACTGGGGGAGGCTGTGTACTTTTGCATCCCATCCCCCACTAAAGTCTGTGAAGTGTATCCTCTCATTCATTCATTCAACAAACATATGTCCACTGGCGCCTTGAATGCATGCACACCCTGGGCACTATGGGATACTAAGAGGCAATAATTCATTAGAGAGTGCTGAGTCCTCTGAGGGAGACATCACTTCCAGCGTGGAGAACAAGGACCCATTCCATAGCCAAGGAGGGGCTGGGGGAAAGGACATTCCAGGAGTGAGCTGAGGCCAGGAATTTTCAAGACTTGGCTCATGGTCCCCGGAGGCGTTAGTGTGTCTTTCCTCGTAATTGTCTGTTGCCAATTCGTTTAGACTATTGTTGCTCCGGCTCCTATAAAGTGGGTCAGTACCAATTAAAGCTAATTTATAGTGATAAATCTATAAGGCAGAAAGGCAACTCTTTGCTAATGTATTTGCCAGAATTTGACACCCCGGGAGAGTTTTAATTTGCTATCACTGCAGTTATCACTTTTTCATGAATATTAATGACCTGTGTTATAAGACAAATGTGGCGTGTTGGGTTTCTGGAAAAGGTTGACTTATTTTTATCTGTATGTCACTATGTTTATGAATACAGAGTGAGAACGGTGTAGATGCTAAAATGGATTGCAGCCAAATGCATACGGTTAAAGGGTGAGCAAAGGGCAAGGTGGGCAGAGGGTGGAGGGGAGGGGACGAGATCGGAAATGGCTCTGTGACGGGTGAGAGCGAGCTCAGCGGAAGCACTGGAAGGCTCCTGGGCGCTCGGGCCCGGCGGGTGAGTGTGTGGACAGGTGCTCCGGACCGCCTTGCTTTTTCACGTGATTCATGAAACCTTTTCATGGGATTCATGAAACCAGCTCTGGTGTGGACTTCTCTTGTTGACAGCCAGTGGGACTTTTTCAGCAGTCCTGAGGGAATACATTTGTCTTACCGTGAAGTCCTAGCTAAGTTTTCTCATTTCCCAAACTGAAATGGTGACATGAGCTCCTGGGGCCCCCAAAGTCCTCTCAGCCGCTGTTTCTGCCCAGCTCAGGCCCCCCGTGGGGACGGTGCCAACGTGGAGTGTGAAAATGGAAACTCCAATCCAAGGAAGTTAGTGGCCACCAGTGTTTACATATGACAGTGAAGTTACATTTTTCTTGTAGAAACTCTAACACTGGTGAATGTCATTTTAAAGTTGATTAATAATGTCTAAGAGTCTGCAAATTAACAACTCATGTAGCTCTTCTTTGAAAGCCTGGACCTCCACGTGCTCGGACACTGCCCCCACGTGTGGCTGCGGGTGGCTGCACCCGATGTGTCCATTTCCCTCCCTCCCCAGTGATTCAGACTGCGTCTCATCTTTATCTCCCTTGTGCCGGCCATGGTCAATTTCAAAAGACATCAAAGGAGCACAAACTTTGGAACAAAAGACCCAAGTACCAGTCCAGTCTGCCTATTTCTAGCCAGGTGACCTTGGCAACCCTTTACCTCCTGAACCCCAGCTTTGGCCTCTGTTAAACTGGGTCCTCTCCAAGCACCAGGGTCATAGGAGCCCCCAGCCCCACCACCCGAACCTAAATGGCAGCGACATCTCCCAACTCCTCCTGCTCCCAGAACTGCATGTGTAAAACAAAACTTGCTCATTCTTGGGCAGCTACAATTTCCCATTGAAAAAATAAACCCAAGTAAGTGCAGGTAGGTTCAGGCATGCAGGTAAATGCCAGAATTTAAGGAACAAATGACTTAACGCAAAAGGAGGGCAAATCTAAAAACCAGGCCTTTGGGCTGTCATGCCACCTATGAATTCCTGAAATCCGATTCTGCCCGCTGGTGCACTAAAAATCCCAGGATTTATGGGACGAGGGTTGGTGCGGAGCCTCGGGGCCATGGAATTCTGTAACTGAGCCTCAGCAAAAACAAGAACCGTCCTCCCAGGATGACTGCTTGGCTAGCTCACAGGGTGTTCCCCGGCCTCCCGGCAGCCTGGTCCTGTGTGTCCTCTGGCCTTGGGCCCCTTTTGACATGTGGGTCAGTTGTCTTCTAATTGAGAACGGGGTTCGTCAGAATTAGAAACCTGGGCCAGTCCCTCGGTCTTTGTTTTAAACACAGGGGATGTCTTCACTTTGGTCCCTGCTCTGTCCGCTTCCCCAGGAGGCTCAACTCAGAGGGTAGGTGACACTAACCCGGCTGCCGTTGCTCTAACGAAGCTGTTTTTTATAGGATCTTGGTCTGTTTTTCTTAATTTAGGCCTGTGGATTCTCTTCAGTTGTGAGAAAGCTCTCCTCTGGACCCTTTGAATATTGAAGTGTGGGGAGGGGTGTTGGTAGAGAGCAGGTTTTCCTGTTTTGTGAACACCCAGTCCCATCCAGGTGGCACTCACCAGGATTCGGGGCTGACTGATAGAAAGGGGGTGGGGTGGAGGAGGAGGAAAGTTGATGAAGATGAATGGGTATGTGCCAAAGTGACCTTTCCCTGCTTAGAATCCTGAGCCAAGGAGCCTGAAGGAAGGACGCCCCAAACAGACGGCTGTCACCATGACCATGGGTCGTTAAAATGTGTGGGGTTCAGTGGCCCGTTAAGTTCCTCCTAGTTCCAAAATTCTGACTCCAGACCCAGCTCCTCAACAGAGCTTGCTAGGAGGGTGGCCTTGGGGATGCCTGCCAGCCGGTCCCCAGACACCGGCTCTGGGCCCCAGTGGGGTAGTAGGTGCTTGCTGTGACTCTCACGCTCCAAATCGTTCCGCCCCAACTCCCTGCCCACTTACTTACATCGACAGACAGGGTGTTGGAGTTTGAGTTCCCTCTTTCACACAGAGGAAATACTTATCGTCTTTGCTTGCAAACTTTTGCAGAAATGACTGTTTGTGGATGCCACGTGGCTTGCAGGTGACCGTACCCAAAGCACCAACCCCTCAGGCCGGGCCCCTTTGATCTGGTGGAGTTTTGAGGTTCTCTCTTCTGCTGGGCTTCATTAAGCCCTCCTCGGTCGGAGGCTTTCCCGCCATCGTAAATGTTGCGTGGTTCTGGGTGTTCAGGTTAACAAATTAGCCCAATGAGATGGATAAATGAGTCATTCCGACCTCCTGAAGCCCTGCTGGAGGAGCTTTGCGAAATAGCGGGTCTGGTTCTCTAACAAGCAATTTAAAGGGCGCCAGCATGTGGCATGTTTGAGTGAAATGTCCTAACAATGCCGTTTAAAAGCACATTTCGAGACTTGCTCAGACTCAAGAGATGTGGCGCGGACCCTGTGCTGTCTCTTGTGAGTGTTTCCAAAGCGATCTCATTTCTGGGGGCCACGGCCACGTACAGCAGGGCTCGCCAAAACCCACAGTTAACTCCAGGGCCTTGCTTTTGCCAGACTTTTTCCTGCACCATCCACGCGTTTCAAAACAGACGACTTTGAATTCCATCTGAGTGGTAGATGGTGAAGAACCAGCAACAGGGTTGGGAGGGACCCCTTCAGAGAGCTGCTGGTACTGGGGGCCAGACGTGGTGGGGGAAAGCGACCGCCCTTAGGGGCTAATTGAGAATGCATGAGCTCTTGAGCCTCTCAGGGATCGGTTTTCTCAAATGTATGCGAGGGACAGGCATCCCCGCCTCACAGGGTCACTGGAGGATTAAATGAGATAAGGCGTCTAACGTGCGTGAAACGTAAGAGGCCCTCAATCAACCCGAGGGCCCTTCCTGCCTCCGGGGCTCCTCCTTTTAAGTGTGAGCCTCAGATGCTGGCGTCCTTGTTCCTGGCTCAACGGGCTCTTCAAACAATCCTATTAATGCCTATTAAAATGAAACCCAATAAAAGTGCCAATATCTGGTGTTGAAATAATTGATGTAGCAGAGAGCGCCATGGAGCACCCAGGCAGGCCCCTGGCGCAATTTAGCCTCACACCTGGGGGATGAATTTCACAACTGTAATTGCTACCATATAAGTCTTATTAATGTTGTGCTATAATTCCTATTTATTCCACCGGGCTTGTAAATGCATTAGGACTTGTCAACATATTATTTTACACTGTTTATGATCTGTAGAATTATGTCCTTCGGGGTTGTTTTGTGCAAAAGCTCAAAATAAATGGCTTCGGGCCTCATTTGAAAAGAGCAAAAGGGGGCTGCTGGTGAAGTGGCTCCCCATCCCTGTCCGGAGGAGTCAGTGAAGGAGACTCTAACTTCAGCTACTGGCAGAGCTGTTCACCTCAGCAATACGGGGAGTCCTGGCTCCCGCCTGAGCCATCCGACTGGGGTGGGCCAGCCCTCCCTGCCTCCCAGGGAATGTTGGGTAGCTCCCTGGGGTCAAGGGTGGTCTTCCCTGAGCTGGAGCTGTATTCTGACCCTGACAGTTTGCCCTCAGAGCTCCAGGCATTTCTGTCCCCGAGCTCTGAATAAACCCCTTTAATTCCAAATTTCCTCATGATCTTTCCAGCATAACCTATTAAAAAAAAAAAAAAGATCTGAAATTCATCCCCACTAAAGGCAATACCTAGTAAGTGTGCTATAAAATGTAACCCCTCCCACAGATTCCTGCATTGACTAGGACAGTGATGGCGAACCTATGACACGCGTGTCAGCACTGACACGCATAGCCATTTCTGATGACACGCAGCCGCTGAGGCGGCCGCATGCCGAGGATGAAACATTTGCTGCTCCTGAGGATGAAACATTTGCGAAATAATGTTTTTTCCTCAAAGTGACACACTACCCGAGTTATGCTCAGTTTTTTGGCGAAGTTTGACACACCAAGCTCAAAAGGTTGCCCATCACTGGACTAGGCCAACAAAGCATCAAACTAAGGGGGCAGTGCCAGGCGCAGCTTGTGTGTGCGCGTGCTGGGGTGGGAGGGGTTTATTGTCATTGATCACTGCTTTTGGCTTCAAGGCTTCCCAGCACCATTGCGATCACAGCCTGGGCTGCCACAGAACCGAGTTCAAGCTCCTGCTCAGCGAATTCCTGGACGTGGATTGGTGGGAAGTCCTTAACCTGGTCCCTTAGATGGGAACGCAGAGACCTTCCCACCAGGCCTGTCCCAGGACCAGATGTGTTGGCAGGCTCTTGTGCTGGAATGCCCTCTCCCAGGGCAGGAGGAGCTGCCCATCCTGCCCCTGGGTCCCTGGCTCCTCCTGTCCTCTGGGGCCAGAGTGCACCTGCGGGGAGGTGACTGCTCCTAACAGGCCTTGCTCTGTGACCCTGCAGGCAGCGAGTACGACGAGGAGGAGGTGGACTACGAGGAGTCGGACAGCGATGAGTCCTGGACCACCGAGAGCGCCATCAGCTCCGAGGCCATCCTCAGCTCCATGTGCATGAACGGAGGGGAGGAGAAGCCTTTTGCCTGCCCAGTTCCTGGATGTAAAAAGAGATACAAGGTAAAGGTCCCACCTCACCTGGCTTGACCATACAGGAGAGGGCAAGTCCCGTGTCAGACAGCAGCCCCTTCTTCCTGGTGAAGAGAGCCGACAGTCCCGAGCTTCCCTCTCCTGTGCCCGCTGGGTGCCGCCCCCACTGGACACGTGCCTGCCCGCCCGGTGTTCAGTGGGTTTTCCCCTCCACTGAGCTGTGGAGCTGAAGGCCAAGAGCTTTTTGGTAGGAGGACCAGACCTTTGATATTCTTCAGATTCATGTCCTATCAGTCAGAATACAAAATGTGTCACCTGTTTATTTGCCAAACACCTTCCCCAGTGCTGGGCTGTCCAGGTGGCTCAGAGACCACTTTGAAGTCTCAAAGGCCTGGCTCAGAGCCCTTTTGGGAAATGTTGTCGCGTATTTAGCTTCCAGCTGAGAAGCTCTTGCTCCCTGCCCCCCTTTCAGGGGCATGAAAGGAGATCAGGAGAAAAGGGGCTTTGGTATTTTTCTCACCAAACCACCCGCTTCGGCTTCAGCGGCCTCTTCTCTGTAGCTGGCACAGAGGTCTCTGAGGACCTGACTCTGGTGTCATGGGGCGCCTGGGCACTACATTTATTTAAAAACCTCAATGAGACAAAACGAGAAAAGCACCCGCAGCAAGCCAGTGTTGGTTGAGAACACTTTTTTTTAATGCAAACTTTTCCATGAGATGTTAGCAGCTCTTTAAAATCCAACTCTGGGATATAAATAGAAAAATCAGAAACATATCTGGTGCATTTGATATGCTAATTTCCCAGAGCTCAGCGACTGAGCTTAAAAATGTATGCTAGCATAAGCACTTACATTGCTCTTTCTTAAGTATGTGTCTCTGAACATTAAAAAATAATCTATTTCAGTACTTTTTATACCAGCTGATAAAAGAATGAAACAAATGTATCGCAAGGTAAGTGGCCCAAGACTTCACCTGCTCTGTGGACTGTGAAAACCTCACTGTGGCAAGTTCAGATGCGCTGTGTTTGACTAAAATGAAACTACAGGATGGAGGGAGTCCCACCGGGGTGCCCTGCTCAGGTCAGAACAGGTCGCAGGAGGCAGGAGGCAGGAGGCAGGAGGCAGGAGAGGACAGGATGCCAGACCCCAGGGGACTGTCAGACAGCTTTTTCCAGAGGCAGCTCTGCATTGCAGAAAGGTTTTGTTTTGCTTCTCCCTTTTTTTATTTCAAAGTGGAGAGTTTGCCAGTGAACACTGTCCTTGTACTGGCCTGCTTTCCAGAGGCTGCTTATCACCCTGTCTTCTAGCTCAGGAGGATGAGGCATTCTCTTTCCCATCTCTAGCTTCATTCCTTTTTTTATACCCTTCCCCTTGGACATTTCTATTTGTCACGATCCTTCTGCTTTTATTTTTCTAGCGTTTCTAACAATTTCCTCTAGTAGTTGTCCAGGTCTGGGCCGATAGGGGCTTTGGGGGGTGCTTTTTCTCCATGTAAGGCCAAAAGAAAATCGAGGGACTCCTTGGGCTGCTTCAGCATCCCTGACAGACGACAGCAGTGGTGGCAATTCACGGTCCTGAGTTCCACAAGGGAAGTGTGCCGGGCCAGCACAGCCAAGGGTTTGGTGAGCCCGTGGGGGGGGGGGGGGGGGGGGGGAGCGGCAAAGGATTAAAGAAAAGACAAAGAGAATAAGCTGGGGCTCGGTGTATCTCCTGTGCCTGGATGTGGCCACAGAGAGAGAGCCAGACGGCAAGCTGATGCTTTATTTTATAGTTGGAGAAAAACAAGGTAGTGGTCACCAGTTACAATGTTCTTACGAGTTTCACTTGTTTTGGCAGCACTTACTGCACCTCCCACAGCCCATTAGCTACCCAGATAGGATCTAGGGGGCAACCATAAGGTCAAGCTTAATTATGCTAAGAGGGCTGTGCCCTCTAAGCTGGGTCTTGTTTGTGGCTTTGCCAACAGGTCAGTCCGAGGCTTAACCCTATAGCCGCTCCCTACAGGAAGTACAAGTTTCCTTTTCTGGACCAGAATGTCAAGTAAGATTAGAGGGGACAAGAACAACCATGTAACTACTCCTAACCAAGTGCTAGAGACAGCGGGTCAATTCCCTGAAGCTTCCTTTCGCCTTCCTGCTGGGCAGTGAGGGCTGCAGGCCAGCGGCGCTCCCCTTATGTACTGCATGACTGACCGCGGACATCACGTCTGCCTGCTGTCTGCCCCATTGTCAGGGGTTCTCCAGCAGTTAGTCTTGAGCACTGACTCAGGATCAGCTTTTCTCACCTTTTCATGGGCATATGCAGAACTAAAAGATGTTAACTTCCCAGGCTTCACACTGAGGAGGACAAGAGATAGGGACCCGAAGGACACCTAAGTCTCCACGTTTCCCATGTTAATTCCTTTGCCTAGGATGCCCTTTTCCCAGACTGACTCCCCACCCGTAGACTAAAGCTGTCAACCTTTCCATATGCTGTTTACTTCTAATTCCAAACTCACCACCACGACCCCAGCTTCTGCTTCTTCACTTTTCTTCCTCATCAAATCCCCAAGCAACTTCATCCTTCTCCTTAATGTAGAACATCAAGGGCTGCAGGAAATTGAAAGTGAGGTTTTTCTATCAAGGGCACGTGTCACATACCTTACTCAGCCTCAATACAGACAACAAAGATCAAATACAGTTCAGGACATGATGGCCAAGCTTGATTTTAGGTTTCATGATTTAAGTGGAATTTTGAGAAAAGACTCTAAATTGTTGTCTGGCCCAGTTCCCTCATCCGGGCAGGTCTTTCCTGGCCTGGAAATGAGCCGGTCCAACCTTGCCCAGCCCACCACACAGCCCTGTACCCCCTGCCCTGCCCCTCCCTCCCTTCCCACGCTGGCCCTGTGGCAGACTGCTGTACTCCACGGGCAGCGCTCTCCAGACCGCGGGTCCCAATCCTTCCCAACTCCCAAGATTTTCCAAAGCCTACCATCCGGGTGCACTAAGGAGTGAGCACCTGGCATTTTACTTAGGTGTGTGGAATTGTGGGGGGAAATGCAGACTCTGGAATCGGGCACCCCCGGGTTCCCACTGCAGTCCTGTCATTCCGCAGCTTCGTGACTCCATGATTCCAGGGAGTTACCATCTCTGAGTGTCAGTTTCATCTAAAACACGGGTATTGAATGAGGCAGCAAGCCATCAGCAGGAGACTGTCCATGGCCTGTTGAAGCTAAATTCCCTTTCCTCTCTTCAGAGATCAGAGGATTTAAGCATTTCATTTTTCAGTTGCCTGTCATTTAACTTTTAAAGACCAAACTCAGCTTAAGGTCTCTGCAATTAGAAACTTAAGTGAATCTTTTTAAACCCCCAACGTCTTAGAAAGTGGGAGTTCCCACCTCTGTATGTGAATAGAATGGGGAAATCTGGAGTTTGATTAGAACTTGTACTAACATTTGTGGTAAGGGTGTCCTTTGACACTTGTGGAAAAAAATTTCTTTTAAAGGTACACATTTTTAAAATATATTTTATTGATTTTTTATGGAGAGGGATAGAGAGTTAGAAACATTGATGAGAGAGAAACATCAATCAGCTGCCTCCTGCACACCTCCTACTGGGGATGTGCCCACAACCAAGGTACATGCCCTTGACCGGAATCGAACCTGGGACCCTTGAGTTCGCAGGCCAATGCTCTATCCACTGAGCCAAACCGGTTAGGGCCACTTGTGAAAATTTTAAATGACAGCAAGAAAAAAGGTGGTAAGATAGGTCTTAAGTTCTTGGGCCATGTGTTTCCAAAAGTGCAGCTTGTTTTTCCAGATTAATAGGGCTGATGTATGGAGTTGGCGGGTTTCCTCAGTCTCACAGCCAGACATGCACCATGTACCTATTCCAGTTGGGAGCACAGAACCTGGGTTTGTCCTGGTGAGCGCTGATCTGGCTTTGTGTTGGACTGGCTTTGGTAATTTGATTTCAAAGCTTCCCTCACCTAATTACTGTAAAAACTCAGGCCGGGATGGAGAGGGTGTAAGCCCGGATCCTGTTGGGCGTTGCTATGCCTTTTTGCTTCCTGGCCCAATGTTTATTATTGGTCCTGTGTTACTGCTGGGCACAGGTGTGGTTGGATTTTTAAAGATCCTTCTTGTAACTAGTTCCCTGGGAGAACAAGGACATGAGATGTTTTAATAACCCTCCATCCACAGAAAGGGACCCTCAAAGGTGCTCAGTGAATATCTGGAGCTAATAGATAGGCTATGCAGCAGGCAAATGCATTTGTGAGCCCGGAGACTGCCTAACGCATTGTTACTATTACTCGGAAAGTTGATCTTTCTCTAATGGTCATAAAACTGTATTATTAACTCTTCCTCTTTCAAATAGCTTAAACCCATCACCTTCCATGGTTCTGGGTTGCCTGGGTCTCTCGCGGCTGCAGCAAGTTACCAGGTGGGGCTAGAGCTGGAAGTTGGCTTCCTTACATGCCTGGGCATCTGGCAGGGTGGCTGGGCCAGCAGGGGACTGACACGGCATATCTACCCTTGTAACGATTTTAATGGGTCTGATTCTGCCATTGTCCCACTGCAGTGAGCTCTTACTCCCTTTACAAGACTAGTGAGGTGCTTCCTCGCCCTGCACACGGGGATTGATGCAGAAGGGCCAAGGCTGAAGGCCAAGAGCAGGTAGGTGTTCAGGGCAGAGGGTCCTTGTGACTCGACTCACTGGACAACCTTCAGACTCCGAGCACCACCACCTGGTCGCTATTTGGCACCCCTGGGCTCCACGAAGTCAAGCAGAATTCTCTATCAAAATCTTTTAAAGGTACCAATGAGCACTGTGAAACTCTAAGAAGGAAATGTAAGTAGAATTAACCACTGTTTAATGACAACTCTCACTTCCTGCCAGAGGAATTGCACATTCCAACCAGTTCACTCACTCAAATACCAGGCTGTGCTAGATGCTCAGGAAACAGCAGCGGGCAGTTCGTCCCGTTCTCTGGGAGCTCACCAAGGGCCGCTTGTGAAGACAGAAGACGGTGCGGGAGTGCTTCGGTTGGGCATAGGACCGGGCGCAGTGGGACTAGATTCAGAAACAGCCCGCTCCTCCGGTGATCTGTGCTCAACAACTTTGTCTCAGGTCCTCTCTCTTCCCTCTTAGTCCCTAATCTGGCAACAGCTGACAGGAATTTCCCAAGACTTTGCTCTAGTATCACCTCTGCCCTTTCTTCTTAAATCTTCCATCAGTGACTCGAGTGCCCTGAGCCCATTTACTCACATCTAATGGGATGAACAATAGTAGCTGTTACATCTGTAGAGTGATCCTAGCCATGGACTCTTACATAGAATATGCTAACAAGCGAGCAAAACCAAGTAGCAGCACACATATAGACATTTTGTGTGCCATGTAAGATCTGCAGGCCAGTCTGAAGTCTAGGGCTCTTCTGTGCTGAGACTTCCATAATCTGAAGATGTTCGAGTTGACTGTAGGTCTGGAATGCAGTACATACTAGTCTGCTCAGTGGTACTTACTGTGAGCATGGCGCTCCCACCATGGCAGAGACACTGACTTCTCGCAGAGTAGAAAACGGACAGGAATTCCAGTAAGGTAGGACGAGCACACAGCTGTCATTTTATACCCGTCACCAGCTACTTCCCTGTTTTCTTCCTTTCTGAGTTTGTTTGTTTTGGGGGTTTTTTGGAGCAGCCTGAGGATATTTTTATGTAACTGCCCATTGTTAACTTACTTCAGAGTAGGAAAAAAGATGCAGAGGGAGCTGTGCTTCTATATAGCCTCTGAGTCTCAAATAAGTATTTTATATACAAGGGGAAGTCAGTCCTTTCGTTTGAGGGTGAGGTGGGTCTGAATCACCTTGAGGTAGCTGTGGGGGTGACCCCAGGTGCACAGCTGCATCCGAGAGCACACTGACGTTTCCCCACTTGGACGGACATGGTAGGCCTCCATCTAATAGGTGATATTTCTGTCTTCTCCACAGAATGTGAATGGCATAAAGTACCATGCTAAGAACGGTCACAGAACACAGATTCGTGTCCGCAAACCATTCAAATGTCGTTGTGGTAAGAGTTACAAGACAGCTCAGGGCCTGCGGCACCACACAATCAATTTCCATCCCCCGGTGTCGGCTGAGATTATCAGGAAGATGCAGCAATAACATGCTGGTCATAACTGTGCCAAGGAATCCTCACCAGCAGTTGCTGATTTTGAAAACAGCCACCTTTTTTCAGGGGAAGCATTCAGCCACCCTTTAAAGAAGTAAATGCATGCTTTAAATTTTTTCTGTAATTTTGGAATGATGTATCTTTGTAGAGTTAATGATTTTGTACATTTGCACATGTAATCATCATATCCATTTTCATTACTTTGATATAAGGTGCTAAAAAAAAGCTCTAGGTTCTCAGCACATTTCCCCCAAAACAAAATATGGTTGAGGGCATGTTGCATATTGTTCAGTTGTACTGCAGTGATAGCCGTTGGGGGAGGAGGGACTGGCACAGAGGTTTGCTATTTTCCCCCCAAGATTTGTAGTGTGACTGAGGTTTTTTCAACACATCAACTCACCATGTTCAAAACCAAAATAATACCTTCATTATCAAACTGGTTATCATGCCTTACATAATGGAGTTAGTATTTGTGAGTAGAAAGACTTTAGGTAATGGAAATATAAATTAAGAAAGAATGTTTAACATATGCTAAAAATATTTTCATATTTAAATAACATACATAAAAGGTATGCTTTTCTGTGTTTTATATTATCTTGCAAGTCCTTTTGCCCTTTAAAAAGCTGAAAATCTTGCCATCTGACTTACCAATTATTTGTGTTATAAATGGCATTTTTGTATAATAGTCTGTTCAGTTCACTCATTAATTTAACACATTTATTGAGTGCAAAGGATTCAATTTATGTCTATTGATACTTGCAGAACAAGATACCAATTCAGTGAAATATGTTTCCCTGAAATCTGTTAGGAAACATTTTGAAATACGTACAAATTTTGTGTGAAATTTATTTCTATCTTCATCTTTAGGTGAAGTTTTAAAGCACTTTGTAGTTCTCTATTGCCAACAGATTTAATGTTTTATGTGTTGCCAATTCTTACAACCACTGCCCTAACAAACCTGTGGGTTACAAATAAGAAAATTCCAAGCATGGTTCAAAGGGGAACATTTTTGTTTAGGCCCCTACTGCCTCCTCTTCATGTTCGTTGTTTTTTAGACTATAAAGGCACTTTTCCTATCACATTGTAGATGTCTGTGTTCCACTGGAAACGTCTGTTTAGCTTTATAAAACAATTTGCCGAAATGAAATTGAGCCTTATTGAGAATTAAGTGCTTTCTTGCAGCAGGTGGTCAAAGAATGACTAATATATGACCCATTAGAATAACCTACGTCTGGACCATTCCTGAAGTTTTTCTCACCAACAATACTATCATGCCTTGAGTGTTCTTTTCTCCCAAGTGCTATTCCTTGAACAAGAGTTTACCAGTTGCCTAATTATGCAATAAAAATTGCTTTGAGGTGGCCAACTGCTCACAAAACTGGTGAGTCGCAAACTTGCATTGCTTATAAAATAACTTTCTTCCCATGTTTCTGTTAGCCAGATGAGTAAGCTTCTATATTCTTAAGTTGTGAATCCCTCATAATGAGGGATTTTTAAGTATTTATAAAGACACTGCCCTTTAAAAATTTCCTCAGATCTCTGAAGCATGGTCTTGGTCCTGATATACAGTGCTATTCTGTATGTTGAAAAGGGTGATCCAGACAGAAAAAGCCATTAGTTGGTGCATAAGAATGGCTTTTTCACATTTACCTATAATTGACCAAAATTTTTTTAGGCCATCAGTTATTTAGCTTTTGCTCTTTCTAGTGCAAGAAATCGCAGGCTGGATCAGCAGTTCAACAGCTAAACAGTCATAAAATAGTCATTGTGCATGTTAACATTTCTTTCAACTATAAAACAAATTCCAACTTCTACTTGCTTATTCATTGTGACAGTATTACTAAAGATAAGGATGGGAATATTTTGTTATACCGTGTATAGTGAATGTATTGTACTGTGTCTGTGAAAACTGTGCTTTAAATTATATTTTCATATGTTTTGTTTGGGACAGAGCACATTAAGTTTGAAAGCGACAGAGGTTTTAGAACTGAAGGCAACTTGAATCAAAATCCTGTCAAGAAAAGCTGCTTATAAATGTAAATGAAATCGCATTTTAAATAAACTGTCTCTGACCCAAAATAAACATGGCTCTTTATTTTCACTAGCATCCATCATGAAAAGCCAGTATCAAGTTTACCATGGAAACTACTCTACCTCCTCAGTGCCTAGTTCTACCTTAGGCTGCCTTTCCTTACTCCCGCCCCACCACCCAGGATTCAGCATGTAGAATTTACTTTTTTGCTTAATATTTGCCTAACAACAGCACATCAAAATATGGGAGGCAAAAAGTGATGAAGAAATAAATACACTATTTTACTTTGAGATGGCAATACCACTCTAGCAATGCACAGATGCAGCAGTTAGAGAATCAGTAAGGATTCAACTCAACAATTAACTATTGTTTTGAACTACTGATCCTTTATCCAAAAACAAAATACACAATGTTCACTCAGAACAAAGCATGTTCTCAGACTACAATGGAATTGAACCTATTTTGATGTTTCCCAGCTTGAGGCAAAAAGCTACTCAAGTTCTAGACTACTAAGATGAATAATCTTATTTCACTGTTGGTAGTAATAAGTATTCAAAGGCTTTTAGGTCATCATAGCCCATAATTACTAACTAATGGAACAAAAATGCTTTATCACTGAACATTTTCTCTGAAACATTCTGCTTATCATGTGACCTTCAGGAAGCTAAAATATGGAGTCCTAAACATCTGGTTCCCTAGACTAAAAAACCTTTTTAAAGGATTCCAACAATAGACAAATTCTACTCCTAGACATAGCCTACAGTCCTCCACTCTACCAACTGAGCTATTGAAGCGCACACAAATTCCGCTCCTAGAAACAAATACAGATGTATGATGCAGTTCATATGCAGCACCCCAAATGCAACCACGCTGAGTGTTGGTTTAACATCTTAAATAGCTAATTTGTTTTGGACAAGCTTGAGTATTTTCAGCAGCAGAATAAAAAAAAGCAATACTTTAAATTCTTAATAATGACCAACTAAAAGAGAAATACAGTTCAGAAAACATTTTAAAAATTCAGACTAAAAAAGATGTTCAAGATGTTAGACTTAATGAAAAACGATCACAAATAAATTTGACAATAAAATCACCTCCAAAAATGTGTCCTCTTTAATGTTAATGAGAATACTATACATGGCAGAAATACAACTTATTTACATATTACATTTTTAATCACTGAGAATGTTATTTCAAAATTATACTCTAATTAGGAAAATGTGGAAAAGGATACATTTTCTGTGATTTTATGCCACAAACACCACTATGTAGTAGATCATATAATATGAAACAATTGTACAACATACCTTGTTCCATTTTCCCATTGGATAGAAATATAACTTTAAGATGGCTTAAACATAACTGTTCAGGCTATTCTAAAAAAAATTTAGTAACAAAATTAGTAAAATATGCCTTCCCTTAATTCCTAAAGCAAATACTTCAAATATAAAAAGAATATTTGCCATACTGCAAGCATATGTGATCTCATTCTACACAGAGCTTCATTTCTTAAGAGGCTTTAAAAAAATCATTTCATGGGCTACATTATGCAAATTTCTGTATTCAAAGAATTACTTTGCAAGACTGTTATGATAAATGCTTTTTATTATTACATAATATTTAGTAGTCATGCTCAACCAACAAGGTCAACAGAAACTTGTAAATATTCTGCTAAATAATTAACTATAATACTTTTTTTTCCCAATGCAGTAACATTAGAATAATCCTTGTTTCCTTTAGTCATATAATTTTGCAAACTGGGGAATAAATGAAAATACAAACACCCAAGAACTTCTTTTCTTAAGCGGGTAAGATTAAAAGAGGTTAAAATTATATCTGTCGATAAGCCAAAGATTCACCCCCATCTTAGTAACACCAAACTCAAAGTAGATCTTGGTCAGAAGAGTACGGGAGAGGGTGCACGGAAGTGATTACCTGTGGGCTCCTAGTGGTCTATTTGAGATGATTTTTTTAAACTGCTAAACTGTATTATTAACTCATAACAAAAAGTAACTAATCAAAATTTAAAACATTCTGATCAAAATGGGTCTGCACATGTCTTTCAAACCCCTGCTGGTCATAGTCAGGAGGGAACTGCTCGCTGCACATTGGGCACACCTTCCAGTGACTTTCAACGTGTTCTTCAAATTTGCTCTGATCATAGTTGGGAGGGAACATTAATTCACAGAGGGGACACTTCTTGTGAACATCAAAGCTTAAAGAAATAGGAAAATGAAAGAATTACATATTTCTAATATCTAACAACAGTATTCTTCAGAATATGACAAGACTACATTTATCTAGTTAAGCTGATATTCATACTAAACAATTTTCCTTGAAAGTCTTCAGTTACTCCAGAAACCTTCTGCTTCTAAATGGTTGCTACTGACAACTGTGTAAACCATTTATAAAGCCTTGACAAAACCTTTTTTCATTCAAGTCCCCCAAATACAATTACATTACGTGAAATGAGGCTTAGTGACAAGAATTCTATTTTTAACTAACCAAAAATGCTACTGGTAAACCTATAAAAATTAATACATCTTATCATTCCCAACAGTGTTCATTTGAGCATGTCCACAGCACTGGTTTTCAAAGGATTTTGTGCATAAGCACCACCAGGAAGGCATGTTAAAACACCAAGAGTTTTAAGTTCAGAAGGAATGAGGTCCCTAATCATATGCATTTCTAACAAGTTTGCAGAAACCAAACATAGAGTGTCATGTTCTATATAATTCACATTTTACATAAGAAAGAGGAAAATTACCTGGAATCAAAGCAGAAGCCTGTTCCATGCCCATGCAAATGCTTACTTGGAGGATCAGGAGCAGTGGGCACATTCTCATCCTCCTAGCAAAAAATAATTTTGCAACTTTTTGAGAAAAGTGAAACCAAACAAGTTTTTTAATTCAATCAAGCATAGTATAAAGAAAATAAGACTGCACTTTTTAAATTTTCACTTCTATTACGAATTAATTAGATTTTCAAAGTACAATTTTTTACAGAATATTTCACTGTGGACGAAGTGTTACCATCCTGAAATAAAAAGCAGTATTTAGTGGAATGGAGAGTATACCACATCTGTATGTGTGAATGCAGTAAAGATCAGGAGACTTTTTTGAACCTACATGTAGGTAACTTTCTTTTTATGATTCCATAAAAATCTTAACATTGCATTATTTTTCCTGTTACTCTCGTTTAGTAACTTAATTTGCAAGACAGACAGTATCTTCTTTGACAAGTTACATTCATTGCAAAATATACAGAAATTATACATAAATGAAAATTAAATATGAGTTTGCACATTTATGTCCTTGGACAATTTCAACTGGAAAACCAAGTTAAAGCAAAGCGCCAAACTATAGGCCTCAAAACCCTGTTGTAAAAGAATAAAATTCAAAATCAAATATTTGATTGTCAATGAAGAATCCTAAAAATGTGTAAAACTAAGTTTCAATCTGAAAGGAAATATTAGCTTCAATTTCCATGCCCCCATCCCTGTGGTCATTTTTTAGAGATCTGTACATACTGAATCAACAGCCAAACACAGACTCACTTTACATCAACAGCAGCCACATCATGGCAGGTGCCCATTTGCTTCCCTCCTCTGAGCTGCTGTTAGCTGCTCTCATGTACTAAACAGCACATAAACAGGTAGAGCTGGCACTGATGAGTTCTTATATTGCTGGGTAGTCATGCTTGCCCCTGGGCTCCTATTAATGGACTAAGTAGTCAAGTCTGTCCCAGGAAGAGGTGCCCAAAAAGTGTACATGGTGAACAAACAAGACAAATTATCTTTTTTAGGGGGGTGAGGGAGCATGGCTATTATTCTGACGATTATACCCTCCTAATGGTCAAATAAAGGGCTTGAGAGGCTTCTTTCCTGTTCATCACATGAGAAAATGCTTGTTTACATTTATGATTCCCTCGGGATATATGTGGGCAACAAATAACAGGATAGGTAATGAGGGGCTGGGGAAAATAAAACGTACTTCATATACTTCAAAAATTAAAACCCTTTAAGTGATAAAGATCCAGACAGCTTTTAAATCTATAGATCCAAAGAGAAAAAAAATAATATAGTTGAATCTACTAAACTTAACATGCATGATAGTAACAATATAAAACACTGAATCTGGCCCTAACCGGTTTGGCTCAGTGGATAGAGCATCGGCCTGCGGACTGAAGGGTACCAGGTTCGATTCCGGTCAGGGGCATGTGCTTTGGTTGCGGGCACATCCCCAGTGGGGGGTGTGCAGGAGGCAGCTGATCAGTGTTTCTCATCGATGTTTCTAATTCTCTATCCCTCTCCCTTCCTCTCTGTAAAAAATCAATAGAATGTATTTTAAAAAGAAAAAAACACACTGAATCTGCTTATACTACTATATATCAAATAATGAACAAAATCTCATTTTCTTTGAAAAAAAAATCTTTGAAGTGGCATTTTAAAAAATAATTGGAAAAGATAAAAAAGGAAAGGTCTTGATATTCTACTTTTCAAAATTCTTAATGACACAGATATTTATAATTTAAAAAAAGTTTTCCAGAGGCCAAAAATATAATAGAACCCAAAAATCTTACAACCTCCCAGTTTATAACGGCTAATAGCTTACAACAATTTACTGCTTCCACAAATAAATCAGCTAACAATAGTTTGCTGCTAGCTAAGGCACTAGACTCAGATCAGCCAACAGACATATTAAGACTGCTCATAAAATATCAGGGGGTGGGGAAAGCAATTTACATTTAGTAGTCCTAAGTCATATATAATTTGGTAATGATGACCCTATTATTCCGTATCTTTTATCACCTATTACTTAATAAAACGAGGGACTCGAGTAGAATTCTAGGTGCTATAATGAGATATAAGTTCCCATGAAATAAGAAATCACTTACTTAGAGAACAGTTCAAAACCAGAAAGTATACAGTAAGTTCTATGATAGATAATTCATAAAGTCTCTCATGACCTTGACATGCAAGATGACCAAATATCACTCACAAATACTGCATTTATTCTATTTTACTTATCAACAGCAGTTAGTTTCCAAAACCATATGAGATTAAATATAACCAATTGGTTTAGGAAGTGAGGCTGTTAAAGCAGGCCCACTGTCAGCAGCAACAAAAAAAATGGCTACTGGCAAAAAGAAAAAAGCAGGCAAAACTCGAAATACCTAACAGTATTTCAGCATTGGAGCTAACAGCTTTACCTCTTAAAAGAGCCTAACTTTTGCCCTGGCTGGCACTGCTCAGTGGTTAGAGCGCCAGACCATGTACTGAAGGGTCGCAGGTTCGATACCCAGTGGCCCCTAATGGGTCACATGCAGGGGGTAACCAATCGATGTGTCTCTTTCACATCGATGTTTGCCTGTCTGTCTGTGTATATCTCTCTCTCTTTCTCTCCCCATGCCCTCCCTTCTACTCTCTCTAGAATCACTGGAAAAAATATACTTGGATGAGGATTTAACAACAAAAAAACACGTAACTTTTAATGTTGGCTTTTAAATTAATGAACTTGAGCCATTAAGGTTATGTTAGGTATTCTTTAAGAAGGCAGAGAATCATGTATTACAGGTTAGAAAGATTCCCACCCCAAAACTAAAGTACTCAAGTTTTAGGACTGAAAGATGTCAACCCAAAAGAACTTTGAATAGCAGATTTTAAAGTGTTAGTACCTAGTACTTCAGCTAAACTACTAAAACAATCTTGTAAGCAAATTTTATTGGGAGTACCATGCTGAAATTTATTTATGAACATTTCCAAATAATTAATTTTCTTAAATTTTAATAGCATTTTAATCTCTACAAAAGTCTAAACCACTTACTTTGTTCATCAATCTCTAGACCCATCAGCACAATACTATTTCCATCACAAATTGGTTATTAAGCAAATGAAACAAGCTATGGTAAACTGCTCTACTTGAAATGCAAACACTTCTCATTAGATGCCCAACTCAAAATCTAGTCTATGAAAAAAATTATTTTCTTATCAAACAAATAATATAAAAATGGGTTAATCTCTTGGACAATAAAATAGGGTTAATTATATTGAATTCAAAATGCAATCATGATCGTAGAAATATAATTAGCATATATGACAAAGCAATTCTATCTATAGATCCAAAAGAACCAGGAACTGGAGCAGATATATTTGTACACCTATTGTCACCTCAGCATATACCCAAAAGGTAGAAACAACCTAATGTCTATCGGAAGAATGGATAAACACAAGGTATACCATAAACATACAATGGAATATTATTTAGCCTTCAAAACAAAGGAAATTCTGACACGTTATAACAGGGATGAATCTTAAGGACATTATGCTAAATGAAACATGTCAATCACAAAAAGATTCCACTTATGAGGTACTGAGATGCTCAAGATGCCCTGAAGGGAGAAAGTTTGGGAACCTTTGCCTATTTGATTGATTGGTAATTGATAGATGGTTGAAGACCACAGCTTCTATAAGCCAAAGTGATGAGGCTCAAATCCTGACTGTACCTTACCAGCAGTGTGATGTGAAGCAAGCCAGGTAAGCTGGCTCACAATGCCTCTCAATAGAAACAGGACTAGCTCCTCACAGACTGCTACAAAGAACACATTAGTTAATATATTTAGAAAGCTAAACATTAGCTGGCAAAAAGAGCTCTAGAAATGTTTGTTGCCATCACCATCATGATAACTTTGTTAGTTATTGCTATTGCAATTATTAGGTAAGAGGGAGTCATAAAAGGTTTTTGATCTGATAGCTGACCACCATTTCTGGTACAGGAGGAGATATGGCAGGAACAGGCTGTTAAGACCAATCCACCTCAACCCTGACTCAAAGCTGCTGGGTCCTGTGGCTGTTCATCACTCCCAGGGAAGAGAACCAAAGCAAAGGAACAGGTCAACTCAAACCTTGTTTTCTATATTCTAACTAAAATTACTTACTCAAATACTTTAGTTGCAAGTGATTTTTTTTGTTTGTTTTAATGACAAAAATATTTTTTTTAAAAAAAGGTCTGAATGTACATAAAAATAAATTTCTGTGTAATGCAAAAAATCTTCTGATTGCAAAATATAATTACCCAAGGTGTGCCTGTTAAGAGCCCTTCCATCTCGTTACCAAATCTAATAAGCATGTCAGCAAATGAGCACAAGCCTCTAACACTGCTTCTCATGGGTTTGCAGAAGGGCAAAGCACACAGATCAGAAAGAACATTCTGCTAATTAAACTGAAGCAGATGACTATGGGAGAGAAGGGCTTGTCACATGTAACATCGGTGCCAAGAATGATCAGACTAAATATGCAAAGTGTGAAATAAAGGTTTGAAAAAGCAGTAAAATGATACTCTAAACCTTAAATAGGCTACAGAAGTTCTGACAGTTTTCCTAATTATTCCCAGTAATGGACACAGGAGGCCAAAAGGCAGAAGAGAGAAATACATTTTTCTCCATTATGAGTGTTGAGCACTAGGGCTAAAATCATGTCTGTCTGAACACTGATCAGTTTCTGCAAAGGTTAATAGCAATTAAATGCAGCAAACTAGATTAAATGAGAAACAGGTCATGATACCACTGTACTTGCAAAGAGCACCATAAAGCATTTCTTTTAAATTCTTATTAATGCATAGGAAATTCAGAAGGAGCTGCTATGAGGAAAAGAACCTATTTATTAAATAAAGAAATCCCTTAAATGAAATAAAAACAGTGACACACTACATAAACTAATTTAATTATCAGTATTGTGTTGTTGAGAGATTAAATACTAACAATGTCTAAAAGAGTATTTCTCTGGAAAAGAATACATATACTTCCCTCTTTTTCTAGCTAAATACAAGTCCACCTTAAAATTTAAAGTAGGATATAAGTGCTAAGATTAAAAGATGTACACTACAGCATAATATCATAATACTTTGCTTCTTCCAGTCTACTACATCTGCATCAAAGGAGTAAATTACTTCATAAAAATAAAGATTAAACTATCTGTGACTATACTTAATAATACTGTACTGTATATTTGAAGGTTGCTAAGAGTACATCTTAAGTTCTAATAACAAGGGGAAAAACTGTAACTAAAACAAATGTCAATTAGACTAACGGTGATCATTTCACAATATATACAAATACCGAATTATCATGTATACACCTGAAACTAATATAGTGTCATATGTCAGTTACGTTTCAATTAAAAAAATTTTAATTAAACTTTCTGTTAACATTTTGAGGTCAGTCTCCAAACTTAATATTTTAGTATAAATCCTAAAGTATAAATATGAAGCATATTAAAGGTTGATCTTTCAAATTTAAATACAAGCAGGCTTTTTAAAAAATCAAGTAATCATGTGTACACACAAGTACACATTTTCTCAAGACACACATGACCACATAACTCTCTATGTAGGAGAGAAAAAAGTGACAGGCTCAGAAAATGGAAATTCAATTTACTTTACTATCCTCAGGGTCTTCTAAACCATCAGGCCGACTAAGGTTTCGAGCAGGCTGGCTGCAGACAACATTATCTTCCAGTCCCCAAGAGGGTACTCTCACAGGTGGCCTTTGGATTTCATCTGGGTAAAAAGCACCATCTGCTCCATCTGAAAAAAAATGTTTTGCAAGAGAAGGGTAAAAGCTGGTACTAAAATTAGAATTGCTGTGTATAGCTATGACAAACGATATAAAAAAACATTTTAGCGCATCAAAAAAATATCTTTATTTTTAACCCAAGTGACTCAAAATAAGAACTGTATGCAATAAGCAGACACATTATTCACTCATGGCATATCACTTCTGGATGAAGCCAGTTAGTGTTAAACATTAAAACTGCTCATTACAATGTTTCTATTAGAATTGACTATACCAGTAGTTCTCTAATCCCACAAATATATAAACAAAACAAAAAACCTCCAAATTCAGCTAACCCCAAACTAAAAATACTGTAATAACCTCTTGTCTCCTGTGTTGCATAAGGATTACCATACTGCAGAACGGGTTGTGTATCTGGTACTGCAGAAACATGACCATTTTGCTCTGAGCATGTGTTGAGCCCCTGTGAGATCTGCTGAGGACTCTGGGAATTCTGACCTTCCATGTTCCCTTCTGCTTGATTTTCTAGAGTTCTTTTAAGTTCCTAAAATTAACAAAAACAAAGGCAAATAGGCAAAGTAATCAAATACTTTATAACAAGGGCAGCATTAAATATTTAGCCAAAATATAACTGTAAAATTATTTCCCTATTACAGTAGTTCCCCCTTATCCAGTTTTTCTTTCTGTGGTTTAGTTACCCATGGTCAACCACTGTCCAAAACATTCAAGAAAAAATTCCGTAAACAATACGTAAGATTTAAATTGCACATGATGAAATCTCACTCCATCCTGTTCTGTACTGCCCAGTACAAGAATCATTTCTTTCCAGCCTATCCACTGCCGCCATTAGTCACTTAGTAGCCGTCTGGGTTATTAGACTGTTATGGTACTGCAGTGCTTGTGTTCAAGTAATCCTTACTTTACTTAATAATGGCTCCAAATTTTACCAGAAATATGGGTATAGGAAACAACTATCACTATCTATATATATAAAAGCCTAAGTGACCTTTATGACCAAACGGCCAGTCGCTATGACGAGCACTGACCACCAGGGGGCAGACACTCAACGCAGGAGTTGCCCCCTGGTGGTAAGTGCGCTCCCACAGCCAACCTCCTGCGGTCCCTCCCCCCAGTCGGCCAGGCCCAGGGACCCCACCCATGCACAAATTCATGCACTGGGCCTCTCAGTTTATAATATAGGCTTCAACACTATCCAAAGTTCAGGCATCCACTGGGGTCTTTGAATGTACCCCCGGGGGACAAGTGGAGAGACTACTGTAATTTAAAGTGTACACTTGGAAAGGCTGGTTATAAACTTCTCATAAATGCCTCTTCCACATATAACAAAATCAGAAAGCAGAATAAAGCCTAATAAATTTTAAAATTTATTGGTGACAAGAAAGTGCCCTTTTTATTGAGCTGAGGGAAAAGTGAATTTCTTAAAAGTAGTTATTAATAATCAAAAGCCAAAAAACCACCTGATTGTTCCCCTAGTCAATCCTATCAAACAATTAAGAAATTTACTTTTTAAATACTAATTCAGGTGTGTGTGTATGTGGGGGGAGAGGGAGGAATACTACATGATGACTTAGTGGGTTTGTCACAAGAGGCAAATTTAGTTTAACATCCAAAAATCAATGTAATTTACCATGTTCACAGGCTTAAGGAATAAAACATATTTCCATAGATGCAGAAGAAATATTTTACAAAATTCAAGTCATTCATGATTTAAAAAATAAAAATCTCAACAAAAATCGATATAAAAAGGAGTTTCCTTACTCTGATAAAAGACATCTATAAAACCTCTAGTTAACCTTAATGGGGAAAAACGAAATGATCCTACCTACGATCAATATTGGCAAGGTTGTCTGCTCTCACCACTTCTATTCAACACTGTACTGGAGATTCTAATCAGTGGATTAAGGCAGACAGATTGGAAAGGAAGAAGTAATACTATATTCACAGATGTTATGATCATAGAAAATTCTAATGAATGTATTAAAACTAGAAGAATGAGTGAGTTTATTAGCATGATGAGTAGTATACATGGTCAATATATAAAATCAATTCTATTTCTACATATAAGCAACACACAACTTAAAAAGGAAATTTTTTACAATTCCATTTATATTAGCATCAATAAAATTACTTAGGAATATATTTCATGAAAGATTTGCAAGGCCTATACATTAAAAACAAACATTACTGAGAGAAATTAAAGAGAGCTTCAACAAATAGAAAAATATACCACATCCATGAACAGGAAACTTAATACTTTTAGGCTTTTAATTCCCTACATCCTACATAATAAAAGGGTAATATGTAAATTACCATCACTCCGCTACACCCACGATTGGGCCAGCGGGAGGCGCAGGGGGCGGGACTCGGGGTGGCCAGGGTGGCTGATTGGGCCGGCGGTGCAAGCTCAGCGTCTGCGCCATGGCTGTGCTGCAGCACAGAAGGGGCCTCTGCGGCAGCGAGCCCACGTCCTGCTGCCGACCATCAAAAGCGGGGAGCGAAAGCAGGGGAGCTGGCTGGCTGTCCGCTCCGGCACCAGCGGACAGCCAGCCAGCTCCCCTGCGATCGAAAGCAGGGATCTGTGTGTCCGCTCCAGCACCAGCGGACCCCCTGCCATCAAAAGCGGGGAGCAGGCTGCTAGCAGTGTCCGCGAAGCGTGCTAGGCTTTGCGGGGCAGTGGATATGGCCTGGATGGCAGGTTAGGCCTAGGGGACCCTACACGTGCATGATTTAATCATGTACTGGGCCTCTAGTTGATCTATAGATTCAATGCATTCCCAATCACAAATCCTCTGAGGCATCTGTATAAACTGACAAGCTGATTTCTAAAACATAGTAAAAATTCACAAAGACCCTGAAATAGCCCCTTTTCTAAAAGTAGAACAAAGTTGGAAGGCAATTTGATTTAAGACTTATTATAAAGCTATATTAATCAAGAGAATATAGTATTGGTATGAAGATAAACGTAGTTCAGGGGTTGGCAAATTTTTTCCATAAAATGTCATATACTAGATATTTTCAGCCTGTAGGACACACAGTCTCTGTGAGAACTATTCAAATCTACCAGGATACCTAAGTGGATGGGCATGGCCATGTGCTAGTATTTAAAATAAAGCTAAAAGTGTAACTACTGAAAGAAAAAATAGAAAATTTTTGTAACCTTAAGCTACGGAAAATTTTAAGATAGGACACTTATAGCATGAATCTCTAAGAAAAATATTGCTAAACTGTACTACTTCAAAAGTAGAAGCTATTGCTCTTCAAAATATATTTTTTAAAAAGGAAAAGGCAAGTCACAAACTAGAATATATTTCCAAAATATATGACAAAGGAATTGTATTTGGAATATATAAAGAACTTTTAAAACAAAATATAACCAAGAAAGAAACAACCAATTAAAAAACAGGTAAAAGATCTGAACAAACACTTCACAAAAGAATATATACGAATAGAGATTCTTATATATTCTTACAGAAGAATATATAAAATTCTTATACATTCTTACATAAAAATATAAGCACATGAAAAGATGCTCAACATCACTGGTCATCAGGGAAATTAAAATTAACACCACAATGAGTTAACACTACACACCCACTAGAATGACTAAAATTAAAAACTGACAATACCAAGTGTTGGTGAGGCTATGGAGCAATGGAATGAATGCTCATCCACTGAGGTTAAAATGCAAAATGATACAGCCATACTGAAGAATAATTTGGCTGTTTCTTTAAAACAGACACTTACCATATGAGCCAGGAATTCCTAGGTATCTACTCAAGAAAAATAACTATGTCCACAAAAATTATTGTATGAGAATGTTCATAGCAGCATTATTCATAATAGCAAAGTAATCCAAATGTCCATCAGCTGATAAAAGAATTAATGTCCATGAACTGGTTAATGGTTCAATTCTGCATGCTTGCATTTATATGAAATGCTAGAAAAGGTCAAACTATATGGTAAAAGAAAGCAGATCAGTGGTTGTCTGGGACTGGGGTTGCTGGAGGAGTAGATTGCAAATGAGCATGAGGAATTTTGTGCAGTAATGGAAACATCCTATAGTTTGAATGTAATGGTAGTTATAGAACTATGTACTTGCCAAAAATTTATCAAATTGCACGTAAAATGTATTCATTTTATTACATGTAAATTGTACCTCAATAAACCTGTCTTTAAAAAATCAACCACAAATAAGTATTTTTTTTAAATATATTTTATTGATTTTCTACAGAGAGGAAGAGAGAGGGACAGAGAGCCAGAAACATCGATGAGAGAGAAACATCGATCAGCTGCCTCCTGCACGCCCCCCACTGGGGATGTGCCCGCAACCAAGGTACATGCCCTTGACCGGAATCGAACCCGGGACCCTTCAGTCCGCAGGCCGACGCTCTATCCACTGAGCCAAACTGGTTTCGGCCACAAATAAGTATTAATAAAGGAAATAAGAATAAAAAATTTCATCTGTAAAGTAAAATTAAGCTGATTTTGTTGACTGTCATCCCTTGGGAATAGAGATAAGACTCTATGTTAACTAATTTTTATCTATATAAATGTTCTTAAAATGGAATAACTCATCTTTGAGAACAAAACTGGTAAACATAAAAAATGCAAGTCAATTTAGGTGTGAGAAGAAATTCAGGAATTAAAAGTTCCTCCAGATTGCTCAGTTGGTTGGAACGTTGTTCCATACACCAAAAGGTTGGGGTTTCGATTCCCAATCAGGGTGCATACCTAGGTTGCAGGCTCAATCCTCAATTGGGGCATGATTGGAGTGGGAAGCAACTGATAGATGTTCTCTCTCTCCCTCCCCCTCTCCCTCTTTAAAAAAATCAGTAAAAACATACACTTGGGTGAGGATTTTTTTTAAAGTTCCTCCTAAGCACATGAAAAGTACAGAAGACATGTATAACATATTGCAGGATTGGTAAGTGAATGATATGGATAGAGCATAGGATGCATGAAGAGTAGGAGAGATGTAGCTAAAAAGACCGGTTGGAGGCCAAATGTGCCAAATCTATGTCATACAGTTTACTACAATGGGCCTAATAGTTCTTGAACAATAACAACACGGTAAAATGGTCTTTGTAAGGTTAATCTAGCAAAGCTATACTGGGCATACTTGAAACTAAAAAGTTGGGGGGCGGGGGAGAGAGCACGACATCAGACTGACCTAACTTGCTCATCAGTTCCTGCACTAATAACCCTGAGGAACTTATCTTCTCCAAGCCTCAGAGGACTACTGAGAAATGCAGGGTATGTTTAGAACACAACAGTCCCTCAATAGATGCTCCCTCATCTCCTGCTATGATTCAAAAATCACAAACGTGCTATTTATAGTAGCTCAGAATTGTGAATAGAAAAAAAAAGGAGAAAGTAAAAAAATATTTCAAAGATGATTCGAGAAAATAGAAAAAGGGTACAAAAGCAGCAAAAAAGTTAGAGATGATAAAATACTTCTGCAAAAGTTTAGGCAAATTAATTAGAGGAGTATGGTTAAGTTATTCTGTGGGCAAACAATAAACTACTTAAATGGAGTCAAGGGTTTCATCAAAGACTTATATGCATGCACTGGTACAGTCAAGCAACTTCATTGAGAGTTCTGACCTAATAAACAGTTTACTCTAAATTAATATCCTCTCCTCTACCATAAAAAAATGCATAAATCCTCTGCAAGTAGGATGCAGGGTAAGAAAAGGACCAGTAATAAGCAGCTTGGACTTCTCATGGGGGAAACTGGAGGCGGGATAAAGAGACATGGCCAAAATAGTTATGGTTAGGTTGTTTGGCAAATTTGAAGTCTCAACTCTTGACTTAAGATTCTTAAATTTGCATTCACAACACCCCTGCCTCCAAAGGGTCCATGTTTAGAATTCAGGAGATCCATGAACTTAGAAGGGAGGGAAAATTTATATAATTTCACTAACTTCTGACTGACATTTAGCATTTTCTTTATGAATGTAGGCAAATACACACACACACACACATATATACACACACACACAGCAATAGTTGCTGTACCTTTAACTCTGTCACCTACAGAAGTCACAAATATATCCATTTTATATGTCACTGCAGCTGTCTCAAAACAGCCATTATATTCATCACTACTTTGAAATTATGGTAAATAGACATGCTAAACCTTATTTAACATTTTAATAAGCAAGCACATATACTCATATTACAAATTTTAAAATATTTTGATAACTATTTCTTATAATTTATTTCTTTTGTGATTCTATATATTTTGCTTTATTCATTTAAAAATGTTTTCTGAAAATAGACTTCACCAGACTATCAAAATACCCTTGGAACAAAACTGGTCAAGAACCCATGTAGGCCCTAGCTGATTTGGCTCAGTGGATAGAGCGTCAGCCTGCGGACTGAAGAGCCTCTGGTTCAATTCCAGTCAAGGGCACACGTCTGGGTTGCCGGCTCAATCCCCAGTAGGGGGCGTGCAGGAGGCAGCTGATCAATGATTCTCTCTCATTGATGTTTCTATCTCTCTCTCCCCCTCCCTTCTTCTCTGAAATCAATAAAAAGTATTTTAAAAAAAAAGCCTCAGAGGGCTACTGAGAAATGCAGGGACCTCCTCCCCTATTTAAAAGACAATCATTAACATGAGTGTAGCTATCTTACCTGAGCAAAACAATATTAACTGCTGATTTGCAATTCTCCTAAAATAAAAAGTCTCCACAATTTAAGAAATAGATTTTGTTAGAAGTCCTCTTTGACAATTCCAGTTCCAGGGAACACAAGTTTGCTTTGTTGGTTTTCCTTTGCTAGAAAGAGTGCCTAAATCCTTTTTTTTTTCTTCAGGGCCCCAAAATGTCTCACAGTAGCCTTGGTTTTACAAATTACACTCCAACTGTGAAATAGAAGGAATAATGTATTGCTCTTATCTGCCACATGTGATGCTATGAGAGTAAGGGAGAACACGCATTAAATGTTTTGAATTACTTTCAACTCTGAACAAGTTGTTCAAGGTATAAAATCCTCATATTTTTTTTTTTATCACTTCCAGGCAGCCTCTAAATTATAGCAAAAAAGGTTAACAAATGATAGTCTATATTATTTTTATAAGATCAGTTCTTCGGGGTCATTATTTAATCATCATGCTATTATTGCATTTCAGTAGAAATACCGTATTTCTACTAATCTATAATAATAAAGGTGTAATATGCTAATTAGACCAGACAGCCGAATGACCTTCCAGACATCCTTCTGGACAAAGCCGGGGCTGCAAGGGCCGAGGCAAGCCACCGCGCTGCAAGGGCCAATCCCCTTGCACAAATTTCGTGCATCAGGCCTCTAATGATTCATACTAGTGTGTGTGTGTGTGTGTGTGTGTGTGTGTGTGTGTGTGTGTGTGTATTAGAGGCCCAGTGCATGAATTTGTGCATGGGTGGGGGTCCGGCCAGCCTGGCCAGGGGTAGGGGAGATGGGCAGTTGGCCAGCCTGCCTGCTGGTCGAACTCCTGGTTGAGGGGACAATTTGCATATTAGCCTTTTATTATATAGGATATACACTGAGTGGCCAGATTATTATGCATTCAGAGATCATAATATCTGGCCACTCAGTATATAAAATGCTTCCATTCTCAGATAAAAAGTAGGTCATATGGAAATATAAAAATGATGATTCAGAAAAATCACTAATCCGGTATCTGGTATTAAGGAACATTTGAAAAAATATTTTTTCATTTTAATTTTTTTATCTGGCAGCAGTTAATAGAATATATCCCAATATTTTTACCATTATTTGCCATTTGCCTTTTGCTTTATTATTTTCTTCACTCTTCCCTTTTCAAATTTCTAGTAAAGGGTTTTATGCAGAATAGCTGAAATAGAATGAAGACACAAAAATGGCAAATAATTCTAAATATTGATTTTGGAGTGACATGATAAGATACCTTTAACTATTAAGTTTATAAGTAAATTTAAATTGATAGGGTTTTCCATCATAAGAGATACACTAAATCACTTCTTACTATTAAAGTTTATTTTTGAAATATAAATATTTATATACTAGGGAGCTAGTTAATTTTAAAATAAACTAGAATGAGTTCCTTTATGTTCAATAAATATTTCATAATGAGTATCTACTATGTGGCTACTAAGGTACTGTTCTTGGGATTTGGAAATGACAAAAATAGTCAAAAATTCCTGCCCATATGAAGCTTATATTCTAGAGTAGGTAAGCTGGACAATAAAAAAAAAAAAAATACATATGCTATTAAATGGTGATAAATCCATTTTTTTTTTTCATTTACCTATTCAACTAATGCTTAATTATCACTTGGTTCATTCTAGGCACTCTGCCTGGGTCTGTTTTCAATGCTGAACAAAAAGGACTTAGTCCTAACTTTGTAAAGAATTGGGGTAAAGGTGAGGGTTCTGAGAAAAACTTGGGAAGAAGACTAAATAAGCAAGGCCTTGGAATAGCACATAGAAATTATTTTTAAAACCATCTTTTGAAGTAATATAACACTATAGTGTCACCAGCAAGGAAATCACGGGTAACACATGAAGACAGCAGATAGAAAGTAAGCTGGCCCTACTCTGATGCATTTTATAGGGTGGGGTATTAACTGACAATAAAACTGCTGATTCCAGTACATTTCTTATAAAAAACGTTTTTATAAGCAAATGCTGTAAATTATGTTTCCCCAATTTATTTGTTTATTCATTCAACAAATATTTAACTTCAAATAAATAAACACAATTCCTGTCTTCATGGACCTTACAATTAAGCAGAAGAGGCAGATGTTAGATAAATAAGCACATAAGTATTAATTTCAAATTATAATTAAGTCCTATGAAATAAAAATACAGGTCTCAGGTATAAGTTTACTAGAGGCACTTAAGCCCAGCTGGTGTGGCTCAGTGGTTGAGCATTGTCCCATGAACCAAGAGGTCACAGGTTCATTTTCCAGTCAGGGCACATGCCTGTGTTGCAGGCTTGATCCCCTGCAGGAGGCAGCCGATTGATGATGCTTCTCTCATCAATGTTTCTATCTCTCTATCCCTTTCTCTTCCTCTCTCTCTTAAAAATCATTGAAAACATATTTAAAAAAACAGAGGCACTTTATTTAGACTGGGAGATCAAAGAAGGCCTCTCTGAAAGAGTCATTTAATCTGGAACTTAAGGGTAAGTCAAGAGTGGTAGGAATAGTTAAGTAATGAGAGAGAAATAATACGAATTCGGGGATAGACTTGAAAAAAATATCACTGGGGAAAGGAGGGAAGGGTATTATGGTTGGATAAATAAAATAAGATGGCCCAAAGTAACAATTACTGATGATGGGTGAGAAGTTCAACAGAATTTATTATTCTCTCTATACTCATATATGCTTAAACTCTTCTTTAAAAAAAAGTTTTAACAAAGTAAAGAATTATAGACAAGACTATTCCTGGCAAAGAACATGAATGAGGGCCCTGAGACAAGAAAGCAATTGGAGAGTTATAAGGCCTGGGTGACTAGAACAGTTTTCATGGTGTGGTCCCACAACAGCAGCACCAAGTACTTTTTAGAAATGCAAATCTCAAACTCCACCCCAGACCTACTAAATCAGAAACTCTGGGAATGGGAGCCAGAAATCAGTGTTTTAATAGCAATACAAGTGGTTTTGATGCAAGTTCAAATTTGAGAACTACTAAGAGACTCTACATAGAGGTAGTGAAACAGGAAATTATGGCTTATGGTGGAACTAGAGATAAATAGAAGCCAGTCATATAAAATATTAGAGGCTATGTTATAAATTTTGGCCTGTATTCTAATTGATTGGGAAGGTCATTAGAAGTGGCCAACTTTCTATTTTTAAAGGTTACACTGCCTATGGTTTAAATAACTTTTTACCTGAGTCAAAAACAAAGGTATGGAAGATGGCAGTGTAGGACGTGTGGCCCCCAGTCCAATAGTCGCAAGTAACTTAATCCTGACAACAATCACTTCAGTGAGTGTGGAAGTAGATCTACACCTATGAGATGACTGAGTCCAACTGATACCCTGACTATTGCAGTCTTATGTGAGATCTAAAGCCAGAGGACCCAGCTAAGCCACACTAACAGAACGTGAGATTACAAATGTTTTAAGTCAGTGATTTTCAACCAGTGTGCTGCAAGAATTTTTAAAACATGCAATACTTGACTATTTAGTCAAGGGCACCGACTTTTCCCTTAGACCAGTGATGGCGAACCTATGACACACGTGTCAGCACTGACACATGTAGCCATTTCTGATGACACGCGACCACTAAAGGCAGCCGCATGCCGAGGATGTAACATTTGCTGCTCCTGAGGATGAAACATTTGCAAAATAATGTTTTTTCCTCAAAGTGACACACTACCCGAGTTATGCTCAGTTTTTTGGCGAAGTTTGACACACCAAGCTCAAAAGGTTGCCCATCAATCACTGCCTTAGACTGTCAAATCCTATAAATCCTATATAATAAAAGGCTAATATGCAAATCGACCAAACCAAGGAAGGACCGGTCGCTATGACATGCACTGACCACCAGGGGGCAGATGCGCGATGCAGGAGTTGCCCCCTGGTGGTCAGTGCGCTCCCACAGGGGGAGCACCACTCAGCCAGAAGCTGGGCTTGCCAGCGGGCTCATGGCTGGTGAGTGCAGCGGCAGTGGTGGCAGCCTCTCCTGCCTCCGCAGCAGGAGGACATCCTCCAAAGGGTCTCTGACTGAGAGGGTGCAGGCCAGGCTGAGCACCCTCTCCCCTCCCCCCATGCATGAATTTCATGCACCAGGCCTCTAGTAAAAAAAAAGTAACAGCCAACACAACAATTGCCATCCGATGTGAAAAATTATACCTATTTTGTTGTCAAATCGGCAAAAAATATATTTTTTTGGTGTGACACATGATATTTAGTTATTAGTTTATGTCTACCATGAGATGAAAAAGATTGAAAGTCTCTGTTTGAAGCCACTAAGTTTTTGGGCAATTTGTTAACATCATGTAGTTAATACAATCATTATATTACTTTCCATGTGTGATTTTAGCCATTTATACCACAACAAAATTTATAAATGGTTATAACCATTCAGGACTGTCTCTCTTTCGAAATCATGTATGAAACTTTAAAATATATATATAAAATATGTAAAATACAACATATATATTTTATGTATATTTTATATTTTATATGAAATATGTATGTAAAATATATAAAAATAAAGTGTCGTAATTGCTTCTAGCATTATCTCTAAGCACAATATATACTTAAAAGTTAGGTTTCTTATTAACAATCATGGAAGTGAGACAGCAGAGACCACCTGCACCTGGGATCCCAAGGATACAGATGGCCAGAAGAAACACCAGATAAGCCAACCACAAGAATGTCACCACCCCTCCACTCCCTGCTCAAAAATAATGGCAGAATTTTATCTTCCAACTGCTTGCTTCTCCTACCCTAACATGGAAAATTCCACAAGCCCGTCTTTTCATGAAAGCCTGCTTTGTCCCCAGCTTATAAAAGCAGCCACACAGAGCCAGCCCCAGAGCCAGTTCATGGCCTTCCTTTCTTCTGTGCTGCCACCCTTGTACTTGAGAATAATCTTAATAAATCTGTCTGGAAATTTCTCTAGAGCCTCCTCTTGATTTCTCTCTTGGGGAACCAAAGAACCCGAATGCTAGTAACCAAAGTAAATACGTATTTCAAAAAGCTGTCTTAAGCATTTGAATATACATATCCAACTTACCACATCTGATTCGATCATCATTTTAAATTTACAATACAGCTGACCAAAACTTATGCCAAAAATAAAAATTTTCTTACTCTTCATTTGTGTTCCTATTGCTTTAATTATCTTTAATCCACTATTTAATTACAACAGTCTTTTTTTAACCCACTTGCCATTTTGTGTTACCACACACTGAAAGTGAAAGAGAGGGAGAAAGGAGAGGGAGGGGGAGAGAAAACTAATGCCAACCAAGTAACACAGGAACACAATATACTGAGAGCCTAGTGGACAAAAAACAAAACAAAAAACTGCTAACAATCTTGAATTCTATTTTTACTAGGTTTCCTTCTCATAGTGGTATGGTGCAAGCAATTCTGAAACTATTTTACATGGATTACTGGATTTAGCAAATAAATAGATATGTTGACATTGTTCGGCACCAGGATTCTCACTGTGGATGAGGTGTACAAATAGCAATCCAGGAAGGCAAGGAAGAACCCTGTGAACCTGGACTGTAACTCATATCTAAAATGTAAATGTTTCCTAGTTCTGTCCACTAAAAGAATCTAGAAGCAATAAACACCAGTAAAAAAGTGCACACCTAGGCCATTGTTTTGATTTCTAACTACCATTTCTCATTAGTAAGGAATCACACACAATTCCTTGAGGAAATAACTGCTTTCAGAGTGAGACCAGAGCTTTTTTTCTTATAAAATAATGGCCAATCCAAAGATGAGGTAAGAAATGTACAAGATGAGCTAGACCAGTGGTCGGCAAACTCATTAGTCAATAGAGCCGAATATCAACAGTACAACGATTGAAATTTCTTTTGAGAGCCAAATTTTTTAAACTTAAACTTCTTCTAACACCACTTCTTCAAAAGAGACTCGCCCAGGCCGTGGTATTTTGTGGAAGAGCCACACTCAAGGGGCCAAAGAGCCGCATGTGGCTCGCGAGCCGCAGTTTGCCGACCATGGAGCTAGACTATCTTGCAGTGCTGAAAAGAAATGAAGTACTAAAAAAAACCCAGCATTCTTTTGATACCTAGAGATCAGAAAACAGTTTGAAGGTGCTCTTCCTACCAAATCTAGGACTATGTGAACATCAAATTAAGAACAGTAACAAATTCTAATCCACTAACTAAAAAGAGTTTAAACTGATGATTATCAGGTAGGAAAGCAGGAAGGTAGGTACACAGATAGAGAGGGACAGACACAGGCACTCAAAAAAATTAAAAAGACATATATGTATACATACACACATATACAGACTTTGATATAAAAAAATCAATTTGGTTTTTGTCTCCAATTCCTGGCACAAGTCCTAAAACTCTTGGAATATACTGAATCATAAGAGTGTCTTGTTCACAACAAATCCTTTTAAACTTTAGACCATGCTGAATTCATACAAACAAGATGACTACTGGTGGACCCTCAGATAGATTCATAGGAGGGGCTGGTCACCAGACGGACTAAGCATATTACAGAGAGCTAGAAATTTTAGCACTCACCAGGAATGGGAGGGAGGGTGAAGACGGAGTTAAATTATTTTGCCAATGATTTAATCATACTTGTGTACTGAGACGCCATATTAAAAGCATTTACACTAGGTTTGGGGAGCTTCCAGTTGATGAACACTTCCATTGTGCTAAGAGTGCCGCATGGCTGCAGCTCTCCACCCTCACCTTGCTCTATGCTTCTCTTCCACTTGGCTGTTTCTGAATTGTGCCCTTTACAATACAACTTTGTAATAATCATAAGTAGTATTTTCCTGAGTTCTGTGATTCATTCTAGCAAAATATCGAAGGGGGAGCAGGGAGCACATGGGCTGAACCCTTAACTTGGTCTGCAATAACTTGAATAGCTGGTGTCAAAGATGAACTGAATTGTAGTCCATCCAAGTTGACTGATGTCAGAGAACTGTTGCTGGAACATAAATGAGGGCAAAGGAAGGTTCTTCCTTGTTATAGAATGCCAAGGGACACACAGGGAGGAAAGTGATGGATTTGAAAAATCTAATTTTGCAACTATCACAGTAATGTCATCCAACCTTGAGGTCTATCTAGCACTTTTGAGTGGTGTTTTGTTTTCTTTATCATGAACCATTTTGGAATATTATCATTGGTCACTTAAACTATGGATTGGTTCACTGAATTATGAAGATCTTCCAAATGCTGACACATTTCACTAAATAGTTATTTAACATCAGAGTTTTAATATTACCAATCTTATTAGAAAAGTCTGTAAGCCATGGGAAGTATCGAGCTTATGATAGCAGATATAAGGTTCCCAAAATTCTAGTTTTGCTCAAAAGACTGAATTTTATCTTTGACACAAATACTATCAATTTTTTTCCCTTAAAGTAACAGGTTCACTCATTTCTTTTCAAGTAATGTCTGCCAAATACCCCAGTCTGAAAAAACAAATTCTATTAGTTATTCTTTAAAATAGAAATTATATGCCATGAAAGAGGCTAGTAGTTCAGCCTACAACTCCAACAATTGCCCAAGTGCTTTACCTTAAAATAACCATTGTACTTCATTAGGCAATGAAGTGCTTTGGGGGTATTTTCCATTTCATCACACAGAATATTAAAAAGATGTATACCCCAGGATCAAACTTCAATAAAACTATTTTACTGTTTCATCATCTTAAAATGAAAGCGCTTTTTTTATTTTTAAGCTGTGAATGCATGGTTGGGATGACTACAGTAACTATTAATGCCACTGCCTTGGCATAAATTAATATGTCAGCCGTTTCCCACCACTACTTTTGCACACAGTGGGGGTGAGGGTGCGAGGGGTTGAGAAAATAATATTGTAGTATTATAAAAGGAGTTTTATCTTCATAGACTTCTAAAAGGAAATGGGAACACCTCCCCCCGCAAAGGACCACAAACAAGCATTTTTTACAATACAAAGGTATGCTCTGATTGAATGTTAGGTCATGCTATAAATCATTTAACAACTTCTAAAGCATTTCCTATTACAAAAGAAAACCAGATGAATACATTATATATACTTTAAAATTTCTTTACTGTTTTCCTAAATTTGAACATTGTAAAATCTGTTTTATTGTTAAATATAAAGACTAAGCTAAGTTTCAACACTTAAGCATTTTCTCAAATTATGAGGTAAAATATTTTAAAATACTTAAAAACATTTTCCATCTAAGAGTCTCAACAGTGTTTTCTTTATTCATTAAACAATTTTTTTAAAAAACCACCCTCACATGAACTATAAAACTGTCTCTTCATAAAGCTGTATCACATACAAAACATTTTTTAAAGAGCATTGTTCAATACCTTCTCCCTGGAGAGGTTTGCCAAATGTGAAGTTAGACCATTTATTTCTTTGTCTTTCTCTGCCAATTGAAGCTGAATAAAGAAAAAAATTGTAATTAATTTTTTCATTATCTACTCTCTCCTTAAACTTCAAGAAATATTATACCTTTATGTCAAAATATGCTATTACCATATCCATATGTTTTCCTTGGTTCTTATTTTTTACATCTGTGAATTACTTGTCATTACTGACCAATTTCCCCTACTCTTAAAACCTCTCTCCTGTTTATATGAAATTGCACCAACATTGTCATCCTCTCATGCTCTGTGTGTCCACTTCTTCACAATTACAAATATGGTATTCCCTGTATTCCCCAAAGTATCTTCTTTGGCTTCTCCTCTCTGAAAACTCCCTTTCTTCTTTCTATGCTTTCAACTATCACCCTCCAGGGAATAAATCACAAGTATTAACTCATGTGCCACACTCTTTCTTAAGTTCCAAATCTGCCTTTTTAATTGATGGTTAGACAAGTTTCACTGCTATCTTTCTGCCCTACAAGGGCAAAATGTCTCAAATCTACTTTTCTATTTTTTTTTTTTTTTGTTAATTGATATTATCAATCTCAGAACCTACTGTGATTGAAGCTAGGAAATTATGTTAGAATGCTTCTCCCTTCGCCTCTTCCCTCCCCAAAAGTTTCAGTTTCTCATTTATTTATTCATTCATTCAACCACCCATTGTTCATCTACCACAGCATAAACATTATAGATACAAATACAAATAAGATTACTCTTCAGTAGTTTTTCCCATAAGAATGTCTTCCAAAGGTTTCCTTGATAAACTCATGTCCTATTCAATGGTAAGTGACCAAGGAAGGTAGCAATTCATTCTAAGAATATTTCTACCTCATTTTCTTGCCTTCAAAAACCCTCCCCACCTATAAATACTCTCTGTACTACCAAATTGTTTTCAAAAAGACCCCCTCTAGTTGGGTCCATTTTCTCCTGCAAAAGTCTGAGCAGCAAAATGCACCCAAATTTGGTTTTGACCTGTCTTTTAAGTCTCATCTACTCCACTACAGTTCCCAGATGATGCTCTCCACTTCTGACCTCCAAACTTATACTAGAGGCCCAGTGCACAGGATTCGTGCACTGGTGGGGTGTGTGGCCTGCGGGGATCGGCCCGCTGTGGGAGCATCGCTCATCCCAGTCAGCCGAGTGGGGTCACTCAACCTAGCGTGCGCCCTCTTGCAATCTAGGGCCCCTTGGGGGATGTCCGAGAGCCGGTTTCGGCCCAATCCCACAGGCCAGGCCAAGGGACGCCACTGGTGCACAATTTCGTGCACCAGGCCTCTAGTACATACATATATATCTTAGAATATGTAAGATTACACTTTATTCCTTAGAAAAATACCTTTTTCCTTATTAATTAGCTATACAGCCTGCTAATTTTTTTCCCCTAACATTCTTACAAATATCATTTACCATTCAGGCTTGTTTGTTGGCTTATGTTACACTGGCAAAAATGTATTCTACAGTATTTCACTTACAATCACATTTTGGTGCTAAATTAAAAATTCTTACATAAATTTGAAAAATTACTGATTGTATATTACACTCCCACAAAAATGCCAACGTCCTAAAATAATTTTTAACATATGTATTTCTTTTTAAGTGAACCAGAGACTAAGGAAATGATCACTTTTCCATCTTTAGGTACTAAGCATAATTAAGAGATATAATTTTAATAACCACCTGAATCCACACAGAATTAAAGCCACAATGGCAATAAATATGGGTATCTATTTTCTCGGTTCATAGTTACTGAACTATATGCAACATAATTAAATTCCCAGTACATTTTTATTTATACACGAAAATACTATCCCAATGATTCGTATTAAAAATGTGCATTAAAAAAATATACATTTGGCCCTGGCTGGTTTGTTCAGTGGTTAGATTGTCAGCCCTCGAACATAAGGATCTCAGGTTTGACTCCTAGTCAAGGGCACGTACCTCAGTTGCAGGCTCAATCCCCGGTAATCAATGGAAAAAGTATCCTCAAGTGAGGATTATAAAACAAAAAAAGTGCATTCGATTGATAAAAATTATAGATAACACATTTTTCAAAGTACCAGCAACTATGCCTCAAAGTTATACAAACACTAAACTTACTCTGTAGTTGTCCTCTACTTCAGCTAGTTCTAGTTTTACATTTTCAGCAATTTTTACTTGTTCTTTCCATTTCAGCTCCATTTTTGCAAGTTCATCAGCATATTTACTGCACTTTGTTTTCTCATCCTAAATGAAATTAGTAAATTACCAAAAGATTTTAAATCCATATAGAGCCAATATCTACACACAAACATACTAAGGTACAATGGAGGGAAAAGGAGACTTATGTAATATATTAAACAATAAAGAACTTAAATTTAAAAAAAAACATACTAAAGTATACACTAAATGTACATTGTAACACTGTTGTAACAGTATAAAAACTGAAATAACCGAATGTCAGTGGAAGATTGAATAAATCATTTTATATGCACATAATTCCATTTGTAAATGGAATTAACAAAGAAAAATGTCAAGATTCATTAACTGAAAATATCAAGTTTCAAAAACAAAATACATAGTGTAATCCTATCTTTGTTTTAAAAGTTGTTTAACAATTTTATATGATGTCTATGTAGTACTGTATAGAAAAGTATAAAACAAATTATTAATAGCTCTTATCGCTGGGGATCAGGGTCATGATGGTACTTTTTATCATCTTTATTCTTTATTTCTATAATACCATAATATTTCACAATAACCATGAATTACTTTTGTAAAGGGAGGTAATAAAAATCAGATACTTTTTGTGCCATTGTTTCCAGACATTGATAAATAAAACTCTGGGATTTCCGGACCAAGACAACTTCTAGGTTGACTTGTCATACACTGCTCAACTCTAGAACTCATACGTTAAAAGGGAGGAGTTACAAACACGACAAAAAGGTAAAGTGGCCAACTTCATGTTAAAGATTTTTGTTCAAGGTGAAAGTTTTAAAATATGCTTTGAGCAAGTCAATGGAGAAAACAAGTCTTTTCATCAAAGAATGCTGAATCAACTGAATAACCATACTATACATACCATGCCTCACACTATACACAAAAATAAACTTAAAATGGCTAATACATCTGTATGTAAAACGTAAGACTATAAAATTACTAGAAGACAAGGTTCTAGAAAATATAAGTTAAATTAGGTAAATGTTTTAGAACATAAAAATAAAACATTAAAAAAAGTTTTTGATACTCTATACTTCATCAAAATTAAAACTTTTTCTAAAAATACCATTAAGGAAATGAAAAGGCAAGCTACAGACTGGAGAAAATAATTACTACACATATATGAGACAAAGTACTTATTGCCAGAATAAAGTACACAAACTCAATAAGATGAATAACCCTATTTTTAAAATAGTAAAGATTTGAACTCTTGCAATAAAAAGGAGTTAAGAACCAATATAAGCAACAACATGCATAAGTCTCAAAAAATTATGCTGAAAGAGGACAGAAAACAGAGTACAAACCGTATGATTCTATTTATAGAAACTGTACAAACAGTACGCTAATCTATAGTGACAGAAAGCAAGCCAATAGTTTCCCAGGGAGGGGACAGAGGGAGAGATGAGTTGTGAACAGACACACAAAAAAAAACCCTGACATTGTACGTTTCACAACGATATAGGCAAAAGTGATCAAATTGCAGACTTTAAATATGTGCAGTTTATTGGATTTCAATTGCACTTCAACACAGTTGTAAAAGAAAATAATGTACCTTGAGGAAGGTTTTAGTTTCAATGGAACAATCTATCTTCCTTTCAATAGAACATGAATTTTTAATATTCCTCCAGAATTGTTTTATACTTAATAATTTAGTCACTTATTACAAACAACTACTTTGAACTCTAGCATAAACTGTCCTAATCAACACTTCCACAGAAAGAAAGATCATATGAAGCAATATACACATTCAGTTTAAAATCTGGTTTAAAAAATCACATTAATATTATTTACAAGGCAGTAGCATAAAATATTTAAATTACTCTAGTAACCTTGAGCTAATATATGAACTTTTCCAGCTCTAAAAAATTATCCCTCTCCTCTCCACATACACAAAGAAACAGACACAAAAAAATATTTAAACAAAAATTACATACACAAAATAGCTTTTCCTCCTTCTCCAAATCAGATATAAATGAGAAGCATTTTTCCTTTGTCCTTTACATACTCTAGAAGTGAATGCTACCAAGACAGTTACAAAACTGAAATATTTTAATAATACAGTTTAAAATCATCAAAATAAGTAACACTGTAAGGGCAACAACTCATTTGATTAATGTTCCCTTTTCCACTTTGCAAATCTGGTCATTTTAAGATTTGGTAGAAATCTTTACTATTATTACAGTAAATGTAAAAGGAGCACTTCTCTTTTATAAAGTTCCATGTATCCTGATAATAAGACAAACAATTAATATCCAACCTCAATTCAATATCAAGAGAAGTACCTTAAGTGAACAAAACTAATTTTAGGACCATGATATTACATACAGATCTACATGAAAAGGCACACACAACAATGCCCTCTCAACAGCTAAACCAAACACCAGTACATGTGTACCTGCTGTATAAAAAAGAAACCCTAGGACGCCCATCAATCAAAACAATAAAGGTAACCTAAGCCATTACATTTGATAAATATATCTTTCACTTACAAGGTAGCTAGCTTACCTGCAAGAGTTGTTTACATTTATTATACTTTTCTGTTTTGTCAGCAATTTCTTTGGTCATTTCACAGACTTGCCCTTTTGTTACAATGTCAAAATCTGTCTCGGCTATAACAAGGCAGAAAATAAGGTCATTAAAAATTAGTTTTCTCTTTATATTATTTTCCTGTTCAGAATAACTTAGAGATCAGGATACTGTGAAATATAACAAATGGAATAACTGAAGAAAAACACCTATTTAAAAAATATATATTCATACACTAAACAAACAAAGAAGGATAATATATATAAACTCTAGGTAAGAAGTCTTTAAATGTCAGTTTGGCCAGAACCAAGTTCATGTTCAGTAATGAAAGGATCATTATTTTTTAATTAGCTTAAAATAGTTCTAAATGGCACAAAAATTTATATAACTGAATAGACAGGATAAGCAGAAAGCCATATTCTTTGAGAAAACATTTTAAATCGTTTTTCCAATCTTTCATCACTATTCACTAGGTCTTTATTAAGTAAATATTGTACAACACCATGTAGGTAACTAAGAGGATGTACAGAAATATAAAACAGGATCTTGTTCTATAGCAGCTGAAGCTAATTAAATATTTAATAGTACAGGAAATTTACAATACATTTATAAAGTTTAAGACATCAATTGCCCAAACATTACACATGGAAATATACTTTTACATACTCTAGTACTTACCTTCATTATTGCTAAATCATTAACACAGGGTGGGAAAAAAAGATATGAAGAAAAGTAAAATCCTAGCGTTAATTCAAATTTACATGTTGTTCATGTATTATTTCTCTCTACTCTGTTCTAGAAATTAATAAACTAATAAAAAAAATGTATCTTATCCACTGACAAGTACAGTGAGAAAAGTACCCTATTGATCCAAAGCAGCCAGAGAGAGAGAGAAGAGACACAACAAACGGGATTTACAAGTTATTCCCCCTAACAGAATTGAACTGAAGTGCCAGAAATGTTTCAAAATTCCATAGATTTTAGTGGGATGTTAATTAAAAATTCAATTCTTGGCTTTTATCCTATAGCCCAAAAGCTATACGAATCTGAGCTTACAAACACCAAGTTATTTAACACTTGTGAATATTCTCATGAAGATAAACACTAGTTCACACTCACATTTTGTATATTCACCACATGCATGAATTTAACTTTTAGATCCTTACTTTCCCTTTGCCTCAATTCCTTAATTATACTATAAATATTTCTATAAACTCCCTAAAATTCTTACTCCTGGAATAAGGCAATATAAATAAGTATAGATACTTTTACTACACAAAAAGCCTAAAACATTTTTACCTGCAGAAGGTAGTGGCTTTACACCTATAGTAGAGGTAGTAGTAGCTGGGTCTGTGTTTATTGAGGCATCATTCACCTTCTGCTGACTTCCAATTTTCTTTGTGAAGACATTATTGTTATTGGCCTATTCAAAATGTTAACAATAAATTATTAAATGAATTCTATTTTCTCCCTTTAGCCATTATGCAAATAATGATCACATCAAAAAATCCTGAACGCCCACAAAGCTAACTGTCCTAAAAGCCAGCAAAGACTAAAGTTACACACACCACTTTACTCATATTACAAAAGAGAAAACCTTATGTTTTTTTACTTGTCAAAACATCAAAAGACCACCAAAGCAGAAATTTCACAAGTTTTCTACTACAAAATCGTAATATACTTTAAGGCCCCAAACCAAAATCTATACATTTGGTGCATAAAGTGTAATTTTTTTTTTCTTTACGAAAGCCTTCCTACTTTATCTCATGCATTTCTTGCTTCTTTTGTCTCCTTCCAGATTTCAAAAAAGACAAAAAATAAAACTACCTTTATAGTAAATGTGGTTAGTTAAGAAAACTGTGGTAGCTTTTCAACTTTGGGTTTTAAATGTGTTTCTTCACTTCCAAGACTCCATTACATAAGAAACCTTATATTTAAGCACAATTTGGGGACCCACATTAAAATACACAGACATCAAAGCAGGAGCATTATCACTGATTTTATTAAATCTGCCTTCCCATCCTCAAAGGGAATATAAAAGAATTAGCTGATGATTTTTAATCCTTCCTAATCTAGAGGATATGAATAGAAGGAAAGAACTCAACAATGACATTTTGTAAATGGTGAACCCCACACCAAAGACAAGCGTCATTGTCACAAAGAGGGATTCGAAAATATGCAATGAATATTTAAGTGAAAAATACATTTAATCAACCTAAAAGAAAAATGGTGAAAAGAGGGCTTTTTCCCCTGCTGTTGCCCTTGCTTCCTTCATTGGTTCTCCAGTCAATAAAAATTCCAGATATTAAAAATTATTATTACAGTCCTGGACAGTTTTGCTCAGTGATTAGTATCAGCCCTCGAACTGAAGAGTTGCAGGTTCGATTCCCAGTCAAGGGCACATACCTCAGTTGCACATTTCCCAGCCCTGGTAGGGGCACATGTGGAAGGCAACCAAATCATTTGTTTCTCTCACATTGATCTCTCTCTCTCTTTCTCTCCCCCCCTCCCCCACAGCGGCCCTCCATTCCACTCTTTCTAGAAATCAGTGTAAAAAATACCCTCTGGTGCGGATTAAAAAGAAAATTTTAATCATTACCGTATCAGACCAATGACTTGAAATCAAGCAGAGGTAAGTTATATTAAAAAGAATGATATTTTCAATATCATAAGCTAAAGGCCCAGTGCATAAAATTCATGCACGGTAGGGTCCTTAGGCCTGGCCAGTGATCAAGGCCCATCTGTGGGGTGACTGGCGGGGCGATCAGGAGGGCCCCACTGGCACCTGCCTTGGACGGCCTGGTGCCGCACACTCGCGGGCCCCACCCCCGTCGCCGCCACTGGTCACCTCCCTCTGCCAGGTGACTGGCAGGGTGATTGGGGGGGCCCCCGCTGGCACCCGCCTTGGCTGGCCTGGGGCCTGCGGGCTGGGGACAGCTCCTGCGTTGAACATCTGTCCCCTCGTGGTTAGTGCCCATCATAGCAACTGGTCGTTCTGCCATTTGGTCAATTTGCATATTAGGCTTTTATTATATAGGATTGATTTGAAAACAAAAATATTGATAAAAGAAGTATTTCACTATGTATGAATTCTGTTATACTTACTGATTGGTCTGAAAGTTTGTTTATTTGTTTTTGGAGCCTCTGGCATTCCTTGAATTTTTCTTTATAATGATCTGCTGCCATCTGAAGACGAAGTTTCAGATCTTCAACTTCTCTTCTCAGTTCATGTTCCAGTGTATCAGTTTTTTCCTAAAAAAAATAAACAATTCCTCTAAGAAAAAGATAATAATTTTCTATCATAATACAGTAGTAAATTTAAACTTCATTTTCACTTTCTTCTTTATGGCTTTTTATTATTAAATATGTTTTTATTTATTTCAGAGAGCAAGGGGGGAAAGGGAGAGAGGAGGAAAGGGAAAGAGAGGGGGAGAGGGGGAGAGGGGGAGACGGGGAGAGGGAGGGGAGGGGGGGGAAGAAACATCAGTGATGAGAGAGAATCATTGATCAGCAGCTGCCTCCTGCACACCACCCCCTACTGGGGACCAAGCCCATAACCCAGGCATGGGCTCTGACTGGGAATCGAACCATGACCTTCTGGTTCATAGGTTACTGAGCCACATGGGCCAGGCTCTGTTTTTATTTTGGAGATTTAGCTACAGGGCCATATTACTTAGTTCTAATAAATCCAGCTTTATATTCTTAGGACTAAGATTCATTAAAAAACTGGAGAAGAATAATCCACCTCCTAAGGAGCAAGTATTACTCTGTTAAATAACCATAATACCTTTTATGCAGCTAGTAAATAAGAAATTCCAACAAAGTAATATATACCTGACATCAGAAAGTTTAATTAGCAATAATAGACCTGCTTTTATTAACCATTAGGAATTTGCTTACAGTGGTTTTTCTTAAAGTGTACATTAATTTCAACCCAAGAGGTTTCAATGACTAAACAAAATGAATGGAAATTTAAAATTCTGATCAGGAATCTGACTTGATTTATTTTAACATAACTCACTCTTATGAGTTTTGATCAAAATGGAAACTCAAAATTAACCTGCTTTACCTGGTCTTTTTTCATAGCATTTAGTTTAAGTTCTGCCACTGCATCAGCTAATTGCTTTTTTACTTTCTCATTTTCCAAGCGTGCAGTATGTAGATCTGCCATCGTTTTATCGCGCACATTTACAGCATCACTAAGTTCTTTAGTCAGAAAGACAACTTCTTGTCGAGTTGCCTGAATCTGCTCCTCTGCTTTACGAAGTTGCTCCTTTAAAAAAAACGTATCTTCCTGAAGAAATGCAGATAAATATATTTGTAATTAAAACATCCAATTAAAAAACACAAGCAGAAACTATTTTTACTCATACTTCAACAAATCCAAAATTTTAAATTAAATATTGCTCTTCTATTCAGAACTTAAAGTATATAAGTCTAGGAAAAACTTGGGATGTGACTTAAGTTTCCTACTGGAGTACACATATAACAAACCTATGCACTGAATGTCACTAATACCACTTTATACACAAGTAAACTGAAGTATAGGAAGTCAGGCAACATACTCCAGAATGAAAGCTCTTGTCCCCCAGAATCTCTCCAGTTGTAAGTATTGATCCTCATTTTTTACAATCACCAATAAAAATAATTTCAAAAACTTGTAACTCGAAAAAAATTTTTTCAATATTTTTTTTTAAGATTTTTCGAGAGAGAGAGGGGAAGGGAGTGGGGAAAGAGAGAGAGAGAGAGAGGGAGAGAGACATCAATGAGATATCAAACCATAGATCAGCTGCCTCACACACTCTGCCTACTGGGGATCAAGCCCACAAACGGGCATGTGCCCAGGAATCGAACTGGCAACCTTTCAGTGCACGGGATGATGCCCAACCAACTAAGCCACACCAGCCAGGGTGTAACTAAAAAAATTTTTGTTAAACAATGTTTCTTACTATCTAACCTAAAAAATAACCAATATATTAATATACTATTACATAGTAAAAGTTTTTTAAAAATATTGATATGCAAATAGCAAAGATGAGGCACTGGAGAAATGAAAAGTTAATTAAGCACTCCTTAAGCCTAAAAATATCGTTAAAAGTTAAAATTGCCATAAAATTATTTCCTTTAATATTAACTAGACATTATGAGCTCAAAAAATCTAGTTCATTCAACTTTCCTATTTTCATCTCTGTACTAAAAATACTGTAAACTCAGAAAAAGTAAAACCCATTCTTGGTTGTTAAACTATTAGCTCTTTAGAAGGAATTGTAAATGATTATTTATGTAATGTTATGGTGGAGAAAATCTTTGTAGGTGTAACAGTATTAGATCTAACTATATAATAAATATTGTCAGCTTCCATATGCCAAAATGGAAAAAAGGGGGTGGTGAAGAAGGGAGTAATAATACTTTAGTATAAGCGACTTTTCTAATCAATAAGGAAAACCCCAAACAAACAAACAATAAATAAATAAATAAAACTGGAAAAAGGCATGAACATATTTTTTTAAAGAAATGGCTAGTATGCAAACAGAAAATATTCAACTCATGAACAATAAAATAGAAAAATTAAAACAAATACCATTCATCATCTTTCAAATTGTTAAAGCTTAAAAAACAGTAATACTCCAATATTTGGATAGGGTTAGCATAATCAGCAAATTTACAAACAGTTGGACTTACATAATCTGTAAGTGGTATAACCTTTCTAATCAGATTTTTGCAACATTCATGAACACCTTTAAAAAGCACATGGCTTTTAATCTAGCAATTTTTCATGAGTTTCTAATAAAATTATTAATGGGTAGGAACATAGGTTTAAACTTCACAGAATTCAATAAAATATTAATATAATGATAATTATTAAATGTCTAAAAATATGAGAATTTATTACAAATAAATTGATATATCCTCCACACAATGAAAGTCTACACACCCGTTACAAACAGAAGCATGTATCATACACTGTTGGTATATTACTTTTTTTAAATAACTGAATATTTTAACACTTGACCCAGCAATTGCACTTGGAGGAATTTATGCTACAGATTTATATGTGTATGTCTAGATATCTGTATAAGAATTTTTATTGTAATATGCTTATTACAATAAAAATTAAAACTGATTACATACTAGATAGCTATTAAAGAGAGACACTACACAGCTGTTGTAATGAAGGAGAAAGATCTGTATGTGTACTCCTTTTGCAAGATGCCAAGACATTCCTTCAATTTTTTAGAGGTTCTGAAATATTATATAACCTCATTTTTGTTAAAGTATGAATTTCCAAAAAAATTAAAAATTATATAACGATGTAAGTATTACTATGTCCCTTCCCTCCCCCCCATTGACCTCTTACAGCCTGCCTCCATCCCACCCCCCAACCCAGGCCTTCACCACCCTGTTGCCTGTGTCCATGGGTTATGCGTATATGCATAAAAGTTCTTTGGTGGATCTCTTCTCAGAGGGTTACTTTTACTTTGTACCTTCATGTACTATTTGAATTCTCTTATTACCATGATACTGTATTGCTTTTATAATATTTAAAAAGTTTTAACTATTAATCATTTTTCCAGGTATTCCATGTGTATATTTTTCCTAACTGAAGTATTGCTTTAACAGGAAAAGGATATTTAGAGAAATTTTTAGCATTTTATTAAACAACAAATAACCAATCAAATATACTTTTCACCTTTACATTTGCAATCTGCTACATTAAATGCCCTGAAAAGTAACTTGGACCTTAATCATTAAATCTAAATGTCATGTATGTCTGACATTTATACTAACTATGTCTAAGCATGTTTAACAGCAAACTACTGAAAGCAAAATACTCATCCATAAAAATTAATAAATCAATGTAAACCTACATAAAGTAGTACTACACAGCCATTTTTAAAAATTAGAAAGATCTCTATGAATTAATATGAAATGATTTTATTTATATTATTAAATGAAAAACAGCAAAATACATACAAAATATATATAGCATATGCACCCTTTTTTAAGAAAGGGGAGCAAAAGGAGTATGTGCACACCAACACCTACACATAAGTTTAATTTTTGCAAAAAAAAAAAAAAAAAACACCAAAAAAGCAGAAGGTAAAGAAAATGTTTACCTTTGGGTAAAGGTTAAAACAGGGATTTTATAAGGAAGAGATTGAGACATCAGAGTAAAATTTTTTAGATCATTTTGACTTTTATATGATGCAACTATTTCACATATTAAAAAAATTAAATCAAAACATTGATTGTAAAAGCAAATATTAAAATTAAATATATACAAATACACTGAACTGTACTACAAATTCATAACAAATTTTTAAAATTTTAATTCAAGTAATCTGAACATGGTGCCCTATATTTCCTTAGTGAAATATACTCTACGAAAAGATTTGGAATAGATCTTAATTTTATTAGGAGACTTATTGTTGGAAGTGGCATTGACTGTATTGGCTGGGTAGAAAACAAATATAATGACGTTTTGGAAAAAGGGTTCTCACACTGGTAAAAGAGATATAAAGTAGAGAAAGATAAGGAAGGTTCTAGATTTGAAGTAAAGATATAAATATAAATTAAACACAAAATGTTTAATGAAAGTACAAGGAAACAACCCCTAGTAGCAACAAGATCCAGTTTCAAAATACCATTCCCTACTAAAAAAAACAGAGCTCCTTGGAAAAATGGCTAATCCCTAAAGCTGTTAACATACAGTTGTGCCACAAAACAAAAGCACTCAAAGCATTAGGGATTGAATCAAAAAGACACAAAAGCAGGTTTGAAAAGGTTCCCCCTCGCTAAATACGGGACTATTAAAAAGAATCCAAAGACCTAGTGATATAATAAAAGGGGGAGATGGCAATAGTGAACCTCCTCATTATAAAGGAATACCTACTAATAAATGTAAAAGGAATGACAATTTTTAAGTCACCATTTTGCAATCATTAAAGTAATAACTGATGCAGGTGAGGATCATTCAAGGAATAAAAAACACTGGGTGAGAGACTACTGGGGAATAGGATGTTCACATGATCTCAAGTATTATCCCACAGATTACTCAATAATCACAGAGGGAAAGGCACTGATATATGAAGAGCAGACATAACTTTAAACAAATGAGTAAACCTAACATGATCAAGAATGAAATTAACACTATGTGACTTTTGATATGACTGCAACAGAATGTATAAAACATCACCTATGCCTTTTCTTGCCAAAAATGTTTAACCTGATCGAGTCATGAGAAAACAACAGACAAATCTAAATTATGGAACATTCCCTCAGACAAGCCTGAATTCTTCAAAAGTATCAAAGTCAAAAAAGACAAAAAGTACAGGGACACTATCATAGATTAAAACAGACCAAGAACACAATACTAGATTTATGTATGATCTTTGACCACCCCTGGATCAAGAAATTTTAAAGGTTAAATAAAAACGTATTTGGGACAATTTGAATGTAGACTAGAACTATATACAAAATGAATACTAAAAATCAGTGTTAAATTTCTTGGTCATAATACCTGCAACTGACTTTCAAATGGTTCAGAAAAGGCATATATATGGGGGAGATAAAGATGGTTTGCCTTTATTTGAGGATATGTATTCATTTTTTTGTTCTTCCAACTTTTCTATAAATTTGAACTTCTTCAAAAGAAAAGGCTGGGGGAGAGAAGATTAAAAATAGAAACCATCATATTGTATACATTTAACAGAGATACGTTTTACAATCTTCAAATACATGTTGCAGAAGTACTTACCTTACTTGAGGTGGTAAGCAGATAAGCCCTTTGCAGACTATCCTTTTCAGCCAAACAGAATTGTAGTCTGCCAATCTCTTCTTTGAAATGAGTAATCATGTTTTCTTTGTTCCCATCTAAATTCTTTAAAGTTTGGACCTCTGACACAAGCTTGGTATTTTCTATTTCTCTATTCTTCAAATGGACCTGTAACAGTGCTTAAAAATGTCAAGAAAATTCTAACTCCATAACCTAAGTCAGTCCAAGTTTAAAATACCACTGTTGATCTCTAACCCAAATATGATTAAGGAATGGGAAGACTTACCAGACTTGGAGTCAGGAGACACAAGTTCTGCCAAGTGACTGACTAACTATGTAGATTAGCAACACAGCTTTCTAAGTGTTTTTTTTTTTTAATTTTCCATAGAAACTAATAATTCTAAGGTCTAATAATATTACCGGATCTCTAAAGTCTTTTCCTTTGATTTAATAATTTTAATTTCTCTTTAAAATCACAAATAAATTTGGTTGTTCTTTTGGCAAAACATTAGGTTACAGACAGACTCAGATATAAAGGCATAATGAGATTCTGGAAAACATCTTAAACAATTCAATTTTTGCTTGTGAAAACTACTATATCACTTATTTCCTGTATGCCTGAAAATATATTTGTTGTTAATTAACCCAATAGAGTTTTCCCAGGAACTTTGGCTGTGGCTGCTCATTTGCTCACAATAGATACACATCAAAACTATTTTCCACTATAAAGGGTTCTCTTGCTTTGGTAAAGAGTACCAGAGATATGCCCTAGCTGGTTTGGCTCAATGGACAGAGCATTGGCCTGAGGACTGAAGGATTCCAGGTTCGATTCCAGTCAAGGGCACATGCCTGGGTTGTGGGCTCAATTCCCAATAGGGGCTGTGCAGGAGGCAGCCGATCCATGATTCTCTCCCATCATTGATGTTTCTCTCTCTCCTTTCCTCTCTATAATCAATTAAAAAATATTTTTAAAAAGAGTACCAGAGGTAAATGAATTAACATACTTCTTGCACTTTACTCTTAAAATGTATGGAATGCTGAAACACTAATTTCTGTTTTCAAGGAGAGAATATAAATCTGGGTTCTCTGAAGGATTCAGCAGCCAAGATCTTTGCAGCATCACTTTGAAAACACTACCTAATGTTCATAATTATCAGTTCATGGGAGTGATCAATTTCTCTAAATTCTTATAGGACAGGGATGGGTTGTATGATCCAATAAGGGTTAGGAGTGAGAGAAAAGGAATCTCTCTGGTATTCACATGAACAATCTGAATGGGAAATTCTAAGGTTAAGAGTATAGTTGGTTGGAACCAAAGGTTGTGGATTCAATTCCCAGTCAGGGCACATACCTAGGTTGCTGGTTCGGGGGCGCGGCGGGGAGGCAACCAATAGATATTTGTCTCTCACATCAATGTTCTTCTCTTTCTCTCTCTCTCTCCCTCAAAAATCAATAAAAAGAGTATATAGTAAGTCTTCTCAAACTCAGTAAATAAACTCTCCATTCCAAAATAACAACAAAAGTCCCACACACATGAATGAAATAAAAATACTGTTCAGAACACTCAGGGGCAAGGAGGCGGGGGGGGGGGGGGTTGAGGGGAGAGTGTACTTAAATGGAAATTTCTATGTCACTATGATCCCAACTTCTAATGCTTATAGAAAACCAAAGATATGAGAACACTGTGAAAGAATAAATCCATAAGATACCTCATTCTTGCCCTTCCTTCCTCCCTGCCAAGTCTTTTGCAAAGTACTTGTCATTCAGGTGTACAACTGACAAAGTCTTTGCAGAAAGAAGAAAAAATAAGAGATAATGTAAGGGATAAATAATTTAGAGTAGAAAAGAAAAAATAAAACGCTGGATTTACCCTAAAATGTGATTGCTAACCCTCTATAAAATGCCAAAAGTGCTGTTCTCAGAAAAGAAGAGAAGAATGTGTGGAAAAGTGACAGCTTTAGAGATACGTTACCCTCTTTCCTAATTAAGTCACCCTAGTTATCATTACACAGTTTTACTTCGCAATACTAAATAGTATGCCTTTTAGAATTCATTTTTATTTATTACTATATTAAAATGAAGACACAGACATTCTATTAATCTTATCTCCCACTACGCTAACAGAAAAACAACATAGAAAGCACTTAATTATCCAGAGAAATAATGCCCAGGTTTCTTCCTGGCAACAAAACTGGAACATTCTCACTGAAATTCATAGTAACATTAAGTAAAAAATTATTACAGGTGCCAAATTTTCATTTAGTTAAAAAATGCATTATAACTTCAAAAAAAAAACTTCATTTGAAGGTAGTTTGCAAAAACATCATATAAGTGGTAATCCAACTGCATCAATTCTTCCTCTACATAATTGTATTGTTCCCCTTTTTACATAATCTTGTTCAAAAAAAAAACATTATTTCTGGGCACTTCTTCTTAAAGGGTCGTCATAAAATAATTTACTAGTGAATCAACTACTTTTCTTCCTGTTTTGAAAGTGATGTATGTACACATAGGTATGTTCCCACACAGAAAAAGAGTTGTTGAATTGTCCTAAGTAGAATCGGTTTTAACCCATAACATGCAAAACGTCCCTAATCACGCTCTGCTCAACATTTTTATCTTTAAAAAAATAAACACTGCCCAGCTGGCGTGGCTTAATGGTTGAGCGTCGACCTATGAACCAGGAGGTCATGGTTTCGATTCCTGGTTCGGGCACATCCCCGGGTTGTACCTGGATCCCTAGTGTGGAGCATGCAGGAGGCAGCCGATCAATGATTCTCTTTCATCATTTATGTTTCTCTCTCTCTCTCTCTCTCTCTCCCATCCTCTGTGAAATCAATAAAAATATATAATTTAAAAAAAAACACCCACCACCAAAAATAAGTAGGCAAATAAGTAGGTTCTCAGTATAAATTTGTGACTCTCAAATAGTTGACTATATGCAGTGTTATGCTTTTATCTTTAATCAAATATGTGTACTGTCCTTTTCTTACTGAATATATCTAATCTAATCTCTTGATTAGGTCTATCTGGATAATACTGACAACTCAAACTGTTCTTAAAATTCCTCTGAAACTACTGTCAGGAACTGTTTATGAGCCATTTGCAGCTACATTACTGACAATTAAACTAACTATTTCAGAATCACTTAAAAAGAAAAAAATACAAAAGGTGAAGATTTATCATCAGTAAGAATATCCTTTGTAAAATGACACTCCTTGAAGATTATTCCAAAACTCAAACTCTAAAACATGACAATCATCACTGAAATAAAGTAATGTTCTCGCTAAGGTTTATATGTTCTTAAAAGGGAAAAATCATTGGTTATATAAATTCTGATAAGTATCGTGTTACCATTAAACCTCTTTGACTTATTATACATTACCTGCTAAGTATCTAAAATACCAGCAAATTGCCTGGCCGGAGTGACTCAGTCCTCCTGTGCACCAAAAAGGTTGCCGGTTCAATTCCCAGTCAAGGCACATGGGTTCAGTCCACAGTGGGGGCATGTATGGAAGGCAACCAACAGATGTTCTCTCTCACATGAATATGTGTTTCTGTCTGCCTGGCTCTCTCTCTCTCTCTCTCTCTCTCTCTCTGAGCATGTCCTCAGGTGAGGTTTAAAAAAAAATGCCAGCAAATTCATTTCCTAAAATTTAACTTTTATGAACTATACAAAATGAAGTGGTTTTAAAACACAACCCCAAATCCTTTGATACTCCTCTCTTCAAGACTTGCAGCCTAATTCCCCTCTCCTTGAGTGTCGGCTGGACCAAGTGGCTTGCTTCAGTGTACAACTTTGGAAACTAGCTCATTAAATGAAGTGACTTCCTCCTTGCTCTCTCCTGGATAGCTCACTCCGAGGGAAGTTGGCTGCCATGTTGTAAAGACATTCAAGCAGCCACTGAAGAGGCCACATAGGAAGAAACTGAAGGGCCTCCTGCCAGAAGTCATGTGAGTGAGCCACCTTGGCAGCAGAACCTCCAGTTCCAAAAAAGCCATAAGGTGACTGCAGCCCAAGCCAACATCCTGAACTGCCACTACACAAGAGATTCTGAGCTATAAGAACTCAGCTAAGGTGCTCCCAATTCCCAACCACTAAATAAGTTTTAGAGTAATTTTCTTATACAGCAATAGATAAGTAACAGAAATGGAAAGAATAAATTACCTTGTAAAGTTCCTTCTCATCCTTTTCTGTCTTCAACTGATATTCAAGTTGGTCTCTTTCACACTGTGCCTTCCTGAGTTTGTCCTTTAAGCTGGGTTAAGGTAATGTAACATTAATATAGACAAAATAACTTGGTTGAAACATTTTTAGAACATAAAGATATATTTTCAAAGTGTCAGAAATACCTGTCTAATTCAGTTTCTTTTTCAATTGATTTATTTGTCACTAACAGAATATCTTCCTCAAGCTTGACAGCTTTGGATGTAGCATAATTGCATCTTCTCTTAAGTTCTTCATTTTCCATTTTTAAATTTTCTGTTACTTCAGTAAGTTCCTAAGAAAGAACAAGAATAAAGTATTTTGAGAAACATAATTAGTATGATAAAATATGCATCTTACAGAAATCTATGAATTCTTATATTTTAATACCACGTTTGTCCCCTCGAAGTTTATAAGCTAAGACTAAAAACTAAACCAGAAATTGTAACATACATTCAACTCTACATATACTAAATAATTTTTTTCTTGCGTTTTCATACACTCTTGTTGATTTCACTAACTTCTCCACCAGAGGGCAGGCAACGAAAATGAGAAAAAAATTTTTTAATTAGTCACTCTCATTTTTTACATAGCACTTCTCAATGTTACCCCAATGACAAATCATGTTTCATGATACTACCAAGGTTAACACTCCCTTTTTCCTCCCATTTTTTTCACCTACTAATTAAAATCCATCTGTATATCTAATGAAACCACATTGTTATATACTTATACTTCTTTTTCCTTAGCTTAAGAAATTGCGCCAATATTAAATATAGTTTTAGGATAATTTATAGAATTTCTCACATCAAGGATTTCAAATTTTGTCTAATACTACATCTCATTTCACTGAATTCTGCTTTTTGGAAAAGTAATTTAACTCCTTTATTCTATTTTCCCTTATTCAGTGTTTATCATTCCTAATTGTATTTCCAAGCCCTCCCCTCAAAATCAATCAAATACTCTACATTTAAATATAAAGCATCTAGAAACAGTTGTCAGGCACTATGTCATCAAGCCTGGTACCAAAAATCCAAAATTTTAATCATTTACAACATAAAAAAAGTTGTGACAGAAGGTTGATAGAAACTGATCTGTTTTTGTATAAATATCTAAATGCTATTGTTTTTCAACACAGGGTTTTTTCCCTCACTTTAATTGGTTCAGTTCTTGTAAAAAGTGGGTTTCAGGTAATATATTATATCAACTCATATTAGTTACATAAGACTCAACTAACCTTTTTCTCTGCTTGCAATTGGTCACCTCTCTCTTTTTCATGGTTAAGTTCTCTTTCCATTCTTTCAACTTGTTCTCGAAGTTGTGTTGTTTCTTTTTCCAGAACGGCAAGTAATTTTAACAGTTCTTCTTTTTCTTTCATGGTTTTCTCCATTTTCAACTGTAAAACAAAAAAACTCAAACTGGGTGTTTTTGTTTTTTTTTAAATAATCCTATAATGTTACAAATTGATTTCCCATTTCAAAAAAATAATAAAGACATTCACAGAAAAATTTTTTACATACTACTTCATATCAAATAGCCTTATTTAGCATTCAGGTAGAAAAGTTCATGAATCAAAAGTTCATGAAGCTTCCTTTGGTTGGGCAAAGAAGAAAAAAATTAAAAGTACAACTAATGGATTTTATTATGATGTTTCCTACTGATCACTTTTCAAGTCAGTACTAAAAATAAGGCATAAAACTTCATAAGTGACTGAACTCTAGGCATATATTGAGTAATAATTTGGAAGAAAATGTATATCTCTTTCTGAATGCAAATTATGGGAAATCGTTGAATCTATTAAGAACTTTCTTATTTTACATAAGGCCTTCATCTATGGGATTACTATTAAAAGTTAGGGTTCTTTAAATAAGGTATTAAGGAATAAATTTCGATATGTGATGCCTTTTATGTGGCTAAATTAAAACTTTATAAATAAATGCAAATTTTAGGACTAAAATGTGGACTGTAACATTATATTAATTATTATGGAAACATTAATAGTTACTAATAGTTAGTAATAGTTAGTTCAGGAAATCTAAACTCTAATATTCTAAAAAATTACTGAATTAAGGGACCTAAAATAGCAGTAACTAAAATGGTTAACACTTCTCTTACAGGCAGACATCACTGACTCTAACAGGGGAAGATTGTATATTCAGAGGAGGCATCGTATACATTTAGCTAAAATAAAATGGCCTGGCCGACGTGACTCAGTGGTTGAGCATCAACCTGTAAACTAGGAGGTTACTGTTCGATTCTGGTCAGGGCATATGCCCAAGTTGCGGACTCGATCCCCAGTGTGGGGTGTGCAGGAAGCAGCCAGTAATGATTCTCTCTCATCATTGATGTTTCTATCTCTTCCTCCCTTTCTCTCTGACATCAATAAAAATATATTTTAAAAATAACAATAATAAATAAATAAAACGTACGGCCACAATAGACCCCAAGTCAGTTTTCCAGGATCATGAAACCAAACTGATTAAAGTCTAAAATGGTTTTTATGAAAGTTGAATGGCTATAAGTTTTTAGAATGACCCTTCTACCTCATTCATCACACCAAATGAAAGTGACAGGAGTAGTGCTCGCTTCGGCAGCACATATACTAAAATTGGAACGATACAGAGAAGATTAGCATGGCCCCTGCGCAAGGATGACACTAAAGTGACAGGAGTAAATACCCTCAAAAGAAAAAACTTTATTTATTCACTGAACTTCTTTCATACATTGCCTATTTTATTTTTTAATGACTTTTGGCTCTAAACTTTCTCATAGCTTAAAATATAGATACATCTTGATATACTGCAAGAGGAATATTATAAAAGAACCACTTTTCCCCAGTGATTCATTTAATTGGCACATAAATTCAAATTAGATTAAAATGTATACAAGTCAAATTCCTGCCCCCAATTCTGAATTGTGATATCTTTCAAGCACATAGCAGTTAAAAATTTTACAATGAATACCCATATACCCATCACCTAAATTCACTAATATTTTATTTCCCTTTATATTCAGTACTTAATTTTATTTATGTAATTTTGGAGGAGGGGAACTAAACCATTTGAAACAAAATTGCAGATGCTTCACCCCTAAGTACTGAGAGCAAGCATCTCCTAATACAGCAAGCATCTCCTAATAAGAACAATTTCCTATTTAACCTCTACCATTATAATAGTTAAGAAAATTAGTAATTTTTTAAAAACTCCAGGATCCAGTCAAGATTCACACACTGAAGCATTACATTTCATCTATCACTTAATGTCAATAGTACCCTAGACCCATGGTCGGCAAACTGCGGCTCGCGAGCCACATGCAGCTCTTTGGCCCCTTGAGTGTGGCTCTTCCACAAAATACCACGGCCTGGGCGAGTCTATTTTGAAGAAGTGGCGTTAGAAGAAGTTTAAAAAATTTGGCTCTCAAAAGAAATTTCAATCGTTGTACTGTTGATATTTGGCTCTGTTGACTAATGAGTTTGCCGACCACTGCCCTAGACCATGTCTCACATATCTACTATTTTTGTGCAGTTTTAGATAAAATCATTAAAGATGTTGCTGAAGGTGAAAATTTAAAAGACTTGTCTAAAACTTGGTCAGGATATAAAAACATTTTATCTCACAAATATTTCCCTAAAAGATAACAATTTACATTTCTTTATGAAGTAAGAAGTAGTGAAATAAATTGTATGGTGTCCCAATTTACTTAGAAAAAGTGCACAAGAGATGTAGATGCCAAAATGCCCCTTCTGTTAGCGGCCCTGAAGTCAGGGTGGTCTAACAAGTATTCAAAAAGCTGCAATGTAAACTAACTGCATTCTTCTTAAGAGCCGGGCTTGTTTCAGCATCTTTGACTAGCATTCAAATACCAGGCTAAAAACCTTGATCATCAGGCAGTTGTCAACACAAAATGTTTTAGTCAGCCTATAAAAGTTACATTTCTTTATTTAAGATAAGAGAAGAATTTCTGGAAGGGGGAAGGGTAGATATGGAAGAATTCACACACAAAAAAATAAAAAAATAAAGTATTTTATCTATAACCTCTTTCTTTTTTCTCTAATCTCAGTTTATTAAGGTAAATAAGATAAAATCAAAGTCATAAAATATTTATATATAAAAAGCTCATCTGACTATAAAGAAAGGCAATGAACGACCTGTCACTAAATGTGAATATAAAGTAACTAAAAATGTATGCTGAACCAATTAAAGAAGCTGTTTTTCACAGCAACACAAATGTAACATTCTAGTACTTAGGTTTAGGGTAAAAATATTGAGAAATATCTTGAAAGAATGTTGTTCTGTTTTCTTCTTCAATAACTACTAAAAATTAAGACATAAGGCATTATTAGAGCATCTGCACAGTATATTTCTATTGGAGCCAATGCTATGACTCCAAATATTCAATTAAAAAAACAGTAAGAAGCTTTTCACTTTTTTCAGTTATGGTTAATCCAAGCTTATTCACTTGATCAGATGACAAGGAAAAAAAATCATTCTAAAAATGTTCAACTTAAACCTTGAGACTGGGATGCTTCCCTGATTCACTGCCACAACTTGGGATAGAGCATGCTCGTAGTACAGTAAAATAAAGTTCACATTCAGTAACAGACTTATTGCCGTACACTACTTTCCCTCCAGCTTCACCTTCCAAATCTCTACCATTCTACACTTAATGGATTAGGCCACCACCAAAGAAAGGTTGGGGGGTGAGGAAGTATTGGGAAAGCTATAGGTCTAAATTCTCTTAATAGTTATTTATTGCACATCTACTATGCACAAAACACTTCCAGAGCCTAGGGACAGTCCCTGCCACAGTGAAATCAATAATATAGTTGTGATAAAAATACTTTTAAAGTATTTCAAAAATACACTAAGTTATGCATATATGCATAACCCATGGTCACAGACAATAGGGTGGTGAAGGCCAGAGGTGAGGGCCAGCAGTGTGCTGGAGGGGGTCAATGGGGGAAATAGGGGGACATACGTAATATTTTCAATAATAAAGATTTTTAACCTTTTGCACTCGCTTGCTTTTTTTCTCGATTCCTTTATTCTACTCGGGATTTAATTTTTTAAATACCCCAAATTTTACAAAGCGCGGCAGTAGAATAAAAAACTGGAGTTTCTTTTCATACAAACTTATTTATTTGGATTTTTTTATATTTCAAATTATTGATACATTCAAAGAGTAATTTGCACTCGACATCCGAGTGCAAAAGGTTAAAAGGGAAAAAAACCACACTAAGTATTTTTCAATTATTTTAGTTTAAAAGCATCTGCTTTTTAGGTTTTACACTTGCATAATCTAAGAATTCTTAAAATGCCAATTAACCTGTGTTCTTACATGCTCTGTTTTTAAAATTATCTATGAATCACTAACTCACTGTTGGTACTAACCTCAAGAAGGCCAGCTTTTGTGGTCACCACCAACATGTCAGAATTTCCTTCATCCTCCATAGTAAGCAACTCTTCAACTGGAGAAGAAGCTCGAAACTGGAAAGGTGTACTTGCTCCACGAATTTCACCCTTATGGGTAACGTAACAGAATTGATAAAATTCTCCATCATCATTTGGAAGGTAATATCCTAAGAGGAAGTAAACCAAAAATTATTAAACTTCCTATTATAAAGTGTTACTATAACAATACTTGTCACCTCCTCTCATTCCTGACCCCGTTTATAGGCATTTAGGATATGTCTTTCTTCCTATTTTTCATAAATTATCAAAACTAGACTTTTCCCTTCTTCCCTTAACATGCCCGAATTTTTCTATGTTGGGTCTAAGCTTATATTCCCAGAATATCCTTTCCCCAAATCTTCACTAGAGCAAAACTAAGTCATCTGGGAGAGTGTCAAATATGTAGTTTTCAAGGAGAGGGAGGCTGGAGGAGGAGCAAGGGAAAAACAAGCATGAAAATCTAGGATTATTAGGGATGAGAACATGCATTTAAAGAAATCTTCCCTCAATTCATTACATGTAAAAGAGAGATATTAACAAAAGGAATATGCTACACGTGTAAACTGTGTAACGCAAAAAAGAGGATAAGGTCCACTGATGCTGTAGAACAAAAAAAGCTTTGGAACTACACAGATTTTATTCTGGAATTCCAGCTCTACCACTATTATTTACTTAACCTCCCTATGCCCCAGAGTTTCTTATCTATAAAACAGACTCCAAACCATCTATCTCAGAGTTCCAAAGTATCTACAGATAATGTATTTATACCATCTAGGCCACTAATGTATATTCACTATTTGTTTCTTCTTTCTTCAATTCAATTGTTACCTTCTCTCTTAAATTTTGCTGGATTATCCTAGTTCAAAACTAATTTACCTCCCCTCCACAACTCCCATGGTGTTTTTTACATTAAGAAAAACAACTTCCACAGTATACCTTATATTACCATTCATTATACACATGCTTTATATCCTATCTCAAGACCTCAGAAATATTGAGGGCAGATATAGAATATAAAAATTCAGGAATCCCCTAGAATGATGTATAAAAAGGAAGCATTAAATGATTGTGAAAGGAACCTACAAAAAAATGAATATATTCCCCTTGTCTTACTATTACTCAGAAATCTGTAATAACTATGGCTGTTATTCTTCCATATCTAAAAATTTTTCAGTCTCATTCTTATGATATCTAGTTCATTTGATTTCATTCTTTAAAAAATAGCTGGCCTCTCTCTTTAGAAGAGAGAGGGGCAGAGAAAAATACAAGGTAAGCCAAGAACATCTTTTGGTGCTTGAAAGTAAGAAAGAAGTCCTTTAAAAAGAACTGAGAGATGAAGGAAATATTAAAAAAAAACAACAACAAAAAAAAACACAGGAACTCTCCTGGTGGGAGTTATCTAGGATCAAAAAAAGCTAGACAATTTGAGCAAAAAAATGATGATAATATTAGACTTTATTCCATAGAATAAAATAAATATCCATGAGTCCATGGTGAAGAGGACTTTTCCTAACATAATTCCAACTAATAAATATGTAAGAAATGAGAATAGAGGAGTATCACTAGACAAATACAACAACAATAATTATTGCAAGCAAGATTCAGTAATGTATACTAAAATGAGTGGGTAAAAGTTTGAAGAGAAACAAGATTATTTCCTTAGTCATAAAGTAACTCCCCTAAAACAGTCACTAATTACAAAGGAAAAAATACCTCTACAGTGGAAAAATCCAGCAGACACCACCTTAACCAAATGATCAAGATTAGTATCACCAGTAATAAGATATATGGGCATAGTGCTCCCTGATACAATACACTGAAAAGGGTACAACATTAGTTCCGTGGTATTCTTTCTGAAGATGTATAACCTCAGTGCAATTATGACAAAGCATAAGACAAACCCAAAATAAGAAACATTTTCGTATGGAAAAATAATCCTATCTAATAAAAAGATAATATGCAAATTAACTGTCACTCCATCACAAAGGTGGTGGCACCCAGTCCTCTCAGCCCCGCCGGAGTCCCCCAGTCCGGGGGTACAGCCGCTGAGAGCGGGCAGCATGAGTGGCCTGGCGGAATGCTTGCTTCATCGCCGCAGCGTTCCACCCCAGCCACGGAGGCCTCTGGGCAGTGGGCATGGAGCAGTGGGGGGGAGGGGGGGCACGCTTGTGTTGTCGCCCCGGCCTCAAGGCAAGCGTTCCGTACCCAGCCGCGGAGAACCTCTGGGCAGCGGGCGCGGAGCGGCCAGGCTCTACAGAGAGCTACTGGCGCACGGATTCATGCGCAGGGCTACTAGTACAAGAATGAACTGTTTTGCATACTTACAACTGTAAACCTACTTTTGCCCATCCCTGTCTTTTTCTCACCTCTAATCCTATTCAATACAAAAAAAAAATCATAGTATGCAAATTGTCCCCTCGACTGGAGTTCTTCTGGGAGTTCAACCAGGGGGTGGGCTGGCCAGGGAAAAGGAGGGAGGCCTCAGCTGGTGGCAGCAGGTAGCCGGGGAGAGGCAGGGGAGGCCCTGGCCAGCAGCTGGCAGCCACTAGGAACACTACCAGTACACGAATTTCATGCACTAGGCCTATAGTTTGTTATATTATTCTAACATGAGTAATAGCATTGTTTTCTCATTTGGGAAAAAGAACATCAAAAGTAAAGAACTGATAAGAAATCAACTCTCTTCAATGAAAGTTAACAAGCAAAAACCTTTATAATGTCTACATAAAATATCATGTGGCCAACGTTTAACCTTTTGCACTCAGATGTCGAGTGTGACTCAACACGGTTAGCATCGGTAGCAGCTCGTATGTTGAATGTTTCAAAAAATATCACACCATGAAAAATTATAGAGATTAAAATTACTCTTTGAATGTATCAATAATTTGAAATATAAAAAAAATCCAAATAAACAAGTTTGTATGAAAAGAAACTCCAGTTTTTTATTCTACTGCCACGCTTTGTAAAATTTGGGGTATTTAAAAAATTAAATCCCGAGTAGAATAAAGGAATCAAGAAAAAAGGAAGCGAGTGCAAAGGGTTAAAATAGGTACTAGGTTTCTATTTGCCAGTAGATATTTACATTATGACTTTTGCTAAACAAAAGATACTAATTAATTCAATTGTGGTATGCTGGCTATGCCTTAGTAGACAATTACAATGGGTACATCATTTTTAATAGCAATAAAATACCTAATTTCATCCAGTTCTGCAGTTTTCAGTTCTTACCTTGAAATGCTAATACACAATTTACTGTTGATCCTTCTACATAATTTTCAGGCATAGGGGACCATAAAAATGTATAATAATCACGAGCAGTACTCCATCCAACCTATATGGAAAAAATACATGGAGATTATTAGAAAGTAGTTTAATATTAGAGTGATATCTTATAGCATGTTTTTTACTGCATCCTAAAGTTAAAACATGGGTTAATATGCTTACAAATCATAATATTTTAACCAGCATGTCAGATTTTATGGGTTTTTATTAAGCTATAACCTAATGCTATAAAAATCTATATAAATCAAACAGTAGAGTTTCTACTATGTATTAAAATGCAATTTAATATCCAATTTCTCAAGGAAAATCTTAGTATCAAATACTATAAAAACTTACATTTTGCTTAAAATTTGAATTCATTAAACAGGTTTTTTAAACATTATTTTATGCTTCAAAGTTAAGTGTTTAATTAGAGCCCTGCCCCTCTAACTTCACACTAATCTTTCACCTTTAGCAAGTCTTGCTTAAAGCCAATTGGTAAATTTTGTAAAAAATCCTTTATTATCAAGATGTTTATATACATAAATAGACTACCTATGTCCTATCTCTAAAACACTTTCAACTTACAACATGTATACATTACATATCTCAGTCTGTATTATCCAGATAAATTGTACTGTGCTAAATATGGATTAGAGATGTTTAAAATAGGTACTAGGTTTCTATTTGCCAGTAATATTACAAGAAATAATACTCCACTGAGTTAAATTATAAGTATATTCTTAATTCTGATTGACCTAGGATTAGAGATTACAGAATATTGAAGCTGGAAAAATTTCAACAATCTTTAGACTCCAAAGGAGTGTTTTCAAACTGTAGGTCACAACCCAGTAGGAAGTATATTAATTTACTGGTTCATGACATTAACTTTTTAAATTATACAGAATTAGAAAAGTATCAGAGTACATGGCAGCTAAGTACTGCTTCATAAAAATCTGTTTCAGATGTATTTGCAAGCACCTTTGTTTGCTAGGTCGCATCACAGAATTTGTTTATGTGTATCAGGGTCAAAAACGTTTGAAAGACATTATAATTTTCATCTTTTTACAGATGAGAAGGAAGTTTAAAGAATCTGTGATGTAAGTGATTTACCTCACCTACCTAAGGCTCAAGTTTTTCCCCTTGGAACTACTAGAAGATTAAATTAGATGATGAATATAAAAGCAGCACTTAGCAAAGTGCCTGACTATGGTGAGCACTCCTTAAGTGGTAATTTTTGTTAAGCACAGTGTATAGGAAATAGGTCAGATTACCAGAAAATACCTCTTACTAGTTATGACTTCAAATAAATTACTTCTGTTTCCTCCTCTTTAAAATGGAGATAATGGTAACAATCTCAAAGGGTTGTGTGTGTATTAAATAAAATAATCCCTGTAAGCACTTAGCACAGTACCTAGCACATCAGTGATCATTACATGTTATCATACTCACACAGACTTTCAGGGACAGTGAACTGACTCTACAGTTCTTTTCATATCCCCTAGTGCTTCTACCATCTCCTGAGAACATTTTGAACAATGGAACAGTTAAAGTTACCTATGACTGTCAGAATGTATTGCTCCTAAGAGCTACACTCTAATCCAGTTATAAAAGGGTGTGGGGTGAATCTACAGTAAGGAAGGAACCAAAACAATGGATGTTTCACATAGTTTAGTTTGGGGAAGTACAATAGTACTGGCATCATTCTTCTACTAATGCAATAGTGAAATAAGAGCAAAAAGATAAATTAAGCAAGGGTAACATGGAAGAAAAAGAAAATCTTTAACTAAGATTAACCTGTTAGAAAAACATATTGGATAAGAAGTATTGCTCTTAAAAAAAATAAAAAATAAAGAAGTACTGCTCATAAAGGAAATTGAGAGGGAGTGTAAAGAAGATCAGAAGGTCATCAAGGTTACCTAGCAAACATAAAGATATTAATAAACTCTAGAGAAAGACTGCGAGAAAGAAAAACATTAGGGTGAAGAAAGCATACAAAGAACAATTTTAAAGAGAGAAGGAGGGAGAGGGAGATACTGAGGTCCGGGGGGGGGGGAGGAGGAGGTAAAGGGAGACAGACAAAATAGGAAAGGCACTGAAAATATATTTGCTGGTTATATGTGTACAAATATAAAACCTACAAAGAAGTATAGAAAATGAGTCTATGAATTTTTAAATCTAGAAAAATATATACCAAGCTTAACTATAAGCTATTTCTGGGGAAGGTGGGGCTACAATGGATAGAGCCATTCACTTTCTTTTTATATACTGTAGTTTTCAAAAATCGTATTATCAAGAGTAAAAGGTCCTTTCTTTTTAAAAGAAAAATACAGCAAAAATGCCACATACATATGAGGATGCAATGCTGATTCTTAGACAGAAATATCATAAACAGCATAAATGTCCCACCATGAGGTAAAATGTTTCAGAGCTATATTAATAAGAAAGTGGTTATAATTGTTAAGTAAAAAATTCAGAAAATAAGAAAGGTCATGCAGTCGATTCCACACATCATCCTACATACCTATATTTACAAAGACTTCCCACTGCCAGTACTGAAGGTCCTTTGTAGACAGAATGAAGCTTAATTCCAACCTTATCTTACACCACCTAAGTGAAGCTTTGTTCTAGTTAAAATTACTCATTCTCATAAACATTCTCACCTCTGTGCCTTTACTTATACCATCTTCCTGCCAGGAATGTCCTTTCCTCAATCTCATTACCCTGCTCTATTCTCATTTTTTCAGGTAAGAAATGGAGAAAATTGAAAAAGAAAACAAAGATTCTCAAAATTTTTTCACATGACCTTGAGTGAAGCCAAACCTTTTGATCATAGACAGCAAAGCCTGGATTCAAGTTTCCAACATTCGTTGTATACTATCCCACTGTTAAATACAAAATGTTTACATTTACTAATGTAAATGTTTTATAGCTGACGTTACAAAAATGACCCTGAATGTAGAGTGAAGATAGAGCAAGTAAAGCTACTGATCAACTGCTTAAAAGAAAATAGTGTACCCAGATGGAAGAAATATGGAAAAAAGTTTTTCTTACCTTGAATATACCAACCCAATCTTTTGGATGTGGATGGATATATGGAGTTAAGGTATAATGACATTCTAGATGTGCATTAGGAAGATAACTCTTGGCCACATTTTGAAAGATGACATGGGCAAAATTGGAAGTCTGTGGGACTTCTTGAAAGGATGTCATTGTGAATCTGAAACAAGTAAATCACACAAGTTAAATGATACCCAACTAAGAAAAACTTTAATCTTCATCGCCGCAGAAGAGATGAAGATTAATGATACATTTTCTGATTAATCTTCAGAAAATGTATCATTAAATGCAACTTATATGGATATTTACATCATAATTTTTGAGAACACATGTAGTTTTTAATATTGTCACTCCTCCTTAAAAATGTGATTAAATATAAAGACACAAACAAATTGGGAAATAAAGAATTTCCAATATGACTCAGAAAGTTACATGGGGGTTAAAAAGCTTTTAAACCAAAATAAAAAACAAACTATCAACTCTCTTGAAAAGCCTAGCTCTTTGCTTCTTTTGCAACCAAGAGCTTCTATGTTGGACCTTTGAACTTCATTATTTTCCTCCCTAATCTGACCCATCCATCCCTCTCCTAGGTTGTTGGCTCCTATAACAGATGGTAATCTCTCAGTGCCTGCATTCCTCACCCATGTTTGTGATCCCCTCACTACACATAAGAATCTTTAGGGGCCTTTAAAAAAGACCCACAAAAGACAATGACTTTCTGGAAGCGGGACCTGGGTGTGGGCATGTGTATGAGAACTTTTTTTTTTTTCTTAAGCATCTTTCTCAAGTAATCTTAATCCTGTATGTGATTCGGACAAAGAACTACTACTTAGACTCTGACCTAACCCAACAACTTAAGTCGTCATTACCATCGCTCACTCATTTCCACTGATACCTAAACCCAGACTGTCTTCTTTGGCTTCTGGTACATGATTCTTCAGATCTCTCAAACAATGTAAAATCTCAGCTGGTCTACTTAAAAGAGCTCAGCCTATCTGTTCCTCTCTACCTATACCAATTCTACCCTTTCACCTTTCATTCTGGGTTCAATAATCCTACCTTGACTTCCAGTATTCATTTTTTCTTCCCATTACGTTCCACATAGTTACTGATAAAAAATAAATATATTGTTTTACATTAAATACAAACTGTAGAAATCTATAATGGATTCAATAAATGCTCACTGGCTTACAAAAATCTACAGATGCAAATGTTTTCTGTGCTATACTTTTGGGGGGAAAAGGGATTTACTGTTGGTTTTTTTTCCAAAAGTACTAGTATATAGCAACTGAGGATTTACTTCAAAAAGCTATCTCTACAGTGTGACAAAGACTCAGTATCATCACTGATTCTATAATACATATAAGAAACTAACCATATGGCACTTGCTTCTGAGTTTTCAAAACAAGACTATCTATAATAATGAAGAAACTAGGAACAAGATTTTTTGCTAACCAAATGTATCTCATTTACTTCACTAATCAATGAAGTTTCTACATGGCAAGCACAACAGTAAGACTCTACTCACATTTTAATAATTATTAAGTTTTTATTGCTAGGAAGATCTAAGACAATATGCTTTTACAACTATTCCTTTTGCTGACCTGTTTAAAATACTAAGTCAAATTTTTAAGGTTTTGAAATAACAAGCACTTTCTTTGCGTGTCTTCTCTGCTTCTGTTATGTTAAAAGTAATGCTTTACTAAAACAACATATTAGCTATCCCGTAAAGAGACTGTCAATCCTGAACCTGAAAGCCACTGGTAGAATACCAGGCTGGTTGTCTGTTAAGACTCTCCCCACTTCTGGTTTGCCAGAATTAGGAGCTAAAGAGAGTGTTCAGGATTAATCCTCCCTAGCTATCTCTGCACTAACAAGAAGGTTCTATTACCAGCAATCTATTTCACAGGAACACTTAACTGTCAATACTCCCCAGCTGATAACCCAAAACCTTCAGTAAAATAAAAAAGCCACACTTATAAACACTGGAACCCTGCCTGAAATAACTAAAGAGTTCTATTACTTTCTCTTTGAATTGTCTGAACTAATCTGGGCTTAGGGGGATGTCATGATGCTAATGAAGTCATTAATGATAATCTCTTTTCATGTTAGTGGTTTCATAAAGGAAAAAAACCCATTCAGATTCCAGTTTGAAAAAAATGTTCACTACTGGTAAGATACCACTAAGAAAAACTATAACTGAATCAATTAAATAAACTTCTAATAGATACAACAACTACCTAAATTGAGGCAAGTGAATCAGTAATATTTTTCTATGAAAAGACTGAATATTTAAGTTTCTCTGAAGAAGATATTCAGTAAGGAGAAAATAAGGCTAGCTTAGAACAAGTTACCCATGTTTTTAATTAAAAGCGGTATAAAAATAAAACCTCTTTTTTTTTCTTAAAACTTAACACATTTCCTAAAGTAAACTAAGTCAACAAAGCTGTATTTGTTATAAAACAAGGCAGCAGAGTTTAAACTTTTATTTAACCTCAATTACAATAGTGATTTAAAAATCCATAATCCAACTTTACACTTTTACTTCACTGAAAGTTTTCAAGGTATAAAATGGCATAAAGTATACATATACATACTTAGATACGCTTATAATGCATCAAGAGGGATTAAAAAGTACTCACCATACAGTTAACAGTCTTTACTCATGAAGGATATGTTTGAATAAAGGACTTTTAACTATATTGACTGAATTTTTACCAGTATATATAAATGTATTTTCATGCTTTAAATAAACATATAAACATCAAATTTCATTTTAAACCCTCCACCCAAATTCAAGTTTTTAATACAAAACCCTAACATCAGACTTTAAATACATTCATGATGCCTATAAACCTGCAGAGTAAAATAATTTGTGATCATCCTATTAATAATCTTCATTAATCCCTCTCCAACACCCCAACCTTTTCAAGAAATTTCAATGTGATTAGAACTATAAAAATTTTACAAGTCATTCCACTCTTGTTACCACCTTACTTTTAAAAATTAAATTCCAATATCTTCTAGTCACAAAAAAAGTTAAGGATAAATGTAATCTGAACATAATTACAACATGAATCGACCTATTTTAAATAGTAAAATGAAAATTTCTAATTCCCATATAGTTGTTTTACTCCTCACACAGATAAGAGAGGGAGTGAAATGATATGCAAACTTATTAAAATGTTGAAATTCACTGAGAATACCAATGTAGCAAGATGATTCACAGGCTAATTAATACACTATGCATGCTCACACATGCACACACACATACAGACACACACACCACCCAGTGGAAAAGTAATGTGCAAAATCACTGCATCACCTTGTGGTAATGCTTGGGAAGTGTAACTTCATTAACATACTGAGAAAAAGAACAAACTGCATCCTCAGTTGGAGAGGAAATATGGCCACTATCCTCAAGGGGAAGTGTAAGCAGCTTTACCAATACCCAATGCTTCTTCCCGTTCTCTAAAGCGCATCTCAAGAAACATGGGTACATTAAGATGCAAACCAAGGCTAAGTAAAAATTTCCCCAAACTAAAGGACCGGATACATTTAACTGGAAACAAAAACAAAAATGCTGTCTGCAGTGCCCTCTTCCAGGTTTCCTAATATAGTCTCTAAAGTCCTAATATCTCTAGAGTTCCCTTACATGTGTTATGTTGTGAACTTGATACTATAAAGTCTTTGGCCAATTTTGTTACTTTAGGGATTCATCAATATTTAAGGAAAAGGGTAAATAATATGCAATGGGCATTCAGTTAACTAAAATAAATTTGGGGAAATGGGAGGACTTCAATATTATCTTTACTTCTTCCTCTTGGAACTTTTTCAAGCCCCAAACAGATCTTAGTATTTTTCCCAGTGGCTCCTGATACTCCATTTATTTGACTAGCCCAAAAAAAATGTAAGCATTAGTCAAATAAAGAAAATAGACCATATTAAAAAACTTCTATGCATTAAATATAGAGAATCAAATTAAGCTTTTAAAATAAATATTGTACATAATTTTCCAGTTCTAACAATTAGAATTCAAGAAGAACTAAGGTAATTTTGTTTTGTGTGATATGATAATGATTGTATTTTTTCAAAGTTCTTACCACTTAAACAGTAGACTAATTATAAGTGAAATGCCCTATGTCTTGGATTTTATTTTAAAACTCAATGAGGGAAAAATGTTTGAGGGAGGTAATAAAACAAGATTAGCAAAACAGTGGTTCTTTTTACTTTGTTCTCCTCTTGTGTATGTTTGAAATTTTCCATAATAAAAGTAAAACCACAGCAAATAAAAATTAGTAGTGAAAACGCATTATAAGTAGTGGTTGACAAATTTAGCAAAATTATTTTTTAAATCTTCAGTTAAAAATATATAAAATTTATAACTAACCCCAAACTTCAGTCCTATAGGACACACAAACATATGAAGGATAAAATGTCTGACATTCTAATAGTTTCCAATTATTCATACTATAACTTAAACAAAGACTAGCAGCTAGTTTACACACCAGAAAAATATTATTAGCATTCTTTCTCAGAGGCAGAAAAGCCACCCATCTGTTAATTTACATTCTGACGGGGATCTACTCCAGAACTCTTTACAGGTGAGTTCTCTGCTCAGGGATCACTGACATCACTTTTTACTATTTTAGATTGTTTTAAAAGTTGGTTTCTAAAAACTACGATCATGGCCCATATATATTAGACGGGAGGATTTTTTCTCTTCTATTACGGATTTATTTGAGGCAAAATAAACTAAAAACCCAGACGTTCCTCCAGCCAAAATTTTACTTAATAGTATGCAAATTGCAAAAGAATGCAATCCAATAAGTTTAACCTGAGATAATTCCCCCATAGTAGTATAGAAAAAAGTAGTTAGGATCCTTCATAATTATTTAACATCGTTAAAAAGTTGAAACTTAAAATTCCAACATACCTGTTATTTTGTTAAGGAAAAGGTATTTACTGGTTAATTCTACATAAATGGCTAAGGCCATAATTGTAAACAGAAGTATACAATTGAAAAATGTGATGAATTTTTAAAATTTTAAAAATTGCAATAAAATGTTCTTTAAAATTGCAAAAATGAAAAAGAGAAAACATCCAACCCTAGTAAGACCTATCTCTAATATAATCAAGTAATCCTTGAAGAAATCAAGTTCACCCTTGCTAAGAACAAAACGAAGGCCTTCTCTACACCCGAATGGCACCTGAGGGCAACTATCCCATGTTTAGATTAACTGGTTAATCAAGCAATCTCTTTAAATGCTTTTGGAATTGAGCCCCAAAACTATCATTAGTAATTGTCCGTGCGCGGTTTGTAGAAACCTTGCCATTAGCAGAAAGCAGAGAGTTGGAAAATTAAGATTTTTCTATCTAAATCCCCGACTTAATAGTAATCCATAACAGAAACCTAAAACCTAATATATGTAGGTCAAACGCCACCGTGTTTTCAAACAAAGCTATTGTGAATAGGGGAATATATGTTTATCAACAGACACTTCTCCGCCCTCCCGCACCCCACCCCTGCCCCCCACACACCGGTTTTCCCAAGCGAGGAGCGCACACTCCCGACGTGTCAACACACTGCGGCCCAGCGCAGGGTCGGGTGGACCGGAAGGAGAGTTGTGACATCCACAAAAGTTGCCCAAGCAAAGAAAGATGTGACTCTCTCCCAGGAGATCTGTTAGGTTCCCCGGGGAACCCTGTGCGTCAGAGCCACTCATAAACAGCCGGGGGAAAGCGTTATCTAACTCCGCACCCCAGGTGCGGCCGGAGACCCGGCTCACTCCGCCCGCCTCGGCCGAGGGCGGCGCAGGGAGTCTCCGCCTCCTCCTCCACCCGCGGCTCAAACCAAAACACTTGGGTTTCGTCCGCACGAGCAAACCCCGGCGCCCTTCCCGGGCTCGACCTAGATGTTTGCCCAAACTTACCTAGGCCGGCAGCACCCTCACACCACTCACCCGAGAGCTGAGCCTCGGGCAGGCCCGTTTCTGCTTTGGGGGGTCCCCCGCGCCACTCGCCCCCGCCATAGCGCCCCCGCCCCACACGCTTCCCCCAACTCGCTAAGGCCTATCCCGGCCTCCCCGCGGCGTGGGGCAACCACCCGTCGCCTTTTTCCGAATCCACTGCCGACCGAACTCGCCTACTCCCTGTCACAATCGGGAGGAAAGGCTGTCCTCCACAGGGACAGCGTCGTCATTTTGTGCGTCGTCACCACGGAGACCGTTCCCGAGACCCGCCAGGCCCTAGACTCTAGGAGCTGAGGGGCGTCTCCCGAGCCCCCAAAGGGCTCCGCTGGGGTCCCCCGCACAGGGCGCCGGGCCGGGCAAAGCGCTTACCCAGGGAGGGGCTCCCGGACAGACGGAGAGTCTTACAGAGGCTCCCAAGCCGGAGCCGCCATCAACCGCCGAAGCTCTTCCGCCACCAATGCCACCTCCAGCGACCGGCTACGCCTCCCTTCAGAGCCCAAAGCCGGCTGCGCCACTTCCGCCCGTGGGCCCGCCCCTTCCGCCGCCTCGGGTTGGTAGAGGGGAGGATTTCCCCACTGGCGTTCCCCCAGCAGTCCCGCCGTCACTCAATTTACCGTCAGAGGTCGGAGCCTGCCTTCGCCCTCTGCCCGGATCCTCCTCCTCCTTCTTGGGCCTGTCGTTTTTCGCTCTGAAACCTAGACCGCAACCAAAGAGGGTCCGTTTGGATTTGCATTTGTGACTTTTTAATTTACCGGAAAATTAAGTAAATTTATGGTAAAGTGGAAAGGATAGGCCAGAGGTATATGGTCATTGCGTGGCTCTTAAAAAATGTGTCGAAGCGAATCCTTTCACTTTATAGATCAGAATGTAGCGAGCCATAGAAGTGAAGGAGCGACCCCAGGGCTAGGGCTGCAACCCCTCACCCCAAGGCTCTTTCCCAACCCCTGGTCCAGTCGTGGTCTTTTAATTATTTTTATTTTTAACTCTTATTTTTTTTTTTTGTTGACACAGTCATGTTCTTGAGAGGTTTTGTTCTCTGTAAAAACCTCTGTGTCTCCTAGGAGCTTTTCAGCTCTAATGCTCTATGATTCTATTTCCTCTTGCCCCAGCAGTGGCCTCTTTCTACCTGCATTTCTGAATTATCTGCTTTTACTATGGGTTATTTTGTATGTGTGACCTTTGTCCTGTATTCGCTGTTCAATTATCTACACTAATAAAAAAGAAAGATGCAAACTGACCATACCTTTGTGATGCCCACCAGCCAATCAGGAGTGAGTATGCAAATTAATCCAACAAAGATGGCGGGTTAATTTGCATAGCAGCCAAGGGTGGGACACAGGTGTTCCACACCGCCGCAGCCGCTCCGGGCCTCTGGGCAGCGTGGGAAGGCAGAAAGGGAGCTCCAGGCCGGAGCAAAGGCGAAAAGGCAGCTCTGGCCAGAGTGAAAACAGTGCCGGCAGCCAGAGGAAGAAAGGCCCATTCTTGCACGAATCTTCGTGCATCAGGCCTCTAGTCTATATATATATAAAAGCCTAAGCAACCTTTACAACTGGTCTACTGAACAACCCATTGACCAGTGGCTCTGACGACACACTGACCACCAGGGGGCAGAAGCTCAATGCAGGAGCTGCCCCCTGGTGGTCAGTGTGCTCCCACAACCAACCTCCTTCGGCCAGCCAACCTCCCGTGGTCCCTCCCCCTGGCTGGCTGGCCCCAATCAGCCCCAATCGCCGGCCAGGCCAAGGGACCCCACCCATGCATGAATTCATGCACCGGGCCTCTAGTAACTTATAAAATCACTTGACTATTATACTAGTAACCCAGTGCACAAAATTTGTACACGGGCGGGGGAGGGGCGGGAGGGAGGGTTCCTCAGCCCAGCCTGCGCCCTCTCGCAGTCCAGGAGCCTTCAGGGAATGTCCAACTGACGGCTTAGGCCTGCTCCCCAAGGACATCCTTAGTGCTGCCACAGAGGCAGGAGAGGCTCCCGCCACCCCAGCTGTGCTCACCAGCCATGAGCCTGGCTTCTGGCGCACTGACCCACCAGGGGGCAGCTCCTGCGTTGAGCATCTGCCTCCTGGTGGTCAGTGCGTGTCATAGCCACCAGTCAACCGGTTGTTCAGTCCACTGGTTGTAATGGTCGCTTAGGCCTTGATAGATAGATAGATAGATAGATAGATAGATAGATAGATAATTGAACAGAGAATACAGGACAAAAGTCACACACACAAAATAACACTTAGTAAAAGCAGGTAACTCAGAAATGCGGGTCGTTCCGCCGTTCGGTCTATTTGCATATTAGCCTTCTATTATATAGGATCTTACCTCCTTATAGTAAGCATTATTAAGGTAAAAAAACATTCAAACATGAAAAGAATTTTTGTGAGTTTATTTGAGCCAAACTGTCGACAATTCCCCGAAAGCTGAATCTCAATGTATTGGGATAATGCCCCGGAGAATGGCAGTTTTTCACCTTGTTTTATACATTACAATCAAAGGAGGAGATGTAGGTGGGTTACATGAAATCCATTGCTGATAGATTAGGGAGGCAGGAGAAAGCAAAGCGAGGAAACCTCTGAGAAAATAAAATGATAGATACATACTTCTTTTACTTAGGTGGGTAAAGGATAGTTAACAGTCAACAATTAATATGGTAACAATAACAATGAAGGAATTTGTGGTATCTGTCCTGGCACCCAGGGCATTTGGTTGTGCCCTGGGGGGTCCAGAAAAAGGGAAGTTACAAGTTACCCAGGCATTTCAAAGATAAGTTATTTCAGATGCAAGAAGACAATAGGCTCAGTTAGGGTAAAGATTGACCTTTGTCAGGGAAGATACCGGCCTAGGACATGACTACCCACCATAACTGCTTTTGGTTAAAGTTTTAATTTCAGACCATCCTTTGTGGTGACTTTAGGTCTTTTCGTTTGCAAGACTGCCATGCAGCCTTCCCTGAGCTTGTCAGGTTAGCATGTGGCCCTTTTTTCATCCACAGCATTCACTCTGAATCCTTATTCCACGAAAGCAAGTGTTCTAGTCATCATATTCCTGGGTTGCCATAAAACTCTGATAAAATTTGCAATATCAGCCCTGGCTGGTTTGGCTCAGTGGATAGAGCATCAGCCAGCGGACTGAATGGTCCCAGGTTCAGTTCTGGTCAAGGGCATGTACCTTGGTTGTGGGCACATACTCAGTGGCGGGGCGGGGGTGGGGGGGTGGGGGGGAGGAAGTGTGTGCAGGAGGCACCTGATCAATGTTTCTCTCTCATTGATGTTTCTAACTCTCTATCCCTCTCCCTTTCTTTCTGTAAAAAATCAATAAAATATATTTTATAAAAATTTTGCAATATCATCAGGGATGAAAGGATAATAAATTAGATCACATTAAACATTGTAGCACTTCCTATGTACAGAACTACAAAATCCTCTTTCATACACTTTCATCTTCACTTCACATAATTCAATTTACAATACTTTCAATAATAATAGGTTCTCAATATTTGATGACTAATTTGTTTCCTGTTAATTGAAATCTTTAAACTTGATCTTATCTGTATATTCTACTTTTTCACAGAATTACAGAAGAACTCTAATAGGTTATTTAGCCCCAACCTCCTTATTTTACAGAGGAAGAAAACAGTATGATAATATCAATAATCACTGGTGCTACTGGTACCTTCTGGTAGTAGAAATACCTGTCCCTTAAATGTCAATATAGCAGTAAACTTTATAAGCGCAATTTCTCAGAGATGTCACTCTGTATTTTCTAATTACCACCAATTTTCATTCACTTAATGAAATCATAAAAACAATATGCTTAATAAAAGTTACAATTGGGCCCTAACTGGTTTGGCTCAGTGGATAGAGCATCGGCCTGCGGACTGAAAGGTCCCAGGTTCGATTCCAGTCAAGGGCATGTACCTTGGTTGCGGGCACATCCCCAGTAGGAGGTGTGCAAGAGGCAGCTGATTGATGTTTCTAACTCTCTATCTGTCTCTCTTCCTCTCTTTAAAAAAAAAAGCAACAAAATATATATTTTTTTAAAAAGTTACAATTGGAAAACATCTTATGCAGGTAATTATTTATTTATTTTTAATAATTTCTTGACCTTATTCTCTCCCATGAAGATAATCATTTTGGAACTTTAACTTGTTTTAGTCCTATTAGTCCTATTAATAATGATGCCTTGAATTTTTAGACAATGATTTTTCCAGCAAGATAAATATATACTGTTTCAGTATTTAATTGAATTTTTAAAAATTAGCCTATTATATGTATAGTAATGTATACAATGGCTATAAGACATATGGATCCATAATCCCTTATATGAAACCTTTGGGCCAAATGGATTTCAGGAGTCTGAATTTTTCAGACCTTAGAAAAGTATGCTTTACGTTATACAACCTCCCACAAGGTCTGAGGCAGCACATAGTCTATTTCAGGTTTTGCCACTTGACCACGGTTTCAGGTCATGTTTTATTGACAAATGAGTTTGGGTCAGGAGAGGTTTTGCCACCAAATGTTAAAAAAACAACAACATTTGATCAAAGGTTTTGGATTTCAAAATAGTGAATAAGAGATCATAGATCTGGTCAAAGAATTATTGCAAAGTAAATCCCTCAGTATCCCATGATATTTCTGGAGCAATGACAATTCTAAGTAGTTTCTAGGCAGTTGGCCTAACCTAACAGATACCACTTATCCTGTATTTTGATTGGAAAAATATCTAAAAGACATCGTTTCTATATTAGAACTTATGATGGCAAAGGTGAGAAAATAAATGAATCCATGAAAATATAGGTCACTGAACTATAAAATATAGTCTAAAATAAGATAAAAATATAAGAAAGTATATTCGGGGATGGGAAAACTCGAACTAGGCTTGTTTGAGCAGTATACTTTTCTTGAGGGAAATAAGTGCAGATGGTTAGTAGAGTTTTCATGAAGAGGTAGAAGACTTCAAGTCAGGTTGTAAGAACTTGGGCAATGGAGTCAGGTAGGAACAGGATTGTTAACAAAAAGTAATTCCCATCTGTGGAGTACACAGTGCTTTCCAGGCACCCTGCTAGATACGTAGGTTGTCTCCTCTCCTCACAGTCACCCTGTGAGGTATTATTTCCAATTTTTCAGGGGAATGTGGGCTCAGAAAAATTAAATAACTTGGTCATTATTGAAAAACAAGATCAAACCAAGTAAATTTAGAGATCTAATTGGTTTTATTAAGCAATTCATAAATTGAGCAGCATCTCATCTAGCAAGTAGAATGGCAAGTTTTTATAGGCAGAAAATGATAGGACTAAGAAGTTAAGAGTGAGTTATTTCAGGCAAGGACATCTTCCCTTAGTACAAGGCAGGATTGTCTGATCAGACAGATTTCCTCACTAGTGTGGATCAGGAAATTTCAGACTGATGGGTTTAAATTGCACTTCTGAAAGACTCTGAAACTACAGTTAGGTTAGGTGTTAAATCTAGGTTTGCTATCATGGGCTTTTAGCACAAGTGATGCCATTTTGGGCCTGTGGCTTTTCTGTTTAACACTAAGATCACAAAAAAGGTAAACCAAACTTGAACCCAACTAATGGATGATTCCCAACGCTTATGCATTTTCCACCATGTCATGCTGCTTCTTGATAAAGGCTTTCCGGTTATGTACTGTGTGCCCTGAGTTATGCTAGGTGCTCTGGAGAAAACAAAGAATAAACCCTGGATTTTCCCCCTGAAGCTGCTTTAACTATAGTGAAGATGTTACAAGATGGTTTAGTAAAGTAAGTTTGTAGGAAATGGACTCTGAGAAGTAAAAGAGGAAGGATTGATACAGAATAATTAAGTTTGGAATTAGCAAGACTTTGTTAAAGAAATCTAAGCTTTGAAAGATGACCAGTATTTGAAAATGTAAAGAAAGAACTTATGTAGAAAGAATAATTGAAAGGGCACAAATGGAACAATTAACTAGGTGGTACAAGGGGGTTGAAAATTTAAAAAAAAATAAGTTCAAATAGGCATGGTATAGAAATATTATAGGTTTCAAAGCAGGCAAAATAAACCATTCTCATTGTTTGGAACAGTGGTTTTCCTTAGAGTTTGTATGAAAGGTTCCCTTTGCTAGAAATGATTCTTTTCAAAATAATACATCTGTAAACCTTTGATTTTAAAAAAAGGGTTTTTTTTAAATATGAGATTTGAATAATGATAGGTTTTGGATACATAAGAGTATTCAAAATACTCTAAAGTAGGGTTGTTTGTTTTCTCTTACCATATGTTAGAAGACGGTTTAATGTACTCCTTGCTTCCTACTGTTTCCTTGCCATTACGCTCCCAGATGTTTGTATAAAACTGTTCCTTCGAGATGCATGCCAATCAGCTATTACCCGCTCTTCCCTCCGTGTTGCTGTCATCTGATCTCCAAGTCCCTCTTCCTCATTCATTGAAGACTGTCACCTACTGCCCAGCCTTCCTCTTCATTTCCGCCCATCAGTGTCTACTTGGATGAAAGTAAAATTAAAAAGGCCAACATCCTGGCCTTTTCAATTTTTGAATCCCTCATCTCCAATAATCGAATCCACTCCACACTCCAGATACTTATTTCTATACCTTAGACCTTTTCATCACCTGAAACGGTTTCACCTTCAAAATCAAGCAACCTGCTCTTTGACAACAACATTCTATTTTTCTAACTTGCTTATTCAAATATGCCCACTCGCTGGAGGGGGTCAATGGGGGGAAAAAAGAGGACATATGTAATACTTTCAACAATAAATAATTATAAAAAAAGAAAAAAACAAAACAACAACAAAAAAAAACAAATATGCCCACTCTATTTTTCAAACTCATCAAGGTCTCTAGTCCGTTAAGGTTTCTTTTAATACTTCCCTCCTTATGCAACTCAGAGTCCATGGACTATCATTTCATTAATATTATTTCCAATACCCTAAATTCCCTTGATTTTTTTATCTTACAAATAAAGTGCAATCTTATAACAACCATGTTACAGACTCTGTGGTCACCATACGCTCTGTCACTAAAGGTGATGTCTGGGAATACTATGCAAAAACTTTGATGTTAAGATTGAGTATCTTGGGAAGTTTCCTGCACTATCAAAGAAAGAAACTATATAACTTATGATATTAAGAAACCGAGCCCTGGCTAGTTTGGCTCAGTGGATGGAATGTCAGCCTGTGGGCTGAGAAGTCCTGGGTTCAATTCTGGTCGGGGGCACGTGCCCAGGTTTCGGGCTTGATCCCCAGTAGGGATGTGCAGGAGGCAGCTGATCAGTGATTCTCCCTCATCATTGATGTTTCTCTCTCTCTCTCTCTCTCTCTCTCTCTCTCTCTCTCTCACTCTCCTTTCCTCTCTGAAATTTATAAAAATATATTTAAAAAGAAAGAAACTGAGCCCTAGCTGGTTTGGCTCAGTGGATAGAGTGTCGGCCTGTGGACCAAAGTGTCCCGGGTTTGATTCCGGTCAAGGGCACATGCCTTGGTTGTAGTCTCCTCCCCAGCCCCGGCCCTGGTCAGGGCTCATGCAAGAGGCAACCAATCGATGTATTTGTCTTACATCAGTGTTTCTCTCTCTCTTTCCCTCTCTCTTCCACTCTCCCTAAAAATCAATGGAAAAATATCCTCGGGTGAGGATTAACAACAGCAACAAAAAGAAACCGAGCCTACAGAGGTTTATACTTTAGTAAGACCTTTGCCCCACCTGGCTCCTAAGAGTGTTCTTTGTTCCTTGTGCAACTGAGAGGTCACTGGAATGTAAATATTCGCTAACCTCTCTTCCTTATCTTATTGAGAAGAGTAATAGCCAACACAGTACTTGGAATTCTTTAGGTATTTAATGTCAACAAGGTTCTTTCTTTATTCTGTGTTTCTCATCACATACCTTTATTTTTTGAGTCACTTGCATACCACTGTGGGTTTTTTAAAATTAGTAAAAGTTATTTCAAGGAAATATTAGAAGTTTTAATTTTAACAAAGGTGGAATCAAAGTTTTAGGCTGAAATGTGGTTTTATTCCCACAGATCCCCTCCCCTCCCACCTTCTCAGGAATCCTATATCATCATATATTCAAGCCCTTCATCTCCATTGGGTTTTTCCCATTTTCTTTTCAACATTGTTCAAGATTCTTTACTTAATTTTTAAAAAATTCCCTTGATCTGTATTTCCTTTCAGCTGTTACTGCCTTTTGTCTTCACCTTTCTCGAACAAACTTCTCATTACTAAATTGTCTGTATTTCACTTGGTCATTTCCCCCACTTCATTCTGGATGCTGTCCCATCACACCAAAACACATTGCATTAATATCATAACTTGCTCTAGATGACAAACCCATCTTCATGTTCACACACATCCCATTGATACTAACCTGATTTCTGACCACATCCCATAATTTGCCTGAAACTCAAGAGATCCATGAAAAGGAATTTGAATTTTGTCCATGATTGAAGAGTTCAGTCACTTACCTGATTGACAGCCAGCCTACTTCATAAAACATTAAAACATTTTTGAAGAGCCTAAAAGTTGGGGTGGTGGATAGAATTTGGAGATCACTGTTGTGCCAGTTCTCAATTTATTACCTCTCATTTCTAAATTCACCCTTTTTACCTGTTCTGTGAAAATGCGTCTAGGTCCTTAAAATATATTTCCTTTGCCAGCTGGGATGATTTAAGCTTTGTCAGTAGAAAGTGCTGGAGAGACATTGCAAGAGGAAAGAATTCTGCTTCCCGATTCCTATGTACCCACTCAACCCACTTCTGCATATGACTTGAGTGTCCAGCTGCCACTGCCCACTCAGCGTTCCCGGTGTCCAGCTCCTGCAGTACATGGTAGCTGGCAACATCCAGCACCCAGCAACTTTACTCTCTGGGCAGCTTTGTGGTGGAATGCCTGCAGTAAGACCCTCCTCCATGAACAAACTTTTCCAGAACCTTACCGAGCAGATTTCTGAAAGCAAGTTCTAGAGGGTGGATTTCCAGTAAGTTTCACCATCTCAGCAACACAGGAACTTGTCTGTGAGACTCTCATGGGACTTCTTCATTCATTGGCCCATAGCCATGCCCTCTCTAAAGTCTGGATCTCAGCCCTAGAGGTGCTCTTGCTTGGGTATGTTTCTCAGCCATTGGGGTAGTGTCTGCTCCTTATATCTACTATTCTTACAGTCTTTAGAGTTCCCTTTACTCCTTACAAGCCTAGTTACTCCAATCCCCATTATAGTTAATAACTTTTTTATATTAAACATTCCCTGTTCAAATCACTGTGCAGTTTCTCTCTACTGATTGAACCCAGACTAATGCATAAACTATAACCCTTCCTTTAGCTTCACAGGTAGAACTTGGCTTGATTATTATTTTTTCTTCTTCTCCTAAAATGATTGCTCAAATGAGTTAATTTAGTTCTGACCAGCTATGGTAATTGTCTGTAACTCTTTGTTGTACTGCAATTTTGTACTGCTATTTGATGTTAATTATGATGCATAGGGGCTAGCATTTCTTCTGTAATATATAGTTTAGATTTTAGAGTTCAATAAACAATGATTTATTGCCATTTAACATTGGATTTCCTCAATGAAAGAAATGCCTTTATTCCACGAAGAGACTGGATCCTGCCATGAGAACAAAAGAAAAAATGAAATTATTACTAAGTACTTATGTTGAGCATGTTTAGAAAGTGACTTATAATACATTTTACTAGTTAACCATGAAACTTAACTTTGAGATTGGTTAGTATGATATAGCAAGTTCTAAGAAGCTAAGAGTAGACAAAATTCTCTTCCTGGAATTCTTTCTTTTCTACACTTTTCCCACTCTTTCAGGTACCCTTTCCCAAGCTCAACCACTCCTACCCCTCAGGTACCAAGCAGTCTCGTCTAGGGAAAACAAAGAAGCTGATTCTCAGTATTAATCTCTGTTCTATGAGGGACTTAATGCAAGTATGAGAATCTCAAAGGAAGACTTGTGAGCATGAAGCAATGGGCCTGGCATGGCAGGATTTCATGCATCCATGAGGCAGATCTCTTCAGGTAAGGGCCCCTCCTTGTGCTTTTAAACTCACAACTGCTGTCATTCCAAGCAAACCCTCTTTTACCCCATATCCTCTTCCATCAACCTTTTCTTCTTCTTCCCTTCCCAACTTCTGCAAAGACCCATCTATATGACAAGATAATATATTTGAGATAGTAACCTATTTTTCCTCCTTCTATAGCTTGCCACTTTCCCAACCCTAGTCCCCTATCAAACCTGTAGGTTTGTTGACTTGGGGTTAGAGACATAGATGGAAAACATTTATGTCAGACAAAGGACTTTTACCTTCAAATCAAGAAAAAGACTAGCTAATGGAGAAAACAGGTTAAAAGATATAAATAGGCAATTTATAGAAGGAAAAATATAAATGACCAATGAGCACATGAAAAAATGCTGAGCTTTACTAATAATTAGGGAAATTAAAATCACAATTAAATATTTTTCACCATTAAGTTGTCACAAATGTACAGAAAGAGAGAAAGAGATACTCAACTCTAGTAGGGGGATGGGATGTAAACTGGTACACAATATTTTAGGAGACAATTTGGCAATACCTATAAAACTTAAGATTCTTGTACAATTTGACCCAACAATTGTACTTCTAGGATTATTGGAAATACACATATGCATAAAGATAATATCTAAGAGGATATTTATTGAAATACTGTTTTGAATCTAGAAAATATTTTTAAATAGATTACATGAATTTTTATATGCCCAAATTATGCAGCTGTTAAAAGAATGGAGTAGACAAATATACTCACATATACTGATATGTGAATACACAAAACAATAGAACAACAAGTATCAGAGAGGCTGTAATTGAAGAACTAAGTTAGTTATAGGCACCAAAAGAATGAGTAATAATTTCATAATATTCATAATCCTGGCTGTACCACTTACTAGCTCTGAGAACTTGCATAGTTTAAATATTTACTTAACCTTTGGAACTTCAGTTTCCTCATAGGAAAATGAAAATAGTAATGTTTGTATCTATCTTATAGGGTTATTGTGAGCATTACCTTAATTAATTCATATAAACATATTAAAATGGTATCTGGCACACAGAGATTGTTCTGTACACATTAGCTACTACCATTATTATTGTTTATGTAAAGAATCTATGTATGTTATCAATACTTTCGATAGATATATACACACACCCAATGCCTGCATGTCAAACTGTGACTTCCTCTGGGAGGTATAACTTTTACCTTTAATAATATAGACATCTATTTCCGTTGGAGAAGCAGTTGAATTTTGTTATTGTTCTTGGCCAACACATCTGAACCACTTTGGCTATTTCTGGATAATTCCTCACCTTATGAAGCAGGCCAAGCATTCCACTCTAGAAACTGAAATGCAAGCTACGTGCTTTCCCATAGTCCCATGTGGTCAGGGCATGGGCTACATGAGTCAGGGGTTTACAGAATCCAATCTGGCCCAGGAGAGGCAGCAGCTTGCTGGCAGCTATAGCCCGACTCTGGAGGAAGACATGTCAGAAATTGCAGCACCCAGGTGGGGTTAGCTGAAACAGCTGTGACATCACTAGGGGCCAGACAAGGAGCTCTTCACAAGACCTGTAGGGAAGTATGATTTTCAAGCCTTTCCAAAGAGTCTGTGAGCTACCCACTATCTCTTTAACAAAGACTTTTTTTCCTAAATTAGCCTGAGTTGGTTTATTAGAAACTAAAAACACTGACTGATGGAGTATATTTTTCAAATTAAAAGCTTTCCCAACCTTTTACTATGAACAATTTCAAACATTTAGGAAAGTAAACGAATAGTAAAATGAATACTTACATACCATCCACCCAGATTCAAAAATTAGTAATGTTTTGATATGTTTGCTTTATGTCTGTACATGTTGCTGAACATTTGAAAGTTAGTTATAGGCACCAAAAGAATGAGTAATAATTTCATAATATCCTCAACTATCTAGGCCATATTCAACTTTCTCCAAATATCCCAGAAATACCTTTTGTACCTTTTTTTTTTCAAGCCAAGGTCCAATACAACACATTGTGTTTGGTTATACCTGTTCAGTGTCTTTTTGTAATTTAAAAATACAATTAAGAAAAATAAGGCAATATATGGGGTTTGGTCCTACCTTTATTGTTTTCTACATAATGATTGAGAAGATAAATACCAGAATGAACAGTTAATAAGCAGTAGAATCACATGCCAACTTTAAGTGTGGTGCTAGGCATATCAAAATAAATAGAACAAGGTCCTTGACCTCAAGGATTCAGGCTTCTAGTTTCTCCAAATACACACACAACTTGTTGGTCTCGGTTTAACCAGCTTAAGGAACAGATCAAGGTTGGATATCAGAGGTAATTCTTCCCTTGGCTCAGAACCACATTATGGAGTGAGAGAGCAGAGCAAGGCTGGATGCACACGCCTAATAATTTCTCTCCACTTTCTGAGTCCTGTACCAACTCAGAATAGCCATCGAGAACTGTCATCGCCTGACTCCAATCTAACTTTTCAACCTCGGCTCTCACCACTTACTTCCTCTTCCACAATTCAAACTGGACCCATAATTTCTAAAATATGTTTCACATTTTCCCATCCGTACATTCTACTGGAATGCTTCCACCGCCCCCCCCCGCCCCCCCCTTCAAACTCCCACCCATACTGCAAGGCCCAAAGCGGATGCCGCGGGTTCAGTGAGAAGGTTCTGGAGTCTGAAGCTTTGAGAGCAATTTGAGAGTGATTCTAGCAAAACACCAGGCAGCATTTTATATATGTTTAATACACACACCAAGACTTCTTTAATTGGTTTATTAAAAGCTATTTTTAAATTTATAAGAAAATTACCTTGTAGCCTGGATCAATGATTTACACTGTGTCTAATCTGAAGAAATTAAGGTGGAGACTTAGCAATTATCTGATTCGTGTGATAAAGGCATTTGGTTGACAATATAAGCTAAAAAATAAAAATGTCTAAATTACCAGCTTATTTACATTGATCATATCTTCTGGGTGATTTATAAATTTTCATTTTCATTATGAAGAGAGGAGTATATTTATGTTTTTTTTTTTATTCAATGTATTTAAAGTAAAAACAAAAAGCAGTTTACCCATTTCTCCCACCTGACACTTATCATTAAAAATAATGAAATTTCCTTTTCAGAGCACTTTTAATACTCTCCACAAGTCCCCACACCTTAGCCTCTAGTACAAGTACTGTCTTTGTCACACAGCTAAGGTCACATGTTGTTAACATTCCTTATTAAGGAAAAGCCTCTTTGTGTGTTTTCGATTTTCATTTCTGACACTTAATTAGAATTAATGAAGTTTCCACATTTACAGATTGCAAGAGCTGCCAGGACTCCTGAAACTGCTAGAAAGAGCCATGAAATCTGTGATTTTCTCACCGGAGGCCAAGTGATATGAGACACATTAATTCTGCATGTGTCGTTGAGAATGTGTGTGCCTCCCTGTCTGTGCGGAAGGGGCTAAGAGAATCTAAGGTGAGCACGCTGGCTGCTTTCTACAGCATGATGGCATGAAGACAAATGTTTATAAATCCCTGGTACCCCTTGGTGGTATCACTGCATTGGCAAACAGTAAAGGAATGTTTAAATACGAATAAATTATGCTTTCCCTGAATGAAGTCTTCTCTCTGGTGTGTAATTACTGGATGTGTACTTGGGAGTTCCAAGTTTGAGTATTTCATTGCTGGAGATATGTAACCAACCTATCCTTTGAAGGAAATAATTTTGGATGGCTTTTTCAATATAAATGAATTTACTCTGGGATCTTTAGAGCTGTAGATCCAACCTCCTCAGAACACGTTACGCAGGTTCACAAACGATAGACCCGACCACTGTCCATGGAACCAATAAAACGAGGGTCTTGTCTTCTTCACCAAACCAGAGCCGTGCAGGACACAGGCCCTGATTCTCTTTCCTTTACCCTATTTCATGTGACAACACTCTTGACTGGTGAGTTCTGGACACTCTCACCAGACTTTGATTTCCTATTCTTCTTTGATTCTGCTCCTGGTGTTTCCCACACCTCTTTGGGGGGGTAATAGCAGAGACAGCTACTGTGCCAAAAGGCCCCTTCCCCAGAGAGCAGCCCACAGGCGGAAGGATAAACAACACCAACAAAACCGAGGTTTCCTCTTTATTGAAGCAACAGATTTTGAAAATCATGAGTTTATTTGAAGATTTTAATTTTAGCACATTTCACTTCAGAGAAATAAACATACTTCTCTAAGATCCTAAGAACACTCATATTGCAAGCATTATACAGAGCACCTATGTACATGATATCAAAGGCCTTTATGATCTAAACCACACTTATAATGGAATGTTATATAATTACTGGGATGATATCTAAAAAGAGAATAAAATTTTAATATGAGACACGGTTGAATATACTAAATTTGTGTCACCAATGCTAAAAAAGCATTTTCATCATGTTTGTTTACCATTTGTTTTGAAAGAGATTTTTCTGCCTACCAAATAGGCCCATAGTCGGGTTCCCACATCTTGTTAAGGATGACTGATGTGGACTCTGGTTCTTACAGCATATAAAGTTTCATGGGAAAAAGCCTGGGATTCTGGGAAAGGCCACTCTCATGTAATAACGATGCCTTACTTCAATAGCTTCCATGAGAAAGGAAGCACACAAGAAGAAATGCAGATAGCATGACCAATGACCGATTTCTGCATCATGTAAAGGTAAGGCTAGGAGGAGACTAGAAGAGCAGATGGACCAAGGAGGCAGAAATGAGATCACAGTGGCCTCTGGAGGAGGCCAGGGGTCCCTCCGGCGCTTTCAATCTCCCTGTAAGAATAAAATGCCAAATTTCACATTCAGAATGGAATCATTTTCCACAGACACTTTGTCTGCAGGCCTTTCCCTTTGTCTACCAACTAATTCCTATAAAGAATTTTGAGCATGAAGGGCATTCAATGCTCAAGAAATATCAGAGGACATGGGAAGCAAATCCATGGAAGACGGCTGAGGATTAAATAGTAGATCATTTTTAAGACATTTGACATAGAAATATATCTTGTGCTTCTCTTGCCCTTACCTAAATGAATTAATGCAATATATATACTTATCATGAAATATTTGAGACATTCAAAACATATGAAGAACAATAAGCACCCATGTACTTTTAATCCAGTCTAAAGAATACGTTTTTCTCAATACAATTGAGATTGTATTTCCTTCCCTACAGGAATAACTATCTAAATTGAGTGTTTATCATCCTAAATATTTCTTTAAAATTATATTTCATGCCAAATCTGTGGAGGTTATGAACACAGTCTTTCAATTCTAAAGCTCTAAGGCCCTTTAAACATTGTGCTAAAAATATCACTCTTATTACTCCAATAAGTTAATACTAAAAATATTTTTTAGCACAACATGAAGCTTTCTACAGTATATTATTTTAAATGAGTCAATTAATTGGAAGTAAATATTTCAAGCTAAATAATAAACTTAAGTAATCTGGAAACTCTGTGGATTAAATTTATAGTTTTTATTCTACCTTTTTTTAAACTTACAAAAAAAAAAAAGAGCCATTCAAAAGTAGAGGAATCCTTGATTGCCTGGAGCTTGGCCAAATTCCGTGGCATATATAAAGCAACTGACAGTAGCCAGAATGTAATACTTTAAAGGGACTAATAATAAGGGGTATACCCTATGTTCTTTAAGGTGGGTATAATTCCCAATGAACTTAGCCTTGTGCCCGACGCTCCCTGGTTATAATTAGAGGCATGTTTCAGAGTTGTATGAATGCTTGTTAACCAGCAGGGCACCATTTAATAAATCTCGGTACTGTTATAGCCATCCAAGAGGTCTGTCTGCTAGACACCAAATACTTTAGCCGGAGTGGTAGATGCACTTAGAAAGGGCATTGTTTTAGGCTAGCTCCGTAAAACATGAATGGGTCAAATGAAGCAGTTTATTTTGCAAAGGGCCAGATCAATGATGCATTGTTGGGAATTGGCAGTGAAGATAACTGTAGTCCAGTGACTTGGTTTGTTGGTTTTCAGTTCCTCGGACAAAGACCTTGTATTATTCATTCAAGTTCACAATGTTGTGTCTGAAACTGATATTTTAGGAACTCTGAAAGTTTACAATTTATTCACAATTCATTTGATGCCAAAACCATACACTAGTCTGAACACATACAGGGACAAGTCATCACTAGAACTGATATTAGACTACTTAATGTCTTTATTTAAACCACTTATTTATATGTTTCATTGCAGAAATATAAATGTATTTGATTAGAAGGTTTTGCTCCAGACCCCCTGGAGGTGCTACATAATATGTACAATTACCAAATTTAAAATCCCCAAACTTCTGAATTCTGGAACACAGTTGGCCCTACGGGTTTCAAATCAGGGATTGTCGAACTCTCACGGCTACCACTGATTTAAGAGCTACCATGGCTGTTAGCCCTTACACTATTTCATTTTACTCTCACGTTGACCCTATAATCGAGAAAAGCGCATTTCTGTGCCTTTATTGTTGCAGTAATGCACATAATTGCATGTTGAACAAGATTGTTCCTGTTGCCTCTGCTTGCCGGGCAAACCCTAAAGCTGAGAACATCAGATGCAAAAGCCGATATTTGTACTTTCCACCTTCAGTTCTGAAGAAACCATCAGATATGTGCCCTTGGGACTTGCTAAAAGCAAAGCTAGATTTGCTACTGCAACTATCACCCCTGTCACCAGCAGCTTATTTACAAAAACCAAGAATTCGAAATCAAATATCAGGATTGTGAGCTCCCTTACTCCACCAGGCTTTTTTCCTGCTTCTTCCTGTCCCATCCCCCACAGGCCGCATGAGGAGAACAGTGAAAGAACCTGTCAATTCATAAATTTGGGAAGTGCCTGTAAGAAGAGAGCCATTTCCCCGCTGACGTTAGGATTATGCTCTGGAATTGTTCATCTACTCTATGTACCTATTTAAGCAGAAGAAAAAGGAATTGGGAGGTGATGATAAGGAGGAGAGGGGACAGTAGAGGAGCAGCTTGCTTCTTTGCTAACGCAGAACAGTGGATGTTCTCAGAGATGGCACTGTCTTCGGCTTAGCTGGTAAAACATGAGTGCGTCAATTACAATGCAATTGCTTTTTCAAATAGTCAGATTTCCAACAGGCATGGCAAGGATGTGGAAGTTTCTCTGGCCAAGTGTGCAATGAAAAAGATTGTACAAGCAAGTTGGAGCTATCTTGAGGGTACCCCACCCAAAAAGACTACCTGTGGGGCAAGAGGACCCCAACAAGAGGGAGAGAAGAAGGAATTGGTGGACTTTAAAAGACACCAGGCTCATGTATTCCAAATCAGAGAAACAGTGATGCGCTCCTCTATAGAGACCCCCCCAAAGGATCCCTCCATATGCTCCACAGGATGCCTGTTTCACCTAGAGCCTTTGGCCCCTTGAGTGTGGCTCTTTCACAAAATACCACGGCCTGGGCGAGTCTATTTTGAAGAAGTGGCGTTAGAAGAAGTTTAAGTTTAAAAAATTTGGCTCTCAAAAGAAATTTCAATCGTTGTCCTGTTGATATTTGGCTCTGTTGACTAATGAGTTTGCCGACTACTGGCCTAGAGCATCTGCAGTCAAGAGAGGACAACTACACCAGTGAAAAGGCACCTGCCCCCTTTCACCGCCCTCCCTCTTGCCGCAATACACACAGGAGAAAAGGGCCCAGGGGTGTGTGTGCACAGGGTCTCCCGTTTAGGCTTCTCTCACTTTGTATCAACTATTACCCCATGCCACCCGCCACCCTGTCCCATCCTTCCCTCCACCCCGGACAGAGAAAGTGTTGTTCTCACTCTTTGGCTCGAGCATAAACAAAAGAGCATTGTTTCTCTCAGCATAGCGAAGCAGGCTGGAATTTTCCAAAGAAACTTGACTGAAGACAAAGGAACATAAGCAAGGAAAACACAAAGCTCATACACATAGTCAAGCTGAACGATTACAGGTTTCCCTGAGAGCCCTGTCCAGAAACACTCTATTTCAGGTCATCCAAGACCCTTCTCTCCACACCTCTCTTTGCCTCCGTGCCTTCTTAGAGACGTCTGCCTGAGCAATGGATGATACATACATGGATTAAGAAATACGATACATTCTTAGCTTTTGAGTCAGACAAACCTGAGTGACTTTATGAGAATTACTTCACCTCTGTGAGCCTCTCTCATCTACATAGCACCTACTTGGTAGAGTTGTGAAGTGCTCACATAAATGCATGCATCTGGTAAGTACTCAAAAAATGTTTATTATCATTATTCCGTGCAGGAAGACAGCACCCTGTGGTTTCAGAAGACAACCACCAGGCTTGTCTTCCTTCTTCTCCCCGTATTTATGTCTCCATCTCCCCATTCTTTCTCACATTCCCCCTACCCGCATGGGTAGGTACAGCTTATTTCCTCATACCTGGATGTATCTAGCAGGTTTCCCTATTACTTTGAAAAAAACGGTATCATAAGTTTATTGGAATAAACCATATCAAACTCATCAATCCACTCATAGGTGAGGCTTAGCTTCTTTGCCTAAAGTTCTAGCCTGGCATCTGGACCATGGGACCCTCATAACACAACACATTGGTACATCCCAGGACTAGCTGAACATTTCTGTCTGTTTCATCTCTGAAGGACACCTTTACTTCCAAAACCCAGGTGGTGGACCTGGTCAAGGTCAGCCACTCATCACACTTACCCCAACTCATACGGCTTATGTTGGAGCAGGTAGAGTGCACCTTATTCCTCCCCATCCAGGAGTCAGACAGACCAGCCTCAGACCTTGGCTCAGTACTAAATTACTAACAATGAGTGCTTAATCTTCCTAAGCTTCAGCTCACCCTTTGTGGAATGATTAGGATATCTCCCTCACAGTCTTTGGAGATTAAATGAGAGAATGCCAAGCACTTAAGGCAGAGATTGGTTCTCAGTACCAGAGGCATAATAAACGGTGGCTGAGATCATCACTACATGCTTATCTTTTCACAATTACTTTACATGAGCAATTAAATGGGCAATTTATATCAAAAGATTTTAAAAAGGACTTTCTTCATAGTTTCTCAACCACATAGAACCTAGTTAGTGAACCAATGGTTTTTAACCTTGAGGTTCATAAGGGTCACCCATTTTCCTCTGAACCCTGATAAATGTCCTGCTCACCTTAGATAGAAGTACAAATTGCACATTTATGGACTTGGGTACTATTGGCTTCCTAATTATAGTTCATCTTTATTGCCAATTCCAATCACATGATGAAACAAGTTTTCCAGCACTTATTGTTCTTGGAAGCCTGGTTACTAGCTGGAGCCTGATCCCCAAGTCTGCCCTTCTTTTCTTTCCAAAGTCCCTCCTGCAAAATGCAGCCATTTCTGCTACATTGTAGGAACTAAAATGTTTTTTTAAAATAGGTGAACCCTTGCCGAAACTGGTTTGGCTCAGTGGATAGAGCGTCGGCCTGCGGACTGAAAGGTCCCAGGTTCGATTCTGGTCAAGGGCATGTACATTGGTTGCGGGCACATCCCCGGTAGGGGGTGTGCAGGAGGCAGCTGGTCGATGTTTTTCTCTCATCAATGTTTCTAGCTCTCTATCCCTCTCCCTTCCTCTCTGTAAGAATTCAATAAAATATATTTAAAAAAATAAAAATTAAAAAAAATAAAATAAAATAGGTGAACCCACCTGCAGAGGATGGCTAAATGCCCCTCGTATTGCCATCTTGTCTGAGCAATGAGTGGTTCATGGATAGCAGACATGGCATGTGTTTGTTTTTTTAATATACCAGTAAAAGGAAAACAAAAAATAATAATAATAGTAAAATAAAGAAAAAATATATACTTGTGAGAGGTACACTGAGCTTCTGAGTCAGAGACACCTGGATTGGAAGGCTGTGTGTGACCCTGGGAAGGTTAAATAATCTCTCTGAGCCTCTCTAAAGATGGAGATGATGATAGCATCTATCTCCTTGCTTGTTGGGAAGATTAAATAAGTTAATCAATGAGAAATGTGAAGCTTTTAAGAAACAGCCTCCTAGATGTTGACCTCACATCTGTCCTTGGGGTTTCCCAATCCTTCCCTTTCTATTTTTGTTCACTCGTTTTGATCAGGGATCTGCCCTAGCTAAATTATTTTTGGAGAATCATGTTTATTTCTGGGCATTTAAAGAGAACTTTGACCAGGATTATAAAGGTCAGAAAACTGGCATGTGAATTTTTTGACATTAGGTAAGAACTAAGGAAATATGAGTAAAGTGTGGACTTTACTGGTTCATTAGCTATAACAAATCTACCATAATAATATTAACTACAGGAAAAACTAGGTGTGTGGTGAATGGTAACTCTGTAATTTTACTGCAACTTTCCTATGAATCTAATACTATTCTAAAATAAAAGAGGTTAACTGTTTAAAAATATATATCAATAGCCAAACTATAGAAAAATCAAAAATCATCTGTATGTTTATAATTTATTTCTGCACTATATAGTAAGAAACTATCAGAATAAAAATGGAAAGAAAATTTTTAAATAAACTTTAGCCAGAAATAAGGAACACTGGTGAGATGATAAAATTGGGCACTTCCTTAAAAATTTTGCAGGTCTCTTTTGTGTGGAAGATAAGATATATGCTGTATAGTGCCTGAGGCAGAAATCATGAGCAGAAATTACAGGTGATCCAGTTTCGCCTCTGGTGATGATTAAAACTGTCCACACACAAATGGACACATTCTCAAGTAGTACAGGACCCCTTGCAAAGTACTTCATGGAAAGGGTAGATGACCACCCATCAAGGGGATGTTGCAATGAGTGGGTAGGAAGCCATCCTTGAGAAAATTGTATGTATTTTATGACTGCCTCTTTCTCTTATGTCCATCTGTTCTATCTTGCTCTTTTTTCCTTTATCCTTTGGATACATTAAGTTTTGGATATGGAAAGGACTCCAGAGACCATTTAGTTCTTATCTGGTGTGTGGATTTTTAACAGACTTCTTGGCCTCTGGTATTACATGCAAGCACATCACTAGGAATCTCACTTGTTCAACTTATTCTTTGTTCTTTCTTAACATCGGCTCAACATCCTCATCTCGGGCTTTCCCTGCTTTGACAACTTGTTTGGACACACTTCTCTGGCTCACAGATTTGTTCTTGCTCTCCTGCCACACACTGAAATTCTGGATGGTCCCGCTGCCAATAAAGTCCCAGGGACCTGCTAGGCAACGAGGAACAGAAAAACATCTATTTATGGCCTTAGAGCTGACATCCAATCTCAGTAATTATTTTCATGCAACACTTATAATCAGGCCCTGGCCTTTCGTGCCCTGTACACGTGCACAAATGGATCCTGAGAAATGAAACAGAAATGCAGCTTGAAAAATGCATCCTGCCTCACAAAACAGAACAACTGCACTGAAGCACAACGTGCCACACACACTATTAAAGATCAAAGTGATTGAACCCTAGCTCCTTCTGATTCACATCTTCCAAGTAAGACCTCAGATAAACTAATAACTAACCCAGCAGACTCATATGTTCTACAGAAAGGACAATTGGCTCTTCCAGGAGTTCACCTCATTTACGAATGCTGACCAACTTCTGCCCAGACCACACTTACTGTCACCAAAGACCATCCGATGATTAACTGCAGCCTCTGAGTGACCTTCCCTGACTCCTCCTTTTAGAGATGCCCCAAGAGTTGTGCTCTGCCTTCCTCAATATGTACACACCCAGCTTTGGACCATCAATAGGTTCCCCTGGCAGTCTTTGATTAGGGAGTTTAATAATTCTGCCTGACTCTCTGCCCATTATCTTCTGTGTGTCTAGCACTCATCTACTTTGCTTTGAGAATCCATTTAAACCAATGGACACAGACACCAGGGGGGTGAAGGCATGAGTGTGGGGTGGGAGGGAAATGGGGGGGATAAGGACACATATGTAATACCTTAATCAATAAAGAAAAAAAATTCTGGAACTGGAAAAAAAAAAGAATCCATTTAAATGTCAAACAATTGCTCCCTGATTCCTTCTTCATCTCAGTCCTCAGCATCATTCATTACCCCATTCTCTGTGTTTCCCGGGGACTTGGCTCAGACTTCCATTAGCTTTTCTCTTACTTTATCTTCATTCTTTAATTTATGTCTGCCCATTCTCTCCACCTTTCCTTAAGGACAAGATCACTTTCATGCATCTTTGCAAGTCCAGTGTTTGCCCTGGTCCTAGGCATAGCATAACAAAACTCCAAACAGAGCCTTAAGAGCTATGTGGGTCAATTATTTGTTCTTGGCCATTATCTATATATGAGGGAAGCCTCATGTGGAACAAATCTCTATCATGCCCATTTCTTTGTGGTAATAAGAGTCTATATATCATCTACTGGGTGACCAAGGTCACAAGTAGTGATATGAGATTACAGGGACCCAGTTGATGGGTATGGCTAATACTATTAGCAATTCTATTTTGCAAAGAGGAAAATAAACCACATTAAACATCTTCATTTAAAAAATTATTTCATTAAAATAATAAATATACTATCTACTGTAGATAAAGCTAAAGTTCTTTTAAAACATTAGCTCAATCTTGATCCCAGACCTACTTCTCCAGAGGTATTCGTTGTTATCAATTAAGCATGCATCCTTTCAGATTATCCCCATGCATTTACATACATAGGAAAAATATAGTAACGTTTTGTGTATATGTTTAATATAAATTTAATCACCAGAAAATATCTTTAGACATTCATAAACATGAAGTTTTGCATAGGAGATACCAATGGTAAAATATATATATATATATATATATATATATATATATATATATATATATGACATTCATTTAATTGTCTCTGTTACTTAACCTATGTCTCAGTAAAAATGTTAAGAATTGAACACACTCAGAGTGTGTGTGTATTTCATATATGATATGTAAATACTTACAATAATAAATGAATTGCATTAGCCTTATATTCCCCAAAGATTATTCCCAACATAGCTCAAGGGAGTGTTATGAAGATTACTGAGATGATTCTTAAAATGATTTCAGCTGTTTAGAATGCAAAAGCTTAAAATAAAGCAGTAAGCTTTAAGTGATCAAAAGCATCTAAATGCAGAAAAGCTATATATTGTCTTTAGTGGAAAATTAATTCTTATTTTATAATCAAAAGGCCTGTGTATAGTCATAAAGTACTTATTTAGGAATAATAAATGGAGATATCACTTCTTTCTCAGTTACCTAGTCTGCCTGTGTAAATTGGTCATCATTACATGTAGAATTTTATATTTTATAATAGAAAAATAACATCCAGTTCAATAATTTTATTTCCGCACCAACTTGAAGTTTTCCCAACCAAACACTAAATATTCACTTTGAAATGTATGATGAAAAAGTATCAAGGAATGATGAATAAATGTATTCACAGTTGGAAAGTGTTTGTGGTTGTGCTGCATTTGCTAATAAATTGTATTTTAAAATCTGAAAAAAAGCTTTTAGAAATGCAATTAATTTGCACATTAATAAGCACTCCAAGAAATCACCAGCTCAATATTGAAAAATAATATGAATAAAACATATAGTCAATATAACATTTTATTTATATAGTCCCTACCTTATGTATGATGGTATTGTCTGTCCTAAAATAGCTGGAGTAGGCAAGGTATATTTATACACAGCTAAGAGTTCATTCCCCAACCCCCACTTACCCTTCATAACAGAAGCTCACTGTAACCAGTATTCTTGTTATTAAGTCATCATCTTTTGATATCAAATACATGATATTTTAATGACATGTACTAATAAGGGTAATTTTCCCCTCCTTGAGAAACTAGGCTCAAGGAGGCTACAGTAAAGTTAATCTCTGGGTTTTCTGTTAGAGAATGTATTATTCAGGCTTCTCTAGGAAAACAGAACCAAGAGAAAAGACACACACACACACACACACACACACACGAGAGTGAGAGCGAGATTTTAAGGAATTTTGCAGTCTGACAAATCCAAAATTTTCAGTTCAAGTCCAAAGATCATCAGGCTGGATGCCTAGGAAAGAGCCGACATTGCAGTTGAAGTCCAAAGGCCTCCAGCTGCCAGAATTCTCTCTTGCTTAAGGGAAGTCAGTTTTTTGTTCTATTTAGGCTTCAACTGATTGAATGAGACCATCCTTATGGAGGGCAATCTCTTTACTCAAAATCCACTTATTTAAATGTTATCTCATCCAAAAACATCATCACAGAAACAGCTAAAATAATGTTTGACCATATATCTGAGCACCATGGCCCAGCTAAGTTGACACAGATAATTAACCATCACAGAGAACTTGACCACTATGGCAGAAAGGCTCTGGGGACCATTCTCAGATCTGTGAGAACCAATTAGCTTTTGCTTTCAACATGAAGTTGTCCTGGGAGTCTCTTCTAGGTACAGCTCCTGCCCTGGATCTCCTCTTTTAAAATCACCTTTCCGCCCCGCCGACATGGCTCAGTGGTTGAGCGTCAGAGGTCACCGTTCGATTCCCAGTCAGGGCACATGCCTAGGTTGTGAGCTTAATCCCCAGTACGGGGGTTGTAGAAGGCAGCCGATCGATGATTTTCTCTCATCATTGATGTTTCATATCTCTCTCCATTTCCCTTCCTGAAATCAATAAAAATATATTTTTAAAAAATCTCCTTTCAGCAGATAAATAATTTTAAAACTCCTCTTACTATCTTAGCTAATCTTTACAGTAACCTTGCTAAGCACATTTTTTTCCCCTCCCCATTTATTCAAGAGAAAATTAGGTCTCAGAGAGTAGCTTGCCTGAGGCCCTATAGCTAATAAGTAGCAGAGGTAGTACCAAATCCAGGTTTTAACCAGACTACAAACTTCATGCTCATTCTCCCTAGAGGAATACTGTCCTTGCTTCAACTTCATTTTCATTGTCACGTGGAGGTGTGTGCAGACTGCTGGTTGCCTACCCAATATCCATTCTTATCTTCTTTCTTAGTAACAGAATTATCTCCCCCACCCCCACCCCCCAGGCAACAGTGTGCTCAGCTAAAAGAGTACAATTCTCCAGGCATCTGAATAAGTTCTGGTCCAACCACCCCCTTCCTGTTTCCTGTCTGGAATGTGGGCCTGATAATTTGAGCATGAACAAGGGTAGTCTGATCTTTTTCTTTTTTAATATATTTTTAATGATTTCAGAGAAGAAGGGAGAGGGAGAGAGAGATAGAAAGATCAATGATGAGAGAGACTCATCGATCAGCTGCCTGCAAGCCCCACACTGGGGATTGAGCCCACAACCCGGCATGGGCCCTGCCTGGGAATCGAACCATGACCTCCTGGTTCATAGGTCAATGCTCAACCACTGAGCCACACTGGCCAAGCAAGTCTGATCTTTGACTGTAGTCACTAGCACAGGGAACACACTCGGAGAATATAGGACATAAGCCTAGTAAATGTTTTCAATAAACTTTTTAATTTTAAAATAACTTTTGATTTGCAGTGAAGGGGAGCAGACTTTGCCAGCCCAAAATATGCCACTTTGGGATATTGATTATTTTAGGCTGGTTAATTTTAACCAACAGCAGGGATGGGACATACTCTGAAAAACAAGTTACCCTTTGTAAAGGGCTTTTCCATTTGTAAGGAAAACTATATATTTTTCCATTGTATAGTTTCCCTCTCTGTACCAGGCTTGCCTTCATTATCAAGGAGAAGACAGGGACTTAAATCTGAATAACAATCTTTCCCTTGTCTGCTGTGCTTTCCCTGGTAACCTCCCGTAACTTCTTTTGCCTTTAGCTGGAGGTGGTATTTCTGGTGGTGGCTTCTTCCATTTTGGCAAGTTACTCAGTGTTCCTGGGTCTCTCTTATGTATATACAAGAGGCATGCATGTTATTAAACTTTAATATGTTTTTCTCCTTCTAATTTGTTTCATATTAATTTGGTTATAAGTCCTGCCAGAGAACTCAAAAGTTAGAGGATAATTTTTCCTCCCCAACAGAAGAAGGGAGAGACTAACAGACAAGGTAATTTAGTCAGGATTTGATATTTGAGGTCCAAATTAATTTAGTGGTAGCCTCAGGATAGATAGATCTGACTCTGAAGCCAATTTCTTAAGAAATGTAATATCCTTTCCATGTTTTATTCTCCTGCCTAAACAAATAATTGTTATGTTTATGGGAGACAGTAGGTTTTTGCCAATTTTTCTGAGAATAGATGCAAAAGATTCCTTTTGCCAATGTTCCTGAGATGAACTCAAAACCTCAGGTTTAAATACTTACAATTTTTATTATAGTTGGTGATTACATGAGAATGAGTTGCATAAACAAAAAATGGAAGTCAATTTTATTTTTATATTTGACTTCTTATCATTACGTTTGGCTCTTAGTAGTGAGGAGTCTTTTCATATTTTACATTCCACAAACTATGTTATCCACCATGATTTTTAAATGTTTTAAATTTAAAAATTTAAATTTTTAAATGTTCCGAGAAACACATATTTTATGTCCACAGTCATTCTGTCTTATGTTTATAGAAGTATCAAGGACAAAAATTGCATTAGTGTTGGGGTGGGTGAATTTTGCCACAAAGGATAAATTGCTTAACAAACTATTGTTCTATTTAGATTTTACTAAATCTCAACAAATGACATGTACACCTGTTACCGGCAATGTTCCTCTCGGTTCTTGAGTTCGAGAGGAAAAAAAATTCAGAGGCAAGAGCTCTAGCGCAGGAGAGGGAGTTTATTTAGCGTGCGAAGCTTAAGTACACCAGAAGAGAAGATCCAAGTGGGCTGCTCAGAGAGTTGCCTTGGTGTTTTCAAAAGAAAGTCACAGCCCTGGCCAGGTGGCTCAGTTGGCTAGAGCGTGATCTCGTACACCAAAAGGCTGCCAGTTTTATTCCTGGTCAGGGCACATACCCATGTAGCAGGTTTGATCCCCAGTTAGGTTGGGGTGCATACAGGAGGCAATCGATCCATGTTTCTCATATTGATGTTTCTCTCTCTCTCCCTTCCTCTCTCTCTCTCTCAAAAATCAATAAAAATATATCCTCTGGTGAGGATTTAAAAAAAGAAGAAGAAGAAAGAAAGAAAGTCACAGAAGCAGAAGCAGTGAATCGTCTGGGCTGTGTGGACTCAGGAAACAAGTTAGAGAGGCAAAAGAAGGGTCCCTGGAGACTGGTTCAGGGCATTAGCCCAGCACGAGCTGCTGCTGCCCACTGCCCTCTTGGTTGCAAGTCTCATAGGGGCCCTTAGAGTTTAGGAGAAAGAAAGCAAAGATACACACCTGGAAAAAGGCTAGGGCGTGCTCTAGAGAGTGTGCGCTGGGTCCTTTGTCTTAAGAGTTTTTATCTGTTTTCCACCGGTAAAGGCAGGAATCTTAGGGGAGTTTTCAATAGACTATTCATCAGCTTTGCAGGTGTGTCTTTTAATACTCTGATTCATCAAAATGAACTGATAGAATCAGGGTCGTGTTCTCTACTGATTGGTTGGTGCTAAGGTAGGGAGTCATTAATCACTGCATCTGGTCCTGATGTCAACCATGGTATCACTTTGTCTGGTTTTGCTGCTTTTCTAAGCCTGGAGCTGAAACACAACTAAGGCCTAGATGTTATCTCTAGTTTGACCAAAACTCTGTGTCTGTGGTCAATAAACTTGAGGCTTCGTTCCTAAGATTATTTTATGCTGATCAGAACCTCGCTGTCTTCGGGGCTTAATGCTTAATGGAGTGGATGTGCAAGGGAGAAGGAGGCAGGTGAGTCTGGGTGCTGGATGAGGCCTGTTTAAATCAGCTGTCTGTCTCAGTTTTCCCATTCTACCTGCCAAGGAATTTCCCTAGCTTCTTACTATCATGCCTCATACCTTTGGTTGAGGACTGCTTTTCCATAGCAACAAAGAAACTGGATTGAGAAATAACCAGGTAGGTACCATGTACTGCCTGAAAGTCATCTTGAATCATCAGTCTGTTCATGTTGGCAAACTATATTGATTTTAAGAGTAAATATTAGTTAAGAAGCTTTTGGATGGAAGTAAAATATAAATAAAAATTTAAAGGAAAAATAACTTACTTTTATCACAGAACAAGTTCAGAAAGCTGCAAGCTGGTGTTAGGGAGGAAAAATTATCCTCTGCCTTTCAAGTTCTGGCGGTGTGGGAATCACCCTTACAAATGGAGATTTCCCTTATAAATGTGAATGTCCTTTAAAAGGATTACTTGTACTTAGTTTTCAGAGCTTCTCCCATGTCTGCGGTTTGTTAAAATTGATCAGCTAAAAATAATCAATATTGCAAAGAGGTTTACTTTGGGGTGGCAAACTCTGTTTCCCTTCACTGCTTTTTCTGCAATTTCTTGATCTTGTTTTTTAATTGATTATTTTAGAGGAGAGGGAGAGAAAGGGAGAGAGGGAGAGAGAGGGAGAGAGAGGGAGAGAGAGAGAGAGAGAGAGAGAGAGAGAGAGAGAGAGAGAGAAATATTAATTTGTTGTTCCACTTATTTATACATTCATTGGTTGATTCTTGTATGTGCCCTGACCGGGGATCGAACCCACAACCTTGGCATATCTACTCTAACCAACTGAGCTACCCAGCCAGGTCTACAATTTCTTGATCTTGACCCTCATTGTCACAACATGGCCTCCTGGGTTCTGAGCATCACCTCTTCACACAATCACTTTAAAAACAGAAAGGCAGCAGGTGGGGAGTGAGGACAAACCTTTCTTTCTTTTCTTCTTTCTCATAAATTCCAAGCAGACTCCCCTTTACATCACTGGCCAGAATTGGGGTCACCAGGGAGGCTGAGAATGCAAGTACTTGGCATTTTTTTTGCCTCTGCTGTGGGAGACAGCCACGCCAGCAAGGAAGCCGGGAAAGTTGGTATGACCTTGGGAAGACAGCCAACAGTGTCTGCCACAGGGGCCTTGTAGCTATGGTCACTGCATGTGCCTTGCCTATTTCTTATGCTCAATGAGCTAAAATGTGGAATGCGCAATGTCACACGAAGTAGGAGGAAGAGGAGAGAGTGGGAAACACGCGGCTGGTACGGAAAGGCTGTCTGATGAATGGGTCACCTGCAAGAGTCACAAAAGTTGTAAACTATCCTTAACTCACAAAACTATTCAAGTCAGAAGGACATGACTGCCGGGTTAAAAAGCCGAATACTGAATACTAAATAGAGTGCCCTCAGAAAGGCTCTCTTTCCCACTCTCTGAAGCCTCACACACTTGGAAGATGATCTTGCTGTTGAGGTTTCCCTCTTAATGGTTTGATTGCAAGTTTACTTATATTTGTTTGTTCAGATTGTTATTCATGAGTTCTCTTGCCTTGCCCCAGGATCAGGGTCCGGTAGGTAGGTAGGAATTCACAGGAATCTAGAAACCAACGGAGAAAGCATTGTTTACGCTGCTTATTAAAGACAATATAATCTCTCATTTCCATTTATTAGTAAGGACGCCCTCCCTTATAGAATCCAAAGAATGATGCCATGCCAGATTTTCATTTCATTCAGTAGAACCCCATCTTCCCAGCAGCCTATTTCAGAACTATTCTCAGTATTTCCATTAGGACAAAAGAGTTAATGCATAGCAAAGCAAGGGAGGAAAGGGGGTTGACTGGCCATTGTATATTGTAAAGTGGAAACAAACATCTTTTGTTTTGTTTCTGTTTTTTAATAAAAACATGATAATCAACATCCTAACCAAATGTAAAAGGTGGGCATTTGAATATTTTTAATTAGAAGTACTAATGCATACTGCCACATTTAGTCAAATCTAGAGTTCCCGGTGCAGGCTTAAATCATAAATGTGGGCATTATTGCCTTTTACAATACTCCATTGATAGAACACCAACTTTAAAGCCAATTAAAGGTTGGCAATCTTCCTACCATTGGCAAAGTAACACTTGTTAACAGTTCCCCTTGTGACACGTTTCAGCATAATCACTGATTTCTGGAAACCTTATTTAGCACTTACGGATATTTTGAAATCTCTAATGAATTTCTTTTTATAGACATTTTAACGTTTTACTTTAATTTTTTAAAGGTGTTCAGGTAGTTTAATTTTATACACTCAGATGGTGCGTGTACGCAGATATTTATATGTGAAGGACAAAATGTTAGAGTATGTAGAACTATACTCTATAAATAATAGTTTGCTCGTAATACTCAGATTTTAATGGTTCATTTCTGAAATCTAATTGTACCCAAATTCATTCAGAAAAACCTCATACTAGAATCCAAATATGCAGACAACTGTTCTTTCTGTTTAATAAATTACAAGTTCTTGTCACTTAAGAATTGGTTAAAAATAGTTGGAATAAGTAAATTCTTTCCTGGTTATTTACTTCAAATAAAAGTGTTTTGGAGGCTAGTAAACTCTTTTTTACATTTCATATGGAAATAATTTGATAAGCTTGGCAAAGATGTGACCAATGAGCTAAGCACATTCAAGTTATTTTAGTCTTGAGTTACTAACACTGAACAGAGAACTAGTTTTCATCAAGTAAAGAACAGCTTGATTATATGCTATGCAAATGTTAGTGCAAAAGTAAACAATAGTTAGTTTTCACTTAGGTTTTATGTTCTGGCATACTTCAAATAGATAATATTAATTCAAGATGACATGATGCATCTGTATACTTAATACTAGAAACTTGATAACATTAAAAACAAATTATAGAAGGCATCTTGATATTCAATATTAGCAGTAGATAATCCTATATAATAAAGAGCTAATATGCTAATGGTCATGACACCCTCTCACCGTAATGACCGATCAGCAGGAGGCTGCGTGCACAGCAGGCGCACGTGGGTGGGCGGGGCTGCGTGCCTGGCTAGGTGTGCGTGGGTGGGTGGGGACTTGACTCTGGAGGACTTGACTGCAGGCATGGGTGGGTTTCTGGGTCCTGCCTCCCGAGGCGGCAGCGGCTGCGGGACTCTTTCTGGGTGGGAGGGCAGGGCTGCATGCGTGGGGAGGTGCGCACGGGGAGGGATTCCGGGACTTGCACAATTTCGTGCGCCGGGTCACTAGTATTAGTATAAGATGATACAGTGCATCCCGATATTGACAGTAGATTGATTCAGGTACATCATTTGAAATGTGTTTATCTTCAGCCATCCACACACTGTTCATATCAGGACAAATATCAGTCTGTTTAATTGCCCTTTTTAAAAAGAAAAATGACAGTCATTATTGCAACTGTAATTAAGTATATACAGTGTTTAAATTTTATTTAGTTCATGGAAATTTTTTTTCCAAATAAATATGCTTTAGGAATAAGTTTTGAAAAACTTAAAGTAAGATGCAATTTTAAAGTTTATAAATTACATGTGTATATTTAAAAAAAAAAAAAAATATATATATATATATATATATATATATATATATATATATACTAGAGGCCCAGTGCATGATTGAATCATGCACTTGTGGGGTCCCCTACACACTTTCGCTTTCAATCACGGGGAAGCTGGGTGCCTGTCCGCTGGTGCACCAGGCCTTTCAGAAGCCTCCGTGGTGCCGGGGGCTTCTGAAAGGCCTGGTGCACCAGCGGACAGGCACCCAGCTCCCACGCTTCTGCTTTTGATCGCTGGTGCACCAGGCCTTTCAGAAGCCTCCGGCGCGGCGGAGGCTTCTGAAAGGCCCGGTGCCTGAGTGGACAGGCACCCAGCTCCCACACTTTTGCACGCCCCCCACTGGGGATCGAGCCTGCAACACGGGCATGTACCCTGACTGGGAATCAAACTGTGACCTCCTGGTTCATAGGTGGATGCTCAACCACTGAGCCATGCCGGCTGGGCTGTAAATTATATTGATAATGGTGAAAAGTGAGACACAACTCACATATATAAAAATTAAGATTTGATTGGCCAGGCTGGGTGGCTCAGTTGGTTGGAGCATCATCCCATACACCAAAATGCTGCAGGTTTGACTCCCTGTTGGGGCACATACCTGGATTTCAGATTTGATCATACAAGAGGCAACCAATTGATGTTTCTCTCTCTCACACATAGATGTTTCTCTCTCTCTCTCTCTCCCTTCCTTTCTCTCTAAAAATAAATAAAGGCATATCCTCAGGTGAGGATTAAAAAAAAAGATTTGATTAAATAAATCGTATCTTTAGGTTGGCAAGGCAGAGACAATTAGTTGCCTATCTATGTCAACTAACCTATATTTCTTAGTAACTTCCTAATTTCATTCAGGATGGCATGGGCATGTTGATGTAAGAACATCCAAATTTGTAGAGAATTTTTATAAGAGGTTAGTTGAGCCAAACTGAGGACATACTGGGAAGCAAGATCTCAAATGTTCTGGAGCAGCAGTCGCCAACCTTTTGGACCTCATGAACCACCAGTGGTCCACAGACCACCGGTTGGCGACCACTGTTCTGGAGAATGACAGTTCTGCAGTTTCTTTTATACGTTTGGAATTAAGGCAGGAATGTAAGGAAGATTTACATGAAGGTGGAAAAAAAGCAAGGTGAGCAAATATCTATGATTGGATTTCCGGATAGTTAACAAGACTATGTGCTCCACTGAGGGTGCTTATGCCTCTGAGGGGTCTGAAAAAGAGGATTACTCTGGCATTTCAAAGATGTGTTCAACTAGATGCACAAGAACAATGAACAGGGCTTGCTCAAGGCAAAGACTAACCTTTTATTTTAAAAGTTATAGGCCTGGGCATGACTATCACGTGACCTACGCAGATAGGAATTTATGATCCGATCACCACCCTGTGAGGTTACTTTCGGTCACTGAACTTGTTGGATGTTTGGTCCACAGGCATGCAAACTATGCAGTTACACAAGAACTCCTGCTCAGAAGGGCCTTTTGCTTAGCTAATGCTCTATTGTTGCTATTTGAAATTCTTACTTTTGTCTTTGAAGTTGTGTGTTGTGAGGTCTGATAGAACATCGGTGTGAGAAGAGGGGTACAGGCAATATGCTTGTTTACTGTTCCTTGTTGCCACATAAGCTCAGAATTCCAGTGGTCCCACAATGAGCCAGAGTTCAGCAAGGCTCAAAGCAAGGACAAGGAAAGTGTGTTATATCTAACAGTGACTAAGCTGGGTCCCTGATACTTCTGAGAGGCCACACTTTCCATTTGAACCAGAACTTGCTACCCAGAAAGAAGGCAATGGTATTCCCAGAAACATGTATCATTTCTTACTCATGTTAATTCCCTGAAGTAGTCAACAACTTATCCTGTAAATGGTGACATGGAGAAGGAAAAGATAGACAACCCATAGTTCCTTTTTCGTTCAGTCCTTCTTTCTTACTCATCAGTAAGCTGAAGTCAGAATGTTGGTAGAAGATACTGTATATGTATCAAGAAGTGAAATAAAAATAGTTGATTTCATTCTGTGCAGCATTGTTACTGTTTTGGTAAGAACCAGGTACAGATGCATGCACATGCTATGAAATACAAATCAGGTGATTCAGAGATTCCATATACAAATTACATGTTCTTATATTTGCATTTAAAACTGACATTAGTATAAAGATGAAGGGTAAAATTCTTGCAACTAATTTAAATGGTTATTCTTTTATTACTTAAAACGACATTACATAGAAAATAAAAAATGCCATGCCAAGTCAGGACAGAGACCTCAGAAGAAAAGAAGAACCTTTATATTTTAGCACTTTTAATAGAACTTTACCCTACTTTGATGTTGTTGTTGTTTTTATTATTGATTTCAGAAAGGAAGGGAGAGAAAAATAGAAACATCAATGATGAGAGCGAATCATTGATCAGCTGTCCCTTGCACACCCCCTACCAGGGATAGAGTCCACAACCCAGCCATATGCCCTGACCAGCAATCGAACCAGTAACCTCTTGGTTCCTGGGTCGATGCTCAATCGCTGAGCCACACCAGCCAGGCATACCCTACTTTTAAAGCAAGAGGTCCCATGTTTTCTCTTTTTCATTGGGCCCCACAATTACGTAGACACTCTGACTTTATGAAACCAACACACCACTTGTGAACTGCCTACTTTTGTGTTTAAATCACTGTTATTTAGTTTTCGTCAAATCTCATCCTAAGAAGGGATATTTGATTATTCACAAAACTTACTTTTGTTAGACTTTTAAAAAAAGTCGGTTATGCACAGTGTGTGACATTTTTGTTTTTTAAAAAATACACACAAGCACATGGATACACACAAAAAGAAAAAAAGGCCAGAAAATAATTACACAAAAACATTAATAACATCTATCTTTAGGGACTGGAATTATTGATATTTATTTTCTTTGTGTGTACATGGTTTTCTGTACTTTTTAATCTTCATAAAATGAATATGGATTACTTTTTTTATTAGACAAATTTAGAAAATTTACAAATGAATCCTGAACTGGTATGACATTTACCATTAAATCCAGACACTGTGTAAAAACTCAGCCTCATGTTATTTTATTTTCTAAATATATTTTTATTGATTTCAGAGAGGAAGGGAGAGGGAGAGAGAGATAAAAACATCAATGATGAGAAAGAATCATTGATCAGCTGCCTCCTGCACACCCCCCACCAGGGATCAAGCCCGCAACCTGGGTACGTGCCCTTGACTGGAATCGAACCTGGGATCCTTCAGTTCACAGGTCAACACTCTATTCACTGAGGCAAACCAGCCAGGGCTAGCCTCATGTTATTTTATATAGTTTGCTTAATTTGTTTTTCTTTAATTCTTTTCTGTTTAAAGTATTACATATGTCTCCCTGTTCCCCCATTGACCTCTCCCTGGTCGTTCCCCCTCCCCGCCAGCACATGACCTCACCCCACTACTGTCTGTGTCCATGGGTTATGCCTTAAATGCATGCATACAAGTCCTTGGGTTGATCTCTCAAACGCCCCCCCTGCCCCTTATAAAACTAATAAAGGCTGGTTGTAACAATTGAAATAATACAAAATTACATATATTAAAAAAGTCAATTTTATCTCTCTACTCTGTCCCTGTCATCTAAGGTAAACATGTTAAAAGCTTGACATGTATCTTTTCACAAACTATCTATAATAATAAAAGCATAATATGCTAATTAGACTGGACATCCTTCCAGACAAGCCAGGGCGGTGAGGGAAGCCTGGGTCCCTGGTGCCTGCCAGCGGCCGGAGGGAAACCCGGGTCCCAGGTGCCAGAGGGAAGCTGGTGCCGGCAGCGGGGGGAAGGAAGGCCTACTCTTGCATGAATTTTGTGCATCGGGCCTCTAGTATAGTATAATCAAACCTATATAATTTGTTCACAAATTACACACATACACATAGACGGAAAAAAAAAGAAGAGAGAGAGATTGATTGAATTCTGCATTTGTTTCCCGTGAAATACAAGCCTATTATATACACTACTCCAAAACTTACTATTTTCACTTAATATATCATAAACTTGTCTACAAGCCAAAAGATATGCATTTAACTTTTTCTTATTCCTCTACACATACATAGACACATATCATTTTATATCTCATTTTACCCATCTCATTTTGAAGCTTGGAGGTGTCTTTTACATATAATTTATTAAACATTCTTTCCATTATGCCGGGGGGGAGGGGGGGAGGGCAGGAGGTGGTTTGTGTGAGTTGGATGTTGCTTGTGAGTGAACTCACTCTTGATCCGGAGTTCATCAAAGGAAACGCTTTAAATTTATGTTTCCAAACTAGGTAATTCCTCATCCATACGTTTCCTCCTTGCCTCCACTTTCTCATTCGCATTTCATCTTAAATGTCTAGTCAGTCCCTTGGTTTGCAATTTGCTTTTGATGCATCATCCTGTTATTCTTCAGAGGGAAAGCAGATTTGGTACTTTGAAGAAGTAATCCAGTGTATCTTTTAATATTTGTTAGTTTCACCTAAGAAGGCTGGGGAAACCAGAAACTTTCAACATAGTAGTACCTGCTGAGGAATGGAGGGAATTGAAATAGACCATGTTGAACCCACAGGTCACCGGTTTGATTGGTTCAATTCCCGGTCAGGCACATGCCTGGATTGCGGGCTTGATCCCCAGTAGGGGTGAGTGCAGGAGGCAGCCCATCAATGATGTTCCTCTCTCATCAATGTTTCTATCTCTCTAATCCCTCTCCCTTACTTCTCTTTTAAAAATCAATAAAACATATATATTTTAAAAAAGTAAACCATGTTGGTATTTTAAAATTAAGATTATTCCTACATGATACTGAGAACATATTTGTAAGGCATTGTCTTAAAACTGACCAAATTAGGGCTTTGTGTAGGCCAAGTCTCAGTGAATTCCTCTGTGACCTCAGTATCCTTATTAGCATGAGCCAGTTAAGAGATGATTCTATCTATTCTCCAGGGCATATGCATGCCCTTAACTGCACTTAAATCTTCATTTAGTCTGAGCTGGTGAAGAGTTACTCTACAAACCAATGGTTCCCTTATCGTTTTAAAATGTATTGCATGAATAATTAAGTCGTTTCTTTCCGGTAACAAGTTCACCGTTGCATTATCTGATGATAATGAATCCACACTTTCTTAATTTTGCTTATTTATGGCTTTATCGTCACAAACAATTATTCACTGTACACAGACTGTGCTCCGTAGCCTCTTCGGATGAGACCAGAACATGCTCTTATCACCCCAGGGAATACGTAATTACCCTTTGGGGATTATTTTCTGGGGGAAAAAAAAAATTGATGGAGTTTTTATTCCCCAAATGAGTGAACAGAAAAAAATCTTTACAGGATGCAAACACAAATTATAGAAGAAACAGGCATAACATTGAACGTCTTGTGGAAACAGGAGTAAATAAGAGAAACCCCTCAAATTCTATAGGTAGAATATCTTTCTGAAAACTAGATTTCTGTACTCCAAGATATAGTTGGGCCAATTTGCTGCTCCAAGTAACAGTGCAGATGGGAAGTAACTTTAAGTTCACGGTGCAGATGGAAAATAAAAATTTAAACACAGGAACACAAAATTAAAATGAACCATCTACTGCAAATGTATATTAAATTATTATTTCTCCTGAAACCAAGGTTATGCCAGTCTAAGTGTGGTGATGAAAGAGGCCTTGTCCTCAAAGGCTGGCCTGGCCGGAGGCAAGTTTGTTCAATAAGAAGCTTGTCCCTGGCACACTCACTCTCCAAACATCTCCCTTTGCCCTTTGTAGTCACCTCTACTCTCTCCCCCTCTTGTTCTCAGGGGTCTCCATGTCCTTGGCTAAGTTTTGCTCTCAGTTGGCAGCTAATTAATGGATAAGAAGTTAGAAAACGGTGCTGCTAAGTGTTTACAATGTCTTTATACGTTTCAACATTTTTCAGTTATTAGAAACAGGGAGGAAAATTCTGGTAGTAGAAAACTGGGTTGGCTCTGGGTCAGTAAATCCGTCTGGCATTTTAATAGAAGCAAACCTCAGTCATTAATTTTGCTTCGTATTGTGTTCAATGACCCTAAGGTATCTAAGCAGCAGAGGTGAAAGGGGGGAGGGGTAAAAGGTAGTGGTGCTTCTGTAATTTTCTTTTTCATAGGGTAGACATAGTCATGAGAGCTACCGGAGTCTGGAAAAATTGCTATTTTCTTCTTCTTTGATAATTAGCAGGGGTTAGGGTGAGATGGGGTGCAGGTGGGGGGAACCAACGTCAGGAGAACTGTAATCAGAAAGTTTTAGTCTGTGGGGGTTCAAATATAGGCTTAATAGGCTTAAAAATTGGGAAAATAGAATTTAAGCACTAGCCACTTCCCTCCAACAACCTAAACAAACAGGCTGCAAGATGATGGAATGGAAAGCTTTAGTATGCCCTCTGACCAAACTATATTTAACAGAGAGAAACCCACATTTGATTAGGCTTAAGGGTACAAAAATTAAGTTAACCTAAGAAAAACATTAGCTTAGTTAAGTATGAGTTTTTACTAAAATGCTATATTCTTTTACATCCTTCTTTTAAATAGGACAATTTTCATAGTTAATTGTAGTTGTAAGTCATACAATTATATTTTTATAATGAAGAATTTAAATTGTTCGAGGTGGTTTCCTGGTTCTTTAGACCAGGGGTCTTCAAAATTATTTGCATATGTAATCCTGAAAGAATTCTGGAAAACACAGGGTCCCTTGAATATTTTACATTGATATCTAAAGATGGTTTATCTTAACTTTAAATCATTGCAGAGAATGTACTCCCTGGTGTATTGTAATTTGAATATAAACTCCAACTTTGTTTTTATCAAATCCTTGGAGCTCACTCAGTTTATTGAAAAAGTCCACCATATAAATATTGTCAAACCAATCTTCATCAGCTACATCAGACTGAATGTCTATCATTTAAAAATGTAAATGATTGGGATAATATTACTCTGAATCCTAATTCCACATGAATGACACAGAGAGATACAGAGAGAAGGCATGGAGACTTGCCAAGAGTTGGCTGCCTAGATAAAATAAGACTTGAGTACTTTTTACTGAGGCTCTCTTTGCTTCATTTTCAGGTGGGGAATGGGAGACGACTTCTTCAGAGGCAGTATACATTTAATCATTCCTTTGGAATTGCCTCCAAAATTTTTATAGCCTGGAGCAACGCACCAAGGCAAGATTCAGGTTGGGAGAGAGCTGTCTCTCTTCTGTGAGATGGGAGAAGGATGAACATGAAAGGGGGTACTGGCAGGACTCAGGAGCTGAGGATCTGAAAGTAGGTTGCCTTAAAACTATCCAATCACCATGTGTTTTTGGAAAGTCTTCATGTATCCTAGAAGCATGAGTGTCCAGGTTGAAGTCTTCTATTCTAAACCCTTTTTAAAAGAGAATGCACATGCTACAAAGATCCCAGAATACTAGTACAAGATAGTCTTCTAATGGGAAGAAGCTCAAACAGCAACAGGCATTCCAGAAACTCAGTAGGACAAAGGGACCCCTTTATTAATGCTTCTCCTGATGGAACAGCTCACAGTCCAAGGCCTAATTCTCACGTTTAGATATGAAATTTTAGAGATGAAAAAGCCTCTATGACACAAACTTGTTGAGCTAGAATAGTGGGGTGAGTAAATAGCACTGAGATTATTTTGAATTTTTTGCTTCTACCTAATAGTAAGAGGCATCTTCTGATTTAATGTTTCCACTGAAGGTCCTGAATGATACCACATTAAACAAAAACTTAAAGTAATACCACATGTCAAAGGATTTGAAAGCATGCAAAAATTGTGCCTTATTTGGAGAATACTAACTGGAAAAAAATCTATGCTTCAGAATAGATAAGCTAATATTTCAAAGGAATGCTTCAAAGAATATCCTTCAGCATTACTTTATGCTAAACATGCTTTCACTTTACAGTTCTTTCCCACAAAGCATACTTTTCCCTGTTGTTCTCCAGGAATGATAAAAACATCCAAAAAGAGAGAACAAACTAAGAGGAAAAGTCAAATTTCTACCAAAGGTGTATTTTTGTTGCCTTTGTTCTTTCCATATTTCTGTCTTTCATCTTTAGGTAACATTTCCCTACTTTCTTTGGAGTATTTCACTTCCCTCACTCCTTACAATTCTGAGCTGCCACTCATACTCCTGCAACATAGAAGTTGTGATGTGATATAAGTCAACTATCCCATCCTCCTCACCATACACTGGCCTGGAGTTAGGCACGTGATGCAAACTGGGCCTATTAGAGCCCGTCTCAGGGATATTTATATAAAATTGAGAGCATTTCAATGAAGTTGCTCAAACACAAAAACCCTGACTTTTGTTGGATTTCTTATGGAAGATGACAAAGAATGGAGTTTTCCTCTTGGGGTCTAATGCGGAACATAACCTAGCAGGCCATGTGGATACAGTGGACAGTGAAAACTAGAAAAACACAAATAAGGAAGGACACACCCATTATAAAAAGGCCTTGAACTGCTCCAGGCCCTGGACTGGTATTCAAAGATTTACCTACATCACAGGTAAATCTGAGACAGGGAGGCCCCTGGAGACATGGATAACAGGTTCTAAAAACCAGAGGTCAACAAGTAGGTCATCTACCAGGACAGATGAAACAGGAAGGTCTTGTTATATAACTTCTGGGCAAGCAGAAAGCTCATGAGCTTGTTGACAGTGATGGAATTTCCTGCACTGAAAGGAAAAGGGTGTGAAAGGGGAGAGGGATGCTATGTGTTTAGAGGAGATGTAGGCTGATTCACTATAAAGTTCTGCATGACTGGGGGCACGTTGGGGGTGGGTGTAGGGTGAGGTGGGGGTGGAGAGTGTGTGTGGAGGGGGTATTGAGGCAACTGCAATTCTTGTGTTTCAATTGCGCCACCATGTGGCTGTGATGCCAGCAACAGCCCTAGGCCTAGCCCAATATGACACCTTAGTTGACTGAATTTCTAGTGTCTCTTCTGGAGGTAAGTAAAGCTAACTGCCCAGTCCCTAATGTATGTGGATTTCTTATGGTGGGAGATGGGCATTGGTTAGAAATAGGGAATTAGAGACAAGAAAGACACTTTTTAATGATATCAGAGGGGTATTATTTGAATAACAAAAATAGATGGGTTCTTATTTTGAACCCTAGGTTGGAGAAGTGGAGTTTATAGGTAGTGGTGTATTGGAGTTGGCTTGTGCCAGTTTGCAAGAGATAACTGTTAAATTTTCAGGAATTTTTCAAGCTGGTCATGAAAAATTGACTACATATGTCAGGTTTAATGACAATAGATTTATTACGAAAAGAGTTAGCATATTAGGATGTAACTCCATTTGTCAAATCATAGTTTAATTGCAACCATATGTTGGCTACAGATACAAAAGCTTGGCAAAACTCAACAAAATAATTCTGGAAGAATCCATTCACTATATAGGAGTTACAATAAATATTGTATATGTTATATTATTTGTAAATTGTATGCCACACATCTTTTATATTATAAAAATTAATACTAAATATATATATATATACACACACACATACTTTTCCCCCCTGTAGAGTTGGCCGTTAAAAATTTACTAGCACAACACTGCTTATAGGTTATATGTTTATAATAAATTGCTAATAAGAAAATATGAATAATGCATCGTTTCATTTCACTCACACCCACTTAATTCCAGACTAGTATGACTCCATTCTGAGTCACACTCCAACAGCCTACAAAAAGTTCAGGCTGTTACCAATGCTTAATAGGAATACCCATTCATTGTTTGCTTCATTTCCTTAAATGCTTTGGTGGTAAATAGACAACTGAATTCCTATAATGTCTATGCTGATACTTTAAAATCACCCTGAAGTTGCCCTAGCTGGTTTGGCTCAGTGGATAAAATCACCCTGAAGTGGTAGGTGACTAATATTTCTGAAAGGTGACATTTCATTCCCACCTAAATAGCTCACTTTCATATAATTATGTAAGAGGTTAGATCTCACCATGAGCTAGAAAAAGTAGGCAGGTAAATTATTCTGCATGATAACAACCAGCACAATTATTCTGAGACTCTAAAAATTAAGGAGAGGCTTCCCACTTGAATGGTAGATGGTACACATGTGTTTGATCTGGCTGCAATTAAAATGAAAGTAAAGGAACAAAAATCAAAAAAAAGGAAATGAAATCCCAAGAATGAAAAGAATAAGATAAGAATCACTAACAGATGAAGATTTTTATTTATTATTTATTTATTATTATTTTTTAGGGACGTCAGAAAAGAGATGCAACCATGTGATGGACTGAATAGAGGGAAGGAAGCCACAAGTCAGATACCATCAGGAGGACCATAGGAGTCATCTGTCCAGTAAACCCTCAGAGATATTCTGGGGTTGGAAACTTGGAGTCAAACTGTCAATTTGTCAACAGAACAAGATAATATTCAAGGACTCAGGAACTTCCTTTCTTAGAAGTTACTTGATGTACTCACTTGAGAAAAAAACAAGAGGGAAGAAAATCAGAAAGAAAATGACCTGCAATACAGAAAACATGGACCTAACCCAGTGATCAATGGGCAGAAATCCCAAATGACTGGGAGTGCTGCAGGCCTAGAAATATCTTTCCAAATTAGAACAAGAATTCAGTGGGGACCAAAAAAAGAATATCTGTAATAAGAAAGGCACAGATTCCATGTCATAGATAGAATAAATAAGATGATGGAAGATATTTGAGCATGCTGAAGAAGGCATGCTACTTTTCTTAGGGAGAAAAAAGGCAATTAGAAATTCTAGAAAAAAAACAACAAAAAACAGAAATGAAGTTGTGGTTCAAATATTAATCAATCTAAAATACGGCATAATTTTGCCCTAGCCAGCTTGGCTCAGTGGATGAAGCGTCAGCCTTCGGACTGGAGAGTCCCGGGTTCAATTCTGGCCAAGGGCACATGCCTAGGTTGCGGGCTTGATCCCCAGGAGGGGGCATGCAGGAGGCAGCCCATCAATGGTTCTCTCTCATCATTGATGTTTCTATCTCTCCTTCTCCCTTTCTCTCTGAAATTAATAAAAAAAATTCTTTAAAAAGTAATAAAATACAGCATAATTTTGAGCACAAGGAAAAACAATCTATTTTATTATGATATCAAATTTTAGACCAATAAACAGGAGGAAAATAATTTAATGGCTATTGCCCAAATCTCTTTTATCTATTTTGGTAATATCTATTAAAATATAAAATGTACACACTTTTTGACCCAGTTATTCTATTTCTAGGAATTTACCCTCAAGTTTATACTTACATCTTTGTTCAAATATGTAAACTTAAGCATGACCATGTCATCATTATTTATAGGGGCAAAAAGTAGAATCGATTAAAAGAATTGCGGTATTTTCGCACAATATTGTACAGCCTTTAAAAAGAATGAGATCAATCTATATATATGATTTTAAATGATCTTCAAGATACACAAATAATAAAAAGCAAGATGTAGAACAATGTGTATATTGTGCTTCTATTTGAGTAGAAACAAGAACACACACACATACATTGTGAAACTTACTCTGTGGTTGACTAGAGAAGTGGACAGTGTCTGAAATGAGATGAACATTTACTTTGATTGTCCTTTTATATTGCTTAAATTTTACCATGTGCTTATCGATTTTTCAGCTTTAAAATATTTAAAAAGTGAAATAAAAATGGAAAAAATAACTCACCTTTTCAGTTAGGATACTTCTGCCTGGAAGTAACAGAAACTCAGACTGCACTGAGTTTTTCTTGGCTCAGTAACGGAATTCACGGGCCCACATAATGGAATTCCAGAGCAGAGAAAGCTTCAGGTTTAGCTTAATCCTGCCTGCCAAGACTGTTTGTTATTCCTCTGTTTGTTGGATTTGTCCTGACACCGACTTTCCCCATGGTAAAACGCTGCCTTCACATCTGCCTTCCTCAATGTCCAGAGAAAGAGAGGGTGTTTCTTCCTGTGAATCTCTTGTAAGAAAGAGGGAAACTCTTTCTCAGAAGGCTCTGCACTTCTCTTTTCATCCAAGCTCGTTTCCTTGTTGCTCCTGAAGCAGTCCCGGTGGCCAGAGGAATGCATGTGCAGATCAGCGTAGAGTTCCAGCTCCATCACTGTAACCAAGGAGATGGGATCATCTTAATTCAAAACAATCTTTCTCTGGAGCTGGGTGTGAGTTTCCCCTGATGTACGTAAGAGTCATACTGGTACCTGAATCAGGACACTGTTAGGAAGGGGAGGGAAATGGAACTACGAGTAGGTGCCTTACAGGCAACAACAATGACCATTATTCCCACCCTAGTCTTCCTCAATGCTATGATAAAGGCCTTTTCACTGCTGTCTTCACAATACGATCCTACCTCATAAAATTATTATCAAAGAAAACTAATTAACTTATCCTTTGCAGTAACAGAGTGAAGCCTGGTAATAATGATCATGATATGACCTTTGAAAAGATGTAATTTATAGGATGCTCTCCCATTTGATACAGAATAGATCATTTGTTAGATTATCCTATTACTTAGAATATAGCCATTAGGGGAATAGAACTATATTCTTCAAGAATGTCAAGTTTGGAGGGAATGTAGAATGATGATTGTCACGTGAATATGCAATAATTATAAACTCCAAAGTGGAATTCATTAGGTTTAATTTTCCCTCACTAATGATTGACTACAAAGAAACAATGTGAAGGTTACAAAAAGAAACAACCTTCCCCACCCCCAAAAAATAAGTCTGACAAATAAGCAACAGAATCTTTCATTGTCCAAAACAGGATCAAGTAAAAATTACCATGGACATTCTGTCTCTCCCAGCCCAATTTAGAGTAAATATTGGTTCACCAGCAATACCCCTAATTCGAAAGAATATATGCACTCCTGTGTTCATTGCAGTGTTACTTACAATTACCAAGATTTGGAAGGAACCCAGGTACCCATCTGTAGATGAGGGGATAAAAGCGCTATGGTACATTCAAACAATGGAATACTACTTGGCGGTAAAAAAAGAGGTAAATCTTACCATTTGTGACAACATAGATGGATCTGGAGGGTATTATGCTAAGTGAAATAAGTCAGTCGGGAAGGACAAATACCATTTGATTTCACTTATACGTGAATCTAAAGAAAAATATAAACAAATAAACAACACAACGCAAACAGACGCATAAATACCGAGAACAGATTGTGAAGGCTGTTCTATGAATGGCAACTGCCCTCTTAAGAACATGGCCTAGCCCTAACTGGTTTGGCTCAGTGGATAGAGCATCGGCCTGTGGACTCAAGGGTCCCAGGTTCGATTCCAGTCAAGGGCATGTACCTTGGTTGCAGGTACATACCCAGTAGGGAGTGTGCAGGAGGCAGCTGATCGATGTTTCTAACTCTCTATCACTCTCCCTTCCTCTCTGTAAAAAATCAATAAAATATATTTAAAAAAAAAAGAAGATGGCCTAAATTTGAATTATTCTAGTATTCCATTCATGGACTCTTGGTCATGGATTTAGTGGGAATGGGAAGTAGACCTGGATTTGAAATGCCTTACAGAGGGGTTCCAAGTATGGCTCCCCACAAGAGTTCTGTAGGAACAGGGTGGTCTGTACTGTTCCTGCCTGTTGCAGGTGCATGAGGGAATTTTCAGCCCAAGCGTGAGCAGGTAGAAGTGATACATAAACTATCTTCATCAATAGCCCCATCACCTGTGGGATGAACCCAGATAAAAAGGCAGGTGTTTGATGAAGTTGCTTGACATTGTCCCCTAACAGGCTTAGGGGACAGGAAAAGCAATAATAGCTTCTTGGGAATCATTGACTTATCTTTTAGCCAGCAGTATCTTTTGCGTTTGTCTGACTCATGAAAGAAGTTATGTTGCATACGGGACTATCAGAGTCCCTACGGAGTCAACACAGCTCTCTTGAAAGGGCCCAGCGGCCCGCTCAGTTTGCCTCCTGGCACAGCAGAAAGGCCTGGATCCAGGTCTTGTCTGCTGGGACGTGTAACTGGCTATCGTTTCACTAGAGGTCTTCTTTACTCCCAGTTCACACCATGTACTAACTGTCAGGGAGTTCCCAGAGTGCTGCCAACCGTGGACAGATGTCGGGATTTCCTTTGGTGTCACTGGAAGAGGTTTGCCGATCTTTGTGAGGTTGGACTATCCAGGTTTTTTAATGGATGACCTGGGATGGAGTAGCTTTCCGACTTGATCTCAAAGCCCATTAAAACCTAAAATTAACCATTGGAAGAATTAAAACTCCAGCCTTACCTTCTAGGGGCCCATAGCTATTTAGGGCTTCATTCTAAACTTGCCAAGTGCTAGGGTTTTTGTGTGTTGTTTTTTTGTTTGTTTGTATTTAGGTGGGGTCTTTAGGCCTTCATGGTGAGGAGCTGTTTTTGTACCCTTTTAATTAAGCTCATGTGGCTTTTGTGTGTGTGAACCCACTGAATGTGAATCAGGGCACCTGCCCAGGTGTTCCCTTGGGACAATGGCATTGGAGGCACCAGTATGTATTGCAAATGAATGCCTAGGAATAGCATGCATTACAGGGTTGCCAGCTTCCTGACTGTTGTGGCAATGGCTGGATTCTGAGTCACCTCTTGGCCTTTCTCTAGAGCCACACTGTCCAATTTGGTAGCCACTGGTCATATGAGGTTACTGAGCACTTGAAATGTGGCTTGTCTGAATTAAGACGTGCTACAAATATAAAACAGTCGCCAGGTTTCAAAGAGTTAGCATGACAAAAAGAAAGTAAAACATCTCATTAATAGCATTTAATATTGATTGTATGAGGAAATGATAATATTTTTAATATATTGGGTTAAATAAAATATAATATCAAAATTAATTTCACTTGTTTCTTTTACTGTCTTGAAAGCAGCTTCTAGAAAATTTAAAATGACATGTGGCTTGCATTGTATTTCTTTTGCATGGTGCTACTCCAGAGGATAGTCAGTGTGACAGGTAGGCTAGTGAATGTGTGGCCAGAGTCTACAAAATCCTAAATATTATCTCTGAGTGGGCCCCCGCTACTACATTTAAGGCTTTGTGACTTTTTGTTGTAATGAATCACAGCCATGAATATGATTATACTAAAGGCCCGGTGCATGAATTTGTGCACGGGTGGGGTCCCTTGGCCTGGCTGGCGATCGGGGCCAATCAGGGTGGCAGGAGGTTGGCCAGGGGGAGGGGCTGCAGGAGGAGCGCGCTGACCACCAGGGTGCAGCTCCTGTGTTGAGCATCTACCCCTGGTGGTCAGTGCACGTCATAGTGACTGTTTGACCAGTCATTCGGTCGCTTAGACTTTTATATATATATAGATGCTCAGTTCTGGGTTCTTTCAGCGAGTCCCTAAAACTTGTCTTGGAGACCCTCAACACATAAAGTAATATACAGAACCCACTGGAGGAAGACTTGAATGTGAGTAATTTTTGGTTTGATTTTCTTTCTTATAGAGTTAAGAGTTGGAACCCCCTAGATACACCTGACATTACAGAATGTGGGTGGGAGACACAAATCACTAAAGCTACGGTTAATAGTTTGTGGAAAACTTGCAGCTGATGTAGACTTCTCAAAAGCCACCTGTTTACCCTGGCCAGTGTGGCTCAGTTGGTTGGAGTGTCATCCTGTACAATGAAAGGTGGTGGGTACAATTCCTGGGCAGGGCACACACATACCCAGGTGTCGGGTTCAATCCCAGCCAGGGTGTGTAGGAAGTAGCTGGTTGATGTTTTTCTCTCACAACCATGTTTCTCTCTCTCTCTCTCTCTCCCTTCCTCTCCCTAAAATCAATAAAAAGCATATCCTCAGGTGAGGAAAAAAAATTTTTTTAAATACCAAAACAAACAAAAAGAGACACCTACTCAGTTCTAAATTTTCCATGAATTTCTTCTTTATATCTTCTGACACTAATTTCTTTGCTGAGACTATTTTTTCACTTGTTTTAAGTGTGTTCTAACTGCTCAAACATTTTGTGATGCCTGCTTTAAAATCTTTGTCAGATAACTTTAACTTCTCTGTCACCTTGATATTGACATCTCTTCCCGCCCCCCCCATTCAATTAGAGAGATTCCTGTTTCTTGACAAGATTAATGATTTTCTATTAAAGCATGGATGTTTTGGGTATTATGACACTCTGGTTCTTACTTAAACTGTCTATTTTAGCTGGCTTTACCCGACACTGCCCTGGCAAGGGAGGGACTGGAGAGAGCACCATCTTTGCTAATGCCAGGCAGGAGTAGAGGTCTAGGTTCTCTATTTGGCCTCTGTTGACACCGCTGGGTGGGAATAGGGCTCCTCATTACTGGTGGACTTGGAGTTTCAATTTCCCACTAGGCTTCCTCTGATGCCTCCCTAGCTGGCAGGGGTAGGAGTGCCTCATCACTGCCCCCCATGTGGCATCCACTGGCACCATTGTGGGGAGGGGTGGTCTCCTTACATGGGGCACTGATGAAAGTCCTGATTCTCCACTTGGCCCCTCCTCTGATTCTACCCAGGCAGGGACGGGGAGGGGTGTCTCATTACTGTCAGGTGGGGGTGGAAGTCCAGGCTCCCTATGTGTCCAGTGACACCTTGGGGGTGGCAGAGGGGCACGTGTGGAGGGGTCCTTGTTACCAGCCAATGGTGGGAATGTTAAGTCCTGGTTCTCTATTGGGCCTTCTCTGACACCACACTGGTGGGTTAAGGAGTAGGGGGATTAGGGTGTTAGGATGTTGGGGTGTCTCATTAGATAGCCAGAATAGTGTGCAAATCTAGAAATCTTCACTCAGCCTTGGCTAGCACGGTGGGGTGGGGCCATAGGTTTTTACTGTGTGGTGTTTGTCTACAGCGGAGTGGTGATTTTCTAAAAGTTATCTGTCTTGGTAGGCTGCATCTTTTTCATCCTTTGGCTAGAGAGAGTAGCCTTTCACTGGGACATTTTTGTCTGTGCCTGTTGGCATTGTCAGGTTTCTGGGTTTTGGCTTCTCTAATATCCAATAAGGGACCATAAAGCTAAATGAAAACCCAAGAACGTAACACTCTGTTCCTCTTTAGGTCCTTAGGTCCCTAGCTGGTATGCCTTCTTTTCTCCACCTGCTTTATATATAAGTAGAGGCCCGATGCACAAAATTTGTGCAAGAGTAGGCCTTCCTTCCCCTGGCTGCCGGCACCAGCTTCCCTCTGGCACCTGGGACCCGGGCTTCCCTCACAGCCCTGGTTTTGTCCGGAAGGTCGTCTGGTCTAATTAGCATATTACGCTTTCATTCTTATAGATGTTCAGATGTTAGTTGTATTTATTGGGAGGGATAGAGAAAAATATACCTATCTCATCTTCCCAGAAGAAGAATTGAAGAGCCTATAAGGCACAGAAACACAATTTTAAACGAAACTAGAAGCTGAGACTTAGGGAGAAGTTGCAGTGCCTTGCACACAAGGATATCAGGAAGGTAATCGAATAAAGAAAGCCAGCCATAGGTAGGAACTGCCCTTGCAAATACAAGACAATCTACAATCACCTTCAAATGGTAATCCTTAAAAATCATAATGCTTTTGATAAAGTTCCATGAAAATCTCAGATCCTTAATTTATAAATCAGTAACCAGTATAGGGCTTCTGAAGAAGAGATATTAAACTACATGGTGTAGGGATACGGAGACATTGTGACTTAGGCCCTGATTCTGGTTGAGCAAAAAGAATCAAATTTTTAATGCCACTCACTTCCTTTTCAAAGCCATCACATCAGTTAAAAGAAAAGAAAGGAAAAAAAAAGGCAAATTAAAAAGATCCCATGCCCAGCTCCAGGTCTGCCGGCTTCTATTTCTGAGCCCTCCTTGGAGTCCTAAGAGAACACTCACTGTTCATAGGAGGCAACCTTTTGCAAAGTAGTACTAATTTTCAAGAAAAGAGCCCTATAAACAACCTAGAGAAACAAAAACAGTAGCCCACAATAAAAATGACAAAAACAATCTGATTGGATATAAAATCTCAGGAGGACTGGGATATAAACTTTAGGAGCTGGGAGATCAATGGCTGTGTTGTCCCGTGTTGTAAATAGCTCTGCTATGTAGGTTGACATAGTTGAAAGGCAAGCGCATTTCAGCAGTTAATTATAGAAACCTGTCCAGGGAGCTACATTTATTGGTTGCAGGAGGTCTATTCTAGCTAAAACCTAAATAAACCAAGAAGAGAGGGTCCGGTAGAAAATGCTAGGAGACTGTTCCAATGGTAGACATGATTTTTTCCCCCCTTTCCCTTCTTCCTCCTTCCTTCTTTTTGGTTGGTGTGGGGTAGAGGGTCAGGGTGGAGAGACAGCCAAAGAAGGAAACTATTTTTGTATCAGTTACAAATGGGAACCCTGCACTTTGTACCAGTTCCTGGAAACATTGCTAGCCTGCCCAGAACCAGGAGAGAGCGCGCATGGAAATTATCCAATTTCTTTGCTTTTTCTTTAGGCACTTCCAACTCCCCGAGGGACTGGGCCAAAGGTCAAAGTCAAATCTGTTGATTCTGCTACTTGGATTAAAAGGTTGGGTGAGCACAACTTAGGCAAATGAGTAAATAAAATGAATTGGGCGGGGCGGGGGGGGGGGGGAGGTAGTGAGCATCCTGGGGTTCCGATTGCCCTAGCTACTCCTCACCCACCTTCCTCCTGTACTACTCTTCTACAAAGGATTCAAGTCTTGCTTTTGTGTGTCCCTGACTCCCAACTCTTTGATGGGGCCTGGGGAATGGCAAGCCCTGCAATTATCACCAAAGAGTTGAGATTCAAATATATACATCAACCACAGACAGAAGAATGAATAAATCTCTCGGGCACACATACACACATATGCACTACTTTCTGGACTTTCATGTACCTTCAGTTTTGCTTACAAAATGGATGCAGAATTTTAAGACACTGGAGAAATATATATTGGAATTGAGAATATAACTTCCTAGTAATTCCATCTTTCAAAGAGAACAATTTTATCAACTTGTTTTCCTACTCTTTTTCAAATGTATGCAAGAAACTGTTGGGTTAAATGAAATCACAGAAATTAATAAGTTATGTTATTCATGGTAGGTTTCTGTCAATTGTTTCCCAAGGAACAGACAGGCACTAAGAGTACTACTGCTAGCATGAAAAGACCCACGTATTATTGCAGTTAAAAACTGGTCCCGTATTTTTAAAACTTGGGAGTTTCTTCTCCTACCTAAAAATTGCAGCAGCAGCTGCGAGTCACAGTTTAGTATTTGCTGCAAGAAGGCAACACATGCAGTTCCAACCCTCCGCGGGGGGGTGGTTCTGGGAGTCAGGTGCTCGCAGGAGGCGTCAGCGGGCGACAGCCACCGCCTCCCACACGCCCTCCGCTCTTTGGTAAACAAGGGAACTCCCGCAGCCTGTCAGTGAGGGAGGAGCTTGGGGGCGGGGCCAGGGCGCCTGATGCGGGTATTCAAAAGCCTTATTGGGTGGCTCTCAAAGGGCGAGGACCTGCGAATCTTGATTGGTTCGCTCCCTGGATTGACAGCACTTGTCCTGATGGGCGGTGCCTCTGGGTGCCGCGCTCCTCCCCTCGCGGGCGGGTGCCCGCCCCGAGCGGCAGAGCGCGTGCGCGCGCGGTCCACGCCGGTGCCGTGCCCGCCCGCCTGGCCGCGTACACTCGCAGGCAGTGGGCGAGCCGGAGCGGCGGAGGTCACCGCGGGGAGGCGGGGCGGGGGCAGCGGGGCAGCATGGCAGCCTCCGTATGGCTCCGCGGAGCCGCCTCCGGCCTCCGGTACTGGAGCCGCCGGCAGCGGCCGGCAGCGGCCAGCCTTGCAGCGGGTAAGGACCTCGCGCCTCCTCTCCCCGTCCCTCCTCCGGCCGCCCGCCTCTCGCGACCTGACGGCCGAAGAGGTCTTTTTTACGGGAGGCGCTGCGGTTGGGGTCGAGGCTCACTACCCCACATTTTGGCTGGTCCCGGGGCCTGGTGTCTTGCGCCGCTGTGTTTCCCCCTCCTACCCTTGCCCCGAATCCAGGTGAATGGCGTTCAGCGCCCTTTTCGGGGACGTAGGTAGGGGTGGGAAGACCTGGGGGTGGAGGGAATCCTATTCGGGTCCGGGGCGTGCTCCTTTGGAGTAAGGTAGGGCTCGAGGGCCAGTGGAGGGCCCAGCCACAGGGGCGACCTCGCATTCACCCCTGCGACCCCTGGCCTTGCAGCGCCGGCTGGCGTTCGGCTCCCCTGGGGTGCACCCTTGGGCAGCAGGGCCTGATTTTTGTTTAGTAACCACCTGAATCGTACAAGATGGTTTTACACAAGTGGTGCTAATGCCAACCAGTTGGTAAGTCATTCAAGAGAAGTTTTAACTCACCCTTGACCCGCGAGGCGGGCTTCCCACCGCCCCATCTTTGGAACCGTGCTCCCTGAAGATGGCACTTCTGTCAAATGATTAACCCACACACTTTACACGTCTTCAAAATCGTGACCTGAACCTGTCCTCCCTCCCTCTCCCCCCATAACATTACAAGTTAGGGAGGCTAAGCATGAACTTGGGAAGAGACAGATTTTAGACCCACAGAGAGAAAATCATTTTCATCTTCCAGGTGAAGAACCTGAGGCTCCTTGGGCAAGTGAATCAGGGCATCTATCCAGCAGGATCTGGAGCGTTGGTCCTTGATTCTTCCTCATTCCTGCGTTTCCTGGCACACCAGGATTCCTCTTTAATTGAAAAATTGGCTGATTTGTGTGGACACTGCCATTGTTTTCCTGTAAAAGTCTGAGAGTTGTAACACCGCACTGCAAGCTCATACTCAGGATTCTCAAAAAGCCTTTGTATTTTTTAAAAATATATATTTTATTGAATTTTTACAGAGAGGAAGGGGAAGGAATAGAGAGTTAGAAACATCGATGAGAGAGAAACATCGATCAGCTGCCTCTTGCACACCCCCTACTGGGGATGTGCCCGCAACCAAGGTACATGCCCTTGACCAGAATCAAACCTGGGACTCTCAGTCCGCAGGCCGATGCTCTATCCACTGAGCCAAACCAGTTAGGGCTATTTTTTTTTTTTTTAAATCTTTGATTTAAAATACAGCAGTTTGGGAATTGAGGTCTTAAGAGCTCCCCTTCCGCCCTCTCAGGACAAGCTAAGCAGAAGAGTGAATTTCCCTGACTTGAGAAAGGCAGGCTTCCCCCACGTGATGCAAGAGAACAGATGTCTGATACGGAATCGCAGTAACAAGATACAAACTCACTGAACCTGCCAAACTTTATTGTCACCGCTATTTGAGCTACTGTTCTGAGCTACCAAAAAAAAAAAAAAAAAAAAAAAAAAAAAAAAGCCTCCCACTTAAAAAAAATTGAGTAGTCACTTTTCCACAGTAGCAAATGCCGCACCAATTTTCACATGAAGGTGCCGTTCTTTCCGTTTTGATTAGCCAAGGAAGACATAGGTGCTGCTTTGTGGTTTTATAATGTGTTCAAACGATGTTTTAATGAACTCTTGATGCACCTTTTGGGGTTATAAAGTTATTACAATGCATGATAGAAGAGCCTGGGCCCCGAGGCTATAATAACTGTCTCTGTAAACTAGAATGCTGCTCCATGATGCTGGTTAGACTACTTCAGCACGTGATCTTGTCCCTTGGGTCCTTTGACCCAAAGATGCTCTATGGATATAGATTTATAATAAATTTTAAATAGTTCTTTTTTTGTGATGATTGTTTAAAAACAACTCAGTAATTGTTTTGACTCTGGAATTGTTTTAAATGTTTCTGTTAATAGTTTGGTACAAAACTGTTAAGTTTTTTGAATTGGAGTCTTAAAAGAAAAATCTACCTGCAACTTTGGAGCCTACAGACATGAAGAAAAGAACCATGTCCAAATAGTAACACATTTAGTGTTCTGAAATCTGTGGGTTATTTGTCTCCATTGTATGTTTAAGATGTTTATGTCATAAGGGTGGTGGTACTATAAAGATCCATATAATTATTTACTACTTTAAAAAAATAAGACCTGAAAGTTGCCAGTTAGTACTATCTCTTAATATTTAAAGTATCAAAAAGGAAATAGAAAAATAAGCAATATTAAAGTACATATATTACTATTTGCTCACCATTTAATAAAAGTAAATTTTATATTTTACTTTAGAAGGTAAGTAAATTTAGTTTTATAATTTTTATACAGATTTTTAAAAATCTACCCACCCAGGCCCTATATAGTTTCTCTCTCCCTCCCCCAACAGCAATAAATAAAAAATTTAAAATATTGAAATAACTTGACTCAAAAAATGAAAGTCTTTATAAAGTAAGTCTCCATCCTTAGTTTAGTAACTTTTTTTTGGAGGGAGTGAGCAGAGGAGAGAGACACATCAATTGGTTGCCTCGCCCCCACCAGACAGGGGAATGAACCTGCAACCCAGGTATGCGCACTTGACTGGGAATCAAGCCTGCGACCCTTTAGTTTGAGGCCTGACGCTCTAACTACTTAGCTACACCAGCTAGGGCTCCAACTAGCTTCTTTACCCATCCGTATCACCTTTGTATTGTGTAGACTGGCTTTCTACCAGCTTGAGTTTAGCTATGTTGTCTGACTCTACTATTTCTACACATTAATGTGTGTGGCTTACTTAAAGGAAGATGCATTATTTAAGTTTGAAAATTTTTAGGATAATAATTTTGTTATACTACTTTGAATATCTGCTCTGTTGGGAACATATTCTTCTTCTTTTTTTAAAATATTGATTTTTTTAGAGAGAGAGGAAAAAGAGGGATAGAGAGAGAGACATTGATGAGAGAGACACATCATTGATTGGCTACCTCCTATACCATCCCCACTGGGGATTGAGCTGCAACCCATGCATGTGTCCTGGCAAGGAATGGTACAGGTAACCTCCTGGTTCCTGGGTTGATGCAGGAGCCACATCAGCCGGGCAGGAACATATTCTTCTATACCAGTGGTTCTCAACCTTTTTAATGCCGCGACCCTTTAATACAGTTCCTCATGTTGTGGTGACCCCCAACCATAAAATTATTTTCGTTGCTACTTCATAACTGTGATTTTGCTACTGTTAATGAATCGTAATGTAAATATCTGTGTGTTCCGATGGTCTTAGGCGACCCTGCTAGCGGTTCTCAACCTGTGGGTCATGACATTGATGAGAGAGAAACATCATTGATTGGCCACCTCCTATACCATCATGACCAACAAGTTGAGAACCACTAGCAGGGTCGCCTAAGACCATCGGAACACACAGATATTTACATTACGATTCATTAACAGTAGCAAAATCACAGTTATGAAGTAGCAACGAAAATAATTTTATGGTTGGGAGTCACCACAACATGAGGAACTGTATTAAAGGGTCGCGGCATTAAAAAGGTTGAGAACCACTGTTCTATACTGTACAAGAACACCTTCCGATGCATCACATTAATTAAAATCTGTGTTTCCTTAGACATTTGGCATATGACTTGTAACCTTGTGCTACTTCTTGACCATTGATAGCAAAAGTAGCAAATCTTATTCACTATCATGTGCCAGGCACTGTTTAATGCTTTACCTGTATTATCTCAAGTAGTTACAATAACCTTCTGAATGAGTTACTCTTGTTGATACAAATGTCTAGAGAAGTTAAGTAACTTGTTAGTTCAAGGGCATACATCTAGGAATTAACCTTGCGTGGATAGGAATTTCAGTCTTCTAAACTGAGGGTTCTTAAATATCACTGTCAGTAAATAAACTCTTCTCTTATGACATCAAAGCACCTAATTATATAACCCTTTCTTGAACTTAGCCACAAGCAAAGATGTTATGAAGAGAACTGAGCCCTTGTTTAAGACTTCATCTTCATTGATTTTCATATTGGCCAATTAAAATTCTGGGCCTGATTATTCTTTTTATTATTCTTTAAAATTTTTAACTTTAATAGATTTTTTAAAAAAAATCCTCACCTGAGGACATGTTTCTGTTGATTCTAGAGAGAGAGAGGAAAAAAGGAAGGGAGGGCGAGAGAAATATCGATTGGTTGCCTCCCATATGCGGCATACTAGAGATTGAACCCTGCCACCTAGGTATGTGCCCTGACTGGGAATCAAATCTGAGACCTTTCGGTGTACTGGACAACACTCTGACCAACGGAGCCTCACCAGCCAGGGCAAGGGCCTCATTATTTTTTAATTTTTATCTTTCTTAGAAAAGTAAGCAAGAATTTATTGGCCAAAGCAAAAATATACCTAGGACAGTGAAATAAGGAAGGGCATAGAAGAAGCAACAGGAGAGCCGAGGCTGGGCTGCTTTGGCTCACTGGGAAGTCAGAGAAAAAGGGGCCTTGGAGACAGGTTCAGGGGGTTGGTCTGGCTGCCACTGCCCATTGCTCCCCTAGTTGCAAGTCTCCTGGGGTCCCTCAGAGTTTAGGAGATGCACGCCTGTCGGGGAGGGAGAGGGGCAAGGGGATAGTAGATGTGTGTTCCCTGGAGGGAGAGTGCCAAAGCCTCATGGTTTTTTACCTCACCTTCAGCAACTAACATCAGCTCTCTGCTTCAGCTCTCCGAAGATCTCATCGCTAGGAATTGCTATACTGTCAATATTTCAAAAGCTGAACTAGTCTTCTGATGGATAGAACCCCCCTCTGATTCTTGTTCTGCTGATGAATAGGCTGTTTACCATCATCACTGAGCCTCCTGTGGACCAGAAAGTCAGACACAGGACTCCTTTTATACCCATTGTTTTAAACTGTGCATTGGTGAGGTGATGTTGCGCAAGAATGACACCCATATTTAATGCAAATGTTAGAGACGATCATCAAGTTGAAAGGAATTAAATATGCTTTTAACCCAAGAAGACCTCTGATTCTTAAGCATCAGGGCTTCAAATAATTTGCTTTTCAGAAATCTCATTGCATGTAGATTAAGTTCAAGGAAGAGTAGGGATTCCTAAGTTGAGAGGACTTGAAACTTAAAAGAGTGACTGTGGTTAGTTGGTACACTACACAGTTTTAAAACTGGAGCCCTTGAAAGAAAAAGAAAAAATAAGGTGGGAAATGATAGGGGACAAGACAAGTGGAGTTACTTCTCGTTCTTTCGGACTGGACTAAACCTTTCAAGGGCAAGGCCCAGAACAGTGTCTGTCTCCGAGCTTTGTCATAGAACTCAATGTAGCCCATATTTGTTGAGTGGACTTCTAATTCCAGAAACTGAAATAACGTCTAATATTATTTTCATGGTAATGCAGAGCCTCTCTGCTCTGTCTTGCCACAGTGATTTCAAAAAGCCATTTGTGAAAAAAGAAGAAAAGAAAAAACAACCAGCGTACAGCTTTTTTAAAGAAGGACTTTTTTCCTATAAATGGAAGTGCCTCTTTTCTGAAAGGGCACTGACTCCTTAGCCCAAGGTCCTGAGACTGTTAATCTTGCCATCTAAAGCCCTTGGACTTGCCCCCCTGCTCTTAGAACACTGTCTATAAACTTGTGACTTTTGGTTGAAGTACAGTCTCCTTTGTTAACATTGTGTTCAGACTTTTTTATACCATTGGAGGGGATGATTTCTATAAGTGAGGGGGGGATGTAAAAAATTCTCTATTTTTGGACCTTGTACAAGGTATAGGTTTTATTGAATATTTTCTGTTTTTTATGCACATTATTATGAAATAAATATAGTTATGAGGAATCTAGAATCCTTCACATAATAAAGTACGTAATATATATTTTATAAATGATAACATTTTAAAATTTATTGTTAAAAATGATAAAATGTCTCTCCCTCTCTCTCCCTTCCTCTCTCCCACTATATCCCCTCCTCCATCCCTCCCTTCTCTCAAAAAATCAATAAACATATTCTCAGGTGAGGATTTTAAAAAAAATAAAAAAGATGATAAAGGGATGTTCTAGAAAGAAATTGCTTAAAAATTATTATTGTTTCCTGAGAAACTAAAGTAGAAGTTAGTCTGCGTGCACATTGTCAATATCTGTAAATGTGATTAGATCATTAGTTTAGAACTAGTCTTTAAAAAGTTTTTAATAGAAAACATCTAAATAACAGTTGACCAAACTGACACATAAATACAAAGAACAAGATGACTATTGCCAAAGGGGAGGGAACGGGGAAATGGGTACAAAAAAACAAACAGTTGGCTTACTAACGTTAAATGAAAGTTTGCAATAAAAAACGTTATTTGCTCTTATTGAAAGTACTGCATTGAAATCAGTGTGTTCTAGGTCAATGGCCTCTAAGACACCAGTTGGATTTATTGGACTAGGCAACATGGGAAATCCAATGGCAAAAAATCTCATGAAACATGGCTACCCACTTGTTATTTATGATGTGTTCCCTGATGCATGCAAAGAGTTTCGAGAAGCAGGTGAACAGGTAAGGTCTCTTCTTAAGATTTTTATGTTTAAAAATGAATATACATTCAAATAAGTGATTACTTCTTGGTATACCCAATGGAGTTGTAAACCTGATTGCTAATTTTATTTGTTTCTATCTGTCTATAGTATATATATATATACACACAGAAGACCACATGTTAACTGAATTTAGAGTTTTGTTTTTTCAAGATATGAAGGAACTTCTTTTACAAGTGGTAGAGGGGTAACTGGGGGTTTAATGTAATCCTAGAACTGGGAGATTACTAAAAAATTTCTGAGAAATATATTTAAAAAGTGAGAGAAAAAGTATACTATTAAATACAGTCAAATCTCGTTTCTCAAAAGTCTCCCATCTTGAGCAATTCGGTTCTCGACCAAGTTGTTCACAAAAAAATGTCTCAGTTGTCAACCAAAACTTCAGTTTTTGACCTGACAAGCCTTTCATGCTGATGCTTCAGCAGGACAAAAAGCGTGGCAAAGGAGATAACGCTTTTGTTGCTGGTGACAATTAGCACAATTTAAAACATGAAGAGGGCACCCAGAGTGCTAATGTTACCAAGGGTGTGAAAGTGCTCACAAGACAACAATCACAGGCAATTGAATAGGTAGCAAAACTTTTGTTAATTGGATAAACAAAAAGCAGCAAGTGACAGCATTTTGTAGGCAATGATATATGAAAAATTTGTTTAAGGTTAGTAGGGGGTGGTTCCTTAAATTTAAGAAAAAGGTATTTATAGATTAAACAGTACGTTAGACATTACTGTATATAAGAAAGGTTAAAACGGAATCATTTGGGGGTCTGGAATGGATTAATTCAACGTACATTCTTTCTAATGGGAAAAAATGATTCCGTTTTCTAACGCTTCTTGAACAGCCTTTCAGAATGAATTAAGTTTGAGAACCGAACTTCTACTCTAGTCAACTTCTGGTTAATAGACTTGAAATAAATACTGAGAAATGCAATGTCTATGTAAAGAGCAGGTTTAGGCAACTTAGAGAAGAGAGGCCCTTTGCAGAATTGGTATTCTCCACCTCCTGCCCTTCCTGGTCAGTGTGCCATATGGGGACAGCAGTGGTGGTGTATGCGTATCGTGGAACTTTTCAGGGTAGAACGGTGGCTGCTTATGCCCATTACAATCTCTGAAAACTGATTGTAGCACCAGTTCAGCATAGCTTACAAATGGATAAGTCAAAAGAAAAAGAGTTTCATTAGTCTTTAGTAAAATGTGCATTATATTGGGTAAGAATGCAGTTAGGGAAGTTCTCTCTGAAATGTAGATATTTAACGGAATCTAAACTAATAATAGAGGAATACGCAAATTGTCCGGGACACGGTCACAGTAACAGTAATGACCAAACAGCAGGCTGCATGGAGTGACAGGCTGGCAGGGGGGTTAGTGAGGGACAACCAAACGACTGAACAGCAGGCTGTGTGGGGCGACCAGGCTGGCAGGGGGGTTAGTGAGGGACGACTAAATGACTGAACAGCAGACTACGTGGGGCGACCAGGCCGGCAGGGGAGGGCAGTTGGGGTCAATCGGGCCAGCAGGGGAGCAGTTAGGCGTCAATCAGGCTGGCAGGGGAGCGGCTAGGAGGCGATCAGGCTGGCAGGCAGAAGTGGTTAGGGGCAATCAGGCAGGCAGGCAGGCAGGCAGGCGAGCGGTTAGGAGCCAGCAGTCCCGGATTGTGAGAGGGATGTCTGACTGCCGGTTTAGGCCCGATCCCAGCAGTTGGGACATCCCCTGAAGGGTCCCAGATTGGAAAGGGTGTAGGCCGGGCTGAAGGACACCCCCCCCCACTCCCCAATGCACGAATTTTGTGCACTGGGCCTCTAGTAGCAGAATAAGTAGATTTATCCAGATGAAAAACGGGGATAAAGAAGCAATTTTTTTTGAAGGTGGAAGCCTCAGTCCCCAGGTTTCTAGAGATTTCTACTTTAGGTTAACATATAAAGGTTGAGTCCCTGCCATGTGTCTAGGAGTGCTATGGAGAATAAAATAGTTTGAGTCAGATATGGCAAGGTATCAGATGTGTCTCAGGTCGCAAGATAAATAACATCACAAGGATGTTTCTACTAAAATTGTATTTTGACTCTAATGAAGTGCTGAAACAGTTTTTTTTGAGGAGGAAAAAATAAATAACTGTTAAGAGTCATTTTATTTCTGGTAGGAAACTACATCGATACTGTGTCTAATCTTTAATCACCTTCAAACAGAAATGAAATGAAAGTTATGGAGACAAGGTCTCTCAGATTCCTGAAAATAAATGAGAAGGTTCTGGAACACAGACTGAATTACTACTTTTTCCTTTTTTCCATCTTCCCTGAGATACATAAGTGGGTGTGAGGAAGGAAAGAAGTTGGGTTCTGGGTAGCTGCCCCTCGAGAGTAGTGAAGAGTGAAGGCTTGTTTTAGCTTCTTGTGTGCAGTTCCCACCCCTGCCCCCCACATGGTGGGAAAAGTTCTGTGTGTGGTTCACACTGCAGCAGCAAGCCTGGCAGGCAGAATCCTCTTTCCCACAGCTCATCTCACATCTCTGCTTGCCTAAGAGTCTCAGCTCTAAGAAGTCCTCTGAGTATTGATTATAATAACAGAAATGGAGGGTAGATGAATGAAGGGAGAGAGATAAAGGGTAAAAAAGCTGTGGGCCTGAGGGGAAATATCGTGTCATAATAAAATGAAAACATTTGTTGGCAAATGATTTATGCTAGCAGCTTAAAAAACATTCTGAACAGTGGCAATCTCCTAGGAATGCTACTTTAAAAGGTAACATTAATTTGGATGAATAAGTTCTGATATAGTAAAATGTCAGTATTATTTCATATTTAGTTTTAAATATTTTTGGATAAAATAAAATATAAGTTTTATTCTACTACAAGACAAAGTCAAGACTAGGGATAGGGATGTGATAGAAACATGGAGGTAAAAACCTTGAAACTTCTTGCTATTGTGCACAATAGTGCAATGAAGGAATTAGGGTTTAAAAATTCAGACTATATTTGACTTGACTGTTACATTTTAAGGACAGTCCCCTTCTTCCCATAATGTTACTATGCCGATGAAATGGCAGTCCAAGAAAAGAGTTTCTCTCCCCACCCAAAGATTGTGGAATTGCTGGCTAGTTGATTTCTAATGTCTATTGTTAGTGGGAAATTTTTAGGGAGAAAAAGTTACAGAATAGGCACATCTGGATCAAAAGCAGTCAACTGGTTCTAAAGATCTTTGGACATCACCTTGAAGAAGTGCTATTTCTTTTTTATTCTTTTTTCTAAAAAGCAAAGTCTGGGGACTTGCTGTTTTATATAACTGAGGAGTCGGGGAGTGGTCTGAGCCCAGGCACAGCTGAATTTGGGGCACAGATGTAGTCAGTTTCCTTTCTGCCTGCTCTTGGCTCTGCTTTCTGCAGGCAGGATCCTCCCTCCCCTCAAGGGGCGAGATGGGCACCTGCAGATCCAGGCGAAGAAATGCTTCGCGATGTTCCAACCCGGAGATTTTTCTTCAAGCTCTCCCTAGTAGTGAAAAATAATACATGGGTTCTGAAGGGAATCAAAACTTTGACATGTTATATATGTCTTACCTCACTATATTTAACCAACTTATTTATGCCTTTAAATGTTAGCTTAATCTAATAGGGCATTTATAACTGGTTAAATATAGTATTTGTAGTCATTTCCATAAAAAAAATTTGTGCATTCTTCTTTCAGTATTCCTTAATTGTATCCTTATTTCTATTGGAAATTCAGGTTTAACCTACATGTCTCATTTCAACTTTTAGCATCTTTTCTGAGAATATAACCCATGATAACTATTAGGCCTTTGTATATTAGAAATCATGGATCAGTAAATTGTGAATTGTAGCAGTTTTAAAAACACAGGCCCTGGAGCCAGATTGCCTGTGCTCAAATCCCAGCTCTACCTTGTGCTGGCTGTGTGACTTCAGACAAATTATTTAACTTCTTTCTACTTAACTTTTCTCATAAAATGGGATAGTAATAGTACCTTCCTCTTAGTGCTAGAGAACCTGCACTTAGTAAGTGTGTGGGATTACTACTGTTGTTATGAATGCTGTTGTGTCTCTACCATATTTCTCCCAAATCTTCACTCTCCAACACCACACAGAGAAATACACTACTGTCTTGGCCGAGTCATTGAGTCCAGGGTGCTTTGGAAGAAAATGTAGACATATTTTTAAGTGAAAGAAAGATGATAAAAATTAAAAGTAGGAGATAGTGATTTGACAGCATCGTTGCTTAAGAACATGTTCTGCACCATCCCTTCTGTGCCACTTTTATTTTGCAGAAGATACTGATTTCTCTTTTAGCATCAAGGGAATATATGACTTGTGCTTCATTTTTATTTTTATTGTCTAAGGAATTTCCCTGGAGATGCCACTGATCTGTGCCAAAAGTCTTACACTATTTCTGCATGAGTTTTCTGGTTGAACTGGGCTTAATTAGATTCTCTTTTGTTTTCTCTTTAAAAACTTGGAAAGCATCCTGTTGTTCGTGGGTTGTAAGGCTGAACATGTCTGGTTAAATAATTCTCCTAGGATTTAATCTGGCATCCACTCAGGTCTTGTTAAGTGAGAACTTTAAAAGTCTCTTGCTGAGTGGGCTCCATCATTGTCTACCAAATGTTTCAAGATATAGGCACAAACTACTTTTGTCAGTTTTTAAAGCATAGTGTATGCTTTTCTACTTGGGAAGATCAAAAAACACAAAGTGGCAAATTAAACCAAGGTCATGTTCATCTTTTTTCTTTGCAAGTTTATCTTACCCACTTACTGGGAAGCAGTGCTGAGCTTAACTTCTGTGACTTTTGTCAAGAAGAGAGAGTGAGATTTTTTCTCTTAATGTAAAGCAACTAGTTAATGGTCTCCTTCCAATGGATATGCATAAAGGAGATGCAGTTCCTTCTGATTACCTTTGGGTCTGATGCCCTCACCCTTTCTCCTTCCCCTCACCCAGCAAAGCAGGTTTTGTCTTTAATTTATCTAGTCTCCTACTCCGTATTGCACACCTGTCATTGATGTGTACTAGCATATAGATGAATCTAAATCCAGAGAAATTGGCTACAAAAACTTGTAAAGTCTGTAGATATCATGATACACAAGGGAGCCAATCTCCTGCAGTCAAAATTAAGTTTATGGTAAAGTAGAGTTATCCTTATTCATAATAACATAAGAATAATTGGAATTAGCAAGAGATTATTCTGGGATGGCCATGACGATCTGAGCATAGCCATGGCCCAGAGTGAGCCAGGCCAGTGACTGTCCACAGAGGCGGAGGTGTGCTGGAGCCCTGCTGATGCTGTGCATTTGTTCTGAGTCATTGCAGATGCTTCCCAACCCACCAGCACACCCCCCCCCCCGTTTTTTTTTTTATAGAGGCTGTACCTTCCTAGAACTTAAGGTTACTAAATATGAAAGTTTCTTTGCCTACCTTTCCTTTCTACTTTGGAGATAGAAAACCTTAAAGATAACCCAAATCACTCTTCTTATTTTGTAGGTTCAGAAACTGAAGCCAGACAGGTTAAGTGATTTGTACAAAATCACACATTACTTAGTGGCTGAACTATATGTAACTAAACCTGCGTGTCTGGCTTTCCAAATTAGTGTTCCTTTCACTGATCCATGCCATCTTTGCTTATCCATTCAATTAGCAAATGTAATTGAAGGGACTCTAATTAGTTTGGCTCCTTTTTGTGGTTAGTGTCAAGACAGGCAACAAGGTTTGTTTTTTTTCCCCCCCAGCTTTTGAGTCGTGGCCAAATTTTGTCAGTTATTTCAGACTCTTGAAGTCATTACATGGAAGGCAAGATGATTTGAATAGCTGGACACACATGCCTGTCTGTCTAATAAACATGCCTTCTGAAGTACAAATTAGAGACTTATTATAATGTACCATTGTATCTAGTCATTAGCTATGGTGCAGTTGTGGCCATTACAGTGATCACATTCCAGCTATCACTATCATTGTGTGTTTTTTCCGGACCTGTGACTTTGACACTACTTTCCTGTATAATTGAGGGGTTAGTGGTCCTCTGGCAACACAAGCATCCCAAGAAGCAGATGCTAGGGATGCAGGGGGCTGATTGGCCACCCCATGCACTTGGCAGTTGCATGAATTGGCATTGCCAATTCATTGGCATGAGAACCTTGGAGGTGTGAAGTATCCTTAGGTCTGTGAGCTAATTGTTGGTGCCCCTGAGGGCACCTCTCAAGGAGTTATCTAGATGGAATTGAATTTCCTTCAATGGAAGAGTTTCTCTCAATTCCTAAGAGAAAGTTTGCAATTGACTCTTAGACCTTTAGGCTTACTGCAGTCCCTGGAAGATCTGCCATAGGAGGAAAGGCCACTGAGAGGTATGCCACCGTTTTTGCATTGTGTTTACTTCATTTAAGTAGGAATGAACAGATGGGGGCTCTCTGTGTAACCCATATCCTTGATACAGTCCAGGAATAGAGAACTATGACTCCTACAACTTCTTTTTTTTTTCTTCATCTTACTGAGCTATATTTTTCTAGAGAGAACTTGAACTGTTTGCCAGGAAATAGTTGCCTCTTTTTGAATCTCAGAACTTATTTGGGTGTAGAAAGGGTGTTCATTTAACTTAATTATTTCTTCTTTTTAAAATATATTTTTATTGATTTCAGAGAGGAAGGAGGGGGAGAGAGAGAAATATTGATATGAGAGGGAAACATACTGGGGATCCTCCCGCAACCCAGGCATGTGCCCTGACCGGGAATCAAACCGGCAACCTTGTGGGGTACGGGATGACACCCAGCCAACTGAGCCACACTGGCCATGGCAACTTAAGTATTTCTTTGTCATTGATGGAAAAAATATTTTTTTTCCAGAATTATTTGTGGCAAATCCCTATGATATATCAAAATATACATATTAAATATGCCGCATTATAGACTCTAAAATGCTATATTGCCTTTAAAATGAAACATTAAAAGAGAGAGAATATCTTTTGTTTTTGTTGTTTTAGGTTGTGAAATGTTTGATATCATTTAATGTTAATATACAAAGTGCTGGGATACTTGAGTGTCTGAAATTTTAAAGTATGACTTACAAAATTTATGTTAAAACCATGTTTATCTAGAAGGTAGGTGGTAGTCTGTTATGGAAAATTGCAATGTAAATTACTTCTGGCTTATAATAATTAGGTTACACGCTGTGCTTGGTTTTCCATTCTTTTACTTTTCACCAACTGTGCATCAAAGACGACAAGAAAATGTCATGTGTATTTTCACCACATGAAATGCATAGGCTTTTCCATTCCTAAGGTGCTTACATGTCACTTAATATTCTCTAGTAGAGAATATGTCAATTTCTAATACATATGTCAATCATTCTATGGAGAAATCTTCAGTTATCCTCCTATTAATCTTCTGTCTTTTTCTAAAGAGAGATACAGCTTTCGAGGAGCTTTTGGGACAACTGGGTGATGGATTCTTTCTGTTAAAGGAGAGTTTGAGTCAAGGAGTGAGCTCCTGGTCTCTTCTGACTTCTTTGGTTGCTGAGTGGCTGGCCAGGTGAATCAAGGTGTATCTATGAAAGAGAGCAGGGGGTTGGGGAATGTGAGTAAGGGTGTGTACACCCATGCCGGCATGCGCACATATAGAGATTGGATTGAGCAGTGGTCGGCAAACTCATGAGTCAGCAGAGCCAAATATCAACAGTACAACGATTGAAATTTCTTTTGAGAGCCAAATTTTTTAAACTTAAACTACTTCTAACACCACTTCCTCAAAATAGACTCGCCCAGGCCATGGTATTTTGTGGAAGAGCCACACTCAAGGGGCCAAAGAGCCGCATGTGGCTCGCGAGCCGCAGTTTGCCAACCACGGGGATAGAGCAACTTTATAGCCAGTTCCTGGTCATTATGGAAGCAGAAATGAGGGTTGAAATGAAAGCATAGCTTGATGCGTATTTGTATGTCTGTCTTGTATATAGTTTCCACATGAGTCTTGGTAGCTTACTCTATGCTCTCAGCCTTCATGGTAGAACTCAGAATCAGTGCAGGAAGTGCTCATGTCCTTGTCCTGACCTTTTCTTTTCTGAAACAGGCAGAACTCTTTCTTTCTTTCTTTCTTTCTTTCTTTCTTTCTTTCTTTCTTTCTTTCTTTCTTTCTTTCTTTCTTTCTTTCTTTCTTTCTTTCTTTTCTTTCTTCTTTCCCTCCCTCCCTCCCTCCCTCCCTCCCTCCCTCCCTCCCTCCCTCCCTCCCTCCCTTCCTTCCTTTCTTCCTTTCTTTTTGTTAATCCTCACCCAAGGATATTTTTTCCATTGATTTTTAGAGAGTAGAAAGACAGCAGGGGAGAGAGAAAGAGAGAGAGAGAGAGAGAGAGAGAGAGAGAGAGAGAGAGAGAGAGAGAGAGAAAAACATTGATGTGAGAGAGACACATCTATTGGTTGCCTCCCACATGTGCACCCCTATTGGGGCCAGGAATTGAATCTGCAACTCAAGTACATGCCCTTGACTGGGAATTGAATCTGTGACCCTTTGGTGCTCAGGCCGACATTCCAACTGCTGAGATGCGTGAGCCAGGGCTTTCTTCTTCTTTTTTATGAAAATAGAGACTAAAGGATCCAGGCTTGATCATTTTACTAGGGGATTTTTGCTGCCCATTGAAATACCGGTAAACCCTGTAGTTTGGTTACCAGCCCCTATTGTGCTAGAATGTTTTTCTTAGTCAAAATATCTACCAAAAAAGCATGCTGTTTAAGAATCTAAGTTGGAGGAATCCCTGAGAAGTCTGTCTGTTCCCAGGACTGTTGGGTTTTGCCCTTTCCCCCTCAATTCACTTCACACTTTTTAAAATAAACAGTAGATTTGATTCTATACAAACTGCATCTGTATGTGTGTAAGAACGGACTCTGTTTTAGGCAGTAAACTTTTTCTTGTCATTTGGAATCAAGGATGAGTTTTATTCACTGTCACTGTTATCAGCATGCATAAAAAGTGGATCCTACTTTTGCTCTAGAAACTGCTTACATTTTGATTTAAATGTGACTTTTAAATTTTTTTTAAAGGTAGTGTCTTCCCCAGCAGATGTAGCTGAAAAAGCTGACAGAATTATTACCATGTTGCCCACCAGTATGAATGCAATAGAAGCTTATTCCGGAGCAAATGGAATTCTGAAGTATGTATTTCTCAACTGTGGATATTTTCTCATTATGATAGTTCATGAATTTCACATTTGTTGAAACTATTAAGAAATTACAGTTATGCTGGTTAAAACTTTCCATACTGTTTTCTTATTTTTTAAAAGTGAATGGTGTGGTTTCTCTCTCGTTGTAAAGGGTTTGTTTTTTCACTGAAGTCAAGTATGTGACTTTTGGGAACACTTTTTTTTTTTTTTTGCTTCCGTTTCTTTCCTTTAACTCTTGCATTAAACTTATGCTTTCATTGGTAACATGTTTAAGAGACTTTTAAAGCTTGCATGTTAAACTCCACAAATGTTACAAGCATAATATGGTTTATAGAAATTCAGGAAAAGGTTTCGATGAAAAATAAAACCAAACATTGGAAAGAACACCATTATTTAACATTTTATTGTATAATAAAAAGTTATTGTATGTCCTCTGGGTTAGCACATCTGCAGTACGAACTTTGAGGGGTTGGAATTAAAGGTTAGCAGTTGCTCTTTAAATAAAATATAATTTAGGTCAGAGTTTCCCCTAGCCAGTGCCTCGCTTCCCTGGCTTCAAGGACCTCTTGGCTAATTGCTGCCTATTGCCAAACCCTTGTGGTTATGTTAGGATGACAGTGGTTGAATTCCCAATTTAGTTTTCTGCTCTTACTGGTTCCTGTTCCTAACTTGTTTTGTTGTTGAATTTCAGCAAAGAAGTAGAACAAATGGGTAGGCTCTGAAGATACATGAAGGGCTAAAACGAAAGGGTTTAAATTTCATGAAGCAGTAATATGAAATTTGAAGTTTTGGGAAATTGAATTGCTTTGGAAAACTAACAAACTTGGAAGCAAAAGACACTTGGATATTAGGCAGAAAACTGATAAGATAAATGTTTAGTTTCAGGGAGGGTTGAAAGACACTACTTTTGGATGGAGCCCTCAGGCCCACAGTGTGTGTGGTCCTGAGGTGACCTAGCTATCTTGTTACCTAGTCTGTTCCAATTATGGCCCTGCTACACCTCTCAAGGAAAAGTTACTAAAAACTTGGGTGGAGACAAATCCTACGTTTATTAATATCCTTTACTAACGAATATGGTGGCCAACTACCGGAGCAGTCTTATTAAGGGCGTGCGTTGAAAGAGTTTGGCTTTACTTTGAACTATAATTTGCTTCTCATGGTTGGTTCTTGATTTTCTTCTGGGTCAGGATAATTTCCCCACATCCAGTGCATGCATAATTTTTTAGATGATTTCCCATTTTTTAAATATTTAAGATCTTAAAAATAATATCACTGAAGACCGGTAAACTTAATTTTTATTTTTTAAGTTGCATAAAGTGAAACTCTACGTATTGAGGTGATCTGTATTAAAGTATACTGTTTCGTTTTCCTGTGGAATATACACAGTTACTGCACTTGGACCAGATCAATGTATATGTCTAAAATTGTTATAAACATTTTGTGTGCTATTTTTTTCTATAGGAAGATTTTTCTTTTCTGTAGTACTTAGAAATGATTATATATTTACCCCTTTAATATTTCTATTTATTCAGTTCTAATTTTCCAGTCATAATTCTGATTAAATGTCTTGGGAAGTTATAATTAAAGGTTAACCATATGCCCTAGCTGGTTTGGCTCAGTGGATAGAGTGTTGGCCTGTAGACCAAAGAGTCCCAGGTTCAGTTCCCGTCAAGGGCATGTACCTTGGTTACAGGCTCCTCCTTGGTCCGGGCCTGGTCAGGGCGTGTGCAGGAAGCAACTAATCGATGTGTTTCTCTCAGATCGATATTTCTTTCTGTCTTTCCCTCTCTCTTCTCTCTAAAAATCAATGGAAAAATAACTTCGAGCGAGGATTAACTAAAAAATAAAATAATAAAGGTTAACCATAGTCCTTTAAATAAAATATAATTTAGGTCAGAGTTTCCTAGCCCGTGATATTATAGAATACAAAGGAATTATCTAGGTATATTGTCTGCACTTATAATACAAACAAAAATGTTTTACTATAAGAATGCCATTTAAATATTGGTGTGAAATAATGATATATGAAAAGGCTACTTCCCTCTTTTAACAAAGAATGTATATAAAATTTACTATAAAGAACAAAAAGACTGTGAGATTTCCAGGTCCATTCCTGTATTTCCCTTTCTGCCTGTTTGATATTTTAATTTAAAATATTACAGTTAGCCTTAGCCGGTTTGGCTTAGTGGATAGAGCGTCAGCCTGTGGACTGAAGGGTCCCGGGTTCGATTCCGGTCAAGGGCATGTACCTTGGTTGCAGGCACATCCCCAGTAGGGGGTGTGCAGGAGGCAGCTGATCGATGTTTCTCTCTCATCGATGTTTCTAATTCTCTATCCCTCTCCTTTCCTCTCTGTAAAAAGTCAATAAAATATATATATATATATATATATATATATATATATATATATATATATAAAAAATATTACAGTTATTTAAAAAAGTTACAGTTATTGAAGAATACGCATTCCTGAAGCAAATGGCTAAATTTCAAATTGCTTATATTCTACCTAGTGGAAATTACCTGGGTATCTGAAATTTGCAATGTGTCTTTTTGATGGCAAATAAATTACTTTTAAAAGAGACCCAGCTACTTAAAAAAAAATCATCTAAATCCTACCAAATACCTCTTTTAAAGTTCACAGATATTTTAAATTGCTTAAATCTTAGCTTACCTATTTTATTATGATTAGAGTGTATTTCATCTAAAACCAGATTTATACCATATAGTTTATTAGATTATTTTGGTTTATTTGAAAGAGTTTGGGTTTACTTCAAGCTATAATTGATCTGAAAATGAATTTGAGATTTTGAACCATTTCTGATAATTCTTTAATACTAAACCAAAGATGATCTTGATATCTGGCAGCTTTTAGCAGATTCTGGTTCTGTAGGTAATTGCATGAAATGTATATTCAGCATTGTAAACTATATTTTTAAAACTATGTGTTTTTTTAAAAAAAAACTATATTTTTATTTATTTACTTAGAGAAGTGAAGAAAGGCTCACTATTAATAGATTCCAGTACTATTGATCCTTCGGTTTCAAAAGAATTGGCCAAAGAAGTTGAGAAAATGGGAGCAGTTTTCATGGATGCCCCTGTTTCTGGTGGTAAGTGATATTAAAATATATGCACACCTATTTCTCCTTGTCAAAAGTAGCTATTAAGCTGAGTAGAGGGGGCCAAAGGTAGGAGGGGGAGAATGGGAGACATCTATAATACTGTCAACAATGAAAATAAAATTTTAAAAAAGTTGTGATTAAGATTTTGTGGTACTCAAGATATATCCAGTTATTTTTAGACCTGTTACAGGAATTCTCAATTCCTTCATTAAAAATAAAAACGAAATGAATTATATTATTTAGTGCTCTCAAAATACATTGCTTATTCTAAATTCAGATAAAAGGATACCACAACTTGGAAAAGTTGTAAATTTTTATTCAAATTGCTGTGGGTAGGGATTGATCAATTCCTGGAAACTTGGACTTTTCAGAATAGATTTAAGAAATAATGAGCTTGAATAATCTTATAACTCTTAAAGAAATTGACAAGAAAGGAAAAAGGAAAAAAGATCACTTAATGAAGGAAACATTAGGCCGAGTTGATTTTATGGATGAATGTTACCAAAATTTCAAGGAGCAGATCATCTCAATTTTATACAAACTTTTCCAGACAATAGAAAAGGAGGAAATGTTTTCCAACTAATTCTACAAGAGCTGTATAACTCTGATACTTAAATCAGACAGAAACACTGTGAGAGAAAAATTATAGGTCTAGATTAGTCATGAATGTAGAAGTAAAAACTTAAAAAAATACACCAGCAAGCTGAATTTAACCATGTACAAAAAAGATCAAACGCTACAACCAAGTTTGGTTTATCTCATATATGCACAGATGGTTTAATATTAGAAAATCTATACATACATTTCATCACATTAACATTTAAAAATCATATGATCATCTCAATCAGAATAAGGAGACCCACTAATAAAATTCTTAAAGCTGATTATTATATCAAATATTAATAGTGGGTATCTGGGTTTTTTGGAATGGCATGATTGTGGGTATTATGATTTTCCATGATTTCCAAATTTTCCAAATTGTGTAATCAAATACCATATGTATACACACATATGCATATATATGCACATACATATCTTCTTCTATATATATAAAAGGCTAATATGCTAAGTGTCTGACTGGTCGCTATGACGTGCACTGACCACCAGGGGGTAGATGTTCAATGCAGGAGCTGCCGAGCTACAGTGTCTTGGCAGTGTCGATTCTTGGGTGACACACCCCGAGACCAGAGAAGAGGGAGACCGATTCTTTGCGGGGGGCCGTGTGATTCCACCTTCGGCCATGGGTTATGTTATTGCTGGGGCACTGTTGGCCCCGAATCTGGTTTACTGCACACTTGCGTTTGCGTTCCACACCCTGTATGACAGCAACTTTACAGAGTGCCCTCTCACACTCCAGGACCCCTTGGAGGATGTCGGAGAGCCAGTTTCAGCCCGATCCCCGCAGGCCAGGTCGAGGACCCCACCTGCTGGAGGGACCCTGCTCACTCTGTAAACACCAAGGAGGGACTGGCTCCAGGTTGTGTCCGGCCTGTTTTGCCCAGTCCCACCCTGCCAGCCACCTTCTAATTAATTTCCTTTCAATGTGCATGAATCCGTGCACTGGGTCACTAGTGTAATTATAATTATATAGCAATGGATAGTGGAATAGCATTTTTATTCCAATTATATTAAACTTAATTGTAGGCTTTGGAATTCAGAAATAACAAAATATATTAATTTAAATCAGTTTCTGTTTTTTTATAAAGAACCTAATGGTCTTGTAAAGCTATCTTATATATCTTAAATATTTTTTAATATAAGTGGAGGTATAAATAATTATTAGCCCCTCTAATTGTTACATGGAATTGGTTAAGTAGGATTTAGGAGTAAAGATTTACAATGTGAGCCTGGCTGGTGTGGTTCAGTGGTTGAGCATTGACTCATGCACCAAGAGGTCACTGGTTAAATTCCTGGTCAGGCCACATGCCTGGGTTGTGGGCTTGATCCACAGTAGGGGCATGCATGAGACAGCCGATTGACCTTCCTTTCAGTGTTGTTTCTATCATTCTACCTCTCCCTTCCGAAAAAAATCAGTAAAAACATATTTAAGGAAAAAAAGATTTACAATGTGATATAGGCACTTTTTTTATTGTATGATTTTTATTATTTTAATTTTAACTTCATAAATTAAATTTGTTGGGGTGATTGGTTAATAGTGATATAGGCACTTTTTTAATATTTAAGAAAACGATTTTAAATATAATGTTACATGCAGTAAACATTAATATTTCAAGAAAAAATATTTTAAACATAATAATATTACCAAAACTGTACTAACATAGTATAATATCACAGAAGTTGTAGGAAATATTAAAAATCTGCAAATAACAGGATTACTTCTATTATATTCTAAAATATTTTTTCTCTTGATCTATTTAGGCACTTTAAAAAAATTCTTTATTGTTAGTGATATAGGCACTTTGATCACAAAATACTAATAAGCAGTTTTAAGCTTGGTGTTGGTGTATTTGTTTGTTTTTTATAGAATGGAATAAAACTGAACAATTCTTCCTTGTGTGGTTCTGTTATTGAATTTGAAAATTGATATGGTACATGTGACCTTGCTGCTGATCTTCATTTGCTTCAAGAGTATAGCCTAAAACAGCGGTCGCCAACCTTTGGGACCTCACGGACCACCAGTGGCCCACTGGTTGCCGACCACTGGCCTAAAATTATCATTTGATGATAAAGAATGCCAATTTGATTTTTAAATGTTTTAACTTTTAAAATAGTCTTTTTTGTGTGATAAAAGTTTGAGATTACTCTTTTGTTCCTGTTAAGCTATTCTTAAACCCTAGTTTGTAGTTTTAAGCTGCAAAAAATGCTTATTTATAATAGTAAATACACTTGAATCTGAACCATTTTATAGATTGAAAACTGCAGAGATGGTTTGTGCTAATTTATTGTTTGACACATGGTCATTATGTAATTTGTAATAGAAGTATATAATAGAAGCTTATACTTGTCTTCTCAGTTATATTTAATATGATAGGTTATAAATGGCTCAACTTTCTCAGTTAATATAAAATAGAGGAAATTTTTTGTAAGTTAAATAGACTGGTTTAAAAGTCATTACATTTTAACTAAAATTAAGGAAAGGGAACCTGGGTAAAGCATGGCTTAAACACCCACGATTTTATAGAGGTTCCATATTTATCAATCTTGAACATGGAATAAATCAGGTAATTTGAATAAAACCTTACGATAGTTCCCTATTTTATCCCTTTCTCTCTATTCCTCATGTTTCTTAACTGAAACTTTTTTAAAAAATGCATTTACATGTATTTATAGAGATATTACAAATGCAGTAGTATTCTAAAACTATAAATGGGAGCTTCTTATTCTGTGGTTAGCTCAGCAGTATGTCTAGCTTTTAAATGTTTCTTGTGCTCTTAGAGTGGGGTTTTATTATTAGAAGGGACCTTAGCAATAATTTAATTTGACTCTGTTATTTCATAGATGACAGGTTTGGGTCTGAAGAAGTTAGGTCACTTGCCCAGGGCTCTCCAGCTTCATAGCAGATCTAAAGTGGAGTTCTACTCTCCCAGCTCAACATAAGGCTTTTCCACTTTTGGCAGACCTTCCCTTCAGTCCCATCGTGTGGTGGCCTTGTCTCTTTTTCATAGTAGTTGCCTATTGTTTATCCTATTTCTAACAATTTTATCTACCTCAGTGGCTTCTTTGTCTTCTGTGTTGCTAGCTGACAGGCACTGCCATGGAGTGAAACCTGTTGGGGGGTGAGGGAAGCAGTTGCCTGCTTTTCCAACCCTCAGAGGCTGGCTTCTAACCTCTAAGAGGCTGAACATGTCTTCTCAGAGTCACTTGTGAGGAAATGGTTTAGAGGCCGTTATGCTGGAACCTGCAGAACCCTGGAGAGATCAGATCAGTCCTGTGTTAGTCCTGTCCTGGCATGTTTATTAACTGGCTATCAGGAGTCTTTTGTTCTGCTGATGGGTTGGGATAGAACCAGAGTTTTTTTAGGCCCACCTGGCTGGTTAACCAGCTAAATCTGCAGGAAAAGAGAAAGTAAAGTGGTATCTTGACAAATCTCTAACTTGTTCAGGTTTGACTGGGACAGTATCTGTTCTGAGGTGTGAGGACTTAGAATTGAATAGGATTATACCTGAAAGCAAATGAATGAAAGGATTGTCTCATATAGCAAGAATGAGGCTATTTTCCATGTCCTTCTGTGTTCTCATTGTGTGGTATCTAGACTAGTGTGAGGGTCACTACGATATGCTTATGTTTGTGCCTGTTTCTTCCACTAGACTCTGTCTTATTCATTTCTGTCTCCAGTGTATATCTCCTGGTAGCCATTTAATAAAGTATGGTTGATTTAATCAAGTCTTCTATTTTTTTAAATTCAAGATTAATATTAAATACTAGAGGCCCGGTGCATGAAATTCGTGCACTGGGAGGGGGGAGTGTCCCTCAGCCCAGCCTGCCCCCTCTCACAGTCCGGGAGCCCTCAGGGGATGTCCTACTGATGGCCTAAGCCACAGTCTGGCCTCCCTCTGCAGGAGGCCACCAGGCTGATCAGGGGAAGGTGCTGCACCTATCACCCCGCTGCTGCTGCCACTGCCAGCCGCCACAGCCGCCAAGGTGTTTTCATCAACACAGACTCCAGTCCCTTCACCACGAAAAAATGACAACTTTCTTTAGGCATTTTCAAGATGTCTCTTTCATAGGATATAACATTTCTTTCTTTTTTTTTTTTTTTATCCTCACATGAGGATATTTTCCCATTGATTTTTAGAGAGTGTGAAAGAGAGAGGGAAAGACAGAGAGAAACATCAATGTGAGAGGCACACTTAGATTGGTTGCCTCCTGCATGAGCCCTGACCTGGGCCCTGGCCAGGGAGGAGCCTGCAACCTAGGTACATGCTCTTGATCAGAACGAACCCGGCCCCCCTGCGGGTTTGTGTCTCCGCTCTGGCCCCAGCAGCCCAGTGCCACAGCTGTGGGGCTGTGGCTGGGGGCCGCCCCCCCCCCCCCCCCCGCGTGTTGTTCTCTCTGGCTCTGGGGTCAGGCACGGGCCACCCTGTCTGTTGTTCTCTCAGGCTCTGGGCCCATGCCAGGCCCCTCCTCCTGAGCTGGTCGTGACCGTTACGGCGTCCTGGCCTAATTTGCATATTACCTCTTTATATATGTAGATTTGGGGTCTTCCTACAGTTATTTCTCCTTTCCAAGCTGTTCTCCAGATTATTTATCTTCAGACTATTGACTTCTCTCTCAAAGTTAAACTAAGTAACCACCTCTACATTCTATCATCAGTCAGATAGTAAGTATTCACTGTGTTTAAAATGTTATGTTTTATTATTAGACTAGAGGCCTGGTGCACGAAATTCGTGCACGGGAGGGGGTTGTCCCTCAGCCCAGCCTGCACCCTCTCCAATCTGGGACCCCTCGAGGGATGTCTGACTGCCCGTTTAGGCCCGATCCCACCAGACCGTCGGACATCCCTCTCACAATCCAGGACTGCTGTCTCCCAACTGCTCACCTGCCTGCCTTTCTGATTGCCCCTAACTGCTTCTGCCTGCCAGCCTGATCACCCCCTAACCACTCCCCTGCCAGCCTGATTGATGCCTAACTGCTCCCCTGCCAGCCTGTTTGCCCCTAACTGCTCTCCCCTGCAGGCCTGGGTCCCTCCCAACTGCCCTTCCCTGCAGGCCTGGTCGCCCCCAACTTCCCTCCTCTGCTGGCTTGGTCACCCCTAACTGCCCTCCCCTGCAGGCTTGATTGCCCCCAACAGCCCTCCCTTCCAGGCCTGGTCCCTCCCAACTGCCCTCCCCTGCTGGCCTGATCGCCCACAACTGCCCTCCCTTGCAGGCCTGGTCCCTCCCAACTGCCCTCCCCTGCTGGCCATCTTGTGACGGCCATCTTGTATCCTGATGGGGGCAGGATCTTTGACCACATGGGGGCAGCCATCTTGTGTGTTGGAGTGATGGTCAATCTGCATATTACTCTTTTATTAGATAGGATGCTATTGGGAAAGTGGTTATGATCTAGGTGGTGAGATTAGGAAGAAGTAGAATAATACTCAGAACAACTTAAAGAGGAAGTCCTTATATTAGAAGTTTAAAATTTAGGAAAACATACTAATAAAATGATTTGCAAAGTTACCAAATGAAAAGTAATGCAGTACAGTAGTATTTCCAATACTTAACGCTTTGCACTCGCTTGCTTTTTTCTCGATTCCTTTATTCTAATGCTAACTGTGTCGAGTCACACTCGACATCCGAGTGCAAAAGGTTAACAACCAAAAGGGATGAATGCTTCACTAACAGTTTGATCACAGCAACATGCTAGGCAGCATAGAGAAAGAAACACTGTCCTTGTCCTATCTGGGTGGCTATTAATATTTTGGCTCTTATCTTATGTTCACCTTTATGGATATTTAAAGGGAGGGAATTTTGTAGCTAATTCCAGGGCAACAGAAGGATTTTTAGTAAAAATGTATGTTAAAGATCAACTGAAAATATCATAGATGATAGATATCTGAGGGGAACCAATAGGATTTGGAATTAGATTTGACAATCCTTTAGTAAATATCCTTTAGGCAAGGAAGAAAGGCAGTTGGTTAGTTCATATAATTCTTGCATCCCATTTAGTGTCATTTTTGTTTTCTTACGTTAATAAATTAATACAAGTTCACACACAAAAAACCACTCATAACCCCCCCCCAAAAAACAACAACAACACACAAACAAACACAAAAACAAAATCACTTGGATGTTAGGGAGGTCCTGGAACTTGTAGAGAGAGAAAGGAACTTTAAAAATGAAGGCTTTCATTTTTTTCTCCATTGAAATGTCTTATACTTAAAAATATTGTATTGATATAATTCTTACAAGATTGTTTACTGTTTTCCAATTATACACTCTTATTTCTGTCTTACTTGATAACACCTTGCTTACAAGGGGCACGCTTCATTCTTGCTTTCACACAGTGAACATTTATTGAGTACTTTGTATGTGCTAGATATGTTCTAGGCACTAGATTTACAGCTTTGAGGATATTCAGAATCTTATCTCATGGAGCTTACTATGTGTAGAAATAGAATAAACAAATTAACAAAGATAATTTCAATGATAAGTGCTACGAAGGAGAAAAAGGCAGAGTAAACCGTTAAGGTGACAGACTAAGGGAGGCCCTTTTCTGTGGAGTTGGCGGGATGCCCTCTGGGGAAGTGACATCTGAGCAGATATGTGGCTGCATGGTCCGAGGGGTGTTTCCCTGGCGGGAGCTGCTCTGAGGGACTCTGAGACATTGAACAAGCTGGGTGTGTTCTAGAACATTTGTCTGTATCATCAAGACGCAGCAGGTAGTTCACTCAGTTGTTAAATTGAAGCACTTAAACATTGACACCCCCCATGTTTAAATCAGGCCTTTGTTGAACAGTTTGTGGTTTCCAAAGTAAAGCTAACTGGGCATTTTATAAGTTAGCCCATGACACTGGCCTCATAAGTATGATGCCCTAATTTAGTTATATGTCTTGTATAAGTCACATTTTTATAAAAATTGTGATCATTCTTTAATGCCCACTGTTATTTAGTTGCACTATCTTGGATACAGGCATGTTTTTTCTAAGTGTGGAATGGGTCTGTTACTACAGAGCTAGTTTCTGTTTGATCAGCTCTCTCATGTAATGAATGCTAGACATAAAGCAAATTAAAAACTATTGTTTGTGACTAATGACCAGGACTGTTCAGTCTGCTCTCAGGGCATAATTAGAGCACTTAACTGTGCTTGAATAATTGGAGAATAAACTCACTGATTGCCTAACATGTCTGTAGATTTGTGTAGAGACCCTGAGTGGAGTCACTCTGAAGTGGCACTTGCAGCTTGCCCAGGGCTCTCTGTGCTGGCAAGCCTCCCTGATCTGCTAAGCGGTATCGCTCCAGTTAGGATTTAATGTCAAATTAAATAATTGCGCTTGTGTGTACGTGTTTGTATAACAGTTCCCTACCAGGAAACCAAGTTTTATATTCTACTTGGCTGGGTTGCATTTGAGTGATTTGTTTGAGGTATTCTTTTTTTTTTTTTAATATATTTTATTGATTTTTTTTACAGAGAGGAAGGGAGAGGGATAGAGAGTTAGAAACATCGATGAGAGAGACACTGATTCAGCTGCCTCCTGCACACCTCCTACTGGGGATGTGCCCGCAACCAAGGTACATGCCCTTGATCGGAATCGAACCTGGGACCCTTCAGTCCGCAGGCCGACACTCTACCCACTGAGCCAAACTGGTCAGGGCTGTTTGAGGTATTCTTACACCGCAGAGCAGTGAGCACACAACCTGTGGAGGAGTTTCTCTTAGCGCTCGCCTTGCTGGCTGACTTCTTCACCAAAGCCTCACTAGACTCCCATTACTGTTTTTAAAATCAAGTGTGCAGCTTGGCCTTTCCTGCTCACTGAGCTGGATATGTGCTGTGTTTTCCACTAGATCTGTATCTAATTTATGGTAAAGGGAACACAAAAACAAAAATTATTTATATTTTGGCACCTAACGCCATTGTAGTTAAGGGACTGTTGGCATTTTCTTAGAGAGGTTTATAACTTGGCACTTTTACTTGGCTTTGGGCCAAAACATTGCTATTTCTGTCCAAAAGCAAATTCTTTACCAAATTTCATAACTGAATGTGCTGTGGTTTATAATGTGTGGAGGCGGAAGAGCTGTCACAATAGGTCTTTGATGCTCTGATACGCTGTTTGGTTACAAAGTAGAATTGTGTGTGGTGTTTATTCATACATGTTAATCTTTCCCCAGTCTGATTTCATTGTTTTTAATGTTTTGAAATAAGTTGGTTTAACATGATTAATAGAATTAATTTTTAATGGGTTCTTCCCCTTTAAAGAATTATACTATGTGATGATTTTTTTCGTTCTTTTTAACTTATCAACTTCTATTATTTATTATAAAATTTAAAAGTACTTTGTGGCATTGATCTTTGTATGAGAGACTTGAAAAATATTAAATAAAATAAGCCTCTCCTTGGTCTAATTTGGTGGTATTTAAAGCTTTAGTGAAAGACAAATATCATATGATTTCACTAGTATATGAAATCTGAAGAATAATATAAACGAACAAACAAAACTGAAACAGACTCATAGATACAGTGAACAGACTGATGGCTGCCAGAGGGATGGGGGTTGGGAAGCTTTGTGAAAAAGGTGGCAGGAAGTGCAAATTGGTAGTTACAAAATAGTCATAGGGATGTAAAGTACAGCATAGGGGAATCTATCTATCTATCTATCTATCTATCTATCTATCTATATATATATATAAAAGGTTAATATGCAAAGTGTCCCCTCGGGAGTTTGTCTGGGAGACCGGGAGTTCGCTTGCTATGATATGCGCTGACCACCAGGGGGCGGCGCGGAATGAAGGAAGACCCCAACCGGCAGCCAGGGAAGGAAGGCCCCGATCGGCCCTGATCACTGCCAGGCCTAGGGACTCTACCCGTGCACAAATTTTGTGCACTGGGCCTCTAGTAGAGTCAATAATATTTGTGAACATGAACCAGCGATCTTTTCTGTCAAAGAAAGGAGGGGGTCGCAATCTTACCACGCCCCTTCCTCTGAATTAGGCTCCTCCTTACCTCGCCCCTTCCTCTGAATTAGCCAATCGTGCAGTTACGTGAATCTGAGCTTTGAGTTCTGACCAATCAAGTCAGAGTCAGAGTGAGGGGCAGGGCAGACCATGTTAGAATAAAACTTGAATGGACTTCCCAAATAAAACTCGAATGGACTTTCAGTTGGGTGTAGTTTGCCCATGATTTTCAGCCGGCATGCACCCTTCTGCAGAAGTAGATTTGCCTTGCCAATCCAGTTTCACATGTTTGTCTCATCCCCATGACACCGTTGCCTAGCATTTCTAATATGTTGTAGTAACTAGAGGCCTGGTGCACGAAATTTGTGCATGACCAGCGGTCAGGGCCCATCTGTGGGGTGACCAGTGGGGTGATCAGGGGCCCCTGCTTGCACCCGCCTTGGCCTGGCACTGCCCGCTCACCAGCCCCGCCCCCCGCCACTGCCGCCAGTTGCCGTCTTTGCGGTGACTGGTGGGGTGATCGGGTCCCCGCTCACACCCGCCTTGGCCTGGTGCCACCTGCTCACCGGCCCTGCCCCCCTGCCACCAGTCGCCATTTGTGGGGTGACCGGTGGGGCGATCGGGGTCCCCACTTGCACCCGCCTTGGCCTGGCACCACCTGCTCACCTGCTCCACCATCCTGCCACAGTCTGGCTCTCATTGGGGCCCATCAGTGCTGGCAGCGCCTCCATTGCTGTCCACTGCCAGCACTACATTGCCAACGCCCGCCATGTTCTGTGCCGCCCCCTGGTGGTCAGCACACGTCTAACTCCCGGTCGGTCGAACTCCCACCCGTGGGGACAATTTACATCTTAGCCTTTTATTATGTAGGATTATGTATGGTGCCAGGTGGGTACTGAAAATATTAGGGGGAACATTTTGTAAAGTATATGATTGTCTTTACACCTGAAACTAATACAAAGTAATACTGAATATAAACTAATTAAAAATAAAGCTTTAGTAACTGAAATAATTAAAATTTTCTTTAACTGTTTAATGGGCAAATCCATTTTCTTAAAAATAACATAAGACTCATCAATACTGATATATCAGAAATGGGTTAAATATGTTAGCCATTTACATTTACCCATAATTTCACAGGCATACCCTGGAGATATTGCAGGTTCAGCCCCAGACCACCATGATAAAGCGAGTCATAATCTTTTTGCTGGTGGAGGGTCTTGCCTTCAATTTGTAAAAAACGCAACATCTGTGGAGTGCAATTAAAGCAAAGCGCAATAAAAAGAGGCATGCCTGGACTTACTACCCTGTATCCATTAGGTATCCTTTTTGTGTCTGGAGGATACCTTTTGCCTGGGATTTTCTCCAGTTTGCACAATTACTTCAGAAATGTATGGTAAATAAATTACAAAGATTTCTTTGAAATTAGTCCCAGAGAAGAGGTGCCCATAAAAACCTCTTTTACATTCTTTGGCATGCATAAGACTCCCTTACAACAGTGTCATGGACAAGAGCCCCTATATAATGTGTTAATGAGTTCTTAACACGTTTAGGTAAGACTGCTGACTCACTGCCCAAGATAACATGGTTGAGGCAGCTTTAATAATTTGTCTCCTAAGAAAATAGAAGAATGGTTTAGAGAAGCCAAGGTGATCACTTCACTTAGGTTTTGTATTATTACCATCATTTATTGTTCGTCGTATTATCACTAACAACAACCTAGTTTATTTCTAAGAATTTACTTTCTTGCAGTTTGCAAATTCCCTCATCTGCCAATCTGCAGGCAAGATTTTAATTGCATTGCAATTTCCAGTCAAGTAACCATTACCAGGGTTGCTCTTGCCAGGCTCTGTCCTGTGGTGGAGGGACACTGTGTTCTCTTCACATGCTTATGTTGGAAAGTGCAGGGATAAGGCAGGGGTCCTACCTGAAGCAATCCCGGGGTATTTTTAATGTCCTTTAATTGCCGTTCAGGATGTGAGTCAGACCAGACACAATTGGATCTGGTGACATAGTTCATGACTGCCTAGTGGTGTTTACATAAAGGTGAAGTAGATTTAATAAGTAAATCTGAAGCTATTACTGATGTATAATTTATTTTTCATTAACATCTATTGATTCTTAAGTAGTGTGAAATTAGTTCCAGTATACCTTATGTGTTCTATGTCTTTATTTTGTTTTGCTTGTGATCCCTGGATAGCATTGTTGCGGGGAGAAGGGGGTGGAGGAAATGGAATTAAGAATTTGACAAGGGCCTTGTTATCATGATCAAACCATGATCAGACTTATTTTCTAGATGTTTGATTTTCTTAAGACAGTATGATAATGTTAGCAGGTAAAAAATATGTTGAGTTTAAATTCTTCTCTGCATACATTTGGCATATGATTCTATTTTGTTTTGTACTCCTCTAGGTGCTTTGTGTGTGAGAATTTTAAATTTACATGCACATTTTATAGTAGTCATTCTCTCATCCTCCCATCATGGCCAGCGAAGTGGCGGCCGACTTGCCTTCTCTCTTCTGCCTTGAAGTCATTGGAACTTGACCTCAAAGTAGAGGGTTTTTTGGCTTTTGGTATTTAGCTCAAACTATATTCAGTGATATGAGAGATGTGGACTCTTAGAAGAGTATTAAGAATTTTAAGATTCGTACCTGACATCTTTTTTTATTGAGTTGTTGACGGTTAGGGGTAGTCATCATTTTTCTCCGTTGCAATCTCTTAGGGTTTTATTTTTTAAATGAAACAGTATGAGGCATCCAAATAATTTCATCATTAATTACGTTTCATTTCCCCTAATTCTTATGTGTGGGTAATACTTATTCTCAAGTGGCCAACATTTTTAATGTACTGTGTACATATATTAAAAGCGTAGAAAAATAGTCTTGGCAGACACTGAAATAATTGGCTTTTCCAGCCAAGATAGGTTTATAAAACATTCTGAAATTTAAGAAGTGAGAGGGAAAGAATTTTTCTTTGCATTAATGTCATATTTTATTAACCCTTTACCTCAGGCTATAAAATTTTTCTGCAGCTTTTTTTTATTTTTTATTAGGTAAGCAGCTAGGGGAAGAAGGGTAGTTGATTTATTCTAATTGTCAAATATCTTCAGGCTCAATTCCCCTGGCCCTGGTCAGGGCCTGTGTGGGAGGCAACCAATCGATGTCCCTCCCTCCCTCCCTCCCTCCCTCCCTCCCTCCCTCCCTCCCTCCCCCCCTCCCCCACCCCTCGCCTTCTCTCCTTCCCCTCCTACTTTCTCTAGAAATAAATAAAGTGATAATTTTGAGAAAGGAATAAAAACAACAACATAATTCTGACTTTGAGATCTATAATCTTTAATAGGAAACTTTTAAAAACAGCATTTAGAAATATTTGATAGTATCTCATGGTCTGTGATTGGACTGTACTTTTATATTCTTATTAGTACTCATAAAATCAACAGCTTTTCATGATCAGGCATTGACATCTTATATCTTGCACACTGCTCTGTTAGGAAATAGACTGAGCAACAGTGGTTATTTTGAAGTTAATAGAAATAGTGTACATTTTATACAGAAAAATTGCTTTATATAACATTCAAGGGTTAGTGGACAAGGAGAGAGAAGGGAGGGGAGGGAGGCAGGGCAGGAGCATGTGGGGGGAGCAAGAGAGATTACATTGTCCTTTTCCATTTTAGCTAGTAGTTTGGAATACAACTGTAAAGTTAAATTTTTTGGAATTGTTACTACCCCAAGTGGGAATATAAACTATATTGAACAAAATTTATTTAGCCTGTTAAAAAGTCAACCTAAAACTATAGTTAATTAGCTTACATTACATCACTTCTAGTAGAGACTCAAACTGGTACCGAGCTCTATCAGGTGAGCTGACTGCTACCCATATGGGGCTTTAAGATAATGATGAGTTTAAATTTCCTCTTAGAGCTAAGTGAGAATAAAACTGGAGGCAATAAATACTCTTGGCCAAAGCCATTAAATGAAAAAGCTGGGAATTCTCCAGCTCTTGACTTAAATTGTTTGTTTATCAGCTGGCGCCTAGTCTGGAGTCAAGAGCTGGAGATTTCTATCTGTGACAGAACTTTGAAACTCTTGCAGGACACTTTCATTTCAACTTAAGGTAACTTGAGTTTATAGCTTTGGCTTTAAAGATTACTAATGATTTACTCATTTCCTTACCATTTAACCAGAGTGGACTTTTTCCCAGGAAGGGATCTGTGTTTATTTAGGGCCTTTGTCTGCCGAGGGATTAAAAGGCAGCCCACCAGCATTGTGAACTTGATGGTAATAAAAGGTCACCAAAACACACCATAAAAACATTCTTACCATGGAATTAATTATACAGTGTAATTTTACAAAGCAGCTCGGTTACTCCATCCCTACCTTCCCCCCATTCTTAAACATTTCATCTTTTAAAAATGAAAGCTTTGTGACAGTTTAAGGTTTTTTGGGGGGAAAAAATAGTTTGCTTCTTTTTTGATAATTAAACACTGAGGAATTGGCACCTGTAGTAAATTGCATAAAGTTTTAAAGTAAAAATGATCATTATTGTTAAACTCTGAGATGAATAACTTGTTTGGGAGGAGGGTAGAGTCGTCAAAAGGGATGGTTGGAGTTTCCTAGAACAGTTGAGTTTCTAAAAACCTAAGCCTAGTTAAGAGTTTTTCTGTGCCACCAGATGGCATTGCATCCAAACCTGCTTGTGATAACGGGAGGATTTTAAAATACATTTTTTTTTTTGTTCACAGGAGGTCATAATATGTTCTCTACATTTTGTTTTTGAAGTTCATGTAAAAAAGCAACTAAATCAAAGTTGATTAAATATCTCCAAAGAACTGAAAAGATTTCCGAACACTGCAAATATTTGCTTTTAGGTGGTTAATATTGAAATGAAAGTAAATTAAAATGTTGAAACATTTGCAGAGGATAGCCTTTTTTGTTGTTGTTTAGTAAACGAACATTTAACCGTTGGTTTTGTTTTGTTTTGCTTGCTAAAACACTCCAGAGAGGATCCTGCCTATGAAAACCTTTACAAATGTTATAAAAATCCCCTCTGCGTGGCCCTACTCTCCCCCAACACACAAATACACATACACGCTCACACTCGCCCCAGCCCTTATATAAAAAGTGTCCGCAGGTTTCACTGTATGGGAATTTATAAAAGGAGGGAAAGACCTCTGAAAGGTGCAGGTTAGTCCTTCTCATAAGCCTAACTATGATTCATTAGGCCATTCATGTTCATGTTTTAGACGCTGTTTTGGGGAAAGTAAATTCCTGCAGTTTCCTGTACTGGTTTTGAGGGACTCTCTTCAGTCTTTTGAATCAACTCATTTTAAGAAAGTGATACGTAAAGCATAAAAAAAAGCTCTTACAATTTTATAAAAGTAAGATTTTTTCATTAATGTTTTATTTTTACAAATACGTAAATTATTTAATCCAACTATCTGGATGCAATGATACGTTGTTAGAATAAAAAAGGTTTGGTGTACATTCTATTGATTTTTAGCCTTTTAAAAAATGTATTTGCCATGCAGAGAGATGCTTAATGCTTAGCTTTGATCATTTATCAAAAAGTTTTATGAAATGGTACTCATTTTATACTCTACCCTCTTCTCTGAGGTTTCTTAGTGTGCACAACCTGTTTAAGAAATGTATATGTTTTCAAAGTAAATGTTTGACCCCCCACCTTGATGGTCTTGCTTTTAAGCATGGGCACATACACGCACACACACCCTTCTCTTCCCTATATTTTGAATAACTTGGTTAGAATGTGTGTTGTACTACAACTAAATATATACAACCTTCATTATTACGAAGAGAGAACTTTATTTTTAAAATTAGGAAAATTTCACATTTGAAAGTAGTCTAGACAAAGGTACTCATGACATTTAACCCTGAATATTTTAGTTTTAAATTTGATACAACAGTCTGCTTCTTAGCTTTGTTGTATGCTGATATTTCTACTTATTTAACATCAAAAGCTGTATTGGTTTCTCTTTATAGATTGTGCCTGTGTTCTGGAATTGCCTCCTGCTGTACATGAATTGCTTCTTGGCTTGTTTTGTTCGAATTTCTCACCAGGGTTTTTTTTGTGTGTGTGTGTGTGTTTTTGTAGCCAGCATTGAAAAAAAATAAAAAGAATTTGATACACTAGAATAATAAAGATTACACTGACTATTCATAATTATAATTAAGCTGCCTAGCTCAGCATATCAGTTTTACGCAGTTAGAATAAACACTTGCAAGTCTCTTGTGATAATGTGCATCTATATAATTGCCTACAGTGATTCTGTTTTTCTAGTTATTTCTATAATGTTAAATGACTTTTTTGCCAAAATTCCAGAACTCTGCCTTTTTATTTAAAAAAATAATAGGAAAAAATGCTTACTTGTTTGGGTGTATGTAATTCAGTAATGAAGCATTTAGATTTTGGCTTCTCTCATTTCAGTTGAAAATAGTATTGGTGTAAGTGAGTGTTACCATGGGAACCTCCACATACATATAAAAGGCAAGACTGTCTAAGTGGAGGAGGAGGGGCTGTGTACTAAAATACCACTATCCTTAATGATCTATTTTATGTATGTGTTGGGGTACAGGGGAAACTAGGATGAGAAGGGAAGAGAAAGTAGTGCAGAAAGTAAATGTCAAAACTTAAAACTGTGTACTCATACTTCTGCAGTCTCATAGGTAGAAGTGTTTCTTTTTTAATTTGAAATGTGATTCTTAATAATTTATATCATTTACATATGTTGGGGAGTTTTTGCATACATTATTATTATCATTATTTTTTATACCTTAAACTATGTTGATAGAACATGCTTAACTTACTTGATTTTAGATAAAATAATTAATTTAGTGAAATTTGTTGGAAAGTTAGGATTTTAGTCACTAAGATGGCTTTAATTATAAATTTTTTAAAGATAGTTATCGTACTGAATTCTTTTTTACAAGCCTGAAAATCAGGAAAAAACAACTTTGCCTTTGCTGACTAGGAGACAGTTAATGTGGCTCAATGAAGAGCTGCATTTAGGCTTTACAGTATTGTTTTACAGTATTGTTAATATTAGATTTCTTAAATAATTTTAGTACTTTTCTGTGAATATTATGTAAGAAGACAATGACTTACTGTATGTGCATGTACAGTATTGTATGGTTTTCTAAGAAGCATAATGAAAAGCCCAAAGCAAGCATGAGATCCTTTTATATCCCTTAGGGAGCACGTGTGTAGCTGCTGATAAAAATGATCCGAGAACAGCCACTTTAACTACGTAAAGCAACATTTTTATTTTTCATATATTTAGGTTACAAAAAAACAACAACAATGAAATTGTGCCAAACATAAGTTAGCCAGGTAAAATGTAACATTGCTATCACAGTTTTGACACTGTGGATACTGGTTATCAGATACATACGTAAAAATGAAAAAACCGTTAACCTGACAAAAACTGTTTAAACTTACTCTTTTAGTCATTCCAGAGAAAAAGTAAAGCTGCCAAGGTAATAAAACATCTGGAAGTTTTTAAATTAAAAAGAGTAATTTAAATTTTAAAAAGGGAGGGGAGGAATGGGAGAAGAAAGTGGGGGGGAAAGACTGCACACTGCTCCCAGGCCTGGCTGTGTCTGATGTGAATCCACCCGCAATGCAGATGTGTTGTTCCAACTCCACACAAACAACTTGGGCATCTCTTCGCGGGTGGGTGAGTGTTGGGGTGTTTAGAAGTGAACTGGGATCCAAAGAGTTTGTCATCAGTGAATTCTGTGGCATTAAAAAAAGGCAGGGTTGAGAATAAAGAAGAGAGTGTTTGCATAGAATTAGTTTTATATGCAAGTAAAACCTTCGAGTGGTGTGAAATAATTCATAACTGAGAGAATGCTTAGTCGTCAGTAATTTTAGTCTTTATTTTTAAAGAGTAAGGCCTCACTGTGAAATGCTCAACAACCAAGATACCGTATCACTTTTAGGTATACTTTTGGCATATGATATCTGCTTAGTTTTAAACTTGACTTTTTCGGAACAAGAAGACTAAAATATATATATATATATATATATATATATATATATATATATATATTATTATTATTATTATTATTATTGAAAAATAGGTAGTTAGAGGGAGAAAAAGTCAACTTTAGAAAAAAAATACCTAAGAGAATGAAAGTAAGGACAACATTTGCGCTGGTTTTCTGTTTCGTTTTTTGTCTGCTGCTTATCCTCCACACCTCCCCCCTTCCTTGGAGGAAATCTGACAATCTTAATGGAGTGGAAAGCATAAAAAAAGCCACCTAGCCTTATCAATAAGTGCATTCAAAGTAGTTTAACTACCTTTAAAAAGTTTCACAATAGAGAATTTTTTAGAAGAAGGCAACTAAGATGTATAAGTACCTCTGGTGTGTTAGGCTATCGTGCTGGATGGTTTGTGTGTTTTAAACCATTTAGTCTTTATAGTAACCTCATGAAATGTAGATTACCCTTATTTTATTTTATTTTTTTAGTGAGGAAAGGAATGATATGACAACGTGCAATTATAAGAATTTGCCTGATGTAACAAAGACATTTTAGGTAGAGGATTTTATGCTAGGACTAGTACTTTCAAGTTTGGGATTTCTTTTGGTGATAAAGTAATGAGAAAGCTTTGACTTATTTTATTTAAAAATAAAATCAAAGAAAATACATTTGCATGCTCCATTGATACCACCATTCACTGACACCCCCCCTACCAAAAAAAACCCACAAAAAAACCCACCAAAATATAGGAAAAAATATTAGCTGACTAAAAGAGTCCACTTAGGTAATTTAGAGCAATTTAGTTTTTAGTTTTATATGCTTGAATTTAGTCAACCACAGGAATAAAAGGGACAAGAAAATGTGGAAACAGAAGTGAAAACCACAAGTTTCAAACTTTCTAAAACAACTTCCTTGGAAGGTCTTTTAGAATTTTCGGTATTAAAAAGAGCCAAAGGCTATCTTATTTAGCTATGTAGTCAGAGTATGCGTACACAGGACAGTTTCACATAAGTTTTCTCTTTTAACTTGTGTTTCAAAATTTTTCTTTCCCAATATAAGTTATTTAGTTAAATATACAGGCAGTCCTTGGGCGGACTCGATGTATGTCGTTTCGTGGTTACGTCACCATCTCCCATTTATTTATAAAAAAAAAAAAAAGATCCGTCATTTCGATGAATGTACATATGTGCTTTGTGTTTTTTATTATTTACCACAAGTAAAGGTCAGGAATTGTTCTCTTTCTTTTAATTTTTTTTACCGTTTCACTTCATTACTGCTGTGTATGTGTCCATGTGAGTGACGTAGGTGCTTATGTAGGTGGGTTCCGACTTACAGCGAAAATCGCATTACGTCGCGCCATAGGAGCGGATCTCCAATGTAACCCGAGGATCTACTGTACTTCAACAACTTTTTAAATACCAAAAATTGGCTTTTACAAAATATTAGTGGGAATCTCAGGGTGCATGTATACTTTAAAAAATGTTTTTATTGATTTTATTTTTTAAAAATATATATACCGTATTTTCCGGCATATAAGACGACTGGGCGTATAAGATTTTCCTGGGTTAAAAAGTTGTCTTATACGCCGGAAAATACGGTATATATATATACACACACACACATATATACCGTATTTTCCGGCGTATAAGACAACTTTTTAACCCAGGAAAATCTTATACGCCCAGTGGTCTTATATGCCGGAAAATACGGTATTTAAGGAAGGGAGAGAGAGAGAAACATCAATGATGAGAAAGAAACATCGACTAGCTGCCTCATGCACAACCCCCTCTGGGGATCGAGCAAACAACCCAGGCATGTGCCCTAACTGGGAATCGAACTGTGATCTGGTTCATAGGTCAGTGCTCAACCACTAAGCCACACCAGCCAGGCCATGTATACTTTTTAAAGAATGTTTATAGTACTCAGCATTAAGACCTACTACTAACAGTGTATCAAAGCTTATTGCTCAATAATAATAGTAATAATAATAAAGGGTAGTATTTAGTCTAATTTGACATTACGATTATCATTTTATGTTTTACTGAAATAATGATAATGTATTGGAGATTGATGATTTTCATCTTGTCAGTATTTTAAACACCTCTCAAATACAATTCTTCAGTAATGTTATGGAAAGAAATCTGTCAATAGCTTTTAACAGAAGGTCTTTTTTTAAAAAAATATATTTTATTGATTTTTAACAGAGAGGAAGAGAGAGGGATAGAGAGTTAGAAACATCGATGAGAGAGAAACATCAATCAGCTGCCTCTTGCACACCCCCTACTGGGAATGTGCCCGCAACCAAGGTACATGCCTTTGACCGGAATTGAACCTGGGACCCTTCAGTCCGTAGGCCGATGCTCTATCCACTGAGCCAAACCGGTTTCGGCAACAGAAGGTCTTTAAGAGTAATGGGGTGTGTGTGTTTTAATAGTAAATATAACTCTGTGAAAGATTCTTTCTATACCTAATTCAGATTATGTTAAAAAAAACAACATATACGAACAAACCCATATTCATTACAGCTTAACTATAAAACATAGGTTCATTGAAGGATATAAGAAAATATGTTTATGACATTTAAAAAAAATTGATCTTTAGAGAGGGAGGAAGGGAGAAGGAGAAACATTGATATGAGAGAGAAACATCGATCAGTTGCCTCTTGTAACCTAGGTCTGTGCCCTGGGGATTGAACCTGCTAGATCTGTGCCATGACCTTCCCGTGCACAGGATGATGCTCCAACCAACTGAGCCAAACCAGCCAGGGCTATGACATTTTGCTTTGCCAGTTTTTCCCTGCATTTTATAAAGATCAAGTATGCTGAAGAAGGAAAGGCTAATGTATATGTGGAAAACAAACTGAACCCACCCACCTCCTATTGTGCATATTCTAAGGGTGAGAATTTCAAGTGGTTAAGTATGTCTGGTTTCATCCTCATAGATTTCTAGCTTCAAACATGATCGACATCAGTTTAGAAAGACTGAAGAGGAGGCCTTTCTTCTCCTTGTATTGGTGTATTCAACAGGGGAAAAAACCCAGCCAATACTCTTGTTATAGCTCGGAGCACTACGGAAGGCCTTGTACCAGTTCCCAGATTCTTTTGGAAGTCATATGTGAAGATTCTTTCACTTGTTAGTTTTTCTTATTCCATAGATTTCCAACTTGTTATATAGCAAATTGTTTCTAGAAATGCTCACTAGATGTATTGCCATGAAAGGAGAGGGTAGAAAGGCAGAGCATATTGGCAAGAAATTTCTGGAAAAAAGAAATTAGAAAAGATTTTCTTACCCTAACCCTTACTGAGGTAAAGTTCCAAGGGACTGATGATTATTGCTGGTCAGAAAATTGTCTAACTGGATAATGATGAAAACTGGAGTTTAGCCAAGTCTTGTTTTTGTATGGTTTTGTTCTTTCTTTTCCTGTTGTTGGTTGTATTGGAAGGGACCTTTAGTGGGTCATCTGATTATGGCAGGATGAAGGTTAAGTTTAGCGTTGCCTGACTTCAGTGATGTTATCTTTTCCAACCAAAGTAGCCTATAATAATGAGATTCTTCATCAGAAAAAAATGAGCAGTTCTTGATCTTTATCTGTACATCAGTTTTAAGAGGTGATGTGTTTGTTGCAGATTGAGGTTGTGACTTTAAAAGGGTGAACTGTGCTATTTCAGGAAGTACACTAACGTGAACATGTGGCTGTTTTCAGGAAGGAGAGGTAATATGGAAAAACTGTAGTAAGGAGGGTAAAGAAAAATAAGACACCTAAAGAAGAATACCCATTCTGTTTCGTTGTTTAAGGGAGAGCACGAGGGAATTTGCATGCATTATCAATTGTATGTGGGCTTAAAGTTGAAAAAAATAGGGAAAAAAACAGCTTCAAAAAACAGCTTCAGAATGGTAATTATGATGTCCTGGCTGAGCACCCCTTATTAAGTATGTTTACTATACAGTTGATCACCAAAATAAACTTTATATAAATTCCAAAATAAGGAGTTGTTGGCTTTTAATTTGTGGTATGCGTCATGTGATTATGAGGGTCACACTTAGCCCCTAAGGAATGGAGGGTATTTTCCTCTGTTATTTCCTCTACGTTTCATAGTAACTTAAGCTCTGTAAATCCCCATCCCCCACCATTGGCAGTACAAATGAAGGTGATATCCTTCCTTTTACTTGTCTGAATTTTAAAGGTTTTTGAATTTGTTATATGTTGATACCACAATGTACACAATTACAAAGGGACCAACACAAGGGACTTACTAGTACAATTTGTCATGTAAACCATTGTTGAGGGGAGAAAGAAAACCTTTCCTAAAAAAGAAGCCCCCCATCTTTTGAAAAATTGCTATTTAATTTTATTTGCATTACTTTCTCATGCTTAATTTTAATCATAATTTTTAAAACTAACATAAATGTAAAGGATTTAAAGTAAAGTTTACATTAAAAATCAATCAATTGCATCTGTTTCTGCTGAAATTCCTTAAATAAAGTTCCTAACTTTTAAACTCTCTTTAAAATGGACATAAGGAAGGCATTTAATAAACTTTTTTCCCTCTGGACCCCAAACCACAGATTTGATGGACTGTTATTGGTGTATACTCACATGTGAACATGTTTTTGATATGGTGTTTGCTTTCTGAAGGGCTCCTTAGTTATTCCCTCCCAAGAATGATCTAAAATGGATGGATCTAAAATCTCATATTCTCTTAAGGTGTTCTGCATCTGACCTTTGTTTGAAGGGGCGATTGTGTTGTTATATGTCTAGTTTGAGTTGTACCACTTTGTCTTGGTCATGCTTCTGAGTGGGCATACTTTTTGCTTTTCTTTCCAGTGTTCACTCAGTACGTAATTATTGATATGGATTGGTGATAAAGTTTGTGTGGGAAAGAGGTCCTTGTTTCCTGTCTTTGTTGGTACTTGTGGGTTCCTAATCTCCTAAAAGTCTTGGGATGTAGGTCAGTACATCACAACTAGGGGTGGGTAGTTTTTTATGGTGAGGAAGAGGGAAAAAGATAGTATTGAAGCAATTCCTGTCTAGGTCTGCAAAGTGCAGATTGCATTTCTCTTCCAGTGGTGTTAGGTTTATAGCCCTTTTTTTGAAAAGTGCTATTAAGTGTTTGGAGACCTTTATCTTTCTCTGTTTTGTTGTAGCAGATGGAGTTGTCCTCTGGTGGCTTGCTAGGTATGATAAATGTTGTACTAAAACTGCTTGGTGGAAGTTTGATCTGGGAAGATTACTATTGCCTTCAGTTTCCTGAAGAAAATGGAATCATAGCATTCAAACTATGAGACAAACAAGCCCATCAGCTGATCAGCAATAAGAAGGTGTACTTTTCATTGATGCTTGTGATTTCTTTTTCTTTTCATCTTTTAACTGTTTATTGTATAATATAAAACTATAAAAGTAAGACTGCTCATTTCCATGTACATTTAATCTGTCCAATTGTTTCGATTACAGCCCAAACCTACATGTGAATACAGCCATCTGGGTTCCGATGTAACATCTGTAATATTGCATAGAAAAGGCACAGCTCTCAGGTCTGTGGGGAAAAGGTTACACTTCCTTTTTAGACAAAATCCTCCTCAAAACCATGCACCAAATGTCACTATGTGCATCTTTCCCAAAATCTTGGTTGTTTGCTTGTATGGACTGCACTTCTCTTCCAAAATTATTATCCCAAAGGATGTCCAAAATTTTTATTGGTTTTGTCTGCAATAGCATTTGATCCTGGCTAATTTTCAAGAAACATTTAGACTCATTCTTAGAAACACTGAAAACAATTGTACCCAAGCAGGAACATACACCTCACTGTTCGTTGGCAATTAAGGGAAATTAACCATTTACAGCCAGAATAGGTCAATATGCTTTTTTCGATATTTTCACAAAATGTAGAAAGGCCCAATCAAGGTTTTTAAATTAAGATAATTCATGTAAAATATCAATTGCTACACAAGGTAGAGTCTGTCTTTTTTTTTTAAAAAAAAAACATCTGTCGTTTAAGAAGGCTGCCCAGTGGTATTCATAATTCATTGTTTACCACAAAGGTGGTTAATATATTTAAGCTTTAAAAACAATCCATAAGTTGATACTTTGGCTCTTTGGGGCTTATTTATGTAAGAAATTTTCCTTGAGAAAGACATGCTGGGCGGGGCTGGGAGAGGACACCCATTGACAGTGATGTGCAGTGAAGTGACAGGATGAGAGCAGAATATTAAGAGCTTTGAATTTGAAGTGATTTTTTCCCTGTAAGTTATTTATTCCTTTTTTTTTTCTGTGTAAATATATTTATTTTACTGTGGAGTTCTAACAACATCTGGATCATAACATGTGCAGAATGTATGGTAGGAATGTATTCTCTTGTAAGAATGTCAATCTGTATTAAAAGTGAGGGGTCCGAGCCAGACCCCCGGGTCATCTCATCATATGCCCCGTCCATATTCATTTGTACTCTTTTCTCTAATGTGGGTCTATTTGAAATAAGCAAAAGGTATGGGTAAGGAATGTTTCAATACCTCCAAATTTTTAAAGAAAATGAAGCATCAAAGGGTTGATATTTTAAAATGTTTTTAGTAGCACTTTCTCTCTCGGACAGAAGGGGTAACCACACCACACCCTTGTTCACATCACAAGCTGAGAACTAGCCAGAGCCTCCACTACACCTCGAGTGTCTTTATCAATTGAGCCTTTTCTTTTCCTTTAAAGAAAGTTTAGGAATAAAAACCAGAAATGGTGATCAGTTTTGTCTGAAATAATCTAAATGCTAGAAATAGTCAGAACTTTTTCCTCAGAGCATACAGGGACAGATGTCTACACAATGAAAAATTGTTCCTATTTTATAAAAGAACTAGAGGCCCGATGCATGAAATTCATGCAAGAATAGGCCTTCCTTCCCCGGGCTGCCGGCACTGGCTTCCCTCTGGCACCTGGGACCCGGGCTTCCCTCTGGCCACCGGCAGGCACCTGGGACCCGGGCTTCCCTCGCAGCCCTGGCTTTGTCCAGAAGGACATCCAGTCTAATTAGCATATTACACCTTTATTATTAAAGACCAGAGGTCCAGTGCATGAATTCATGCACTGGTGGGGTCCAGCTGGCCCGGTGTGGCGGGAGGCGATCAGGGGTGGAGCTGGCTGGAGGGAGGGACTATGGGCCGAATGGGGTTGGGGGAGGCCAGCGTCCTGGGGTAGGGGCCAAGGGTGTTGGCCGGCCAGCCCTGCCCCTGATCGGAGTGGGGGGCCGATCGGGGGTGGAGCTGGCTGGGGGGAGGGGCTGTGGGCTGATGGGGTGAGGGAGGTCCCTAAGGTGTAGGGCCAGCCAGGAGGAAGGGCTATAGGAGGTTGGCTGGCCAACCCCACCCCCTATTGGGTTGGAGGGAGCGGTCAGGGGTAGGGCCAGTCGGGGGGAGGGGCTGTGGGCCGATCAGGGTGGTGGGGGCCCATCGGGGGAGGTGGGAGCCCATCAGGGGTGGGGCTGGCCAAGGGGAAGGGTCGCACGGGGGGGGGGGGGGCAGGCAGGGCATTGGCCGGCTGCCCTGCCCTTGATCAGAGTGGGAGAGGCCAATCGGGTGGGGCTGGCTGGGGGAGGGGCCGTGGGAGGTTGGCTGGCTGGCCCCACCCCTAGATCTGGCCGGTTCACTGGCTGCAGTGGGCATCATAGCGACCAGTTGTTCTGGTCGTTATGGCATTCTGGGGGCTGGCTTTTTATATATATAGGCGAGAGCAAAGAAATTATGCAGTCTCTTGTGCTCACAGAAAGCTTATGCAAGGGACATGGCGTTGAATCTTATATAGCATATCTTTCCATAGTTTTATTGCTAAAAAGACTTCTTTGGGCATATTTCTAATATTCTAAGAGACGTTCCTTTGGCCACATCTTTGATCCTTCAATTTTGATTAATTTGACTAGTAGTATTTTTAGAAAATTATGTGCTTCTACTAGCTTTTATGCCAGTTTGTGGTTTATCTACACTGGAATTGGAAGATGTTAGCCACCACTTAGCTACTGTGGTGAAATAAACATTTGATTCATTGAATCCTCCTAACGAACTTGTTATTAAAAACAGGTAGGAGTTTCTCACCAAATTACCTGGCATTCAAGATAGAGTTTTTTTCTAGATCAGCTGGATATAACTGGTAGTAAAGTTATAGCCTGACCTGTAAAACTCCCTCTTCCAGCTCCTTTATCTTTTATGTTTTATCTTTTATGTATTCCTAGCTTTGATAGTTAAGGGCAGCATAGTAAAGAATAATAGGAGTGTCCATAGTCTTAAGTCTTTTTTTTTTTTTTTTTCTTAAGCTGGTGTTGGGGAAACCCTCATTGGAATACAAGGTGGTCTTAGTGGTATCTGAAGTTAACTCGGGTCTGACTGTGGTTACAGCATGTGATGTATAGAATGCAAAAGAGTTTGATTAGGCGGATTCTGGCCGCACCTCCCACAATGATGTGGCCTGTGAAGGAGGCATGTACATTGGTTGCAGGCTCGATCCCCAGCCCTGGTCAGGGCCTCTGTGGGAGGCAACCAGTTGATGTATCTCTCTCACAGAGATGTTTCTCTCTCTCTCTCTCTCCTCCTTCCTCCCTTCCACTCAAAAAAAAAGGGGGGGTATTCTTTTTGCAACTTATTTTTTTCATTTAATGTCTTTTAATGTATAGTAGATTTATTTTACACTTTTTAATTACAGAGTATTCTATTATGTAGGCAGATTTCTATTGCAAAAATGCAAATCTGAATATTCTTGAATATAGATCTTTCCATGTATATGCACATTTATCAGTAAGAGAAATGCTAAGCAATGGAATTATGACTCAAAAATTTGTTTCTTTAAAAAAAAAGTGTATTTTCAATTTTGGTAAACGTTGCAAAATTTTCACCGAAGTTTATACTGTCATCAACAGTGTAAGAAAGTATTTCTTCATACTCTTGGCAACATTATCTGTACATTTCTTTTCTAGTCTGATAGTCTAAAAATGGCAGAGTGGTTTTGATTTTATTTCTTTTTTTTCCTTCAAATTATGACGTTAATTTGAGCATTTTAAGAATGTTTATTGGCCATTTATTTGTATTTCTTCTTTTCAGGGATTGCTTCTTCCTGTCCTTTGGGCATGCTTTTACTAGATTCATTCATTCAGCAGCTATTTGTTGATTAGAGTGTGCTGGGCACTGTGCTAAGCATTGATCTTTTCTAATTGATATGTTTGAGTATTAAATGCTCATTCATTGATTCAATAAATATTTATTGACTGCCATATATTAACTACTAGCCTAAGCCTGGGAATACATCAAAGAGAAAACACACTCCATACATATCTTTCTGCGTTCAGGGAGGTTATATTTTAGTGAGTGTGAATATGTATGAGTAAATATATTTATTGCAGATATTTTCTTCCAGTTTGTCCTTTCTTTATTCATTTTGTTTATATGTAGTACTTTTTGAAATACAGAAGCTTTGAATTTTTATGTGGTTAATTAAATTTGTCAGTCTTACTTTTTATGACTTCTGAATTTTATGTCCTGTTTAGAAGGGCCATACCCTCTCTAAGATTGTAAAGTTTTAAAAAATTACACATTTTTCTTTTAGTTGAATTTATTTTTTTTAAATGTAAACCTTTGATTCTTTTGGAATTATTATAGTGAAAGCTATGAAGGTAGAGATCTAGATTACTTTTTTGTTTATAAATGTGAAAAATATTGATTTCTACATATTAATATGAATTCTGCTTAGCTTTTGAATTCTCTAATTGTTTCTAGTAGTTTTTCAGTCGTCTCTGGGGTTTTCTGGTTCTAAAAATGATAATTTTGTCTCTTCTAAATTTTAGATCTCTTATTCCTGTTTTAACTAATTACTTTGGTTAATACTTCCAGAACAATTTTGAATAATAGTAGTGATAACAGGTGCCCTTGTCATCTGTTTAATGAAAACACTTTTATGGGCTTGATCTTAAACACAGTAGTAGCTTTGGGTTTGAGGGAGATTATTAAAAAATTATGTTGAGGAAGTAGCCCGTTCTTATTTTAATGTGTGTTTTCATTATTCATTTCCTCAACAAATATTTATTATGCTTCTGGTATGGGTCAGACACTGCATTGGCACTGGAAAGTGAACAGTTGGCCTAGGCACAGGCCCTGTCCTAATTGAATTTATAATCTAGCTGAGGGGAGACAGATACTAATCTTATAATCATGAAAAGCTGTACAATATTTTTACTACTGTGATGCATTTGCTATAGGAGTGTGTAAATAGGGAGGTTATTTTCTTGTATGTTAGGAAAGTGTTGGAACCACTAACCATTGATTTGTGATCTTCAGGAAGGGAATGAACTAGGTAGACACAGGAAAGAACATTCCAAGCTGAGGGTGGCACATTTGAAGGGAAGTGTGGTATTGGATGAGGCCGAAGAAAGAGGCAGGACTATCAAGACCCTTTTAGTCATGCTACTCATTTTGTTCTTTATACTGAGAACAGTGGGAAGCCATAGAAGGTTTTAAGTAGGGGGGCAACATGATCGGATTTGGGTTTCTAAAAGATTACAGCAGTGTGGACATTTTAAAGTCAGGGTGAGGGTAAAAGCTGGGAGACTAATTGGGAGGTTAGTGCAGTAGGCCAGGCAGAGTTGTGGTGTGGAGTTCGAGAAAAATGGTAACATGATTGTGTTTTTGGTTGTTTTCCTAAAAGTATCCGAGGTTTAGGCATTATAAGAAGTCAGTCTATAAAATTCACCAAAAACAACTTACAGGATGGATGGAGTCAGGTGGAGGTGCAGCTTTTAAATGAAGAATATCCAAGTGGGTCCCAGTAGTTTGTTTTAATCTGGTCCTCCATTTCTTCTCATCTTCTCCTTTTTTGTTTCCTGACCTGAATGAAAATCCAGTCTGTTTTCACCAGATATCTATTCTTTATTCTTCAGCATCCTTTTATTCAGACAACATGTAGTGAGCAACTCCTGTGTGTCATGTACTCTGCCAAGTTCTGAGGAAAGGGATGAATGGGCCCTGAGGGTCAACATAATATATTAGGTCAGGCAGATGCATATTCATAAAATAACACATTGTGCTGAATGTAACATACAAAACATACAAAGTGAAGTTATTGATCCATTTGGGGGTATCTCATGGTTGGCATTTTGAAATAGGTGAGGTCCAATTTACATTTTAAAAGATAAGTAGAAACATGCTACGGAGAGATGGGGAGGCATGTTTTCAGGCAAATGGAATATAGCATGTGCAAGAACACAGAAACATGAAGTATGGCAGTTTGATATTTCTGGATTTTGATGTTTCTGGTTGTAAATGTTCCTTGAGGGAGATAGTCAAGGATTGAAATTGAAGGGCTGGAAATATAATTTAACTTAATCATTCATGGCAGTATCTTTTATTTTGTTTTTGTTAATCCTCACCCGAGGATATTTTTTCCATTGATTTTTAGAGAGAGTGGAAGAGAGAGGAAAGACAGAGAGATACATCGATGTGAGAGAAACACATCGATTGGTTGCCTCCTGCACACACCCTGACCAGGGCCCAGGCCAGGGCGGAGCCTGCAACTGAGGTATGTGCCCTTGACCAGAATCAAACCCGGGACCTTTTGGTCCACAGGCTGACGTTCTATCCACTGAGCCAAACCGGATGGCAGTATCTTTCAAATGTGATGAGAAAGTACCTCTTTTTTTTTTTTTTTAGTCTATCCAAGTCCCCTTTATTCTTTTTCTTTTACTTTTTTAAATAATTTTTTTAAAAATTAAATTTATTGGGGTGACATTGATTAGTTAATATAGAGGTTTCAAGTGCACATTTCTATGATACATGATCTGTATATTGCATTGTGTGCTCACCAAAGTCAAATTATCTATCATCATATATTTGGCCCCCTTTACCCTTCGCTAATCCCTCACCCCCTTCCCTCTGGTAACCACCATACTGTTGTCTGTGTCTATGAGTTTCAGTTTTATATCCCACATATGATTGAAATCATATAGCTCTTAGCCTTTTCTGACTGATTCATTTCCCTTAGCATAATATCCTCAAGGTCCATCCATGTTGTTGTAAATGGCAGTGTTTCATCTTTTCTTATGGCTGAGTAGCATTCCATTGTGTATATGGACCACATCTTCTTTATCCAGTCATCTATGGGAGGACACTTTGGTTGTTTCCATGTCTGGGCAACTGTGAATAATGCTGCAATGAACATAGGGGTGCATATATCTTCGTGAATGAATGTTTTCACATTTTTAGGTAGATACCCAGAAGAGGATTGCTGGGCCATATGGTAACTTAGTTTTTTGAGGCCTATCTCAATAAACAAGAAAAATCTCAAGAAAGTCCTTTTCTAATTCCAGGTGCTAATATTATGACCAGACTTTGAAGAAAGTGATATTTCAGGTTTACAGAAGTAAGTGAGATCTTTATCTAGGACTATGAAGGAATTAACAGATACCTTCCCAGTGCTAAACAGCTGAGGCGTAGATAGAGGTAAAGCTCTAAAGGGACCAGATGGGTGTTGTTAAGTAATAGCAGATGTTCCTTTTAAAGTCTGCGAACCAGAGGTCTGTTAAAGTACAGTGCTCATTTTTGACTGACTGAATTCAATGAGAAACTTTTATATTTGTGCTTTATGCTTCTGAAAGGATCAAGAAGAAACTGTTCAGATGATTAAGAAATCTGCGGATCAGTGTTTTTACTTTGTAAATTCTGATTAACTAGTGGGGCAGCAAAGTAGTTACAGTATGAAAGTACATTGGATAAACTGAAAAGAGTGCTTATGTTAGGAATCTGAAGACAGATTTTCGTTCCACTGTTTCTACTACTTGTGTGGCTTTGGGTAAATTAACTTCTCTGAGCTTCTACTTTTCTGGATGTAAATAAAAGTAGTAAGAGTATTAATACTGAGTCTATCTATGTTAATTATTTCAAGGCTTAAATGAAATAATGTATAAGATGAAAACTCTTAATTGGTCTGTAAAATATAACCATTGAATCTCCCCAAGTAATCATACTCCTTTCTGTAATGCAATTTTAAGGCATTTAGTTTTTGTGAAAATCAACTAATGAAATTTCTGTCTTTCCTTTTTTTTTTTTTTTATTCTCTCACCAAAACCCCAACTTCAGAGTGGACTTTACCAGGATGTTCTAATAACATAATCAGAGTGGAAAGACAAGACATACATTACTCCTTACATGGGAATGTAGTAACCCAAATCACACTGTGCCTCACAAAACAAGACTTTAGGGGTTGGAGAAGGGGCAGCACGATCGATGGGAAGATCATGGGGTTTGGATCCAGGACTCAAGATCAGAGCACTTACTAGTTGTATCGACTCGGGCAAGTTCACTCATTTACAGAGTGAACCAGAGTTCCTGCCAGAGAGAAAGCCTCTCAGAGAACCTAACTGTCGTCAGTTTAATTCAGATGTAGAGGAGTATTTTCCCCAGACTACATTTACTATCTGGTGAATGTTTTATACCAAGTGGGTGACTTCTCCTTTTCTCTTAGTTCCTACAATAAATCGGAAGCATTGGAGTTCGGAGTTAGTTTCTCTGCTGAACACTGACCATTTGACCTTGAGCAAGTTATTTAACATCTCTGTGACTCAGTTTCCTCACTAGTAAAATGGACATTATAAATACCTCCTAGATAGCCTTTAGAGTCTTTATTGATCCATAGTATTTCTCAATAGTTTAGTTACTCCTATTATTAAGACCACTGTTGGAATTACTAAGAAGGAAAAAAGTGAAGTTCTCATTTAGCTGATAAGAATTTGAGATCCTAGAGGAGTAGTTTTTTTTTAATTTTTTTTTATTCTTTACTATATTTTATTGATTTTTTACAGAGAGGAAGAGAGAGGGATAGAGAGTTAGAAACATCGATGAGAGAGAAACATCGATCAGCTGCCTCCTGCACGCCCCCCACTGGGGATGTGCCCGCAACCAAGGTACATGCCCTTGACCGGAATCGAACCTGGGACCCTTCGGTCCGCAGGCCGACGCTCTATCCACTGAGCCAAACCGGTTTTGGCTAGAGGAGTAGTTTAAGGATGAATCCTAGTTATTGATTTTCACTTTGTATATAAAGATTTGGAGGAAAAGATGTTATCCACTGTAAGGGTGGAAAAAATAAACACCTTTTCCTTCCACCCTCCTAAGTTCTCTGGCTGGGATCCTGTAAACGAGATTGTCAGAAGACAGATTAACAAGAGAAAAAGCACACACGTATATTTAATATTGGTTTTATGTAATAGGGAGTCTTCCTAAAGAAATGAAAACCCAAAGAAACGGTTAAACCTGAATGTGAAAGAGAAGAAAGTGGTGGGAAAATGTGATAGGACAAAGGGTAGTAAACTGGAAAGCTTAGCAAGTCCTGTCCATTGGGATTCTTCTCTGAGCGCCTTGTCTTTGGAGATAAGGCTGCTGCTTTCCTCTGGGTGTGGGGTGGGCAGGCACCCCTCACACGGGGGTCTGGTGAACTACATCAGGGGACAAGGGGGAAGTCACAGAGTCCTTCCTGCTTCGGTTGTGTCTTAGGTTTCTTCAGCTGAAAATATTTAATATATTTAGGTGGCATATTTTGGAATAGCATGTTCTGAACTCCATCATACCATAAAAATGAAAACAAATAAAATAAATCTAAGGTTTCCCCTAAGTATAAACATTTTAATAATTTCTAAATGTATTAGAAATATACTTCACTTACCCTTTTTGTTAATTCAAGCTTATAAGTGGAAATATAACATGCTGATAAAATTTTTTATTAGATAAAGAACATTTTCAATATTACCTTATTTCCTAATATTGCCATTTCTTCACTTTAAAAAATGCCATTACTGTGGGATAGCTATATGAGTGAAATAATTTGCATACTGTTTTAATTTTAACTTGTGTTACTTTTTAAAATTTGGTCCCTCGAAGTTAAAAGATATTTGCTTTTAAAAATCATTAAAAATGAAGCATTTCCTAAACAGTTGGATTTTAGGGCTTTTAGGTCTAGCAGCATATAGGCACTATGTCTTTTCCCATTTCCTCAAGAAGAGGGTGAAACAGTAAAAATAATGAGAGAATATAACATCTTATGCTTTCAGAGTGTTGATTTCTCAGATATAATTGAGGAAATGTTAATAATTTCTAGAAGCAAAATTATAGAATTAAGACAGTAAATCATCTCAGGTAACAAGATGGTTTTGTGGTATATTTAAAAATACTATATATTTTATTACATATATTTAAAATCAGTAAGTCCTCCACCCCCTCTTGTCTTACAGGCTTTAAAACCTGAAATATGTTTTAAATTTGGCTTGTGCCTGGCCAGCTGTCTTTTCATTCTTTTCAGTTTTGCAGTCAAAAGTGACTGGTTCTTTGCAGAGTAAAGACCCTAAACATTCCTGTGCTGGAAACATTCTTGGGGGCTGGTGTGCCAGTATCATTCTGCACTCTGTAGTACCTGTTTCAGCTGAATTTGCGTTGGTATTTGTATGACTCATAAACACACATTTACTTAGACTCTTTCCCTTCTAAACTACTATGCTCAGGTCATAGAAACTGCTAGTGTGTAAGTGCAACTGGTGACACACTCATCTTTTTTTCTGACCTTCTCAGTTGTTTAAAATGTCTAATTTTATGATGACATTACTTGGGTGAGAATCTTTGAGTGACAGCTCTATCCCGGTGGAATCTTTTTTCTAAGTTGTCTTTTGAAAGGGTTTGAGATAGTTAAATGCTTTTGAATACTCATATCCCACATCATCTTCAAATTATTGGCTGGTTAAAATGAGTGATTAAAAGAGAAAGAAACCTAATGGGGGCGGTGGTGAAGAGGGTATGTGCAGAGGAGGGAGAAAAATGTGGGGAGGGGGCGATGCTGGCTGGGGAGGGCAGTGCCATCATCATGGACTTTACTCATGACATGTCTTGTCACTTCTTTCCTTTTAACTTAAAAATGGATATTAGTAAAAGTACTACTTTGACATTTTCTGTTATAATTCATTTTTTGGATCCAGTATAACTTGTTATACCAGATTTTTCTTTCGGTCATTAAGATTTAAACTTTGTATTTCTGGTAGTAAAACCATCCCTGTCAAGTGTAAGGAGGCTGCCGCTTTAACACTACTTCATGTCTGATGGGAAGGTTTTCTTTTGTAATTAATTTTCCTCTGAGCTCTTTGTGGAGAACAGTAGCCCACTGCAGAGAGGTTAGAATACCATGGACTTTGGCTGTTCAGCTTTAATGATACAAGGGAATAGCAAAGCAAGAATAAATGAGGTACTTTTTGGTGAGCAAAAAATCTGAACTGACTGTCAGTGTGAGACTGGTTGTAGGAGCAGTTAGCCAGCAGTAATAGGGCACACTTGAGTAATTGAATTTGCATAACAAGGCTTGCTGAAGAGATCTGACAGGCATAGAGATTTGTCTAGCTGGAGAGCTCCAGATGGACGTGACCACGCAGCAGCTGGGTGGCACGTTGCTCAGCATGGACAGCACCGCCCAGACTGGCAGCTGGACCCTGGCGACTGCAGGGCTGTGGCAGGCCAGCTGGTGGCTTCTGACAGCCAGTGGCCCTGAAAGAGAGTCTTTTTATAATGGCTTGTCAGGGTATTGGACCTGCAGGGACCGGCAGGAGAATGTCACAAGTCACCATTGAGGGTTGTTAAGCTGAAGAAGTCTGTCCCAGGAAAGTAGAGGTGGTCACAGTTGCAACCACAAAGCTAAAACACCTTCCAGAGTGGTTTCCCTCCTTCACATGAGGATAGCCCCCCGCCCCCCCTTCTTAACACATTTGCTCCAGACCACAGTCATTATGGATTAGGTTGTATTCTTAAAACCTTGAAACCACGTTGTCCACCTTCCTGAGAGCCAATGTTGACTATCACTTGAAATGGAAAAGAATATTGCTTTTCATGTTTTCCTTCTGTCTGCATATTTGCAACAAGGACATACTTGTTTTTTGGAAAATCAGTGATAATTTAACAATTTGTCTTTGATTTATTGCTCATAGTTAAAAGCAACGTGTTTAAAGAATAAACTGCAGAGAAAATGGGTGAAAATGAACTGGTATGAAGTCGGTTTGCTCAGGTTTCCCCACCCCACCCCCACCTCCAGGTGGACTGCATTTGTGTGGAGGAATTATATACAACCATCCATCTTCTCAGATTAGAATAAACGTGGAAGAAGGCCAGCTTTGTGCTTGCTGTTCATAAAGTTTACATCTGTGTTCTTAAATTGAGAATTTTGCCATCTTACAACATTTCCACTCTAAAATAATGATGTAACTAGACAATACAACTTTTTTAAGGACAGGAAAACTCCACTTACTTCGGAAGCATTTTCCAGTGAAATGAGAAACTTGCTGTCAGAAGCCCCAAGCTCACTTACTTGTAGTACAACAAAATTCTAACAGAACAGAGCAGTTCATACTGAAGCAACTTGGATTTTGTGCCTGTAAGAACCGTCAGAGAGTTAGATTTTCAAACTTTAAATTGGCAAAGATTCAAAGTCTGTTCTGAACAAAGGGAGGGGAAATGCATAGCTTCATAGACTGCTGTTGGGTATGTAAATTACTTCAATTCAGCGAACAGTTGGAATGTATGCATCAAAAGCTTTAAAAAATATGTAAATAATTTAGTAATTCTCCTTCTAAGAGCTTATCCCCCCAAATTAAGAGTGTATGTAAAGATTTAGCTGTAAGAATGTGCTTTTAGCATTACTAAGAACAATGGTTCTCAGTGCACCATCCATGGACCTCCAGGGGGACCATGAGGTAAAAATTAGTTTTATAATAATACTAATATCACTCACAGTACAAAAGGATTGGCGGGTAAAACTTTTAGGTCTTAGCATGACTCAAGACGGTGCTGTGTCCTTCACTGCCATAGCATGTGGTTTCACTTAAGATTGTCCTTGATGAAGCAATAAAAATTGTTAATTTTATTAAATCTCGACCTTTGCATACATGTGTTTTTTTAACAGTCTGTGTAGCACAAAACACTCCTTCTGCAGTGGTACTGTGGTTGTCTTGAGGAAAAGTACTTCTGTGATTGAGTTGCCAGCTGACCTACCTGCTTTTTCATAGAACACCATTTTTATTTAAAAGAATGACTGACATGGCATTTTATAGAAAAAGAACAAAGTGAAACTGCTACTTCTAGGAAAGCATCTGGCAATATTTGTTGCCAATGATAGAATTGGATATTTCAAGCAAAAATTAGAAATTTTGGAAACTTGTACCTGATTCTATGATAGCTTCCTAAAACTAAAGACTTTTATGATGAGATTTGTGGTTCTATTTAAGAATGTGAATTTCTAATATTGTATCTTGGGAATTTGGAAGATCTCTGTATGATGTCACAGAATTATGCCTGGGTAAAAGATTCATTTAAAGTGCAAAATAGACAGATTTTTAATGTAACAGAGTAAAAAAAGTTTATTAACAATTTTAGATTCCACACTGCAACTAGACTTTAATAAATCACCACTTGTCAGGATTTGGTTTAATATCAAAGAAGGATATTCACAATTATTTGAAAAGTTTATTAAAATACTTCTCCTTTTTCCAACCACGTATCTGTATGAGGCCAGCTTTTCTTTATATACTTCAACCAAAACAACCTATGTATATCTGCTTCTGCATTCATTCTGGTAAGAAAATCCAACTGCTTTCTGTCGAGTCAGAATTAAAAAGAGATTTGCAAAATTGTAAAGCAGTGCTGCTGTTTGCACTACATTTATTTATTTTTTGCTTTGGAAAGCCTTTTTATTTTCATAAAAATAGGTTACCATGTAGTGGGTTTATTATTAAGTGAATTAAATATTTTAGAAATTACTTTTTTAATCTATAACATAGTAAATACTGATAGATGTAATCTACATAAGCAAAAGCTTTGGGGTGCTCAATTATATACTATATACTAGAGGCCTGGTGCACGGATTTCTGCACCGGTGGGGTCCCTTGGCCTGGCCTGCGGGGATTGGGCTGAAACCGGCTCTCTGACATCCCCCCAGAGGTCCCAGATTGCGAGAGGGCGCAGGCCAGGCCAAGGGACCCCATCAGTTCACAATCGGGGCCGGGGAGGGACTGTAGGAGGGTTTCAGGGCGTGTCGGGCCCATCTTGCCCAGCCCTGATCGGGGCCAATCAGGGCCGGCTAGCCAGGGAGGGACCACGGGAGGGCTCCAGGGCATGTCCAGCCCATCTCTCCCAGTCCCAATTGGCTGGACCCCAGCAGCAAGCTAACCTACCGGTTGGAGCATCTGCCTCCTGGTGGTCAGTACATGTCATAGCAATTGGTCGAACGGTCCAATGGTCGGACACTTAGCATATTAGGCTTTTATTATATAGGATGCATATATATTTTTAAAGTTTATTTTTCAGTTACACTTGAGATACAATATTTTATTAGTTTCAGGTATACAACATAGTGATTAAACATTGACAT